>NC_039360.1:141961801-142657820 GCF_003573695.1 Papaver somniferum | reverse complement strand
TCTTCTGAGAAAGTTTCAGCTTCCTTGTGAATCGATCTGCTCTTCGCTGGAGTTTGCTGGCGTGCCTTATTTGGTGCTTGTATTTGTAACACCTTGATAGTTTGTGTCTCTTCATCGAACAAAATGAGCACGTCAAACTTGGAGAGTATTAAGGCATCTGAGATGTGCAAGCATCGAGACATACAGTAGATCCTGAAATATTACTATCAGGGTTTCCAGTTAGAGAATCTTCCAGCTTGATTGGATTTCCTTCTTCTCCGAACCCATTGAGGTTGATATATGTATTGCTACAAGCATCAAAATCGATGTTTTCACCAAGGAGCCCTACACTTGATTTCCTATCTTCTTCGGAATCATAGGTTTCAGACATTTCATCAAGTTTTACAGCTAGACCTTTGTTCCCAGTGTATTTTCTACGATTTGGGAATTCGTTAGCAAAATGGCCAAAACCCTTACACTTAAAGCACTAAGGCATGTCCTCGTCATCAGCCTCGTTCGCATCCCTGTTTTTAGGAGGTACGCGAACGTGAGGTTTGTCTGATGACCTAGGTTTGTCTCTTGAAACCGTTTAGTTCTCTTCAACAGAATATCCCTAAACTGTCTTGTGAATAAGGAGACTGACTTGTCAAGTTCTTCATCTGAAAAATCATTCTCAGACTGATCATCCTCAGAGACATGAACACTTTTACCTTTGTCAAGTAATTTAGTGCTCTTCTGTGCTTTAAAGGCAACATCCTTTCCGACTTTGGATGTATGCTCATGGTCAAAGATATTTAGATTCCAAACCAAGGTGTTTCTGGAAAGATTATTGAGGTTATTCCCTTCAACGATGACATGCTTCTTAGACTCGTATCTAGATGGCAGCGATCTAGATGGCATTAACAATTTCAGACACTTTGTGATTAAACTCATTAAATGTTTCTTCATCTTCCATACGAAGGTTCTCCCAATCGGAATTAAGGTTTTGAAGCCTAGCTTCCTTTTCAGTGGAGTTTCCTTTAAATACAGTTTCTAAGATATCCCATGCATCTTTAAACCTAGTGCAATTAGACACACGGTGTTGAAGACTTGGGGCAATGGAATGTATGATAGCATTTAACCCTTCAGAATTCTGCTTTGCAGCAAGAATCTCGGCAGTATTATATTCACTAATATTCTTAGGAACAGTTCTGTTTCCAGCTGCAACAACGGGCGCATCATAACCATTCACCACATATACCCATGATTGAAAATCACGCGATTGAAGAAAAGATCGCATAGAAATTTTCCACCATAAGTAATTGGAGCCATCGAAGACTGGTGGTATGTTAATAGAGATAGAACCTCTGTCGATAGAGTCAGATCGCTACAAACACAGACTTGTTAGGTATTAAACGTGTTTGCCTGCTCTGATACCAATTGAAAAAGCGGGGGTTTAACAACACCACCCAATATTTTGCTTAGCAATCTGTATGGACTAACTCCGAAATACTTTGCTAGAGAATCAACTAGACAGTCAGACTCAATCTAGATAAAAGTATCTCAAGGAGTTAATATCTCTCTCTTGTTTTTGATATTACTCAAGCTAATAGAAATCAGCGAGTCCTAATCAAAACACAAGGAATACTTGGACGGTACCAAAGACCAATATCCAAGGATCAATCAATATCAATCAACAACCAAAGGTTGGATTTCCAATTGATGATCACGAACGCACAACCTGTATTATTTCAATTATATAAAATATAATGCGGAAAAATAAATAACACAGACACCAGAAATTTTGTTAACGAGGAAACCGCAAATGCAGAAAAAACCCGGGATCTAGTCCAGATTGAATACACACTGTATTAAGCCGCTACTGACACTAGCCTACTCCAAGCTAACTTCGGACTGGACTATAGTTGAACCCCAATCAGTCTCCCACCGATCCAAGGTACAATTGTACTCCTACGCCTTTGATCCCAGCAGGATACTGCACACTTGATTCCCTTAGCTGATCTCACCCACAACCAAGAGTTGCTGCAACCAAAAATCACAAACTTGATAATAAACAGGTCTGTCTCACACAGAAAAGTCTATCAAAGGATAAATATGTCTCCCACAGATAAACCCTAGGTTTTGTTCCATCTTAAGATATAAAATCAAGGTGAACAGGAACCAATTGACAATCTGGTCTTATATTCCCAAAGAAAAGCCTAGATTAATCAATCACCTCTCTACAATCCCTCCTGACCACACATGAGGTTTGTCGAGAAATCACAAACAGTGAGACGAAGATGTTTGTGACTTATTTATCTTGCCTATCGGAGAACTCTCACGATCTCAAGCCAATCAATCGATTGTACTCGTATAATAGAAGATGCAAGATCAGATCACACAACTACGATAAAAGTAATATCGGTCTGGCTTCACAATCCCAATGAAGTCTTTAAGTCGTTAACCTGGTTTTAGAGAAGAAAACCAAAGGTTAAAGGATAATCGACTCTAGCAAGGGCACTAGTATCACACAGACGTGTGGGGATTAGTTTTGCCCAATGCTAGATGTCTCATTTATATAGTCTTCAAATCAGGGTTTTGCCTTAGTTACAAAGAAATCCTTATTCACCGTTAGATGAATACCTGATTTAGATTCAAGATAATATTTCTCAACCGTTAGATTGAAAACTTAGCTTGTCACACACACTTAGGTATACGTTTACTGGGTTTGCGAAAACCATGCCCAAACGTGTACGTGTATGTTGGTTCAACATAGTAACCCAAAAGGTTAACCATATGAGCATTTCATATTAACCTTGTTCTTCTTCACCATAACTAGTTCAATTGACTCAAATGAACTAGTTAAAGAGTTGTTCAATTGCTATGAGATCTTATGTAACTACACAAGACACAATTGAAACAAAGATGATTCGATTCGATTGAATCGGATCATGAACATTATAGCCACGGTTTGCATAAAGCATTCCTTAGTAATTTAATGTTTCATGTTCAGAGCAAATCTTTAAATCATAACCTCTTAAGTTCACAAACAATTTCGCGGGCTTAAGTTAATCGGTTGAGTTTTCCAAACTCCGCAGAAATTCTCGGAAAGAGAACTTCCGCCAGTTCGCGGACTAAGCACACAAACGAGTTTTGGAAAATCCAGCAGAAATTCTCGGTCGAGAACTTCCGACAGTTCGCGGACTTGGCAAGCCAATTCCACAATCCTCCCGATTTCTCTTGATCAACAAAGTTCGAAAACTTCGGTTCAAGGAATACATGGTTATGTAATCTAAACTCTCACTCCAATGATTGAGACATTCTCAGAGGATGCTATGTAGACGTTATTCACTGACTGATTCACGTCAGAGAAATTCTCAAGGTGATTGAAACTTTTCATGACTTTCGTCACTAGGTGAAGATAAACTTGATTAAAGCGAAACGCTTTACCAACACAAGATTTCGGGATAAAGATAAGCAATGAATGCTCAGCTCGAAATTTCAAATGTGTATGATCTAGTCTATATAGCATACGACTTTTATCTCATAAGAAGTAGGAGATAGAATATATAGACTTTTGAGTGATAGATAAGTTCAAGTCTCCACATACCTTTTTGTTGATGAAGTTCCACGGTTCCTTGTATATATCTTCGTCGTTGTATGATGAATCTCCATGAAGTCCTTGAGCTCAACTACACTTTTCTATCCTATTCCAAGACTTAGTTATGTACGCTAGAAATCAAGACTCATAGTTTTGATCACTAACATTGACAAACATGCTTGAGATAGCAACGCATGCGAGGTCGACCGAGCTATGCTCTAACATCTACTGTTACCAAGAGATGAGTTGTGGGTTGTATGTTGCAAGACATCTTCTGAGCTAGATCAATGTCAATGAAACTATTAGTGCTCCCAGTATCATTGAGGACTGTGATTGCTTGCTTCTTTAGGAATCCAGAGATCCTAATTGTCTCACCATTTATTCCACAAGTTAGAGCATGGACAGATATCTCCAAATATGATTCTACAGGGCTTGGGTTCTCTTCTTTTATTAACTGCTCTTCTTCAGCTTCATCCTCTTCCATATCTTCAGATATCAACATAAACAGCTGTTGGTTTTGCAGCTATATGGCCCCTCATATATGGTTTATCACAATTGTAGCAATGTCCCTTTGCACGCCTTTAGTCCATTTGCTCTGGAGTGAGCCTTTTTATTGGTATTGTCTTGGGGATTTTAAGATTGGACGTTGAGGGATTGGATTTTGCAGTATAAGTGGGTCTTGGAAGATTGAAATTTGGTGTTGGTATCCTTGGTGATGTGAAGTTTTGAGGTGTACCATATTTGGATGGAAAAGAGGTTGTGGGAATGACTCTCAGTGGTGGTTTAGTAGTCTTTTGGGTATTACCCATGGTGAGCTCTTGCATTCTGGCTAAATAGAAATCTTGTGAAAGTGTAGTGGGTTCAAACATTTAAACATCGCTCTTAATCTCAGGTTTCAGCCCACTAATGAAGCTTAAAATGAAGTAATCCTCAGTCATATACTGATTTGTACTGAACATTAAGGCCTTAAGAGTTTGAAACTCAGTGTAATATTCTTCTACTGTGGTGATTTGAAAAAGTTTGTTGAAACACCCTACATAATTGTCATTTGCAAGATCCTCAAATCTCAGACAAAGTGCTTCTATTAACTCCCTCCAACTAATATTACCCTATACCAGTATGATAATCTAGAAACCATGAATCAGCCTTTCCATCAAGATATAAGGATGCAATACTTACTTTCTGGGTGTCGCCTATGTTTTAGATTTGAAAGTACTTTTCACATTTTCTGATCCATCCTATGGGGTTTTCGCCATCAAATCTGGGAAAATCCAACTTTGGGTTCTTTTCAAAGCCAGATTTGAACCTCTCTGAGTGCTGGTGTTGAAGCTTTATTATCTCTGGTGTCTTTCCTAGCATGTGTGAGTGTAGATCTGATGATTCGGCTGTTCTCTCATGTTGTTTTTCTCCAGACTCCATGATAGGATATTCAGAGATTTCTCTCACCAAAAACTTCAATAAATGAGTTAAAGCTTCATTAATAATAAAGTACGAGTTTTCTCGTCCACTGCTTTACTCTCTTCATAAGTTCGTACGAGTTGTTGAAGAAGAGTATTATTTTCCTGCGTCCTTTTATCAAAAGTCTCACTCATCTCAGTGATTTTCTGTTTAAGATCTTTTGTTGATGCGTCTACATCTCTCACTGTTGCTCCTGTCATCGTAACCTGATATTGATACCAATTGTACTGTTCTTAGTACAAGAGATAACAAAAAACCTTATGTATAAACTGATACAACATGTTTTATTCAATTTTCTTCCTAGTCCTTTGCTTATAAATTCTGGCTAATAAAAGAGAAGCTAAACCCTAAAGCAAGTAAGGATACGTGGAGCAACCACGTCCATAACAGCTAATAGGGTTATTTAATTAACTAATTAACTAACTGACTTCATTAATTAACTTCTAATCCTAATTGATAATACACCCAGCACTAGGGTGCCCCTTGCAGGATTGACAACCCACAAGAAGGTACATGACAGTGAATTTGAACAAGGACGTTGCATCCATGAATGTGGGCACCTTGATGCAGAACAAACAGAGATAAAGGGGTTGATGCAAGCTATATTATGGGCAGAGGAACTCAACTTACAACAAGTATGCTTTGTACTTAACACTCAGAATGTAGTGGCATCAGCTAATGGAACGTACTAAAGGTTCAGATAGGAATCATAAGCACTGGTCCTTGATATCATTAGTTTTCTTAGCAGGCATCCATTACGGACTTGCAAATCTATTCATAGGAAATTCAATAAACCAGCTGATAAGCTGGCAAAACATTCTTGCATGTTTCAAATTAGTAATAATTGGATGCAATATCCACCAAATTTTATTGTGGAAACATTATATGCTGACATGAACAGTGTAACCAATTCAACGATCTAATAAAATTCTTATCTTTGTATTAAAAAAAAAAAAGGACCGGTGGCAGTTTTTGATAAAGCTCAAGCCACAAGGCCTAGACGGAGACCAGGGATGCAAAGTGGGTTTGCTCAATTTATCACAACCTCATGTGTCTGAAAATAGCAAAACTCGATGCTCACTCCAAATTTTTCATTTGTTACCCACATAGACAAGAAAAAACAAAGCATCAATTAGTTTTTGTTTTCTTACATACGGTGTAAGTACCAATTAATGGTACAAAATTAGTGGTAATTAACACAATATTGACATAATTTAATTCCAGATCAATATACGGTTTTCTTGATTGATCTTGGTTTTATTCCAAGACAACAGCAACTTAACAGCGTACAGGTTCATGAAAATATATACATTCGCACACTCAAATTTAGTTAAATTTAATTACAAACTTCTGCCAAGAGCTTATACCTCTGAACCTTTTGCCCTCTGAATGCTCTTTTCACTACACCTTTTTTAGCTGATGCTGGTGACGATTTCATTTTTAGATTTTGCTTATGAGATGATGATGACCCCTCATTTCTCCACCTATCTGAACCATTGATTATCAACGCCGCTTTCTTATTTTCTTCTTGTGATGATGTTGACGATGAAGATGATCTAATATTGATTTTGATCTTTTTATGACTATTGATATTGTCTTGGTTGTAAGAAATATCATTATTACTAGTGAAGACCAAATTTATTTGATGATGAAGATTCTTGTTACGGGGGAATAATTCTCTCTAAACACCAATTGCAGAGTTGATAACATTTTGCTTTTGGATAAACATTACTGCAATATCTGTTTCATAAAGAATATAAGTAAGAAACAAACCCCAGATCGACCAAAAAAGTGATATGGAATTATTGATGCTGTTAATTACCTGTGCTGAGATCTAAAAAAACAAGACTTGCATTGGAAAAGTTCATTAGGTAACCCATAATCACCACACATGCAACACTCAATATCATCATGAACTTCTTTGTTTTCCATGAAGAGGATTTGTGGATTGGATTGGAGAAGCTAAAGAGATAGAGTGAAATTGAATACTTAAGGCCTAAAGGAGATGGTCATCAGATCAGAGCGTGAAGAAATATCTTTGAAGGGTGGTAGACATGTGTTTGGTGCTTCCTTCGAGGAGCATCTATTTTTAAAGATGAATACAATCAAATCAAATGGTCGGAATTATCTCCGGAATATACCATCATCTCTTCCTTATATATAATCAATAATTGGGTATCTCTGCGGTTTATTGCTCTTTCTCTTCACGATCTACTTGTAGTTGATATCCTTATTTGTATTAGGGTTTTGATTATATTGATATTTTTTTATGTATTTTGATGTTTTTGTTGATCTTGTAAGCGAACATGCAATCACTATTTTGATTTGAATGAATTGAAATTTGTTGATTGACCCAAAAAAAACAAAAAAACGGTATCTAGGTTTAAATATATTATAAATATACGAGTATACTGACACAATATTTGTTGTATCTTTCTATTGATGTCCTAATGTTGATGGTGATTTTTAGCTTAGGGTTAAAATCGTAAAACTGTACATCTGACATGACGTCACTATGACCATTAGTACATTTATTGATTCAATCAGCATGCCTACGTAAGAATTAGAGGGGTACCTTTTTTTTACATGGTTCATGTTTTACGGCAGAACCCTTAACATTGATTGACATCATCTATGCCAAACCCTAATTCTCTTGCTACCGCGCCAAGGCATGCCAACCATGCCAGCCGCACCACCTTGCCAATGGCAAACCATGCCAGCCGCACCACCTTGCCAATGACAAACCATGTCAGCCACGTCTCCGCGCCAAGGCATGCCAATGGCGAACCATGCCAGCCACCTTGTCGCGCCTAAACCATGCCATGCCGGCATTCCCTTTACGGCTGCCAAAACGAAGGGTTGCAACAATCAACGACCATCCTTCCATCTTAGATGAAAATCCTAGCCGTCCAAGGTCGCCAACCAACGCATGGTAACCTTTGTCCCGGCCACGCCTAAACCGCGCCAAGGCATGCCGACCATGCCACATGTGCCAATGACATGTCGTGCCAGCCAATTTGCCGCGCCTAAACCATGTCAGCCTTTCCTTCACGACGTTGGCTGCCAAAACGAAGGGTTGCAACAATCGACGGCCACCTTTCCATCTAAGATGCGGATCTTAGCCGTCCAAGGTTACCAGCTAACGCATGGAAACCTTTGGCCCGACGCCAAGCCCTTATTTAGTCGCGCCCAAACAATACCAAAACCCTAGTTTTTGGCCGCGCCTAAACTATGCCAAAATCCTAGCTTGGCCATGCCTAACCATGTCGGCCATGCTTTCATGTCACTGGCTATCAAACGAAGGGTTGCAATAATCAACGGCTACCCTTCATCTCAAGATGTAAAATCTCGACCGTCGAAGGTCACCACCGAGCCAACAAGTCTCCCAAGCTCAACTTGCCAAACAGCAGCAACATGCTACATGTTTTCCACGAAAACACTCGGACATCAACACATGTCACAAACTGAGGGATGCTCATTGGGGTATTGGTTTGGCGGTTTACAGCGTGCGGCGTACACTGCGCCCGTTACAAGACAGTGTCATAAGGATGAGGTGGTTAGTAAATACAGGGAGTAATGGTGAAACGCTTTCCTTCATTATGGAACATCAATTCCAGGCGTTACCGGTTACCACCTCCTCCCATTTACTGACCCGTTTCCATTTCTTACGAGACCAGAGTATGTTTCACTTCGACTTGTATAAATAGGTCTTACCTATTTCCACCGAACAACAAGTTCTGGTCAGGAGCATACAACACTCAGAAAATATTTTTCTAGCGTTCCCATCTGTTAGCTTCCCACTTTCTGATACAAGTCGTCAAACAACTACTCTTCTGAAATCAACTATTCTGGTCTCAACACTCTCTTCGCTTCCCTCCCCAAAACCAACCCTTCTCCTCCACTTTGTGAGCGAAGCAAGTATGGAATGGACATTTCTTGGTTTAGGCCGGATTTGTATAGATTGATCTCTCGAATCTAAAGTACTCCCTTACAGTACATTGTTTAGGGTTTAGATTTGTTTCTCACCCACACACCTGAAATTACCGAAATCATCAGAAACCGTTTTCACCCTCAAACATCCGCGCCTAAACTATGCAAATTAAAGCCATGCCGGCCATGCTTTCATACCACTGGCTACCAAACGAAGGGTTGCAATAATCAACGACTACCCTTCCTCTAAAGATGCAAAATCTGGACCGTCGAAGGTCACCACCGAGCCGTCAAGTCTCCCAAGATCAACTTGCCAAACAACAACAACATGCTACATATTTTTCACGAAAACACTCGAGACATCAACACATGTCACAAACTGGGGGATGCTCATTAGGTATTGGTTTGGCGGTTTAAAGCGTGTGGCGTACACTACGCCCGTTACAAGACAGTGTCATAGGGATGAGGCGGTTAGTAAATACAGGAAGTAACGGTGAGACGCTTTCTTTTATGGAACTTTAATTCCAGGCTTTACCGGCCACCTCCTCCCATTTACTCATCTGTTTTCCATTTCTTACGAGACCAGGGTGCGTTTCACTTCGACTTGTATAAATAGGTCTTACCTATTTCCACCGAATGACAAGTTTTGGTTAGGAGCATACAACACTCAGAAATCACTTGTTAGTTTTCCCATCCGTTAGCTTTCACTTTCTGATACAAGTCCAACAACTACTCTTCCAGAATCAACTATTCTGGTCTCAACACTCTCTTTGCTTCCCTCCCCAAAACCAACCCTTCTCCTTTACTTTGTGACCGAAGCAAGTCTGGAACGACCATTTCTTGGTTTAGGCCAGATTTGTACAGATTGATCTCTCGAATCTAAAGTACTCCCTTGCAGTACATTGTTTAGGGTTTAAGCTCGTTTCTCACCCACAACACAAGAAATTATCGGAACCAGCAGAAACTGTTTTTACCCTCAAACAATCGGCGACCACAGTGGGAGATTGATCTTTCCATCACAATTTCAATTTTCAATTCTCGATCTCATACTTCGACCCAGACATCAGGACGGTAGAATCAAACGATCCGCTCAGGGATCGAGGACTTAGCCACCAGGCGGTTCGATTGCCAGTCGTGACACGACAAGGGACGACTGGGGACTTCCGAGGGGTTAGAAGTAAACGATCCGCCCAGGGATCGACGACCCAGTTAACAGATGAATACCAGTCAGGGCACGACAAGGAATGACTGGGGACTTTCCGCAGTCACGAAGATGTTTCCCACAAAACTCGGTCTTACGCCCGGGAGATTCCTTTTTCACTAGGAGATCCGAAAAACCGAGTAAGTCTTGCTAGAAAAAATACATGGTATACTACCTCAAATATTCACAGGGGAAATAAAAAAAAACGATAGCCATATTTTTTCCCCCGTGTTTCATGCTTTCTATTGTCGCACAACATTCAAAATTCCATGGCTCTCCTGGGATACTCATGCCACTTATGTTCATAACCAAAACATCATTATTCTAAAACAATTCATTCCAAATGATAATCCAAAACCCTCAGTGTAACACTTGTCTCCAAAAATACAGGAAATCAAAACCATAAACTAGGCGTTGCCTTTCAAAGAAAAAAAAATCAGAAGACAGAAATGCATTCAAGGAAAGTTTTTCAACAATGGATTGCTCTTCTTAGCATAAGCCTCTTTCGTGCTTTGTAGAGCCTCCCTCTTCAACTTCAGCTTCCTGGACAACTTTTTGACTTCCGCTTCATGTTGTTTCACCGTATCCGCAGAAGGACCTTCGACTGTTTCGGCCAGCAACTTTTCAACCTCAGAGAAACCTTCAACAAACCAAGGAACATTAAACTCGAAGTTTACACACATGTCACGATGGAACCTACATCTTGAGATTACATCCTCAGAAACAATATGACCAATCACGTTGCACATGTCATCAATTGAAGATAAAGCTTCCTCCACACGCTTAACCAACGCGAATCGACTAGTAATTTTCTTGGTCGTGGAGATATGTTCGTAGATTTCCCATATCTTAGTGTATAGCGCCGCATGTTTGGCTGGCACGCTAAATCCCCCGACCAACACGTGATCCAGATGAGGAACCAGGTATGGAGGGTTGAAGGTGGCGCCCGCGACTGCATCGGCGACCGGCAAGGGATTCCTAACGACAATTGCACCTGCGACCACTGGGGTGCTCTCCAATGTTTGAGTCACAACGAAGTTTTCACCTCGATCAACCTCCATTTCAAGGTCGCCCAGTGCGGATGCCACAGTTGGAGAAAAAGTTGTATCTCCACAAGTCTCCGTCTCAGGGCCATCTTCAGAAACGGCTTCCCCTTGTGATATCACGGGTTAGATATTTTCCAAAGAGGAAGAGAGAGGAAAAAAGAAAAATATGTAGGAGACTTACTGATTCGCTTCCGGACCGACCAGAAGAAGATTCAGCACTGCTTCCGGAAGAACTATTCTCGCCATCATTGTGTAGATGGGGCAAAACGATTTGCTGGTTTTCATGGGATTGAGGAGACGACCGTACAGAGGAGACTCCTTGAACCGAGCGAAATGTTCAAACTCACAAAGATGCATTGCAAGAAGGGATTGCTTTGAACTCGAGAGATCAATCTTTAGTACTCCGTCCTAAACCAAGACAATGGCCATTCCAGAGTAAATTCGGTCACAAGAGAGGATGGATTGATCTGTAGAAAGGAAGCTAAGAAATGTGTGGGATCAATGGTAATCAAAGATTGTGGTTGTGTTTTGAATTCTGAATAAGATAAGTTCTGAATGATTGAAGTTGTGCACTTGAGAGTAATTGCTCAATTGATGAGGTGTTGATCTCGTGTTGTCTGTGAGACGTGAGATTCTTGCTATGTTCCCTTTTAATCATGATTCAGAGACTTATTTTTATTGCTGGAATTGTAGACACCATGATCCCATGAAGTCTGACAGTTGATGGAATCAAAGAGTGGGGAAATGGAAATAGTGTTTGAAACCAGTTGCTCATCGTGCGGAGACTTGGTCAATTTTCCATCCATTACTTTGTTAACTCCTTCAACTGATTGCGCGACTTGCTCACATTCTATCGTGTGTATGAACACACGTGTCGTAAACCGCCAGACCAAAACCCTAGTTAATATCCCCCCATGTGACACGATTGACGTCTCGTGGTGTAATTAGTCAGTTGTTGACTTCATGACTTTATGGGACGATGAGTCCATGTATTTGCTGAGTTGAACATGATTTTAAAAAATGTTCTGAGACTTATGAATTGAACGTGTTTGTTGAGACAAAGGTACAATTATCACGTTGATAGTTTAGGCGAGCAAGTATTTCTCATTCGATGAATTGTTGAATATTGATAGTTAAACCGATATTCCTTGATTTGTGCAAGTATTGCTCATCTGAGCAAGTGTTGCTCGTCTGATGGATTATTGGTAGCGTGAACAAAATAAAACATTAATTAAAATACTGGTAGTTGAACCGAGCATAATTAATACGAATACTTATCATGAGATCGTCGTAAAATTATTAGTGTTCGAGTCTGGAATTATGATCCCTGGACTCTGAAACCCTAATTTAATCAATTGATGACCAATTGATGATTTATTTCAAAACCATGAGACGAAGGAGGATCGGCTACATGGGATCATGGATCGACCATGTAGTGTCCATATGCTCATGTGAGCAAATACCAAGGTCTCTTGAAGAGTTAGTGATTTGTTGATGAAAGAATGATCAAATGCTGGTTTAATCATTTATTCGAAAAATGCTCGTCTGAGCCTTAGGTGATAAAACCTTATTAATTATGAAGAGGTGAGGGACCGACCAAGGGGTCATGAAACCATCCCTGGATGGTCGTGGGATCGAATGACGATCACTCCATAAAATTCCAAAATTATTTGGAAGAGTTTTGGGCCTAATACGTGCAATTGTGCAAATTAGGTCAAATCATGAAAATATGCGGGACCGGCTCATTGCGAGCCAAAGATCCAACCTTAATCGGTCAAGGTAACGTTCTCCCGTCGTCGGGACGTCCGTGTCTCAGTCCTGAGAATTTTGGTATTTTCTGGCATGTGTTTGAGCAACCATTTGAGAAAATATGACAAAATCAGGGTTTTGCTGAAACTGAGGAAACTACATGAGATGAAGGAAAAAATAATAAAATGAAGGAATGACGAAGCGTGGGACCGCCGAGGCCAAGGCATGGCCGGCCGGCCGATGACCACGGTCCCGTGATGCTTTTTCTAATTTTATATTATTTTTCATGAATTTATGAAAATACCATGAAATAAAGGAATTTGTTGAAATTAAGGAGTTTCCTTGAAGTGAAGGAGTTTCCATGGGATCAAGGAAGAAAATAATATAATAATAATAAAAATAGGGGCGTGTGGGGCCGGCCGGCTTGGGCCCGGTCCCACGAGTTTCCTTAATTTTATGTATTTTATGTGTATTTTTCCATGATTTGAAGGAATTTTCATAATTTGAGAGAAATACCATGAAAACAAGGAGTTTCATAGGATCAAGGAAACCTTAAAAAAATAATAATAAAATAATAGGGCTTGTGGGACCGGCTAGGGAATGGCCGGCCGACTTGGACCCGGTCCCACGGGTTTCTCTAATTTTATATTATATTTTTCTTGGATTTATGAAAATATCATGAGATTAAGGAGTTTTCATGAGATTAGAAAAATAATAATAAAATAATTAGGAACCATGAGGTGTGGGGCCGGCCGGGATCAAGGGATGGCCGGTTGGCCAATAATCAAGGCCCCACAATGCTTTTCCCAATTTTATATTATTTCATTGGTGCAAAGGAAACACCATGAAACTGAGGAGTTTCCTCAAAACGAAAGATATTTGTTCAAATGAAAGGATTTTCATAAGATCAAGGAAAATAATAAAAAAATATGATAAAATATAAAACTGGCGTGGGATTGATCACGGCACGGCCGGTCGGTCGGTAAGCCCAATCCCCTGGCGCCTTGGTCAATATTTTAATTATTTATTTTTTTTCCTTCCTATTTTGCATAGGTTCATCGTTTCGTCGTATTTTGAAATACTCGTTCGTGCGGTGATTGTTAGTGCATCATCGTTGAGTACACTTGCACCTTTTGAGTCGGGGCTTATTGAGAGGTAGCTCAGATGCCCGTGCGTTCAATATACTAACCCATGGAATTCTGCTGGGAAGAACCATAGATTGAAGTAACGAAATATTGCGAAAATATTTGAATATTTTCGGAAATTCAGTGGATGAATCCAAGGATTTAAGAATAATTAACTTATGGATCTATACTAGCAGAGTAAGCTGTCTAGGAGCATTAATTATTATGACATGAGCTTTCTGGATCTTCATATCCTTTATATAATCATGGAAAACTATTGTTTGTATCCTGAAGACATTATCGCTCTATACTAGCAGAGCAAGCTGTCTAGGAGCCGTCAATCTCGTGATTCTATATAGAAATAATTACTGAAGTGTTCAGTATTCATGGGATATGTCTTTTTCCAGCCGAGAGACTACATATCTGCATGTACTCTGAGACAATATTCTCAGTCAGAGGTTCGATGAGAGACCCGTGTCTCAATACTCGCGTCTGATTGCTGGATCAGAAGTTCGTATAATTATAGGTTTACGATTTTAGCCTTTGTTGAAAATCCACCATCTACATTAAGTCCCCTGCTTGGTGAGGAAATCTGTGTTCCTCAGTCAGCATTGAATGGTGATTTTCCGGTCATAAACAGTACAAGTAATTGAACTTAGTCGTAAGTTAAGACGTTACCGGATTTCGATAGTACGAGCAAACTATGACTTGAATGAAGACCCCAGTGGCATGATAGAGCATCGTTTGATGAGCATAAATTGGTGTTGAACCGCTGATTTGGACGACGAGACCTTGGTCGTTTAGGATTCGCAGACCGGGCCCAATAAGGAAATCCTTGTGGAATTAGGTTTTGGGAAATAAAATTTGATATAAAAGGGAATTAATCCCTTTCTTTTCTTTTTTTATATTTTCCACGACCAGCACCGTCATCACCTCTCCACCACCTTCACGCCAGCAACAGGAGAAGAAAAATTTTCAAACCGGTCGCCGGAGCACCGACCGCCTCCGCCACCGTCCGGCCAGTTTCCGGCGGTGCCGACCATGTAATTTTTTTTTTTTTGCTAATGTTATGAGTTTCATGAATTGATCATGTTTGAGTTATATACACATGTGCATGTATGTGAGTAGGATTTTTTGTCGAAAAACCCTTGTTTTTGAAAACGTACATTCGTTTGATCATTAGTTTTGAAAACTAATAATAATCCCTGATTTAGGAGAGATTTTTTTTTATGTATAGACCTAGGTCCAGTGATAAAACTTAGTTTATGAGCTTTCATGTGAACCAAGGTTTTATCGTAAAAAGAGTGAATTTTCACAAAAAATCGAAATAAACCCTCGTTTAAAGAATGACGATAGTACGAAGGAAAAGGTTTTTTTATGTGGACTTGTGTCCAGTGATAAAATTTTGTTTATGAGATTTCTTGTAAATCAAAACTTTATCCTATAATGTGTGTGCTTTCACAAAATTGAAATAAACCTTCGTTTTAAAGATGGATGACGATACGAAGGAAAAGATTTTTTTTTTATGCAAAATCGTGGGCTGTCCACGAAAAATATTTTTGTATATAAAAAAACCGTGACATGCTCACGGAAAATAGTGTGTGTATGTGTGTGTGTGTGTGTTTTGTTTTAACGTGAGTTATCACTCACAGAAATAAAGCGTGAATGATTGCTCATGTTTTTGTAAACATATAATTTCAAAAACCCAAGTTTGATTTTGAGTAATGTTCAAAGTAAGAAATTATTTATGATAAAATAATGTTTTAGTTTTCATAATTCCATGGTAGATGTTCATGCAGTGGAAATGTTCATGATTTTATGAAAATCTGAGTTTCGTTCGCCTTTTGTAGGTTTCGAAGAAACGAACAATTTCTGAGGTATTAACTCCAGCATTACTATCATTATCGTTAGTGAAAGCGTAAAAGGTAAGAGTTAAGAGTTACCATTAGATGCTTGTAATTCCTTGATTTATATCTGGGCGACATACTGAAGTAGAATGTAGTGTGAACTTTACAGTTACTCAGCAAAGATGTCCAACTCCCAAGCTAACGACACTCCAAGGAACGAAATGTGTTTGATGATGATACCTCCAGAGATGAGACATGTATGGATGAGACTTCCGTTGGCGAAGAAGAGGATGAAAACCCTGGAATTAAGAATGTCCCGAATATAGATGATGCATTTTTTGCGGAGGTTGAGCAGGAAACCGAGAATCATCTCTAATCTCCAGTGTATCGTCTTCTGATAAATCTCAGAAATGTTACTCAGAAGAAATTGGTGACTCCTAAGACATTGATCCGGTTTTGTCTTGAACGAGGGATCTTCCTTGCATCAATCATAGAGTTTAAGCTTTCTCGACGTCCTTTGGAAAAATTCTCCGGATGGGCGAAACATATGTTGGGTTTCCCTCACGTCAGGGCTATGCTTAATCAGGCGCAAGTGACGAGAGATATTCAGGCTTCTGGAGACTTATTCATTTTCCATGATGCGAGAGGTATTGTGGCTCTACTTTCTCGCCGGTGCATTCACACTCACACCTTCATATGCAGATGTGGAGAGTTCATCATTACCTTACAGGACGTGGCTGCTTTGATGCATATCCCAATCACGGGCAATCTCCCTGGGGACCTCTCAGATGAGGAGACTGCGGTTTGTAACATTTTGACAGCTGCAATGGAGAAAGTGAATAAGGCGTCTGGCAGTAAAGGTTGCTATGCTCACTGGTTGACACGTTGGTGGCCAAAATACGAGATTTCTGATAGTCCCATCGATGATATGTTACCCGTCGCTGCCTTCTTATGTTTATGGTTGTCAAGGGACATATTTGAAGATAGTGGAAACTTGTTGAATCCCTTCGTGATCCCCTTTGCTATCAAGATGTCTCAAGGTGAGCAACTCCCAATAGGTAGCATGTTCCTGGGTTCTTTGTATTCTAACTTAGACTCCTTGGTTATAGACTCCAGTGTATCGAATGTATTTATGAAGATTGAGTGCTACGCCAATACGATGTTTCTTCAATCTTTAATGTGGGAGCACTTCAAGAATTATGCGCCTACTCCACGTAATATTTTGCAAGGACCAAATGCTGATGCTCGTCACATTTTCTCTGAAAAGGATAATGCCAGGATCATGCGTTGGTCTACAAAGAAGCCTCGGTCTAAAGCACGCCTCATTGATGTGTTGGATGATGAATCTTAATTCAACTTCCGACCGTGGGTGTCAGTTCCTTCTTATGTTTCCCAGCCAACAACTTTCATTACTGTAGAGAGTGTGATGATGATGTCTGGTGCAAATCTGAGTGATGGCGAAAGATCTTTCATGTTGAGTTGCACCCCTGGTCATTTGATATCGGATATATATAGAGGATTCTCAGTGGAGGAATATAATATTGATAGAGTAGCTCGACAAATGGGTGTGGATCAGTGTATTCCAACTTTTCGAAGGAGGAAGCCATCAATTGAATAACTTAGAACCCACTTAGACCGTACTCATGTGGAAGGAAGTAATTACTGGTTCCCTTGATCCGAGAGATTTTCATATGTAACTCCAGGTTATGTAGACTTTTAGGATCAACAAATTCAGCGATTGCGTGATTACGTGATGGCTGGTCAGCCTCCAGTGAAGGATCCTCCTTCTACTGAGATGATCTCTGGTCGACCAAGATTGAAGTATCTCTCTGGTGATAAACGAAAATCGTCTCCAGGATCTTCTCAGGTATGTTTCTTCGTATAATCTTCATGAAATTATGAGAACTGTATTCTAATTATGTTACTGAATTTTACCACATGACGGTCGTAATGTAAGACCTCGAATCCGTGTAGATTTCTCAGAAACTGAAGCGATTGTTCACGGTGGAGAAGGAAGGAACAAAAGTTATAAGTTATTACCTAATACCATAAAGTCCCCAGTCGGTTCTTTGGTGAGTTCTCGGTATTCCCCTTGTCGTGACTTTTCTCTCCCACATTATTAGGATCATGAAACCAATGTTGTTATTCCGTTGCATAATTTTACTCCATCAAGTATCGATGGTCTTCGGTTTTCTGCAACGATTCCTGATTTGAGCAACGAAGAAGAAGCCGTAAGTATCCCTTTGCATATTCAATTATGATGCTTTTTATATAAAATATTGATTGTTGAGGATGTGTACAAGAGGATGTTGTCATGGAGACGGAGAGTGCTGATACTCGACCATCCTCTGAGAATAGAGACGAAGGCACTTCCGATGAATCAGAGCCGAATAGAAGTAATGAGCCCTTTGTCGTTAACATGGATAATCCCAATTCCTCGAACACTTCGGAGACTCCCCAAGTAAGTACATGTCTTGAATCCTATTCATAGAAGTATGAAAGTGCTTATTTTTGAATGAATGAATGAGAATCCATGTGTATACACGAAAAACTTAGTCGAAATTCGTCGTCAGAAAATTCAGAACTCAGTTTTTTAGCAAAAACACTGTAAACCCTTCATCTAGAGTCGGATTTTCATGATCTGCATATGCATATTCAAGCCCGGAAAACTTTCAAGCTTATCAAAGAAGATTTTTAGGTTTCGAGCACGTTCAAGGCCTGAAAAAGGCGAAATAGTAAACTTCTAGGAGACTTTTAGAACTTTTTCAGACGGTATGTTGCTCAATATTTTGGCTACATCTCCTTGATCGTTCATTGGATTGTTATGAAATTTTGAAAGGTTGTACAGGACATCCATACGAAGATAATGGTATATAATCCATCTTCAGATTCCTTATAGATTTCTCCAAGTTCGTCTTCTAGTACATGGCAGAGTACAGTTTCTTCAGACGAGGTCACCGTGAAACGTATCTTCATGACTTTCATGCTATTTGCTCGTGTTTGGGTACATAATGATGAACTTTGATGATGTTGCATTTCTTGTATACTGTATTTTATAATCTCACTTGGTTTTATGCTTAAATGACTCTAACCTCATGTAATCTTCGTATTAGGTGTCAAATACCGAAGTTGAGGATATTGAATCCAATGAGGATAACTCGAACTGCCCTGGAGTTATTGATGAAGAAACAACCATCCCTGCACTTCAAGGCAATGAGAAGGTTGTCACTGAAGTTGTGGAAACCCAGATTGTTGCTGCTTCAGTGATAGAAGAAACTGAAACACCGGTAGAGAATATTGTTTTCCTGATTGTAGAAGCTGCCCCAGTAATTGAGAACCGTATAGTGGTGCATGAATATCCAAGTGCAGGAGTTTATTTTGATCCTCCATTTGATGCTTCACTCCCGTATCATGAACTAGTTGGTGGATTCATCATTCCCATTGGATATGCAGGCTTGTATGAGAAAATATGGAAGAAGTTTGGTCACATGATCGTTGATAAGAACCCTGGACGTGCTTATGCCTTAACAATGCAAGTAGGTATTATCTTGCATGTCGTGAGTGATATATGCACCGGGTCCAGAAATACTGTGACTCCAGATATACTCTTTGATTGGGAGTTTAACTTGGAAAATTCATAAAGACTTGGCTTCAATGTGAAGTGGCTTCGTAAGCAAATGAACGCTATCAAGAACTCATGTGAGAACAACATAACCTTTCCCAATGATGCTGTGATGGAGAAAGAAGACAATATTTCCAGTATGACTGAAGAGTTGAACAAGGAGAATGCGGCTTTTCAGGCCTTGAAGGATCATAAGAGCGAAAATCCTTTTTTGCTGATTTTCTTTGATTTCTTTTTTCATGATCTCTTGGACTTATGAACTTCTGAGAGATGTGAGGTTTTTATTTGGGTTTTGATATTAGTTGGTTTTGGATTGGTAGATGGTTAAGGATTTTCTTTTGGATTTGATAGAGATTTTCCTTTAAGAAATATGAATTGAATTTTGATAAATTGCTGAATTCAGATACTGATTGCAAATATTGCAAACGTTTTGGAGGAATTGAAATACAATGAAAGAAAATCTTAAATGCCAAATCCAGATGCCATGAATGCTTCAAACGCCCAGTACCTCAAATGCCTGATAATTTTAGACAAACGCCTTAAGCCAATTCTCGTGAATTACTGGCAGGGTTCTTCCATATGTGTTGATCAGTTTGTAGTATCCTCCAGTTATGGATTTAGCAACCATAAATGGTCCTTCCCAATTGGAGTTTCTTGCCGAGTAAAGATTGCGCTGAACTGCTTTGAGAACCAGGTCCCCTTCACAAAATTTGTTAGTTTTGGTCGTCCGCGCTTTGAATATCTTTTGTTGATTCAGAATTCCTCGTGTGGTGGGATTCCGTGGTTGCGGCACATATGTACACTCGTGCAGGAAGGAGTATCCCTCGTAATGTCTGTCGTGCTTAGCCACATCTTCGGCAATGAATCTTTTGATAAGATGATCAACTTGAAGAGATTATGGACTCAACCATTGGGTGAAATATTGCTGAGGCAAGATTATCCACTCATAGCATTTTGTGATTGCTAAATTTTTTGTGGAGTTAAGCCCTTGAACCAAATAAGCATATTTGAAAACTGATGATACGGGCACATGAGAAGGAATAAGACTTTCCTGAGTGTGAAATCTCTTGATGAAAGCGTTTGGATGTTCCTCAGGATTTTGTGCAAATTCTGTCAAGGCTTTTACCTCCTCCAGATACTCGAATGGTGAGATATCTTCTTTCCCTTCCTCCGAGTCAGAGGTTTCTTCAGCAGAGAGATGTGTAAGTGAAGGTGTCACCTTCCCATCATGAATCCATGTGCGTCCAAGAATCATATCATATCTTGGATCTTCTCGGATTATGTAAAACTTGGTCTCAGTGCAGACCAAATTTTCTTTGACTTTGAGTATGATGTAGCCGTACGCGTCTCTGGAAACTCCTCCGTGATCTCGGATTGCCATGGGGGCATGAGTAGCTTCCTGTCGAGTAATGCCAGCGACTCTGAGAGTTTTCAGAGGGATGATGTTGACGGCAATGCCGATATCAACAAATGCTCTCTTGAACTCGTTTCCTTTGATGTGCACTGTGGTGAGCAGTCCCCGGTCATACATTTCTTTGTTCGTTGCTGGAGGCTCAGTGAATGTCTCTTGAATCAGTAGGCACTTTCCTGACACGATGTGGTTTAATGCAGAAAACATGTCGTTCCTTTGAGCTTTTGATAAGTATAGCAATTCGCAGATGTGCTCAATTAAGGATTGAACTGCCTCTTTGACGGGAGGTTCAGAAAGAGTGAAGGTTCTGACGGGAAGGGGATCTCTGTGTACTCCTTCAGTCCCCAAGTTGAGTTCTCCCGATTCGACCTTTTCCTTAAATATACGCTTCAAAGTTTTGCAATCACTTGTGGGATGGCTGACAATTCTATGAAAGCGACAATAGCGAGGATTTTTCATGGCCTCTTCAGTTGGTTCCTTCTTGACATATGGCAACTTGATTTCACTGTCTTGAATCCAGGCGTCCAGTAATTCGATAACTTCTTCAATGGAGCAGGGGAAATCAGGTGATTATGGATCTTCCATGTGAGGAGGAGCTTGCACATTATCCTTCTTTTGCGCCTTTGAAGGGGTTGAGGAAGTATGCTTACATTGTGGTTCAGCTTTCTGTTTTATCCCTTCCGCAACAGCATTGGTGGAAGTTTGAAGGTTGTATTATTTGTTGATCAAACGTCTGCTGCTGCCCCTGGCCTCTCGTGGTTATTCAGCTTTTGCAGTCTTAGTCCTTTCTAGTAGAGCAGGTGCAGTAGTTGCCGACCTCTTGGCTGCTTTATGGAGTTCTGAGAAATTCTGGAACCTGAGATTCTCCAATAAGGCTCTGTAGACTCGAATCATTTCATTGATGCATAGGTCCACAAGTTGTTGTTTCGCGACATTCGGATCATGGAAATCCAACGCTTGAACTCTGAACTTCTTCACGTAGTCTTTAGGATGTTCGGTGTTCTTTTGAAACATCCTTCCGAGATCAGAGAGAGTGACTTGCTCTAAAACGAAGAAGTACTTCCTATTGAAATCATTAACCACTTCTCCCCAACTGTTGATAGTTCCTGGTGCGATGTTGTTGTTCCAGGTGTATGCTCTGCCTTTCAAGGATTTTGAAAATTCTTTGAGGCGAACAACATGGTTATGCTCATGTTCACCCAAAGCTTCCAGGAACCAAGAAACATGTTCTCGAGCATTGCTGGTTCCATTGTACAAAGTAAAAGTTGGAGAGATGTAACCTTTGGGAAGAGGAATCCTTTGAGTAGCGGCAGGGTATGGAGGTTGGTGACGATGGACATGCAGGGTCTTGTCCTTTCCACGGTTCTCCAGAAGGTGTTCCAAATCCTCCCGAGTGATGAAGTTTGACGACTACTTCGTTGACGGATCATCTGCAGATTTGCGGACTTCTTCATCATCCACTATATGAATCGGGATTACCTCAGGATCAGCGTCTGAGGATTTTTCCTTCTCTTTTACCTTTTCTTGAGTTTTCTCTGACATCTTGTCAGTGAGAGTCTTCAGATAATTAAACAACTCTTTCTGTGTAGTATCCATATCGGTTTGATTCTGTGCAAGGGTCTCTTGCACTTTGATAAGATCAGCAATGGTAGGTGGTGGCTTTCCTCTGGATTCCTCAGGGTGTCGGCCGAACAGAGGATGACCTTCCGTGTTAGCATGAGGAGGAGTAATATCATCACCGCCAGTGTTAGAGGCCGGAATTGTTTCCGGGATATCTTCGTTGTTGTTGTTGTTGCTAGTGCTAGCATTATTTGTGTTAGGATCTGCGATCGTACGTGACCTAATATCAACCATCTTGTGAAAGATTGATATTGCAACCGAGAGATTAATCTCCCACTGTGGTCGCCAATCTTTAGATGGGACAAAACGATTTGCTGGTTTTCATGGGATTGAGGAGACGACCATACGGAGGAGACTCCTTGAACCGAGCGAAATGTTCAACCTCACACAGATGTAGTGCAAGAAGGGAGTGCTTTGAATTCGAGAGATCAATCTGTAGTGGCCTAAACCAAGACAATGGCTGTTCCAGAGTAAATTCGGTCACAAGAGAGGATGGGTTGATTTGTAGGAGGGAAGCTGAGAAATATGTGGGATCAATGGTAATCAAAGATTATGGGTGTGTTGTGAATTCTGAATAAGATAAGTTTCGAATGATTGAAGTTGCTCAGTTGAGAGTAATTGCTCAATTGATGAGGTGTTGATCTCTTGTTGTCTGTGAGACGTGAGATTCTTGTTCTGTTCCCTTTCAATCATGATTCAGAGACTTATATATATTGCTGGAATTGTAGACACCATGATCCCATGAAGTGTGACAGTTGATGGAATCAAAGACTGAGGAAATGGAAATAGTGTTTGAAACCAGTTGCTCATCGTGCGGAGACTTGGTCGATTTTCCATCCACTACTTTGTTAACTCCTTCAATTGATTGCACGACTTGCTCACATTCCATCGTTTGTATGAACACACGTGCCGTAGACCTCCAGACCAAAACCCTAGTTAATATCCTCCCACGTGACACGATTGACGTCTCGTGGTGTAATTATTCAGTTGTTGACTTCATGACTTTAAGGGACGATGAGTTCATGTATTTGCTGAGTTAAACATGATTTTATAAAATGTTCTGAGACTTATGAATTGAACTTGTCTGTTGAGACAGAGGTACAATTCTCACGTTGATAGTTGAGGCGAGCAAGTATTGCTCATTCGATGAATTGTTGAATATTGATAGTTGAACCAATATTCCTTGATTTGAGCATGTATTGCTCATTTGAGCAAGTGTTGCTCGTCTGATGAATTATTAGTAGCGTGACCAAAATAAAACATTAATTAAAATACTGGTAGTTGAACCGAGCATAATTAATACGAATATTGATCATGAGATCGTCGTAAAGTTATTAGTGTTCGAATCTGAAATTATGATCCCTGGACTCAGAAACCCTAATTTGATCAATTGATGACCAATTGATGATTTATTTCAAAACCATGAGACGAAGGAGGATCGGCTACATGGGATCATGGATCGACCATGTAGTGCACATATGCTCATGTGAGCAAATACCAAGGTCTCTTGAAGAGTTGGTGATTTGTTGATGAAAGAACGATCAAATGCTGGTTTAATCATTTATTCGAAAAATGCTCGTCTGAGCCTTAGGTGATAAAACCTTATTAATTATGAAGAGATGAGGGACCGACCAAGGGGTCATGAAACCAGCCCTGGATGATCGTGGGATCGAATGAGGATCACTCCATGAAATTCCAAAATTATTTGGAAGAGTTTTGGACCTAATACGTGCAATTGCGCAAATTAGGCCAAATCATGAAAATATGCGGGACCGGCTCATTGCGAGCCAAAGAGCCAACCTTGGTCGGTCAAGGTAACGTGCTCCCGTCATCGGAACGTCCATGTCTCAGTCCTGAGAATTTTGATATTTTCTGGCATGCGTTTGAGCAACCATTTGAGAAAATATGACAAAATCAGGGTTTTGCTGAAACTGAGGAAACTTCATGAGATGAAGGAAAATAATTATAAAATGAAGGAATCACGAAGCGTGGGACCACCGAGGCCAAGGCATGTCCGGACGGCCGATGACCACGGTCCCGTGATGCTTTTCTTAATTTTATATTATTTTTCATGAATTTATGAAAATACCATGAAATAAAGGAATTTGTTGAAATTAAGGAGTTTCCTTGAAATGAAGGAGTTTCCATGGGATCAAGGAAGAAAATAATATTAAAATAATAAAAATAAGGTCGTATGGGGCCGGCTAGCCGGCCGGCTTGGTCCCGGTCCCACGAGTTTCCTTAATTTTATGTATTTTATGTGTATTTTTCCATGATTTGAAGGAATTTTCATAATTTGAGAGAAATACCATGATATCAAGGAGTTTCATGGTATCAAGGAAACCTTAAAATCATAATAATAAAATAATGGGTCATGTGGGACCGTCTAGGGCATGGTCGGCCGGCTTGGGCCCGATCCCACTTGTTTCCCTAATTTTTTATTATATTTTTCATGGATTTATGAAAATATCATGAGATTAAGGAGTTTTCATGAGATTAGGAAAATAGTAATAAAATAATGAGGAACCATAAGGTGTGGGGCCGGCCGGGATCAAGGGATGGCCGGTTGGCCAATAATCATGGCCCCATAATGCTTTTCCCAATTTTATATTATTTCCTTGGTGCGAAGGAAACACCATGAAACTGAGGAGTTTCCTCAAAACGAAGGATATTTGTTCAAGTGAAAGGATTTTCATAAGATCAAGGAAAATAATAAAAAATATGATAAAATATAAAACTGGCGTGGGATTGGTCACGGCACGGCCGGCCGGTCGGTGAGCCCAATCCCCTGGCGCCTTGGTCAATATTTTAATTATTTATTTTTTTCCTTCCTATTTTGCATAGGTTCATCGTTTCGTCGTATTTTGAAATACTCGTTCGCGCGGTGATTGTTAGTGCATCATCGTTGAGTACAATTGCACCTTTTGAGCCGGGGGTTACTTAGAGGTATCTCAGATGCCCGTGCGTTCAATATTTATTACTAACCCATGGAATTCTGCTGGGAAGAACCATAGATTGAAGTAACGAAATATTGCGAAAATATTTGAATATTTTCGGAAATTCAGTGGATGAATCCAAGAATTTAAGAATAATTAACTTATGTCTCTATACTAGCAGAGCAAGCTGTCTAGGAGCATTAATTATTCTGACATGAGCTTGCTGGATCTTCATATCCTTTATATGGTCAGGGAAAACTGTTGTTTGTATCCTGAAAACGTTATCGCTCTATACTAGCAGAGCAAGATGTCTAGGAGCCGTCAATCTCGTGATTCTATATAGAAATAATTACTGAAGTGTTCAGTATTCATGGGATATGCCGTTGTCCAGCCGAGAGACTACATATCTGCATGTACTCTGAGAGACAATATTCTCATTCATAGGTTCGATGAGAAACCCGTGTCTCAATACTCGCGTCTGATTGCTAGTTCAGAAGTTCGTATAATTATGGGTTTACGATTTTATCCTTTGTCGAAAATCCACCATCTACACATTGGACTCCGAACTTTCGTCCTTCTTGGATTCCCCATCACCATGGATAGGCTCAGCACCACCACCCTCCGTCTCGAGAAACGATATTTTCTGACTACTTGTAAGTTTTGTAAAGGCGTTCACGCTGCTGAGACCCTAGGAAAGACACAAAGACGGATACTCATAAAAGAAACAAGGATATACGCGATCCAACTAAAATCAAGAAGAAAATCATACATACCTGCATATTAGACAAACTGAAAGTCGGAAGAGCCGTCGAATCTGACTGGGAACCATATGCACGACTTTTAGACCTTTTCTCCTTCACTTGGGGACTGTCCGCGTCCGTGATAACGTATTTTAGCTTAGTCGAAGAAGGATCCCTCAGCAATGGGTGCTCCGCTAAAACCGCAGGAGAAGGCTTAACGCGACGATTTTCTACCACAACATTCACGAACCCATGGATAGCGAGAAACTCATCCTGCTAGAATACGTTATATTTGGAGGTCATTGATAGATTTCATTCCGCGAGCAGAAAAGGAAGACTTTTACCCGACACAAGAACACTAGCATCGAGAACAGCTGGCGACGAGTCTTCTGAAACAACCGGCTGACGAACAAGTGGGACCCTTGGTCAAAACCCATATGCCGAGCCGCCCTATTGATATTATAAGAGACTACTTTGCAAGATCCTCGAAAGAAAGACGACACATGACCGGGCGTGCAGCTTCACATGAACACCATCTATCCAACATTCATATCCTCTTTATCGGAAGACAAAGACATGTTCGGAGCAGGAGCAAAGGTATTGATCTGAGATATGGACGTATGCACCGGAGCCCATGGACGAAAATTGACCTCGTGCGAGTTGTCAAGGAATCCAACCAGGTTTGAACCAGTCTTTGGGCGCCTATTCTCCCAGCGAGTATCCTAGAGCCACCCCAAGACTCGGGAAGTAAGGCCAACGGTTTTGGAGCATACCTTTCGAAGTGCTCTCACAACCACGCTTGGAGAAAGGCGACATGAATATACGAGTCCACTTTCATGTAGCCATTTGAAGCGCACATGTCCGCGACCAGATGATCCAAATGTGTGTACAAGGAACCGAGAAACAAGTCGCCAATAGGGAGAGTGACACCTTTTGCTAATTTTATGGCGAACTTGAAAAGTTCTTGTCTTATCTCCTTTTTACTAGAGCCTTCATTGAAAATATCTCTGGATAACCAAAGATCCAAGAACACCGCAACATGAAGCGCACTATTCTTCTGATTTGGCTCCAACTCATCAGGAAACCATTGAGACACCCACTATCCATAGAAGCACCTCGTATCGTTTTCTTTCCGAACGAATCCTTTTGATTTCGCAACCAGAGCGGTGCGCATTTCTTCTTCATCTGCAGACACCTTAACATCGAGGTTTCCTATTACGGGAAGGTTCAGCAAGACGACCACGCTCTCTAAGGAGATAGTCATTTCAACCCACCTGCATATGGCCGTGTGAGTGTCTGGACACCATCTGGAAATGAAAGCAACCGAGTCTGGAATATCTTTCCTAATTTGAAGCACTGCGGAAGTCGCGACAGCATCAATAATTTGCGCCTTGGTCAAACTGGCTTTTACACAATCCTGGCTCATCATGAATCGCATCCATTTCTCAAAAGGACGCAACGGACTCACTCAAATTTTAAATTCAATGGGAGAAGCAGAATACTCTTTCCTCTGGAGACAAAACCTTATTACACCTCCTGGACGGACCGACCGGGCCTCTCCTTCACTTTTCGGACAAGTCAGAAGAATCGACACATACTTGGATGATTTTTCCTAACTGTGGCGGATGTTTTAAACAACCCATCATCTATGTTTGGTTTGGAATTGCCAACATCTTTCGGTACGGCAGTACTTTTCTCAACTGACATCCTAACGAAAATTTTCTCACGCTTCTTTCACCTTCGAAATAACTACAATGGAACAATGCGAAAAGAAATTACTACGGAAAGTGCATGGAAATTATTTTATCAGACATAGGGGATCCACTCTGGACGCAAGCCAATTTGTTGTAAAGTCATAACGCGCATAGGAAAAGAAATGGGGACTGACAGACCCTGCGTCACCACCTCATGCCAAGGCCGTACTCTGCAGCGGGAAGTTCACGCCCGGCCGAGGAGGCGCGCCCCACCATGGGAACCATACACACGGCCACACCAGGAAAAGGGAGGAAACCCTAGAAAATAGGTTTTCACGGGAAGGGAATGCGCGACAGTTACTAGCCCATACATGCCTACTTTGCACAATAATTGAGGCGGCCAACATTACTACGGTATTCACGCCTAAATGTTACTACAAGTTCATGGAAAGTATATCTACGGATAGGATTCATACCAGCACACAAGAACAATATTTTTACAAGTTCATGAAAAGTTACGCTTACGGCTAGGGTTTGCACCAACACAAGAAAACAAGAAAAACAAGTTAAAGAGGAATTGCTGGAAGACATACCTGGGATTCGCTCGCCCACTTTCCTACTATCGCGCGGCCAGAACACAAAAACAAACAAACAAACAAAGGTGTGAAATAAAGGGACAGGCCGGCCCCTTTTATAGGCGTAACACTTGGGAGTTTGAATAAGGAAAGGACTTCATATTTGAGTCAAGTAAGTAAAAGATGCAATCAGGCCCGTGAAGACAAGTCACCACCGTGCCAAGATGTCCGCGCATGCCTTGCCTCGCCAAAATCGCGCCATGCCTTGCCCCGTCGTACCAAGCCATCCACGCCATGCCTTGCCCTCGCCAAACTGCGCCATACCTTGCCCTCGCCAAACCTCGCCATGCCTTGCCCTCGCCAAACGCGTCATGCCTTGCCCTCGCCAAATCGCGTCGTGCCTTTCCCTCGCCAAACCGCGTCATGCCTTTCCCCACCATGCCTTTCCACGTCAATCCATCAACCAAGCCCCTTCAAAACCGCACCGACACCAACAACTCGCCAAGCTAGCGTATCAGTGTTCCCTAACTCAGCCAAGATGATGCATGGCCAGACTAATCCGACGATCTTCATCTCACCACTTCACGGTCTACACCACAAATAAAATCTATGCAAGGCCGCCAAACACAAGATCATGAACTCTCCTTACCTCTCGAAAAAGGTTAGTCGGACCTTCCTGACCATCTTTTCGCGACTTGTCGCTTCGATTTTTGTCCTTGCCTGTCACCATCTTATGCTTACCTCACAATAATGCTCTTGTTCCGAGCTAAGCAGGGGACTTAATGTTGATGGTGGTTTTTAGCTTAGGGTTAAAATCGTAAATGTACATCTGACATGACGTCACTATGACCATTAGCACATTTATTGAATCAATCAGCATGCCTGTGTAAGAATTACAGGGCACCTTTTTTTTTTTACATGGGTCATGTTCCACGGCAGAACCTTTAACATTGACTGACAACGTTTATTCCAAACCCTAATTCTCATGCTACCGCGCCAAGGAATACCAACCATGCCAGCCGCACCACCGTGCCAATGAAAAACCATGCCATCCACGTCCCCGTGCCAAGGCATACCAACCATGCCAGCCACAGCACCGTGCCAATGGCAAACCATGCCAGGCGCACCACCGTGCCAATGGCAAACCATGCCAGCCACGTCTCTGCGCCAAGGCATGCCAACCATGCCAGCCGCACCATCGTGCCAATGGCAAACCCTGCCAACCACATCTCCGCGACAAGGCATGCCAACCATGCCATCCGCACCACCGTGCCAATGGCAAACTATGCCAGCCACGTCTCCACGCCAAGGCATGCCAACCATGCCAGTCGCACCACCGTGCCAATGGAAAACCATGCCAACCACGTCTCCGCGCCAAGGCATGCCAACCATGCCAGCCGCACCACTGTGCCAATGGCATACAATGCCAGCCACATCTCCGCGCCAAGGCATGCCGACCATGCCAGCCGCACCACTGTGCCAATGACATGCCATGCCAGCCACGTCTCCGCGCCAAGGCATGCCAACCATGCCAGTCGAACCACTGTGCCAATGATATGCCATGCCAGCCACGTCTCCGCGCCAAGGCATGCCGACCATGCCAGCCGCACCATTGTGCCAATGGCATGCCATGCCAGCCACGTCTCCGCGCCACCACTGTGCCAATGGAAAACCATGCCAGCCACGTTCCTATGCCAACGCCATGCCGGCCCTGCTAAAACGAAGGCTTCCGACAATCAACGGCCATCCTTCTATCTGAGACGCCAATCTTAGCCGTCCAAGGTCGCCAACCAACGCATGGTAACCTTTGGCCCAACGCCAAAACCCTAGTTTTGGACACGCCTAAACCGCGCCAAGGCATGCCGACCATTCCACATGGGACAATGGCATGTCGTGCCAGCCAGCTTGCCGCGCCTAAACCATACCATGCCGACTTCCCTTTACGGCTGCCAAAACGAACGGTTGCAACAATCAACGGCCACCCTTCCATATTAGATGCAAATCTTAGCCGTCCAAGGTCGCCAACCAACGCATGTTAACCTTTGGCCCAATTCCAAAACCTTAGGTTTGGCGACGCCTAAACCGCGCCAAGGCATGCCGACCATGAATATGTGCCAAAGGCATGCCATGCCAGCCACCTTGCCGCGCCTAAACCATGCCATGTCGTCCTTACCTTTACGGCTGCCAAAACGAAGGGTTGCAACAATCAACGGCCACCCTTCCATCTTAGATGAAAATCCTATCCGTCCAAGGTCGCCAACCAACGCATGGTAACCTTTGGCCCAACGCCAAAACCCTAGTTTTGGCCACGCCTAAACCGCGCCAAGGCATGCCGACCATGCCACATGTGCCAATGGCATGCCGTGCTAGCCACATTGTCGCGCCTAAACCATGCCATGCCGTCCTTCCCTTTACGACTGCCAAAACGAAGGCCTGCAACAATCGACGGCCACCTTTCCATCTAAGATGCAGATCTTAGCCATCTAAGGTTACCAGCTAATGCATGGCAACCTTTGGCCCGACGCCAGGCTCTAGTTTTGGTCCCGCCCAAACAATGCCAAAACCCTAGCTTTTGGCCGCGCCTAAACTATGTCATATTAAACCCATGCCGACCATGCTTTCATACCACTGGCTACCAAACGAAGGGTTGCAATAATCAACGGCTACCCTTCCTCTAAAGATGCAAAATATCGACCGTCGAAGCTCACCACCGAGCCGAAAAGTCTCCCAAGCTTAACTTTGCAAACAACAGAAACATGCTACATGTTTTTAACGAAAACACTCGAGACATTAATACATGTCACAAACTGGGGGATGCTCATTGGGTATTGGTTTGGCGGTTTACAGCGTGCGGTATACACTACGCCCGTTACAAGACAGTGTCATAAGAATGAGGCGGTTAGTAAATAAAAGGAGTAATGGTGAAACACTTTCTTTTATGGAACTTCAATTCCAGGCATTACCGGTTGCCACCTCCTCCTTTACTCATCCGTTTTCCATTTCTTACGAGACCAGGGTACGTTTTACTTCGACTTGTATAAATAGGTCTTACCTATCTCCACCGAACGACAAGTTTTGGTCAGGAGCATACAACACTCAGAAATCACTTGTTAGCTTCCCATATGTTAGCTTTCACTTTCTGATACAAGTCAAACAACTACTCTTCCAGAATCAACTATTCCGGTCTCAACACTCTCTTCGCTTCCCTCCCCAAAACCAACCCTTCTCCTTCACTTTGTGACCGAAGCAAGTCTGGAACGCCCATTTCTTGGTTTAGGACGGATTTGTACAGATTGATCTCTCGAATCTAAGTACTCCCTTGCAGTACATTGTTTAGGGTTTAAGCTCGTTTCTATTAATTTTTGACATCAAACATTTTCAAGATAATGTATCAAAAAATATACTCCCTCCGTCTTTTATTAACATACGAAATGTCATGACTAGACCTTGACTAAGTTATTTCCTAACTACAATCAATACATGAAATGGAATAATAAACTATCAAACCTCACGATCTTAGCCTTCTAGTTTAAGGAAAACTAGTCGATTTTGAGACAACAATATTCATATTTCTATTCGTTAAACTTAGCCACAAAATGGAAGGTTCTTACACATTTAAAGCAATAGAAAAACAGAATTAACCCTATCTGGGCAAGAGTTATTCTACTCGACACATGTAATGATCCTACTGATCAAAAGAAAAAGAACTAACTAACATTAAGTAACTTCTCAGGGCTACCATATAGCGTATTTGAATAAAGAGCACCTATTTTTATTGGCACTCAGGTACATGACAGTACCATCCAATCTACCAAATCCTTGTCATCAAGGATTGCAATTTGGGAAATGAGCTGAGATATTTGTAGAGTCCTCCCAAGTAGCATCCTCAGCTGTAGAGTTAGTCCACTGGATAAGTAGTTGGTCCACGGTTCTGCCACGTCTGGTAATGCTTCTAGTCAAGAACAACAGCTGGGTGGAGGACAATCTGTCAAGCATCATCCACCACTGGTAACTAAGAAGAAGAAATACGAGACTTGCCGATACATTCTTTCAACTGTGAAACATGAAAAACTAGGTGTATCCTGGAGCTAAGTGGTTGTTGAAGTTTGTAGGCTACTGAGCCTATCTTATGGATGATTAAGAAGGGGCCATAGTATTTGGCAGAGAGTTTCAAGTTCTTCCTTAGAGAAATTGAAGATTTTCTGTAGGGTTGAAGCTTGAGATAAACTGAATCACCTACCTCGAAAGTCCTGTCAACTCTCTTCTTATCAGCATAGTGAACCATCCTTTCTTGTGCCTTGTGGAGTGTCTCCTTCAGGATGTCCAAAGTGGCATCTCTTTCTTTTAAGTAATCCTCAACTGCTGAGACAGAAGTGGTGGATGTTGATGGAAAGGCAAGGTGAGATGGTTCATAGCCATATAAAGCCTTGAATGGGCTCATCTTGATGCTTGTGTGAAAGTTAGTGTTATACCACCATTCTGCTAGTAGTAACCATTTGAACCAGTGTTTAGGCATGTGGACATTCATACATCTGAGGTAATTCTCCAAGCAGGCATTGAGTCTTTCTGTCTGTCCATCTGATTGAGGATGATATGTTGCGCTGAGATTTAAACTGGTGCTCAAAGCCTTGAAGAGGTCCTTCCAAAATAAGTTGATGAAGACCTTGTCCCTATCAGACATAATGGAAGCAGGAAGGCCATGTAATATGGTGACGAATTCTTTGGCCACAGTGATAGCAGTGTATGGGTGAACCAAAGCAATGAAGTGTGCATACTTGGTGAGTCTTTCAACAAGCACCAGAATCAAAGTTTTTCTTTCACTTGCTGGTAAGCCTTCAATGAAGTCCATTGAGATGTGCTGCCATGCTCTGTCAGGAATGGGGAGAGGATGCAGTAATCCAGCAAGATGTGTATGCTCTCCTTTGTTTCTTTGGCAGATATCACAAAAAGAAACAAAAAGCAGAACATCCCTTTTCATGTTGGGCCAAAAGAAATAAGTTTTTTCTCTAACATATGTACCTTCTATACCAGAGTGGCCACCAACTGAAGAAAAATGGACAGAAGCCAAGATGGTTTGCCTAGTATCAACACCGCTGCCAATGTACAACCTATTCTTGTATCTTAATATGTCTTCATTATAAGTAAAGTGTGGGATTGCAGTTGGATTTACCATAAGATGAGGAAGAAACAGTTGAACCTTGGGATCAAATTTATATATGGAGATAATGTCCAAGGCCCATTATGGTGTAGAAGTTGCCAACAGATTGCATTCACCATGCTGATGTGGTCTTCTGGATAAAGAATTAGCCACCTTGTTTTTAGCACATTTTTTGTACTTGATTTCATAATCAAATCCTAGTAATTTGATCACCCATTTCTGTTGGAGTACTGTAGAGATTTTTTGTTCAAGAACGTACTTAATACTCTGATGGTCTGTTGAAATGATAAAGTGATGGCCTTGTAAGTAATATCTCCATCTAGTTACAACTTGATCAATGACAATCATCTCCTTCTCATATGTGGATAGAGCACTAGCCTTTCGGCCCAGAGGTTGGATAAACAAAGTTATGGGCCTGCCTTCCTGTCATAATACAGCACCAACAACATTATCACAGACATCAGCTTCAAGACTGAAGTCCTTTGAAAAATCAGGTAGAACTAAAATTGGTGTAGTGGATATGGATGTCTTTAGATGTTGAAAAGCAGTGGTAGCAGCTGGTATCCACTGAAATGAATTCTTCTTGAGTAGGTCAGTCAGTGGTCTACTTATAATGCCATAATTTTTGACAAATTTCCTGTAATACCCAGTCAAACCAAGAAAACCTCTTAACTCTTTAATATTGGAAGGAGTAGGCCATGTAGTCATAGCTGAAAATTTTGTTGGGTCAGCTTTGACACCCTCAGAAGAAATAATGTGATCCAAATATTCTAGGTCATGTTAAGCAAAACGGCATTTGGAGAAGTTTGCAAACAACCGATGTTTTCTCAAAATGTTCAAGGTTATCTCTAAATGGTTGATATTTTCCTCCAAACTAGGACTAAAGGACAGTATATCATCAAAGAACACAAGGACGAAATGTCTTAAATGATCCTTAAAAATCTCATTCATAAGAGCCTGGAATGTAGCTGGGCCATTTGTGAGACCAAAAGGCATAACCTTAAATTCATAGTGGTCATGATGTGTTCTAAATGTTGTCTTGTAGATGTCATCAATGGAGATTCATATTTGATGATAGCCGGACCTTAAGTCTATTTTAGTAAACCACAGAGAACCTTTGAATTCATATAGAATCTCATCAATGACAGGAATAGGAAATTTATCCTTTATTGTAATGTTGTTGTGTCTTCTATAATCTACACAAAAACTCCAAGTATTGTCCTTTTTCTTGACTAGGAATATAGGAGCAGCAAATAGACTGTGGCTAGGTTGTATAATGCCAGAGGTCAGCATTTCTTTAATCAATTCTTCCACTACAAACTTCTGAACATAAGGACATTTATAAGGTCTTAGATTTAGTGGTTCAGAGTTTGGTTTGAGTGGGATGGTGTGATTAAACTCCTTTGAGGTGGAAGTTTAGTAGGTTCTGAGAAGACATCTTGAAACTGGTATAAAAGTGAAGATATCTGAGGTGGTATGGGGGTAGGAGAAAATGTGGTGGAAATAGAGAACGGGTGGCCAAAAATACCATGATAATGTTTAATGAAAAAAAATTTACTGCATTACCACTCATCATGGACACATAAGATTTTCCATGGGAGCCAGTAAGAGTTTTCTTCCCTTTATGCTTAAAAGAAATTGTAAGTTTAGAAAAATTGAAGACAACATAACCTAGTTGTCTAAGCCATTCTGCTCCAAGAACCATGTCACAACCACCTAGAGGCAAGAGTTTTACTGGAGCACTAAAATTGTAACACTGCATACTTCATTCCATCTTAGAACAGACCCCAGAACTGACAGTTTTATCTCCATTTTGTACAGCAACCAGCATATGTGACGTGGGTGCCACTGCACATTGTAATTGCTTGGATAAACCACTGTCAAGGAAACTGTGAGTACCATCTGTATCAATAAGTACTGGGATATGCTGCTTCTTGAGAAGGCCTGGAATTCTAATAGTTTTCCCCATTGACTTTCCCAATGAGAGCATTTAAAGATATCTACATATCTGATTCCATATGTGAAGTGATATCCTTATTAGGAGGGTCATCAAAAATTTCCTCAGAATATGGATGTGGTGCAGTATCAACCATAAAGAGTTGTTGTTTTGCACAAATGTGTCCAGATCTGTAAACTGCATCATAGTTATAACAAAGACCTTGTTGTCTCCTCTTTCTGACTTGGTCAGGGGTAAGTCCGGTGATAGGAGGAAGTTAAGAAGTATTGAGTTTTGGTGGTGGGTTTGGGGATGGCTTGAAAAGAGAATGTGGAGAAGGGTTGGGTTTGGGAGGGGGTTGTGTAGAAGTTAATGGTCTAGAAGAACAATGAGTGTGTTGTAAGGATTTGAGGAAAGTTTATAAAGTTTTTGTTGAGCCAGGACAGTTTGTCTTGCATTTTATCTAGGGAGAAGACTCTGTGGTCGGTGAAACATTAGAACAGAATTTTGAATATCCTTCTTAAGAGCACCAATAAAACTCTTAACAAAATAACTCTCAGGGAGGTCAAGATGTATAGTAAGAAGTAGGGCCTTTGTAGATTCAAACTCCTCAAAAAAAATCATTAACAATTGTTTTATGAAGTAACTTATTAAAATTACCAACAATATTCTCATTAGAGGGATATCCAAACGGATGCAAGCTTGTTCAGTAAGTTCAAACCATGTAATAATATGGCGAAGTAGTGGTTGCACTTTGTTGATGGTGGTTTTTAGCTTAGGGTTAAAATCGTAAAACCGTTCATCTGACATGACGTCACTGCGACCACTTGCGCATTTATTGAATCAATCAGCATGCCTACGTAAGAATTACCAGGGTACCTTTTATTTATATACGTGTGTCATGTTCCATGGCAGAACCCTTGGTATTGACCGACATCACCCTTGTATATACCAAACCCTAATCCTCACACCACCGTGCCAATGGAAAACCATTCCAGCCACGTCTCCGCGCCAAGGTATGCCGGCCATGCCGGCCCTAAACTATGCCGATGGCTGCCAAAACGAAGGGTTGCAATAATCAACGACTGCCTTTCCTTATGAGATAAAAATCTCAACCTTCCAAGTTCGCCACCCAACGCATGGAAACTTCCGGCCCAAGGCCAAGCATCACGGTTTGCACCAAAACCTAATTTTGGTCGCGCCTAAACTATGCCAAAGCCATGCCGGCCCTACCACATGCCGCTGGCTGCCAAAACGAAGGGTTGCGATAATCAACGGCTACCCTTCCATCTGAGAGGCATATCTCAGCCGTCCAAGTTCGCCACCCAACGCATGGCAACTTCCAGCCCAAGACCAAACGTCACGGTTTATGCAAACCCTAATTTGGTTGCGCCTAACACATGCCAAAGCCATGCACGACGCTAGATGCCAAAACAAAGGGTTGCGATAATCAACGGCTGCCCTTCCATCTGAGAGGCACATCTCAGCCGTCCAAGTTCGCCACCCAACGCATGGAAACTTCCATCCCAAGGCCAAACGTCACGGTTTATGCAAACCTTAATTTAGCCACGCCTAACACATTCCAAAGCCATGCACGACGCTGGCTGCCAAAACAAAGGGTTACAATAATCAACGACTACCCTTCCATCTGAGATGCATATCTCAGCCTTCCAAGTTCGCCACCCAACGCATGGCAACTTGCAGCCCAAGGCCAAACGTCACGGTTTATGCAAACCCTAATTTGGCTGTGCCTAACACATGCCAAAGCCATGCACGACGCTGGATGCCAAAACGATGGGTTGCAATAGTCAACGGGTACCCTTCCATCTGAGATGCATATCTCGTCCATCCAAGTTCGCCACCCAAGGCATGCCAACCATGCCAGCCACACCACATGTGCCTATGGCATGCCGTGCAACCTTTCCGCGCCAAGGCATGCCAACCATGCCGCATGTGCCAATGGTATGCCGTCCCAGCCACATCACCGCGCCTAGGCATGCCAACCATGCCACATGTTCCAATGGCATGTCGTTCCAGCCGCATCTCCGCGCCAAGGCACGCCAACCATACCACATGTGCCAATGGCATGTCGTGCCATCCACATCACCGCGCCCAGGCATGCCAACCATACCACATGTGCCAATGGCATGTCTTGCCATCCGTATCTCCGTGCCAAGGCATCCAACCATACCACATGTGCCAATGGCATGCTTTGCCAGCCGCATCTCCGCGCCAAGGCATGCCAACCATGCCACATGTGCCAATGGCTTACCGTGCCAGCCACATCTCCGCTCCAAAGCATGTCAACCATGCCAACCTTTCCTTCACGTCGTTGGCTTCCAAAACGAGGGGTTGGAACAATCAACGTCCGCCCTGCCATCTAAGATGCAGATCTTAGCCGTCCAAGGTAACCAGCTAACGTGTTGCAACCTTTGGCCCAACGCCAAGCCCTAATTTTGGTCGCGCCCGAACTATGCCAAAATCCTAACTTGGACACGCCTAACCATGTTAAAGCCATGCCGTCCATGATTTCATGTCGCTGGCTACCAAACGTAGGGTTGCAATAATCAACGGCTACCCTTCCTCTCAAGATGCAAAATCTCGACCGTCAAGGGTCACCACCGAGCTGGCAAGTCTCCCAAGCTCAACTTGCCAAACAACAGCAACATGTTACATGTTTTCCACGAAAACACTCGAGACATCAACACATGTCACAAACCGGGGGATGCTCATTAGGGTATTGGTTTGGCGGTTTACAGCGTGTGGCGTACACTACGCCCGTTACAAGACAGTGTCATAAGAATGAGGCGGTTAGTAAATACAGGGAGTAATGGTGAAACACTTTCCTTCATTATGGAACACCAATTCCAGGCATTGCCGGTTACCACCTCCTCCCATTTACTCATCTGTTTCTATTTCTTACGGGACCAGAGTACGTTTCACTTCGACTTGTATAGATAGGTCTTATCTATTTCCACCGAACAACGGTTTTTGGTCAGGAGCATACAACACTCAGAAATCACTTGTTAGCTTTCCCATATGTTATCTTTCAACTTTCGGATACAAGTCGCAAAACACCCACACTTCCATAATCAACTATTCTGGCCTCAACACTTTCTTCGCTTCCCTCCCTAAGACCAACCCTTCTCCTTCACTTTGTGACCGAAGTAAGCTTGGAATGACCATTTCTTGGTTTAGGATAGGATTGTACAAATTGATTTCTCGAATCAAAAGTACTCATGTGCAGTACATTGTTTTGGGTTTAGATTTGTTTCTCACCCGCACTCACACGAAATTACCAAAATCAGCAGAAACGGTTTTCACCCACAAACAATTGGAGACCACAATGGGAGATTAATCTCCTGGTTGAAATATCGATTTCCAATTTCCACTATCACCTTTCAATTCCAACTTCAACATGGTGGAACTCAGATCTGGATCAGCTGCAAACTCCGAGAACACCAACGCGGAATCTGTCCCTGGTGTTAACGCTACTTCCAGCGGCATCACTACACCACCTACTGATCCCAGCAGCACCGAAAGCACTCCTTCAGGTGTTACACCACCAATCACCAGGGCCAGAGCCGCTGCAGCCTCTAATGTTTCTGCGCAACCTGCTAATCCTGGCAGCACCGAAAGCGCTCATTCGAGTGTTACACCGCCAGTCACCCGGGCCAGAGCTGCCGCTGCCACCCCTAATGCTTTGTCAAGCATGGCGCCTCCAACCGCTACTAGGACTCCAGTTACCCCACCAACGGGACGAGAAACCGGAGGAGCCGACCCTATATCACCATCGCTGATTTGATGGAACGACAGGAGGTTCTTGCTAGAGCCCAGGCGGACATGGTCTCGACTCAGAAAGAAGTACTCGTCTTTCTCAAAGCCCTGACAGAACGGCTACCGCAGGAGTCACACCATCCATATCCAATGGGAAACTCCTCCAACACCCCTGGCGTTGGCACCTCAGAAGAGCGCATCTCCGCGGACGAAGAGATTTGTGCCAGAATCCCATTTGAGAGAATCGACCGTCTAATTTTGTCACACGAGAGGATTTGGAGCAACTTCTTCAGAATCGGGTCAAAAGTGATGAAATAGACATGCATCAGCATCAACCCCCTTGCCCACCTGAAATACAAAGAATTCTTCTTCCAAGAGGATACTCCTCTCCTTAATTCACCCTGTACGACGGCACCGGAAATGCACGTGAGCATATCTCTCGATTCCTGGAGTCCCTAAGCGAACACGAATATGATCACGTTCTTCGTATGAGGGAGTTTTCGAAATCGCTTATTGGAAGAGCATACACGTGGTACCACAGCATCGCGCCAAACATCATCCCCAACTGGGGTGGCATGGTTACCGCGTTTTACAATAAGTACTTCTTCGTGTCTGAGCAAGTTATCTTCTCGGGCCTATGAAGGATGTACCAGCAAGCCAACGAACATCCAAATGATTATGTCAAGAGATTCAGGGTTCAAGCACTAGACTGTCATGACCCAAACGTCACCTAGCAGCAGTTGGTGAATTTCTGCATCAACGGTATGGCTCCCATTTACCGCGTTTTTCTAGAGAACCTACGTTTCCAGACATTCTCTGAACTTCATGAAGCTGTCAAGCGATCATCCACGACAGCACCAGTATTGTTAGAAAGAGCTAGACCAATCAGAGCCGAATACGTGCGCGAAACTCGCGGGAGTAGACGTCTCGTCAACAAGCACTACAACGCCGGTCCCTTCTCTGTGAGAGTAGACGAGGGAGAAAAAATGAAGGTCCCAGATGCGGACCAGGAGCCTAAACGCGTGGCGCCAGTACGACGAGCGGATCCGCCATGGAGGGCCGCCGCTAAAACTCCCATGCCTCATCACGAAGCTGAAGGAAATGTTTTGGATTTTCCATTTCCCATCGAGGAGGTGATCGAACTCTTAGAGGCATGGATTCAAGATGATGTTATCAGACTACCATCTCCCAGACGCCCACCGACCAAGATCGAGATGGCAAACCCCAAATACTGCCACTATCACAGATTTGTTCATCACCCAACCAGTGATTGCAATAAACTAAAGCATATCTTCAAGGAAAAGGTAGAAGCAGGAGAACTTCAGTTGGGGAACGAGGGAGTGCATAGAGATCCACTTCCAGTGAGGAATTGCGGGGACTCTGGGGACTCCTTGCACGAGACTGTACAATCCATGATGCATCATATATGCAAAATTCTCTACTTTTCCAAGGCGCGGCGTCGAGATATCTTCACGGCTCTCAATCGTGTCGTGTCGGGCAAACGGCTTTTTCCTATTACGGAAGTCGCGCCAAGAGCCCAAGCTCTCTCGGGAAGCGGTACTGAAAAACACAACTGGGGACTCCTTACCACGTCCTATTTAAGAGGCATTGAATTCGGCAACACACTAATCGACGCGGCATCTGACTTCAACATCGTTACCTTCAAGGCTCTGAAAGCTGTGGGAATTTCGAAGCAAGAGGCTACCTGTTCCCTGTCTGTAATCAAGAACCCGGAAGTGGAAGCCTTGAACACGTACGGCTACGTTAAACTCAAGATCAAGATGGGAGACGCTATAATGCATAACGAGTTCGGCATTGTCAAAGAACTAAATTATGACATGATCTTGGGGCGCTCGTGGGTACTCGATAACAAAACGAAACTGGGAACATCCCCTCTGCCGATGTCGACACCCGAAAGAATCTCCAACAAGCCGTCCAACCTGCTGCCTTATCAACGACTTACCAACGGAACTCGATCACCCGGAGAAAGCCCGTTGACGCTAACTTATAGGTTCCAAACGCAAGTAAATCTGGTCGAACGATCTTCTCGACAACCAGTCATTTCTTCCCTTATCCCGTCATGGGGACTCAGTACGATTACCAGCACGGACGTTTTCAAGAGATGTGAGTGGGGCGCTGGACCATTCAAGCACTTCGCCAAGAATTTGGAAGTTGTAGTCGAAACTGACGAAACCAAGATTCAAGCAGTTACACAACCCCCGAACTCATTTCAAATCGGAGATATGGTAGTCAAAGCGACCTCGTTTCAAGTCGGAAAGATGACGGTGAAGATAGTTGTTCGAACCGATTTACCCAAAGAAAAAGAAGACGAGTCGTATCTGGTGGCAGACGTCCTTCTTGGTGGTTATTGCAAGCTCATCAACACAGACAAGATGGAGGGCGTGATAGTTCACTCGCGATGGCTCAAGCCTTTCAATACCTAAAACGATGTACTACTTTCTCTTCCAGCACTCTTCCTTTAGTATTTCCTTCAGCAATTTCTCTTTTCGCTCAATATTTGTATCCCCCGAGATGAATGCACCGCTTGCATTCTTCATTAGGGTTTCGTTATTTTATTTATTTAAAGCATACCTTTCCTTCCAAATTAGTCTTCCGAATCTCAAAAAAGAAAAAAAAACACATACCAAATAAATCCTGAATCATTGAGAAACCATTAACCATCAGGTCACAACCAGAAAATCCGAAACCGTGCCAGAAATACCTTATTCAATTATTCAAAGCTCTGAAGGGAATAATGTAAGGACAAGGAAAGTCGAACAACCTATTCTAATGGAAGATTTGGTTCTTTCAAATAAGAAGTTGTAGATGGTAGATTTTCGACAAGGGCTAAAATCGTAAACTCATAATTATACGAAGCTCTGATCCAGCAATCAGACATGAGTATCGAGACACGGATCTCTCATCGAATTCTCAACAGAGAGTACTTTCTCTCAGAGTACATGTAGATATGTAGTCTCACGACTGGACAACGGCATATCTCATGAATACTGAATACTTTCAGTGATTAATTCTATATAGTATCACGAGATGGACGGCTCCTAGACAGCTTTCTCTGCTAGTATAGAGCGATAACGTCTTCAGGAACAAACAATGAGTTTACCCTGACTATATAAAGGATATGACTTACCGACAAGCTCATATCGGGATAATTAATGCTCCTAGACAGCTTGCTCTGCTAGTATAGAGCCACAAAGTTAATTATTCCTAATTACAATTGTTCATATTCCATGGTCGAATCCACGACTGGTCCCATGGAATGGCAATAAAAATTACTCCTATTCCATGGTCGAATCTGCGACAGGTCCCACGGAAGGGAAATAAACAATTGTTCTGATTCTATGATCGAATCCACGGCTTGATCTCATAGAATAGCAATAACTATATTATCTCATTACTCCGATTTCATGATCGAATCTACAACTGGTCTCATAAATGGTAGTAGATAAATCTTAATTACTCCGAGTCTATGGTCGAATCTACGATCCCATGGAATGGTAATGCTCACTTTATTATTCTGAATTCGTAGTTGAATCCTCAGCTGATCCTATGAATTAATAATAAACATATTATTACTCAGTTTTGTGAATTATTCTCCACTAGATTCCACAATTAGTAATAAATAATCAACAACCGGGCGTCCGAGCTACCTCTAAGTAAGCCCCGATTCAAATGGTGAAAGTGTATTCAACGACGATACACTAACAGTCACCGCACGAACGAATATTTCAAAATACAACGAAACGATAAACCTAGGCAAAATAGGGAAGAAAATAATAAATTATTAAAATATTGACCAAGGTGCTGGGAACACGGACACACGACCTACCGACCGTGCCGTGGTCAGTTCCACGCCAGTTTTATATTTTTAATACATTTTTATTATTTTCCATGATTTGATGAAAATTCTCTCATCTGATCAAATCTCCTTCATCTCGAGAAAGCTCATCGGATTCATGGTACTTCCATAAATCCATAAAAAATAATATAAAATTAAGGAAAGGAGTGTAGGGCGTGACCATTGGCCAGCAGGCCATGCCTTGGTCCCAGCCGGCCCCACACCCCACGGTTCCCTATTAGTTTATTATTATTATTATTTCTCTAATTTCATGAAAAAACTCCTTGATTTCATGGTATATTTTGCACAAATCATCATATAATAATAAAACAAAATTATGAAAACTTATGGGACCGGGCCACTAGCCGGCCGGCCATGCATCCATGGTCCCACACGCTCGTGTTTTTATTATTTTAATATTTTTCTTTCATGAACTCATGAAAACTCCTTCAATTCATGGAAACTCCCTAAATTCATCAAATTTCTCAAAATTCATGAATTTTTCATAAAATCATCAAAATATTATAAAATTAAGAAAAAGGCACCACGGGACCGTGGTCACGACCGGCCGACCATGCCTTGACCACGGCGGTCCCACGCCTCCTCATTCCTTATTTTATAATTATTTTTCATCATCTCATGGTGTTTTCCTCAGTTTCGTCGAAACCCTAATTTTGGCATATATTCTCGAATGGATGCTCAATTGCACGCCAGAAAATATCAAAATTATCAGGACTGTGAAGCAGACGCCTTGGGGACACGAGCACGCTATCTTGACCGACCAAGATTGGATCTTTGGCTCACGGAAGCCGGTCCCATCAATTTTCACAGTTTTGACCTAATTTGCACAATTGCTCGTATTAGGTCCAAAACTCTTCCAAACACTTTGGATTTTCATGAAGTGGTCGTCAGGCGGTCACGTGAAAACCCAGGGCCGGTTTCATGACTCCATGGTCGGTCCCTCGCCTCGTCATAATTAATTAGGTTTTCACACCTAAGGCTCAGACGAGCATTTTTGAATAAATGATTAAGCCAGCATTTAATCATTCTTCCACCAACAAATCGTCAACTCTTCAGGAGTTCTTCGTATTTGCTCACATGAGCATATGGACACTACATGGTTGATCCACGGTCCCATGTAGTCGCTCCCTCCTTCGTCCCATGGTTAAACTTCTGACGAACCATGAATTGATCATCAATTGATCAAATTAGGGTTTCTGAATCCAAGGATCATTATTCCAGATTCCAACCTTAATAATTTTACGACGGCCTCATGGTCATTAATTTTATTAATTATGCTCGGTTCAACGACCAGTATTCTAATTAATATTTTTGGTACGCTGCCAATAATCCATCAGATAAGCAACACATGCTCAGACGATCAAATATTCAACAATTCATCACATGAGTAACACTTGCTCAGATGATAAATATTTGCTCAAACCAAGGAATATTGGTTCAACAATGAATATTCAACGATCCACCGAATGAGCAATACTTGCTCACTTCATCGTAAGAATTATACCTTTGTCTCATGATATGTTCAATTCATGAGTTTCAGAACATCATGTTCGACACTCAGCAACTACATGGACTCATCGTCCCATCAAACCACGAAGTCATCAATTGACTAACAAACCACGAGACGTCAATCGTGTCACTTGGGGGGATATTACATAGGGTTTTGGTCTGGCGGTCTACAGAACGTGTGTTCAAACACACGATGGAATGTGAGCAAGTCGTGCAGTCAGTTGATGGAATTCAGAGGTAGTGGGTGGAAAATCAACCAAGTCTCCACACGTTGAGAAACTGGTTTCAAACACGATCTCCACTTCCCCACTCCTTGATTCCATCAACTGTCACACTTCATGGGATCATGGTGTCTAAAATTCCAACAATATAAATAAGTCTTTGAATCATGATTGAAGGATCAGGATCATCAGTATCATCAATCTCACGTCAAACTGACGACACGAGATCATCAACTCATCAATTGAGCAACTACTCTCAATTGAGCAATTTCAATCACTCAGAGCTTATCATATTCAGAATTCACACACCCACAATTTTTGATTACCATTGATTCCACGCATTTTTCAGCTTTCCTCCTACAGATCAACCCATCCTCTCTTGTGACCGAATTTACTCTGGAACGGTCATTGTCTTGATTTAGGCCGGAGTACTATAGATTGATCTCTCGAATATAAAGCACCCCCTTTGCAGCGGTGCATCTGTGTGAGGTTTAACATTTTGCTCGGTTCGAGGAGTCTCCTCCGTACGTTCGTCTCCTCAATTCCTTAAAAACCAGCAAATCGTTTTTCCCCTTCTACAGATTGGCGACCATAGTGGGAGATCATTCTCTCGGTTGCAATCTCACAATTTCACAAGATGGTTGATCTCTGGTCAGGTTCAGTTACGAATCCTAACACAAACCGTGCTAGAACTAGCAACACCAACAATCAGAATATCCCGGAGACAATTCCGACCTCCAACACTGATGGTGATGACATTACTCCTCCTCACGCCGAAGGTCATCCACTGTTCGGACGACACCCTGAAGAAGTTAGAGGAGATCCACCACCTACCATTGCTGATCTTATCAAAGCACATGAGACTCTTGCAAAGAATCAGACTGGCATGGCTGCTATACAGAAAGAGTTGTGTAATTATCTCAAAACTCTTACTGAAAAGATGTCAGAGAAGACTCAAGATAAGGGAAAGGAGAAAGAGAAATCCTCAGACGACGATCCTGAAGTAATTCCAATCCATACAGTAGAAGACGACGAAGTCCACAAAACTACTGCAGACAACTCATCAGCGAAGGGGTCATCGAATTTCATCACTCGCGAGGATCTGGAGCACCTCTTGGAGAACCGTGGAAAAGACAAAACATCGTATGTCCATCGTCATCAACCTCCTTATCCTGCCTCTACGCGGAGGATTCCACTCCCCAAAGGTTACGTTTCTCTAACCTACACCTTTTATGATGGAACTGGTAATGCTCGGGAACATGTCTCTCGTTTTCTCGAAGCCCTGGGAGAACATGAACATAATCATGTTGTTCGTCTCAAGGAATTCTCAAAATCTCTGAAACGCAGAGCACACACCTGGTATAACAACATCGCGCCAGGGACTATCAACAATTGGGGAGAAATGGTTAACGCATTCTACAGGAAATACTTCTTCGTGTCAGAACAAGTACCCTCTCCGACCTTGGAAGAATGTTTCAGAGGGTCGGTGAAAATCCCAATGATTATGTGAAAAGGTTCAGAGTCCAAGCCCTGGATTTTCATGACCCAAACGTTACGGAGCAACAACTGGTGGACTTGTGCATCAATGGCATGCTCCCGGTCTACAGGGCCTTGCTGGAAAACCTTCGATTCCAGACTTTCTCAGAGCTTCACGAAGCTGCGAAGAGGTCAGCAACCACAAAACCCGCTCTTTTGGAAAGAGAAAAGTCTACAAAGACTGAGGATTCAAAAGACACTCGAGGAAACAGGCGTTTGATCAACAAGCAGTACAACCTGCAACCTTCAACAAATGTTGTCGCGGAAGGGAGTAAGCGAAAAACAGAACCACAGCACAAGCAGACTTCCTCCACCCCTTCAAAGGCACACAAGAAGGAGAATTCGAAAATCCCTCCTCAGCATACGGAAGATCCAGAAGCACCTGATTTTCCCTGTTCAATGGAAGAAGTTAATGAACTACTCGATTCTTGGATTCAAGATGGTGCAATCAAATTTCCTTATGTCAAGAAGGAACCAACTGAAGAGTCCATAGAAAATCCTCAGTATTGCCGCTTTCATAGATATGTCAGCCATCCCACAAGTGATTGCAAAATTTTGAAGCGCATATTCAAAGAAAAGGTCGAATCAGGAGAGCTCAACCTGGGGACTGAGGGAGTGCACAAAAAACCCCTCCCAGTCAGAACTTTTACCATCTCTGAACCTCCTGTCAAGGAAGCGGTCCAATCTCTGATCGAACATGTATGCGAGTTGTTGTATCTTTCGAAAGCTCAAAGGAAAGACATGTTTGCTACACTGAACCACATTGTGTCCGGAAAACGTCTGTTGATCTAAGAAACCACCACCGAACCTTCAGCCACCGACAAAGAAATGTATGACTTGGGAATGCTCACCACAGTGCAAAAGGGTGTTCGTCGATGTTGGTACCGCTGTCAACATCATCCCTTTGAAAACTCTCAGAGCTGCCGGTATTACTCGACAGGAAGCCACCCACGCTCCCATAGCAATTAGGGACCACGAAGGAATCTCCAGAGACGCATACGGCTTCATCACTCTCAAAGTTACGGAAAGATTGATCTGCACTGAGGCCAAGTTTTTCATAATTCGGGAAGACCCTGGATACGACATGGTCCTTGGAAGAACTTGGATTCATGCCGGAAGGATAACGATGCCTTCAACACATCCTGTCATCGACAAGGATTCCGAGTCGGAAGACGAAGCAGAGGACGCACTACCGTTTGAGCATCTGGAAGAAGTAAAAACTCTGATGGGACTTACGCAGGAACTTGGAGAAAATCCGTACACCTTTGTCAGAAGGTTTCGAGCTCAGGAAAGTCTTATTCCTCCTCATGCTCCAATATTACCAATGTTCAAATACGCTACTATGGTCCAGGGACTTCTCCCCATGAACAATTTAGCAGTCATCAAAAGATATGAGTGGGTAACTTCACCTCAGCAATATTACACTCAATGGTTGGGTTCAGAATTTCTTCAAATCGGTCACTCCATCGAGAGGTTTATTGCTGAAGACCTGGCTAAGCATAATCAACACTATGTTGGATACTCTCTTCCGCGCGAGTGTCCATATGTGCCACAATCGTGGAATTCCGTCAAATAGGGAATTCCGAATCAGCGGAAGATATTCAAGGCACGATCGACCAAACCTAAAAAGTTTCATGAAGGGGACCTGGTTTTTAAAGCAGTTCAGCGCGGTCTTCATTCTACAAGGAGCTTCAATTGGGAAGGACCATTCATGGTCGCTAAGTCCGTGGCCGGAGGATACTACAAATTGATCAACACAGATAGCAGAACCCTACCAGTAATTCACGAAAATTGGCTCAAGGCGTTTATCTGAAATTATTGGACATTTAAGGTATTGGGAGTTCGAAGCATTCATGGCGTTTGGATTTAACATTTAGGATTTTCTTTCATTTTTATTTCAATTCTTCCAAAACATTTTCAATACTTGCAATCAGTATTTGAATTCAGCAATTTATCAAAATTCAGTTCATATTTCGTAGAAGAAAATCTCTATCAAATCTACAAGAAAATCCTTAACCATCAGTCAATCCAAAACCATCTAAATATCAAAACCCAAGTATAAACCTCACATCTCTCAGAAGTTCAGAAGTTCAAGAGATCAGCAAGAAAAGGCTTTGCTCATCAGCATCCTTCAAGATTTGCAAAGCCGCCCTCTCCTTGTTCAACTCCTCGGTCAGCTTGGAAATCTTGTCCTCCTTATCCTTCACAACATCATTGGGAAAGGGTATGTTCTTCTCACATGAATCCCTGATAACGTTTATTTGCTTACGAAGCCATTTCACGTTGAGGCCAAGTTTTCTGAATTCTCCAAGTTAAACTCCCAATCAAAGAGTATATCTGGAGTCACGGTATTCCTGGGTCTCGTATGCATATCACTCATGACACGCAAGATAATGCCTACTTGCATGGTTAAAGCATAAGCACGCCCAGGGTTCCTGTCAACGATCATGTGGCCAAACTTCTTCCATATCGTCTTGTACAAGCGTGCATATCCAATGGGAACGCTGAATCCACCGACCAGTTCATGATATGGGAGTGAAGTGTTAAAGGGAGGATTCAAAGCAACCCATGCAGTTGGATATTCATACACTATTATAAGGTTCTCAGTCACTGGAGCGGCTTCCACGACCAAAGCAACAGTTCCTTCAGTATTCTCCGCTGCTATCTCGGTTTCTTCTATCACTGAGGCAACAACCATCTTGTTTTACATAACATCAGCAGCGACCTTCTCATGGCCTCAAAGTGCAGGGATGGCTGTCTCTTCATCAATAACTTCGGAAGGGTTAGAGTTGTCATCATTGGCTCCAGTATATCCTCAACTTCGGTATTTAGCACCTAATACGAAGATTACATGAGGTTAGAGTCACGAATCCAAAGGAGATTATGAAACACAGTATACCCGCAAGGCAATATCATCAAAGTTCATCATACTACATTCAAGGCACGAGCAAATAACATGAAAGTCATGAAAACACATTTTACGATGAGTCCGTCTGAAGAAACTGAACTCTGCCCTGTACTAAGACGAACTGGGAGCAATCTACAAGGAATATGAGGATGGGTCATATTCCATTCTCTTGTATGGATGTCCTCTATGACATGTCAAAATTTCATGACAATCCGATGAACGAGCGAGTAGATGTGGCCAAAATATCAAGTGATGCGCAATCTGAAAAAGTTCTGGAAGTCTCCTGGAAGTTTACTATTTCGCCTTTTTCAGGCTCTGAACGTGCTCAAAACTTAAAAATCTTTTGAAAGCTTGGAAATTTTCCGGGCTTGAATTTGCACATGCAGATCATCAAAATCCGACTCCGGACGAAGATTCTACAGCGTTTCTACTAAAAAGCTGGGTTCTGAATTTTCTGACGACGAAATTCGACTAAGTTTTCACATATTCACATGGGTTCTCTTCATTCATTCACAAGTCAGCACTTTAATTCTATGAAGAATGTACAGGATATTATACTTACTTGAGGAGTCTCCAAAGTGTCCAAGGGGTTGGAATTGTCCACATCAACGACAAGAGGAACATCACTTCCATCCGGCTCCGAATCTGGGAATTACCTCCATTCCCATTCCCAGAGGATGATTGAGTTCCAGAATTCTCCATCTCCATGACGACATCCTCCTGTACACGTCCTTTACAATCAATATTTTCATCTATGAAGCACCACATTTGAACATGTGAAGAAATACTTACAGTTTCTTCGTCACTCAAATCAGCGATTGCTTGTTCAGTAGCAGAAAATTGAAGACCTTCAAGACTTGATGGAGTAAAATTCTGCAACAAATTACAACATTGGCTTCATGATTCTAATGTTAATAGCAATGAAAGTCACGGTGAGAAATATTGGGACTACCAGAACAAACTGGGGACTTCACGGTATTAGGTAACACTTATAACTTTTGTTCCTTCCTTCTCCGGTGAACAACCACTCCAATATCTGAAAAATCTGCATGGATTCGAGGTCTTACGCTACGACCGTCCTGTAAAGAATTCAATAACATGATCAGAATACAGTTACCATGGTTTCATAAAAGACATGTGGAGAATCTTACTTGAGAACATCCTGTAGATAATTTTCGTTTATCACCAGAAAGGTACTTAACTCTTGGTCGACCAGAGATCATCTCAGCAGACGGAGGAATCTTCATTGGAGGCTGACTAACTGTCACGAATTCATGCAAACTCTCAAATTTTTGATGCCAGAATTCTATATAACCTGGGGTTACATATGCAAATCTACTGGAACCAGGAAACCAGTAACTACTCCCTTCCACGTGAGTGTGGTCTAAACGAGACGCAAGCTGATCAACTGATGGTTTCCTTCTCCGGGTAGTTGGAACACATTGATCCATACCTATTTGTCGAGACGCCCTATCAATGTTGTATTCTTCTACGGCCCACTCTCCATGCATAACGAATAACAAGTGACCAGGAATACAGCTCAACATGAAGGATCTCTCACCATCATTCGGGTTAGCACCAGATTTCAGATTCGTGCTCTATCCAGTATTGAAAGTCATTGGTTGAGAAACATAATCAGGAACCGACACCCGCGGACGAAAGTCGAACTCTGATTCTTCATCCAACACATCAATGAGGCGTGCTTTAGACCGAGGCTGCTTTGTAGACCAACGCATGATTCGGGCATTATCTTTCTCGGTGAAGATGTGACGGGCATCAGTATTTGGTCCTTGCAGGATATTACGTGGGATAGGCGCATAATTCTTGAAGTGTTCCCACATCAAATCTTGAAGAAACATCGTGTTAACATAACACTCAATCTTCATGAAGCCATTCGACACGCTGGAATCTAACACCAAGGAGTCTAAGTTAGAATACAAGGAACCCAGGAATAAGCTACCTATTGGGAGTTGCTCACCTTGAGCCATCTTAATAGCAAAAGGGATTACGAAAGGCTTCAAAAAATGTCCACTTTCTTCCAATATGTCTCTGGATAACCATAAGCATAAGAAAGCGGCAATAGGTAACATACCGGTGATGGGACTATCAGAAACTTCATCTCTTGGCCACCAACGTATCAACCAATGGGCATAACAACCTTTACTACCAGACGTCTTGTTCACTTCTTCCATCGCAGCTGTGAGAGTGTCAAAAACCACTTTTTCCTCATCCGAAAGACCTCCAGAGAAATTACCTGTAATCGGGAGATGCATCAAAGCAGGCACATCTTCTAAGGTAACAGTAAATTCTCCCCATCTACATATGAAGGTGTGAGTGGGAACACACCAACGAGCCAGCAAAGGCACGATACTTTTCACATCATGATTAATAGACAAGTCTCCAGAAGCTTGAATAGCTCTCGTCACTTGCGCCTGGTTGAGCATATCCCTGACATGAGGGAAACCCAACATATGCCTCGCCCATCCAGAATTTTTTTCCAAGGGGCGTCGAGAAAGCTTAAACTCTATGGTCGATGCAAGGAAAAGCCCTCGTTCGAGACAAAGCCGTATTACCATCTTCGGAGTCACCAATTTCTTCTGAGTCACAGTCCTAGGGTTGATCAGAAGACGATATACTGGGGACTTGAGATACGCTTCAGCTCCTTTTGGATCCTCCTCAAACAATGCGTCGTCTATATTCGGAATGTTCTTCACGCCAGTGGCATCCTCCTCTTCTTCACCAATGGAGGTATTGTCCGTGCATGCATCATCCCTGGAGATGTCATCATCAGTATGCGATTCGTCCCTTGAAGTATAGTTGGCTGGGGAATTGGTCATTTTTGCTAAAACAACTACAAAGTCCACATTACATTCTACTTCAGTATGTTGTCCAGACACGAATCAAGGAAATACGACAAAAATGTTAACTCTTAACTCTTACCTTTTGTACTTCCACTAACAATAGTGATAGTAACGGTAGAGTTAACACCTCAAAATCGTTTGTCTCTTCGAAAACTGCAAAAACGAACGAAACTTTATTAATTTCGAAACCGATTTTTCATAAAATCACGGACACAATTTTCATAATGTGAACATTCACAAAACTGACCTATGAAGTTTATAACAATAAAATATTTCATTATAAATATATTGTCTATCTTCGAAGGTTCCTCGAAACACACGCTTTGATTTTTCGAAAAAAGCAGCAATTAATGCAACTTGCATACATAACTCTCAAGGATTTTATTTAATGGAAATAAACTCATGAAAATAAAATATATCATCATATTTTTCACAATATATGTCACGACTGCATATATATAAAAAAAAATTATTTTTCCTTCGTATCGTCATTATTTGTCTTTAAAACGAAGGTTTATTTCAAAAATATTGTGAAAGCTCACATCTCATACATATGATAAAGTTTTGTATTTACATGAAAGCTCATAAGCAAAATTTTATCACTAGAAACAAATTCATCATACATATTTTCCTTCGTGTCGTCGTTATTTGTCTTTAAAACGAAGGATTATTCCGATTTCATGAAAATTCACTTCTTTTATGATGAAACCTTGGTATACATGAAAGCTCATACACTAAGTTTTATCACTGGACCTAGGTTCATATTTAAAAAAAAATCTCTCTCAAAAATCAGGGATTATAGTTAGTTTTCAAAACTAACGATCGAACGAACGGACGTTTTCAAAAAACGAGGTTTTTTTCATAAAACTCACACCAATTGTATACACATGTATATGATTTAAACATGATCACTTCATGAAATTCATGTAAACAACAGCAAACATCAAAAAAAAAAATCGCTCACCTGGTCGGCGCTGGCCGGACAGTGGCGGCGACGGTCGGCGGCGATTGGAACTCCGTAAAAAAACTCCTGATGCTCGGACGTGATGAGGATGAAGGCGTGATGGAGCTCTGGGCGTGAAATAAAAAAAGGGTGGGGGGACTAATTCCTTTTATACAATTTTTTATTGCCAAAACCTAATTTTCTAAGGATTTCCTTATTGGGCCCGCCCGCGAATCCTAACCGACCATGGACTCGTCGTCCAAACCAGCGGATCAACACCAATTTATGCTCATCAAACGATGCTCCAATCATGAATTTGAAGACTTCATCAAGTCGTGGTTTGCTAATGCTCTCTAAATCCGGTAACGTCTCAACTTACGACTAAGTTCAATTACTGGTATTATTATTTATGGCCGGAAAATCACCATTTAATGCTGACTGAGGAACACATCTTTCCTCAGTAATAAGGGGACTTAATGTAGATGGTGGATTTTCGACAAGGGCTAAAATCGTAAACTCATAATTATACGAAGCTCTGATCCAGCAATCAGACATGAGTATCGAGACACGGGTCTCTCATCGAATTCTCAACGGAGAGTACTTTCTCTAAGAGTACATGTAGATATGTAGTCTCAAGATTGGACAACGGCATATCTCATGAATACTGAATACTTTCAGTGATTAATTCTATATAGTATCACGAGATGGACGGCTCCTAGACAGCTTTCTCTGCTAGTATAGAGCGATAACGTCTTCAGGAACAAACAACGAGTTTACCCTGACTATATAAAGGATATGACTTACCGACAATCTCATATCGGGATAATTAATGCTCCTAGACAGCTTGCTCTGCTAGTATAGAGCCACAAATTTAATTATTCCTAATTACAATTGCTAATATTCCATGGTCGAATCCACGACTGGTCCCATGGAATGGCAATAACAATTGCTCCTATTCCATGGTCGAATCTGCGACTGGTCCCACGGAAGGGAAATAAACAATTGTTCTGATTCTATGATCGAATCCACGGCTTGATCTCATAGAATAGCAATAACTATATTATCTCATTACTCCGATTTCATGATCGAATCCACAACTGGTCTCATAAATGGTAATAGATAAATCTTAATTACTCTGATTCTATGGTCGAATCTACGATCCCATGGAATGGTAATCCTCACTTTATTATTCTGAATTCGTAGTCGAATCCTCAGCTGATCTTATGAATTAATAATAAACATCTTATTGCTTAGTTTTGTGAATTATTCTCCACCGAATTCCACAATTAGTAATAAATAATCAACAACTGGGCATCTGAGCTACCTCTAAGTAAGCCCCGATTCAAATGGTGAAAGTGTATTCAACGACGATACACTAACAGTCACCGCACGAACGAGTATTTCAAAATACAACGAAACGATGAACCTATGCAAAATAGGGAAGAAAATAATAAATAATTAAAAATATTGACCAAGGTGCTGGGAACACGGACACACGACCTACCGACCGTGTCGTGGTCAGTTCCACGCCATTTTTATATTTTTAATACATTTTTATTATTTTCCATGATTTGATGAAAATTCTCTCATCTGATCAAATCTCCTTCGTCTCGAGAAAGCTCCTCGGTTTCATGGTACTTCCATAATCCATAACAAATAATATAAAATTAAGGAAAGGAGTGTGTGGGGTGACCATTGGCCAACCGGCCATGCCTTGGTCCCAGCCGGCCCCACACCCCATTGTTCCCTATTATTTTATTATTATTATTATTTCTCTAATTTCATGAAAAAACTCCTTGATTTCATGGTATTTTTTGCACAAATCATCATATAATAATAAAATAAAATAAAATTATGGAAACTTGTGGGACCGGACCACTAGCCGGCCAACCATTCCCTAGCCGGTCCCACACGCCCTTTGCTTTATTATTTTATTATTATTTATCCTATTTTTCCTTAAATTCATCAAATTCCTTGATTTTATGGTATTTCTCTCAAATTAGGAAAAATTCCCTCAAATCATCAAAAATACCTAAAAATATTAATAAATTATGAAAAACTCGAGGGACCGGTCCATAGCCGGCCGGCCATGCCTCCATGGTCCCACACGCCCGTGTTTTTATTATTTTAATATTTTTCTTCCATGAACTCATGAAAACACCTTCAATTCATGGAAACTCCCTAAATTCATCAAATTTCTCAAAATTCATGAATTTTTCATAAAATCATCAAAATATTATAAAATTAAGGAAAAGGCACCATGGGACCGTGGTCATGACCGGCCGACCATGCCTTGCCCACGGCGGTCCCACGCCTCCTCATTCCTTATTTTATAATTATTTTTCATCATCTCATGGTGTTTTCCGCAGTTTCGTCGAAACCCTAATTTTGGCATATTTTCTCGAATTGATGTTGAATTGCACGCCAGAAAATATCAAAATTCTCAGGACTGAGACACGGACGCCTTGGGGACACGAGCACGCTATCTTGACCGACCAAGATTGGCTCTTTGGCTGACGGAATCCGGTCCAATCAATTTTCACAATTTCGACCTAATTTGCACAATTGCTCGTATTAGGTCCAAAACTCTTCCAAACACTTTGGATTTTCATGAGGTGATCGTCAGGAGGTCACGTGACAACCCAGGGCCGGTTTCATGAATCCATGGTCGGTCCCTCGCCTCGTCATAATTAATTAGGTTTTCTCACCTAAGGCTCAGACGAGCATTTTTGAATAAATGATTAATCCAGCATTTAATCATTCTTCCACCAACAAATCGTCAACTCCTCAGGAGTTCTTCTTATTTGCTCACGTGAGCATATGGACACTACATGGTTGATCCACGGTCCCATGTAGTCGCTCCCTCCTTAGTCCCATGGTTAAACTTCTGACGAACCATGAATTGATCATCAATTGATCAAATTAGGGTTTCTGAATCCAAGGATCATCATTCCAGATTCCAACCTTAACAATTTTACGACGGCCTCATGGTCATTAATTTTATTAATTATGCTCGGTTCAACGACCAGTATTCTAATAAGTATTTTTGGTACACTGCCAATAATCCATCAGATGAGCAACACATGCTCAGACGATCAAATATTCAACAATTCATCACATGAGCAACACTTGATCAGATGATAAATATTTGCTCAAACCAAGGAATATTGGTTCAACAATCAATATTCAACGATCCACCGAATGAGCAATTATACTTGCTCACTTCATCGTAAGAATTATACCTCTGTCTCATGACATGTTCAATTCATGAGTTTCAGAACATCATGTTCGACACTCAGCAACTACATGGACTCATCGTCCCATCAAACCACGAAGTCATCAATTGACTAACAAACCACGAGACGTCAATCGTGTCACTTGGGGGGTTATCACTTAGGGTTTTGGTCTGGCGGTCTAAGACACGTGTGTTCAAACACACGATGGAATGTAAGCAAGTCGTGCAGTCAGTTGAAGGAATTCACGAGGTAGTGGGTGGAAAATCTACCAAGTCTCCACATATTGAGCAACTGGTTTCAAACACGATCTCCACTTCCCCACTCCTTGATTCCATCAACTGTCACACTTCATGGGATCATGGTGTCTAAAATTCGAACAATATAAATAAGTCTCTGAATCATGATTGAAGGATCAGCATCATCAGTATCATCAATCTCACGTCAAACTGACGACACGAGATCATCAACTCATCAATTGAGCAACTACTATCAATTAAGCAATTTCAATCATTCAGAGCTTATCATATTCAGAATTCACACACCCACAATCTTTGATTACCATTGATTCCACGCATTTCTCAGCTTCCCTCCTACAAATCAACCCATCCTCTCTCGTGACCGAATTTACTCTGGAACGGTCATTGTCTTGATTTAGGCCGGAGTACTACAGATTGATCTCTCGAATCTAAAGCACCCCCTTTGTAGCGGTGCATCTGTGTGAGGTTTAACATTTCGCTCGGTTCGAGGAGTCTCCTCCGTACGGTCGTCTCCTCAATTCCTTAAAAACCAGCAAATAGTTTTTCCCCATCTACAGAAGTTTTATTCAAAGATGAGAAACCGCAAGCGGGATACTAATTGGCGAAACTCTAAACTTTGCCACGAATACAAAGAAGGTAAAGATGAGTCTGCAGAGCATCGGGACGACTACGCAACAAATAGAAACAATAAAAAGGAGAAGATAGTCATCGAAAGCTGATGCGCGAGTTACCAATGCCTCGGTCAGAGCTCTTTCAAGCACTTTCCCCAACAATCTCTTGGGCAGCAAAGGTTCCATCTGAAAGCCGCATCAGCAGTAGCAACCTCAACATCCCACCCGGAAACCGTCTCAGCTACAACAACATCCGTCTCCTTCCCGACATCCGCTTCAACAACCGACCCAGCATACGCCACCATGAATCCCCTAATGTCACTGACAACGGTTTCAGCGTCTACTCCGAAAGTTGTTTCAGTTTCATCAAACGCAGCGTCATCTTCCTCGAAGGTCTTCTCAGCAACCTTTCGAGGAGGATTTCCCGATACATCCACATCAGAATCGAGGATTATGATGTCGTCTTGGACAGGGAAGTTACGTTGGATTTCCCCTAAAAGTTTCACAAACTCAGTCTTTCGTCCTTTCTACCGAGAAACGAACCGTTCCGCCCTAACACTGGGTCATGAAGAAGTTTTGTTGCACTGAAGCCTTTCAACGCACTTGGATGCTTCGTCACCTTCCCATTCCTCCTCCATGTTTACTGAAGCCAAGAAGGTCTGAACACGCACCCGCACTTCGACTAGATAGATAGAAGGTATGTCCTGAATAATTCCGCCAGCTTCACGGAACAGAGATTCAATTCTATCTAATGCCTCCTCATGAGAAGAAAACTGGTTTTCGCCGATTCCAAAGTTTCTCTCTGAAGAGTTAGAGGTACGGCTGCCACTAGAAGATCCCATTATGCGCTACAAAACCAGAGAGGGGGGTAAGTTTTCACCCTGTCAACACCAGCAACCTACATAAGAAAGAAGACAAAATGGAAACCAGGAGAAAACACGAGACGATACCTGTAGAGAGGATGGGCACGATTTCAGGACGACCTGTGTGAATGAAGGATTCAAGATCATCTCTTATATCCAGCAGAACGATGAAGTCCCGAAAAAGAAAGCTTTCTACTAGCCGTGAATTAAGGCGTGACATCGGGTCTTAATTAAACCCTATTCTACCAGCAAATATAAAGAAAAGTCTCATACCTGGCCGCGCGAGATAACTAGGTTTTGATGAGAAAACATGGAAGTACGTGTTTGAGACACACTTGCCCGCGTTATTGCTTCTCTGCCGCCAGGATCGAGATTTGGAAGTAAAACCGGCAACGTAACATGAGGAGACGGAGTAACGCCCCCTTTTATGGGCATAACACTTTCGGAATTTGAAAAAGGAAAAGATTCCCTATTTGATCCACGCATGGAAGGAAGAAACCAGGCTGCGCTAGCAAGCCTTCACAGCGCCAAACAGTCTGCGCCATGCAAAGCTAACAGCCAACACCAAGTCAACGTCCACGCCCAGCCAACGTCCATGCACAGCCAGCGTCCGAGCCCAAGCCAGTTCCCACGCCAAGCTTACTCTAACGGCCCCATTGCAATCCGACCAACGCTAACGGCTCCATCGCAAGCCGACCAACACTAACGGCTTCATTTCAATCCAATCTGATGCTAACAGCTTCATTCCAAGCCGCACAATGCTTACGGCTCCTAGTCCAACCCGACCAACGCAAACAACTCGCTAAGCCAACACCTTCGCAATCCCTAGCCCAGCCAAGATGACGCGTGACCAAGCCAAGCCAACAGTTTACATCACACCACTTCACGGTCTAGCCAGCAACACCACAAGAAGAATCTATGCAAGGCCACCAACACGAGAATCACGAACTCTCCTTACCTCTCGAAAAAGGTTAGCCGGGTCTTCTTGACCATCTTTTAACGACTTGTCATTTCGATTTTGTCCTCGCCTGTCACCATCTTATGCTTACCTCGCAACAATGCTCATGTTCCGAGCTAAGCAGGGGACTTAATGTTGATGGTGGTTTTTAGCTTAGGGTTAAAATCGTAAAATCGTACATCTGACATGACGTCACTCCGACTACTAGCGCATTTATTGAATCAATCATCATGCCTACGTAAGAATTACCAGGGTACCTTTTTTTATATACGTGTGTCATGTTCCATGGCAGAACCCTTGGTATTGACCGACATCAGCCTCGTATATACCAAACCCTAATTCTCAAGCCACCGTGCCAATGGAAAACCATGCCATCCACGTCCCCTCTCCAAGACATGTCGGTCATGCCAGACGCACCACCGTGCCAATGGAAAACCATGCCATCCACGTCTTCGTGCCAAGGCATGCCAGCCGCACCACCGTACCAATGACAAACTATGCCAGCCATGTCTCCGCGCCAAGGCATGCCAGTCATGCCAGTCGCACCACCATGCCAGCCACGTCTCCGCGCCAAGGCATGCCAGCCATGCCAGCCGCACCCCTATGCCAATGGCCAACCATGTCAGCCATGTCTCCGCGCCAAGGCATGCCAGCCATGCCATCCGCACCACCGTGCCAATGGTAAACCATGCCATACACACCTCCATGCCAAGGACATGCCGACCCTAAACTATGTCGCTGGCTGCCAAAACGAAGGGTTGCAATAATCAACGGCTGCCCTTCCTTCTGAGATACAAATCTCAACCGTCCAAGTTCGCCACCCAACGCATGGAAACTTCCGACCCAAGGCCAAACATCACGGTTTGCACCAAGCCCTAATTTTGGTCGCGCATAAACTATGCCAAAGCCATGGCGGCCCTACCACATGTCGTTGGCTGCCAAAACGAAGGGTTGCGATAATCAACGGCTGCCCTTCCATCTGAGAGGCATATCTCAACCATCCAAGTTCTCCACCCAACGCATGGCAACTTCCAGCCCAAGGCCAAACGTCACGGTTTATGCAAACCGTAATTTGGTCGCGCCTAACACATGCCAAAGCCATGCACGACGCTGGCTGCCAAAAAAAAAGGGTTGCGATAATCAACGGCTGCCCTTCTATCTGAGAGGCATATCTCAGCCTTCCAAGTTCGCCACCCAACGCATGGAAACTTCCATCCCACGGCGAAACGTCACGGTTTATGCAAAACCTAATCTGGTCGCGCCTAACACATGTCAAAGCCATGCACGACGCTGGCTGCCAAAAACAAAGGGTTGCAATAATCAACGACTTCCCTTCCATCTGAGATGCATATCTCAGCCGTCCAAGTTCGCCACCCAATGCATCGAAACTTCCAGATCAAGGCCAAACGTCACGGTTTATGCAAACCCTAATTTGGTCGCTCCTAACACATGCCAGAGCCATGCACGAAGCTGGCTGCCAAAACGAAGGGTTGCAATAATCAACGGCTACCCTTCCATCTGAGATGCATATCTCGGTCGTCCAAGTTCGCCATCCAAGGCATGCCAACCATGCCAGCCGCACCACATGTGTCTATGGCATGCCGTGCAAGCTTTTCGTGCCAATGGCATGCCATGCCAGCCACATCACCGCGCCAAGGCATGCCAACCATGCCACATGTGTCAATGGCATGTCGTGCCAGCCACATCATCGGGCCAAGGCATGCCAACCATTCCACATGTGCCAATGGCATGCCGTGCCAGCCGCATCTCTGCGCCAAGGCACGCCAACCATACCACATGTGCCAATGTCATGTTGTGTCAGCCACATCACCGCGCCCAGGCATGCCAACCATACCACATGTGACAATGGCATGTCGTTCCAGCCGCATCTCCGCGCCAAGGCATTTTCATCATACCGCATGTACCAATGGCATGTCGCGCCGCATCTCCGCGCCAAGGCATGCCAACCATGCTACATGTGCCAATGGCATGCCGTGCCAGCCACATCTCCGCGCCAAAGCATGTCAACCATGCCAGCCTTTCCTTCATGTCGTTGGATGCCAAAATGAGGGGTTGCAACAATCAACGGCCGCCCTTCCATCTAAGATGCAGATCTTAGCCGTCCAAGGTCACCAGGTAATGCGTGGAAACCTTTGGCCCAACGCCAAGCCCTAATTTTGGCCGCGCCCAAACTATGCCAAAATCCTAGCTTAGCCACGCCTAACCATGTCAAAGCCATGCCGTCCATGCTTTCATGCCGCTGGCTACCAAACGAAGGGTTGCAATAATCAACGGCTACCCTTCCTCCCAAGATGCAAAATCTCGACCATCGAGGGTCACCACCGAGCTGGCAAGTCTCCCAAGCTCAACTTTCCAAACAGCAGCAACATGCTACATGTTTTCCACGAAAACGCTCGAGACATCAACACGCCCGTTACAAGACAGTGTCATAAGAATGAGGTGGTTAGTAAATACAGGTAGTTATGGTGAAACGCTTTCCTTCATTATGGAACATCAATTCCAGGCGTTACCGGTTACCACCTCCTCCCATTTACTCATTCGTTTTTATTTCTTACGGGACCAGAGTATGTTTCACTTCGACTTGTATAAATAGGTCTTACCTATTTCCACCGAACAACGGTTTTTAGTCAGGAGCATACAACATTCAGAAATCACTTGTTAGATTTCCCATATGTTAGCTTTCAACTTTCGGATACAAGTCGCAAAACACCCACACTTCCATAATCAAATATTCTGGCCTCAACACTTTCTTCGCTTTCCTCCCTAAGACCAACCCTTCTCCTTCACTTTGTGATCGAAGCAAGCCTGGAACAGCCATTTCTTGGTTTAGGCTAGGATTGTACAGATTGATCTCTCAAATCAAAAGTACTTCCGTGAAGTACATTGTTTTGGGTTTAGATTTTTCTTCTCACCCGCACTCACACGAAATTACCAAAATCAGCTGAAACGGTTTTCACCCACAAACACACTTCTGAAGCCATCCTCTTGGATTTTCTACATCAAAACGTGAAAAGTCAATCTTAGGCAGACGAGGTGGATGTTGAGCTTCTCGACCTCCGAAGTATAACCCAAAAATAGATCTATCATCTTCATGGTTGAGTCTGGCGTTAGAAGATTCTGCTCTTCCATGTTCTTCATTCAAATTTGGTCTGTGAGAAAAAAAATACAAAAGACTCCATCTGAGCTTTTAGATCGTCTTTAGTAACCGTTGCGTCTTTGATTAAGCGTATATCAGATTGAATCGGAACAATATGTTACTGTTTTGCATCGTATTTATCCTGCAAATCTTTACAGGTTGTATTACCACTTCCTCCCATTGCAGAAATCAGGAAAAGAAATGGCTCGTGATACCAACTGTTATATCCTAACTACAATCAATACATGAAATGGAATGATAAACTCTCAAATCTCACGATCTGAGCCTTCTAGTTTAAGGAAAACTAGCCGATTTTGAGACAACAATACTCAAATTTCTATTCATTAAACCTAGCCGCAAAAGGGAAGGCTCTTACACATTTAAAAGCAAGAGAAAAAAATAAGTAACCCTATCTGGGCAAGAGCCATTATCTGCTCAACACATGTAAGGATCCTACTGAGCAAAAGGAAAAGAACTAACTAACATTAACTAACTGCTCAGGGCTACCATATAGCGTATTTGAATAAAGGTCACCCATTGTTATTGGCCCTCAGGTACATGACAGACTAAGCCTATTTAATATTATGTTATTACTAAAACTAAAATTAATATATTAAAAAATATGAATAGATAGAAGCTTTATTACGAATTTTATAGATGCCCATAAATATTTTTTTATTTTTTATTTTTTTTACATATTTGTCAAGGTGACTGTTTGTACATGCTGAAAGTGAAAAGTTGTTTCATGGTGTTAAGCCTGCTAGATATGGACCTTCTATCTCACATCTTTTTTCGCAGATGATGTCCTCCTATTTTTGAAAGCTAAATCGTCTGAACTTAGTTATGCTCAAGATATTCTTTTGAGGTTCAGTCGCTCTTCAGGTCAGGTAGTCAACCCTATCAAGAGTGTTATAGCTTTTAGCAAAAACATTTCTAGGATAGACAAACTGAAATAGCTAACATGTTACAGATGAACACTATGAAGCTCACTGATAGATATTTAGGGGTGCCATTATTTCTTAATGGATCTAAGGTTTTGTGTTTTCAACCATTAGTACAACAAATGCAGAAACACTTAGATGGTTGGCAACAAAAGCTAATTCCCCAACCAGGAAGAGCAATTCAAATACAGTATGTATCAAAATTCAGTTGTTTCTCATCAAATGACGTGTTTCCCTATTCTTGATGTTGTTCTAAAAAAATTAGATACGCTTCAGCGTAGATATTGGTGGGGGCATCACCCACGAAAGAAAGGTTTCAACCCTAAAGCTTGGAAAGGTTCGTGCCTTCCCAAACGACATGGTGGTATGGATTTTAAAAATCTTCGAAAATTCAATTTAGCCATGCTAACAAAAATGGCATGGAGGTTGGTTACTCAACATGAGGCTTTGAGTTCTCAAGTTTTGAAATCCAAGTATTTCCCAAAACATAAACCTTTACACGCAGTTGGTAGGAAAAAAGGTACTTGGATTTGGAATGGTATCACTAGAGGGTTAGGAATTGTTAGAAAATATCACATATGAGAAATGGCCAATGGTCAGGATATCAGTATATGGAAGGATAATTGGGCACATACGATGTCACAACCAGTTACTAGGCCAACTGCGTATCATTTGCAAGATTATGCTTAGGTCTCTAAACTTATCGACCCATATTTTAGGCAATGGGATGAAGCTGCTCTTGCTGAACTATTTACCACTGAACAAATACAACAAATTCAGTTGATTCGAATCCCCTACTCTAGGGATGACTGTATTAGGTGGTCTCTTACTAGATCTGATGCCTTCTCTACCAAATTTGTGTATAAAATGTTGTTAGGTACTCAATATTCAGCTACTAGTTCACAACAAAAATCCTGGCTCAGGTTATGGCACGAGAACATTTTACCCAAATTTAGATTGTTTCTTTGGAAGTGTCTACAAAATATTTTGCCTCTAAAAACGTATCTGTCTCGATTTAACATTATGGAGAATGATTTATGTCCTCTTTGTGGTTTATAGTCAGAAACTTTTGATCACTTATTTTTGCAATGTGATTTTTCTAGAGCCGTATGGTTTCAGTTATGTCCTCAAGTTTTTGTAATGATTCATCAGTTTCAATCTCTCAAGGACTGGATTTGGAGTTGGTTTGCCACTAATATTACTTCACATTCTCAGAAAACTCTTACTCTTTACATTGTTATTATGTGGCAAATATGGAAAGCTCGTTGTAGTGCTAGTATGCAAAATAAGAGACAATGTCCTGTAGTCACTATCCATCAAGTAAACATTCTCCTAGAGTCCTTAACTCAAACAAAGAACCTTTACATGTGTCTACAGAAAAATGTCTTTGCTGCTGCAACACCATTAAATAAGTATCATTTTAATATTTCATTGTGGAATCAGAACCCTAACACTTTTTTAATGTTTGTGGATGCTTCCTTGGGAAAATCCCCATATTCAGCAGGTTGCGGCATTGTCTTCTATAGAACCGATGGTAGATTTGCAGCAGTCAGATGTTGGCCAACGGTTGCAGAATCAATATTAGAAGCTGAAACTCAGGCACTCTTGATGGATATTGAATGGGATCAATACCTACATGTTCAAAACATCTTCTTCATTTCTGACAATCTTGAACTCGTTACTGCTATCGATGATGTTCATGCTAGTATCCCTTGGACGATTTTCTCTTATGTGCAAGACTGTAAAAACGGATTTTCTCTGTTAGGTAGTCCGGTCTATAAATATGTTCCACGTGTAGGATCAGAATCTCGAAGCAATAATGCCTCAGCGAAATTATTAACAAAACAACACGACAGTGTTGCAGAACAGCTTCATAAACGACATCAGCCAAATCATGAGAAAAGTGTGACGATCCCGCGGAAATAAGGAAGTTTGCGAGATTGATATTTATAAAGTTGCGAGGATGTCGCAAATCATATTCAAAAATAAAGGACAGATAGCTGTCATCCACTATGTGATTTCCTATAAATAGCCGTTCAATTGTAAGCAAAGAGGAAGATCTTTTTTGAGTGAGAATCAAGTAAATAGGAGAGAGAAAATCTAGAGCAATGGTTATTCTTGATTGCTTTATCTTTTCTTGTAAGATTTTTTAAAGATTGATCAATAAAATTAAGATTGTTAATCCAAAAATGATTTGAATGTTAATGAAATCTTATGAGGGGTGTAGTGTAGGATTTCCTGCAACTACATAATGGCGCTAGAAACAGAGAACTGAAGATTCAAAGTTGAAGATTGTTGTTGAGATTGTTCAAATCAAGAAAGCGATTAAATAAATCAATGAACTAGTTAAAATAAAAATGATTAGAGTCAATAAAGATGACAAAATATTGGAATGTAATATGATAAGAAAAACAATTGTTAATGAATTCCATGAAAACATCAAAGGAAGGATACATAAACGAGATTTTGAAGGAAGAAAGATTATGGCGGTAGAAAACATCACCCTTAAAAGATTGGGAAAAGCAAAAAATCACATTCATGGCAGCGGAAATACCAAAAGAAAATTTAAGCCACACATCTCCATTGGTTATTACAATACCTATCACACGAAAAGAGAATGGGACAACAACAAAATCCATGAAAGAATGGATATTGAACAGAACTTTAATCGATACAGGAAGTTCAGTGGATATAATATTCTATAATGCGTTCAAAGGAATGGGATTCAAAGATGAAGAAATGTCTTGTTCAACATATCTTGTTCATGGCTTTGGAAAATCAACAACAAAACCTAAAGGAGAAATAGTGGTGCGAATTCCACTAGGAGAGATCGAAACACAAGTGACACTATGCGTAGTGGATATGGAATCACCATATAACATACTGTTGGGGAGGCCATGGATACACGTAATTAAAGTTGTAGCATCAACGTTGCATCAATGCACCAGGTTCCCCATGCCAAATGGAGTAGGTGAGATTAGAGGAGATATTGACAATGCGAAATTATGTTATCAAATAGAAGTAAAGCATTATGAAGGACGAGCAAAAAAGCGACAATTTCGCAGAAAAATAGCAAAGGAGGCAAAGAAAGAAGAAGAATTTAGAGTATACATGATAAGAGCAAAAGAAGGTAAAGGAATACCCAGCGAAATTTCGGAGGAAGAAGATGGACCTGCGAAGATGATAAAAGAGCCAACACCAATGGGAGAACCCAAGGCCAGTTACACTGCGGCAGAACCAACAAAAGAAGTAAATGTTGGGACTATAGAAGAACCCCTAATACTGAGGATTGGGACCAAGATGGATGAAGAAGAGGAAGAAAGAACTGTCAATCTTTTGCGGGAATATAAATATATTTTCGCGGGGAGCATGGATGAGATACCTGGAATAGATCCGTCAATTGCATGTCATAAGTTGGAGATTAACAAGAATGTGAGACCATTTAAACAGAGAATAAGAAAAATCGCAACGACCTACCATCCTCAAATAGAAGAAGAATTACAGAAAAAGCTTGAGGTGTGAATTATAAGAGAAGCTAAATACCCAGAGTGGATAGCAAACATGGTTGTTGTTCCAAAGAAAAATAAAGGGATAAGAATTTGCATAGATTTCATTGATTTAAACAAGGCTTGCCCTAAATATAGTTTTCCATTGCCGGATATTCCCCAAATGGTTGAATCAGCAACGGGAAATGATAGAGTGTCTTCTTTAGATGGGTACAAAGGTTATAACCAAATCCCCCTCGATGAAGAAGATCAAGAGCATACTGCTTTTTTCGTTCCAAGAGGTTTATACTGTTATACAACAATGCCGTTTGGTTTGCGAAATGCAGGAGCAAAATATCAAAGAATGGTAGAGAAGGTGTTCGCGTAATGGATACACAAAACATTATAGGTGTACGTGGATGACATGTTGGTGAAGAGTAAAGAAGCCAAACATCATGTACAAGATTTGAGGCAGATTTTTGAACAGATGCGGCATCATAACATTAAACTGAACCCTGAAAAATGCATTTTTGGGGTTGCATCGGGAAAATTTTTAGGCTACATTGTACCAAAAGAAGGAATACAAGTTGATCCAGAAAAGGTACAAGCAGTTCGTGACATTCCAACACCAGCAACGATAAAGGATGTACAAAAATTGAACGGACTTTTAGCTTCGCTAGGAAGATTCATTTCACGATCATCAGACAAATGTAAACATTTTTTCAGTATAATCAAGAAGGGTGTGAAATTCAAATGGACTGATGAATGTGAAAAGGCTTTTCAAGGGATCAAAGAACACCTAATGAATATATCTATTTTATAAAAGGCAGAACCAGGAGAAGAACTATTGATCTATCTTGCGACAACATCACATGCTTTAAGTGTTGTGTTATTCCGAACGGACGGAGGAGTGGAAAAGCCCATTTATTACATAAGCAAAACATTTAATGATGCAGAGAGGAATGTAGATGGTGGATTTTCGACAAAGACTAAAATCGTGAACTCATAATTATACGAAGCTCTGGTTCAGCAATCAGACGTGAGTATCGAGACACGGGTCTCTCATCGAATTCTCAACGGAGAGTACTTTCTCTCAGAGTACATGTAGATATGTATTCTCACGACTGGACAACGGCATATCTCATGAATACTGAATACTTTCAGTGATTATTTATATATAGTATCACGAGATGGACGGCTCCTAGACAGCTTGCTCTGCTAGTATAGAGCGATAACGTCTTCAGGAACAAACAACAAATTTACCCTGACTATATAAAGGATATGACCTACCGACAAGCTCATATCGGGATAATTAATGCTCTTAGACCGCTTGATCTGCTAGTATAGATCCACAAAGTTAATTATTCCTAATTAAGATTAGTTTTGCCGTGACATTCACTACTGAATTCCCAGAATAATCTATTATTGCTCCTATTCCATGGTCGAATCCACGACTGGTCCCATGGAATGGCAATAACAATTGCTCCTATTCCTTGGTCGAATCCACGACTGGTCCCATGGAATGACAATAAACAATTATTCTGATTCTATGATCGAATCCACAACTTGATCTCATAGAATAGCAATAACTATATTATCTCATTACTCCGATTTCATGATCGAATCCACAACTGGTCTCATAAATGGTAATAGATAAATCTTAATTACTCCAATCTATGTTCGAATCTACGATCCCATGGAATGGTAATCCTCACTTTATTATTCTGAATTCGTAGTCGAATCCTCAGCTGATCTTATGAATTAATAATAAACATCTTATTGCTTAGTTTTGTGAATTATTCTCCACCGAATTCCACAATTAGTAATAAATAATCAACAACTGGGCATCTGAGCTACCTCTAAGTAAGCCCCGATTCAAATGGTGAAGGTGTATTCAACGACGATACACTAACAGTCACCGCACGAACGACTATTTCAAAAAATACAACGAAACGATGAACCTATGCAAAATAGAGAAGAAAATAATAAATAATTAAAAATATTGACCAGGGTGCTGGGAGCACGGACACCCGACCGACCGACCGACCGTGTCGTGGTCAATCCCACACCAGTTTTATATTTTTAATGCATTTTTATTATTTTCCATGATTTGATGAAAATTCTCTCATTTTATCAAATCTCCTTCGTCTCGAGGAAACTCCTCGGTTTCATGGTACTTCCATAAATCCATACAAAATAATATAAAATTAAGAAAAGGAGTGTGGGGCGTGACCATTGTCCAACCGGCCATGCCTTGGTCCCAACCGTCCCCACAACCCACGATTTCTTATTATTTTATTATAATTATTATTATTTCTCTAATTTCATAAAAAACTCCTTGATTTCATGGTATTTTTGCACAAATCATCATATAATAATAAATAAAATAAGATTATGAAAAACTTGTGGGACCGGGCCACTAGCCGGCCGGCCATGCCCTAGCCGGTCCCACACGCCCTTTGCTTTATTATTTTATTATTATTTATCCTATTTTTTCTTGAATTCATCAAATTCCTTGATTTTATGGTATTTCTCTCAAATTAGGAAAAATTCCCTCAAATCATCAAAAATACCTAAAAAATATTATTCAAAAAATTATGAAAAACTCGTGGGACCGGTCCATAGCCGGCCGACCATGCCTCCATGGTCCCACACGCCGATGTTTTTATTATTTTAATATTTTGCTTCCATGAACTCATGAAAACTCCTTCAATTCATGGAAACTCCCTAAATTCATCAAATTTCTCAAAATTCATGAATTTTTCATAAAATCATCAAAATATTATAAAATTAAGGAAAAGGCACCACGGGACCGTGGTCACGACCGGCCGACCATGCCTTGACCACGGCGGTCCCACGCCTCCTCATTCCTTATTTTATAATTATTTTTCATCATCTCATGGTGTTTTCCTCAGTTTCGTCGAAACCCTAATTTTGGCATATTTTCTCGAATGGATGCTCAATTGCACGCCAGAAAATATCAAAATTCTCAGGACTGAGACGGACGCCTTGGGGACACGAGCACGCTATCTTGACCGACCAAGATTGGCTCTTTGGCTCACGGAAGCCGGTCCCATCAATTTTCACAGTTTTGACCTAATTTGCACAATTGCTCGTATTAGGTCCAAAACTCTTCCAAACACTTTGGATTTTCATGAAGTGATCGTCAGGCGGTCACGTGACAACCCAGGGCCGGTTTCATGACTCCATGGTCGGTCCCCGCCTCGTCATAATTAATTAGGTTTTCTCACCTAAGGCTCAGACGAGCATTTTGAATAAATGATTAAGCCAGCATTTAATCATTCTTCCACCAACAAATCGTCAACTCTTCAGGAGTTCTTCGTATTTGCTCACGTGAGCATATGGACACTACATGGTTGATCCACGGTCCCATGTAGTCGCTCCCTCCTTCGTCCCATGGTTAAACTTCTGACGAACCATGAATTGATCATCAATTGATCAAATTAGGGTTTCTGAATCCAAGGATCATCATTCCAGATTCCAACCTTAATAATTTTACGACGCCTCATGGTCATTAATTTTATTAATTATGCTCGGTTCAACGACCAGTATTCTAATTAATATTTTTGGTACGCTGCCAATAATCCATCAGATGAGCAACACATGCTCAGACGATCAAATATTCAACAATTCATCACATGAGCAACACTTGCTCAGATGATAAATATTTGCTCAAACCAAGGAATATTGGTTCAACAATCAATATTCAACGATCCATCGAATGAGCAATACTTGCTCACTTCATCGTAAGAACTATACCTCTGTCTCATGACATGTTCAATTCATGAGTTTCAGAACATCATGTTCAACTCAAACTACATGGACTCATCGTCCCATCAAACCACGAAGTCATCAATTGACTAACAAACCACGAGACGTCAATCGTGTCACTTGGGGGATATCACTTAGGGTTTTGGTCTGGCGGTCTACGGCACGTGTGTTCAAACACACGATGGAATGTGAGCAAGTCGTGCAATCAGTTGAAGGAATTCACGAGGTAGTGGGTGGAAAATCGACCAAGTCTCCACACGTTGAGCAACTGGTTTCAAACACGATCTCCACTTCCCCACTCCTTGATTCCATCAACTGTCACACTTCATGGAATCATGGTGTCTAAAATTCCAGCAATATAAATAAGTCTCTGAATCATGATTGAATCATCAGCATCACGTCATCAATCTCACGTCTCATCGACAACACGAGATCATCAACTCATCAATTGAGCAACTACTCTCAATTGAGCAATTTCAATCATTCAGAGCTTATCATATTCAGAATTCACACACCCACAATCTTTGATTACCATTGATTCCACACATTTCTAGCTTCCCTCCTACAGATCAACCCATCCTCTCTTGTGACCGAATTTACTCTGGAACGGTCATTGTCTTGATTTAGGCCGGAGTACTACAGATTGATCTCTCGAATCTAAAGCACCCCCTTTGCAGCGGTGCATCTGTGTGAGGTTTAACATTTCGCTCGGTTCGAGGAGTCTCCTCCGTACGGTCGTCTCCTCAATTCCTTAAAAACCAGCAAATCGTTTTTCCCCATCTACAGATTGGCGACCACAGTGGGAGATCATTCTCTCGGTTGCAATCTCACAATTTCACAAGATGGTTGATCTCAGGTCTTCAGTTACGAATCCTAACACAAACCGTGCTAGCACTAGCAACAACAACAATCAGAATATCCCGGAGACAATTCCGACCTCCAACACTGATGGTGGTGACATTACTCCTCCTCACGCGAAGGTCATCCACTGTCCGGACGACACCCTGAAGAAGTCAGAGGAGATCCACCACCTACCATTGCTGATCTTATCAAAGCGCAGGAGACTCTTGCAAAGAATCAGACTGACATGGCTGCTACACAGAAGGAGCTGTGTAATTATCTCAAAACTCTTACTGACAAGATGTCAGAGAAGACTCAAGAGAAGGGAAAGGAGAAGGAGAAATCCTCAGACGACGATCCTGAAGTAATTCCAATCCATACAGTAGAAGACGACGAAGTCCACAAAACTGCTGCAGACAACTCATCAGCGAAGGGATCATCGAATTTCATCACTCGCGAGGATCTGGAGCACCTTTGGAGAACCGTGGAAAAGACAAAACATCGCATGTCCATCGTCATCAACCTCCTTATCCTGCCGCTACGCAGAGGATTCCACTCCCCAAAGGTTACGTTTCTCCAACCTTCACCTTATATGATGGAACTGGCAATGCGGGAACATGTCTCTCGTTTTCTCGAATCCCTGGGAGAACATGAACATAATCATGTCGTTCGTCTCAAGGAATTCTCAAAATCTCTGAAAGGCAGAGCATACACCTGGTATAACAACATCGCACCAGGGACTATCAACAATTGGGGAGAAATGGTTAACGCATTCTACAGGAAATACTTCTTCGTGTCAGAACAAGTCACCCTCTCCGACCTTGGAAGGATGTTTCAGAGGGTCAGTGAAAATCCCAATGATTATGTGAAAAGGTTCAGAGTCCAAGCCCTGGATTGTCATGACCCAAACGTCACGGAGCAACAACTGGTGGACTTGTGCATCAATGGCATGCTCCCGGTCTACAGGGCCTTGCTAGAAAACCTTCGATTCCAGACTTTCTCAGAGCTTCACGAAGCTGCGAAGAGGTCGGCAACCACTGCACCCGCTCTTTTGGAAAGAGCAAAGTCTACAAAGACTGAGGATTCAAAAGACACTCGAGGAAGCAGGCGTTTGATCAACAAGCAGTACAACCTGCAACCTTCAACAAATGCTGTCGCGGAAGGGAGTAAGCGAAAAGCAGAACCACAGCACAAGCAGACTTCCTCCACCCCTTCAAAGGCACACACAAGAAGGAGAATTCGAAAATCCCTCCTCAGCATACGGAAGATCCAGAAGCACCTGATTTTCCCTGTTCAATGGAAGAAGTTAATGAACTACTCGATGCCTGGATTCAAGATGGTGCAATCAAATTACCTTATGTCAAGAAGGAACCAACTGAAGAGGCCATGGAAAATCCTCGGTATTGCCGCTTCCATAGATACGTCAGCCATCCCACAAGTGATTGCAAAATTTTGAAGCGCATATTCAAAGAAAAGGTCGAATCAGGAGAGCTCAACCTGGGGACTGAGGGAGTGCAAAAACCCCTCCCAGTCAGAACTTTTACCATCTCTGAACCTCCTGTCAAGGAAGCGGTCCAATCTCTGATCGAACATGTCTGCGAGTTGTTGTATCTTTCGAAAGCTCAAAGGAAAGACATGTTTGCTGCACTGAACCACATCGTGTCCGGAAAACGTCTGCTGATCCAAGAAACCACCACCGAACCTTCAGCCACCGACAAAGAAATGTATGACTGGGGACTGCTCACCACAGTGCACATTAAAGGAAATGAGTTCAAAAGGGCGTTCGTCGATGTTGGTACCGCTGTCAACATCATCCCTTTGAAAACTCTCAGAGCTGCCGGTATTACTCGACAGGAAGCCACCCACGCTCCCATAGCAATTAGGGACCACGAAGGAATCTCCAGAGACGCATACGGCTTCATCACTCTCAAAGTTACGGAAAGATTGATCTGCACTGAGGCCAAGTTTTTCATAATCCGGGAAGACCCTGGATACGACATGGTCCTTGGAAGAACTTGGATTCATGCCGTAAGGATAACGATGTCTTCAACACATCATGTCATCGACAAGGATTCCGAGTCGGAAGACGGAGCAGAGGACACACCACCGTTTGAGAATCTGGAAGAAGTAAAAACTCTGATGGGACTTACGCAGGAACTTGGAGAAAATCCGCACACCTTTTTCAGAAGGTTTCGAGCTCAGGAAAGTCTTATTCCTCCTCTTGCTCCAATATTACCAATGTTCAAATACGCTAATATGGTCTAGGGACTTCTCCCCATGAACAATTTAGCAGTCATTAAAAGCTACGAGTGGGTAACTTCACCTCAGCAATATTACACTCAATGGTTGGGTTCAGAACTTCTTCAAATCGGTCACTCCATCGAGAGGTTTATTGTTGAAGACTTCGCTAAGCATGATCAACACTATGTTGGATACTCTCTTCCGCATGAGTGTCCATATGTGCCACAATCGTGGAATTCCATCAAGGGAATTCCAAGTCAGCGGAAGATATTCAAGGCTTGATCGACCAAGCCTAACAAGTTTCACGAAGGGACCTGGTTCTCAAAGCAGTTCAGCGCGGCCTTTATTCTACAAGGAACTCCAATTGGGAAGGACCATTCATGGTCGCTAAGTCCGTGGCCGGAGGATACTACAAATTGATCAACACAGATGGCAGAACCCTACCAGTAATTCACGAAAATTGGCTCAAGGCGTTTATCTGAAATTATTGGACATTTAAGGTACTGGGCGTTCGAAGCATTCATGGCGTTGGGATTTAATATTTAGGATTTTTTTTCATTTGTATTTCAATTCCTCCAAAACATTTGCAATACTTGCAATCAGTATTTGAATTCAGAAATTTATCAAAATTCAGTTCATATTTCGTAAAAGATAATCTCTATCAAATATACAAGAAAATCCTTAACCATCAGTCAATCCAAAACCATCTAAATATCAAAACCCAAGTATAAACCTCACATCTCTCAGAAGTTCAGAAGTTCAAGAGATCGGCAAGAAAATGCTTTCGCTCATCAGCATCCTTCAAGATTTGAAAAGCCGCCCTCTCCTAAATCAACTCCTCGGTCAGCTTGGAAATCTTGTCCTCCTTCTCCTTCACAGCATCATTGGGAAAGGGTATGTTCTTCTCACATGAATCCTTGATAACGTTTATTTGCTTACGAAGCCATTTCACGTTGAGGCCAAGTCTTTCTGAATTCTCCAAGTTAAACTCCCAATCAAAGAGTATATCTGGAGTCACGGTATTCCTGGGTCTCGTATGCATATCACTCACGACACGCAAGATAACGCCTACTTGCATGGTTAAAGCATAAGCACGCCCAGGGTTCCTGTCAACGATCATGTGGCCAAACTTCTTCCATATCGTCTCGTACAAGCGTGCATATCCAATGGGAACGCTGAATCCACCGACCAGTTCATGATACGGGAGTGAAGTGTTAAAGGGAGGATCGAAAGCAACCCCTGCAGTTGGATATTCATACACTATTATACGGTTCTCAGTCACGACCAAAGTTCCTTCGGTATTCTCCTGCTATCTCGGTTTCTTCTATCACTGAGGCAACAACCATCTGGTTTTCCATAACAGCAGCGACCTTCTCATGGCCTCGAAGTGCAGGGATGGCTGTCTCTTCATCAATAACTTCGGAAGGGTTAGAGTTATCATCATTGGCTCCAGTATCCTCAACTTCGGTATTTAGCACCTAATACGAAGATTACATGAGGTTAGAGTCACGAAGCCAAAGGATTATGAAAACAGTATACCCAAGGCAATATCATCAAAGTTCATCATACTACATTCAAGGCACGAGCAAATAACATGAAAGTCATGAAAACACATTTTACGATGAGTCCGTCTGAAGAAACTGAACTCTGCCCTGTACTAAGAGACGAACTGGGAGCAATCTACAAGGAATCTGAGGATGGGTCATATTCTTTCTTCTATGGATGTCCTCTATGACATGTCAAAATTTCATGACAATCCGATGAACGAGCGAGTAGATGTGGCCAAAATATCAAGTGATGCGCAATCTGAAAAAGTTCTGGAAGTCTCCTGGAAGTTTACTATTTCGCCTTTTTCAGGCTCTGAACGTGCTCAAAACTTAAAAATTCTTTCTAAAGCTTGGAAATTTTCCGGGCTTGAATTTGCACATGCAGATCATCAAAATCCGACTCCGGACGAAGATTCTACAGCGTTTTACTAAAAAGCTGGGTTCTGAATTTTCTGACGACGAAATTCGACTAAGTTTTCATATATTCACATGGGTTCTCATTCATTCATTCACAAGTCAGCACTTTTATACTTCTATGAAGAATATACAGGATATATACTTACTTGAGGAGTCTCCAAAGTGTCCAAGGGGTTGGAATTGTCCACATCAACGACAAGAGGAACATCACTTCCATCCGGCTCCGAATCTTGGGAATTACCTCCATTCCCATTCCCAGAGGATGATTGAGTTCCAGAATTCTCCATCTCCATGACGACATCCTCCTGTACACGTCCTTTACAATCAATATTTTCATCTATGAAGCACCACATTTGAACATGTGAAGAAATACTTACAGTTTCTTCGTCACTCAAATCAGCGATTGCTTGTTCAGTAGCAGAAAATTGAAGACCTTCAAGACTTGATGGAGTAAAATTCTGCAACAAAATTAACAACATTGGCTTCATGATTCTAATGTTAATAGCAATGAAAGTCACGGTGAGAAATATTGGGAACTCACCAAAGAACGAACTGGGGACTTCACGGTATTAGGTAACAGCTTATAACTTTTGTTCCTTCCTTCTCCGCCGTGAACAACTTCTCCAATATCTGAAAAATCTGCATGGATTCGAGGTCTTACGCTACGACCGTCCTGTAAAGAATTCAATAACATGATCAGAATACAGTTACCATGGTTTCATAAAACATGTGGAGAATCTTACTTGAGAACATCCTGGAGATAATTTTCGTTTATCACCAGAAAGGTACTTCAGTCTTGGTCGACCAGAGATCATCTCAGCAGACGGAGGAATCTTCACTGGAGGCTGACTAACTGTCACGAATTCATGCAACCTCTCAAATTGTTGATGCCAGAATTCTATATAACCTGGGGTTACATATGCAAATCTATCAGAACCAGGAAACCAGTAACTACTCCCTTCCACGTGAGTGTGATCTAAACGAGACGCAAGCTGATCAACTGATGGTTTCCTTCTCCGGGTAGTTGGAACACATTGATCCATACCCATTTGTCGAGCCGCCCTATCAATGTTGTATTCTTCTACGGCCCACTCTCCATGCATAACGGATAACAAGTGACCAGGAGTACAGCTCAACATGAAGGATCTCTCACCATCATTCGGGTTAGCACCAGATTTCAGAGTCGTGCTCTCTCCAGTATTGAAAGTCGTTGGTTGAGAAACATAATCAGGAACCGACACCCACGGACGAAAGTCGAACTCCGATTCTTCATCCAACACCAATGAGGCGTGCTTTAGACCGAGGCTGCTTTGTAGACCAACGCATGATTCGGGCATTATCTTTCTCGGCGAAGATGTGACGGGCATCAGTATTTGGTCCTTGCAGGATATTACGTGGGATAGGCGCATAATTCTTGAAGTGTCCCACATCAAAGCTTGAAGAAACATCGTGTTAACATAACACTCAATCTTCATGAAGCCATTCGACACGCTGGAATCTAACACCAAGGAGTCTAAGTTAGAATACAAGGAACCCAGGAATAAGCTACCTATTGGGAGTTGCTCACCTTGAGCCATCTTAATAGCAAAAGGGATTACGAAAGGCTTCAACAAATGTCCACTGTCTTCGAATATGTCTCTGGATAACCATAAGCATAAGAAAGCGGCAATAGGTAACATACCGGTGATGGGACTATCAGAAACTTCATCTCTTGGCCACCAACGTGTCAACCAATGGGCATAACAACCTTTACTACCAGACGCCTTGTTCACTTCTTCCATCGCAGCTGTCAGAGTGTCAAAAACCACTTTTTCCTCATCCGAAAGACCTCCAGAGAAATTACCTGTAATCGGGAGATGCATCAAAGCAGCCACATCTTCTAAGGTAACAGTAAATTCTCCCCATCTACATATGAAGGTATGAGTGGGAACACACCAACGAGCCAGCAAAGCCACGATACTTTTCACATCATGATTAATAGACAAGTCTCCAGAAGCTTGAATAGCTCTCGTCACTTGCGCCTGGTTGAGCATAGCCCTGACATGAGGGAAACCCAACATATGCCTCGCCCATCCAGAATTTTTTCCAAAGGGCGTCGAGAAAGCTTAAACTCTATGGTCGATGCAAGGAAAAGCCCTCGTTCGAGACAAAGCCGTATTACCATCTTCGGGGTCACCAATTTCTTCTGAGTCACAGTCCTAGGGTTGATCAGAAGACGATATACTGGGGACTTGAGATATGCTTCAGCTCCTTTTGGATCCTCCTCAAAGAATGCGTCGTCTATATTCGGAATGTTCTTCACGCCAGTGGCATCCTCCTCTTCTTCACCAATGGAGGTCTCGTCCATGCGTGCATCATCCCTGGAGATGTCATCATCAGAATGCGATTCGTCCCTTGAAGTATCGTTGGCTGAGGAATTGGTCATTTTGCTAAAACAACTGCAAAGTCCACATTACATTCTACTTCAGTATGCTGTCCAGACATGAATCAAGGAAATACGGCAAAAAATGGTAACTCTTAACTCTTACCTTTTGTACTTCCACTAACAATAGTGATAGTAACGGTAGAGTTAACACCTCAAAATCGTTCGTCTCTTCGAAAACTGCAAAAACGAACGAAACTTTATTAATTTCGAAACTGATTTTTCATAAAATCACGGACACAATTTTCATAATGTGAACATTCACACAACTGACCTATGAAGTTCTAACAATAAATATTCTATCATAAATATATTGTCTATCTTCGAAGGTTCCTCAAAACCCACGTTTTGATTTTTCGAAAAAACAGCAATTAATGCAACTTGCTACATAAATTCTCAAGATTTTATCTAATGAAAACAAATTCATGCAAATAAAATATACATCATATTTTGCACAATATATGTCACGGCTGCATATATATAAAAAAAATTTTTCCTTCGTATCGTCGTTATTTGTCTTTAAAACGAAGGTTTATTTCAAAAATATTGTGAAAGCTCACATCTCATACATATGATAAAGTTTTGTATTTACATGAAAGCTCATAAGCAAAATTTTATCACTGGACACAAGTTCATCATACATATTTTCCTTCGTGTCATCGTTATTTGTCTTTAAAACGAAGGATTATTCCGATTTCATGAAAATTCACTTCTTTTATGATAAAACCTTGGTACACATGAAAGCTCATAACTAAGTTTTATCACTGGACCTAGGTTCATATAAAAAAAAAATCTCTCCTAAATCAGGGATTATAGTTAGTTTTCAAAACTACGATTGAACGAACACAAAAAAAAGAAAAACGATGTTTCAAAAAACGAGGGTTTTTTTAATAAAACTCACACTAATGATACCACACATGTATATAACTTCATCATGATCAAAGCATGAAAACCCATGATACTCATGACATCAGCAAAAAAAAACGCACCTGGTCGGCCGGAATTTGGTCGGCGGCAACGGCGACGGCACGATGACGGCGGAGACTCTCCTGCCCTGTTGACGTGAAGGTTGGTGTAGGGGTGATGGAAGCACTGGTCTTGGAGTTCAAAAAAAAGGATTAATCCCTTTTATATCAATTTATTTCCAAAACCTAATTTTTCTAAGGATTTCCTTTTGGGCCCGACCCGCGATATCCTAACCGACCACGGACTCGTCGTCCAACCAGCGGTTCACACCAATTTAATGCTCATCAAAGACGCTCCAATCATGATATTAATCCTTCATCAAGTCGTGGTTTACTCATGCTTTCTAAATCCGGTAACGTCTCAACTTACGACTAAGTTCAATTACTGGTATTATTATTTATGGCCGGAAAATCACCATTTAATGCTGACTGAGGAACAACTTTCCTCAGTAAGCAGGGGACTTAATGTAGATGGTGGATTTTGACAAAGGCTAAAATCGTAAACTCATAATTATACGAAGCTCTGATCAGCAATCAGACGTGAGTATCGAGACACGGGTCTCTCATCGAATTCTCAACGGAGAGTACTTTCTCTCAGAGTACATGTAGATATGTAGTCTCACGACTGGACAACGCATATCTCATGAATACTGAATACTTTCAGTGATTATTTCTATATAGTATCACGAGATGGACGGCTCCTAGACAGCTTGCTCTGCTAGTATAGAGCGATAACGTCTTCAGGAACAAACAACAAGTTTACCCTGACTATATAAAGGATATGACTTACCGACAAGCTCATATCGGGATAATTAATGCTCCTAGACAGCTTGCTCTGCTAGTATAGAGCCACAAAGTTAATTATTCCTAATTAAGATTAATTCTGCCGTGACATTCACTACTGAATTCCCAGAATAATCTATTATTGCTCCTATTCCATGGTCGAATCCACGACTGGTCCCATGGAATGGCAATAACAATTGCTTCCATGGTCGAATCCACGACTGGTCCCATGGAATGGCAATAAAAATTGTTCTGATTCTATGATCGAATCCACAGCTTGATCTCATAGAATAGCAAAACTATATATATCATTACTCCGATTTCATGATCGAATCCACAACTGGTCTCATAAATGGTAATAGATAAATCTTAATTACTCCGATTCTATGGTCGAATCTACGATCCCATGGAATGGTAATGCTCACTTTATTATTCTGAATTCGTAGTCGAATCCTCAGCTGATTATGAATTAATAATAAACATCTTATTACTCAGTTTTGTGAATTATTCTCCACCGAATTCCACAATTAGTAATAAATAATCAACAACCGGGCGTCTGAGCTACCTCTAAGTAACCCTGATTCAAATGGGTGAAGGTGTATTCAACGACGATACACTAACAGTCACCGCACGAACGAGTATTTCAAAAATACAACGAAACGATGAACCTATGCAAAATAGAGAAAAAATAATAAATAATTAAAATATTGACCAGGGTGCTGGGAGCACGGACACACGACCGACCGAATGACCGTGTCGTGGTCAATCCCACGCCAGTTTTATATTTTTAATGCATTTTTATTATTTTCCATGATTTGATGAAAATTCTCTCATTTTATCAAATCTCCTTCGTCTCGAGGAAACTCCTCGGTTTCATGGTACTTCCATAAATCCATAAAAAATAATATAAAATTAAGGAAAGGAGTGTGGGGCGTGACCATTGGCCAACCGGCCCCACACCCCACGGTTTCTTATTATTTTATTATTATTATTATTATTTCTCTAATTTTATGAAAAAACTCCTTGATTTCATGGTATTTTTGCACAAATCATCATATAATAATAAATAAAATAAGATTATGAAAAACTTGTGGGACCGGGACACTAGCCGGCCAGCCATGTCCTAGCCAGTCCCACACGCCCTTTTTTTTATTATTTTATTATTATTTATCCTATTTTTCCTTGAATTCATCAAATTCCTTGATTTTATGGTATTTCTCTCAAATTAGGAAAAATTCCCTCAAATCATCAAAAATACCTAAAAAATATTTAAAAAAATTATGAAAAACTCGTGGGACCGGTCCATAGCCGGCCGACCATGGCTACATGATCCCACACGCCCATGTTTTTATTATTTTAATATTTTTCTTCCATGAACTCATGAAAACTCCTTCAATTCATGGAAACTCCCTAAATTCATCAAATTTCTCAAAATTCATGAATTTTTCATAAAATCATCAAAATATTATAAAATTAAGGAAACGGCACCACGGTACCGTGGTCACGACCGGCCGACCATGCCTTGACCACGGCGGTCCCACGCCTCCTCATTTCTTATTTTATAATTATTTTTCAACATCTCATGGTGTTTTCCTCAGTTTCGTCGAAACCCTAATTTTGGCATATTTTCTCGAATGGATGCTCAATTGCACGCCAGAAAATATAAAAATTCTCAGGACTAAGACAAGGACGCCTTGGGGACACGAGCATGCTATCTTGACCGACCAAGATTGGCTCTTTTGCTCACAGAAGCCGGTCCCATCAATTTTCACAGTTTTGACCTAATTTGCACAATTGCTCGTATTAGGTCCAAAACTCTTCCAAACACTTTGGATTTTCATGAAGTGATCATCAGGTGGTCACGTGACAACCCAGGACCGGTTTCATGACTCCATGGTCGATCCCTCGCCTCATCATAATTAATTAGGTTTTCTCACCTAAGGCTCAGACGAGTATTTTGAATAAATGATTAAACCAACATTTAATCATTCTTCCACCAACAAATCGTCAACTCTTCAGGAGTTTTTCTTATTTGCTCACGTGAGCATATGGACACTACATGGTTGATCAACGGTCCCATGTAGTCGCTCCCTCTTTCATCCCATGATTAAACTTCTGACGAACCATGAATTGATCATCAATTGATCAAATTAGGGTTTCTGAATCCAAGGATCATCATTCCAGATTCCAACCTTAATAATTTTACGACGGCCTCATGGTCATTAATTTTATTAATTATGCTCGGTTCTACACCAGTGTTCTAATTAATATTTTTGGTACGCCGCCAATAAGCCATCAGATGATCAACACATGCTCAGACGATCAAATATTCAACAATTCATCACATGAGCAACACTCGCTCAGATGATAAATATTTTCTCAAACCAAGGAATATTGGTTCAACAATCAATATTCAACGATCCATCAAATGATCAATACTTGCTCACTTCATCCTAAGAACTATACCTCTGTCTCATGACATGTTCAATTCATGAGTTTCAGAACATCATGTTCAACTCAACAACTACATGGACTCATCATCCCATCAAACCACGAAGTCATCAATTGACTAACAAACCACGAGAGGTCAATCGTGTCACTTGGAGGATATCACTTAGGGTTTTGGTCTGGCGGTCTACGGCACGTGTGTTCAAACACACGATGGAATTTGAGCAAGTCGTGCAATCAGTTGAAGGAATTCACGAGGTAGTGGGTGGAAAATCGACCATGTTTCCACACGTTGAGCAACTGGTTTCAAACACGATCTCCACTTCCCCACTCCTTGATTCCATCAACTGTCACACTTCATGGAATCATGGTGTCTAAAATTCCAGCAATATAAATAAGTCTCTGAATCATGATTGAATCATCGGCATCAGCGGTATCATCAATATCACGTCTCATCGACAACACGAGATCATCAACTCATCAATTGAGCAACTACTCTCAATTGAGCAATTTCAATCATTCAGAGCTTATCATATTCAGAATTCACACACCCATAATCTTTGATTACCAATTATTCCACGCATTTCTCAGCTTCCCTCCTACATATCAACCTATCCTCTCTTGTGCCGAATTTACTCTGGAACGGTCATTGTCTTGATTTAGGCCGGAGTACTACAGATTGATCTCTCGAATCTAAAGCACCCCCTTTGCAGCGGTGAATCTGTGTGAGGTTTAACATTTTAATCGGTTCGAGGAGTCTCCTCCATACGGTCGTCTCCTCAATTCCTTAAAAACCAGCAAATCGTTTTTCCCCATCTACAGGGAATTATTCAAAAATTGAGAAGCTAATTTTAGCATTAGTATACGCCGCATTTAAGCTTCACATATATTTTCAAGCACACAAGATAAGGGTGCTAACAAAAGTACCAATTGAATCAGTGATGAAGAATTCAAAAAGATCAGGTAGGGTCAAATATGAAATATTATCTTCACCAAAATCACAAGTTGTCGCAGATTTCTTAGTAGAATTTCCTTTAGAAGATGATGAAGCGGTGGAGGAGATGATGGATATAGAAGAAGAACATGGAGATCCAAAAGACTTATTAACAGAACCAAATAGATGGGAGATATTGGTAGATGGATCATCAAATGGGGAAGTCAATGGGGTTGGAATTGTTTTAATTTTTCCAGAAGGAGCAAAGATGGCTTTTTCATTCAGATTGGAATTCGCATCCACTAATAACGAAACAGAATATGAAGCTGTGATACATGCTTTAAAGTTCGCAATAAAAATGAAACTAGAAAATGCCAGGATCACTAGTGATTCGCAGCTAGTTATTCGCCAAATAAAGGGAGAGTATACTACAAATGAACTATCCTTGAAGAAATACAAGAAGCTCGTTGAAGAATTGTCAGCGAAAATCCCAAAGATAAAATGGAGGCACATTTCAAGGAAGGATAACAGACTCGCAGATGCTTTTGCTTTCATCTCAAGCATGATGACAGATCCAACTGCGAGATGCATAAAATACAGACACTTTTGTCACCATCAATCAATAAAGAAGAAGAAGAGAATGTAATGATGATAGAAGGTGGAGAAGAAGAACAAACGAACAATATCGCAGATTGGAGAACAAAACTTTATACATATTTGTCGAAAGGAGAAACACCAAGAAACAGATTGGAAGCACACAAGGTAAAAAGTCGAGCAACAAATTATGAATTAAGAGATGGGCTGCTATACCGAAAATCCTTTAATGGACCATCACTCAGATGTTTGACACGAGAATAAGGAGAAAAGATGCTAAAAATGTTACATAGTGGGGATGCTGGCAACCATAGCGGGGGAAGATCTTTGGCACATAGAGCAAAAATGCAAGGCTATTACTGGCCATACATGCACGAAGATGCAAAACAAATATCAAGACGTTGCGAAGATTGTCAGCGGCATGGAAAGAAAATACATGCACCTGGAGCACCATTATCATCTTCAACCAGTGTATGGCTTTTTGGAAAGTGGGGCTTAGATATTGTGGGGCCATTTTTACCAGGATCTGGACAAAGAAGATAGTTAATAGTCGCAACAAATTATTTCACAAAATGGACAAAAGTAAAGGCAGTACAGCATATTCGCGACAAAGATATCTTTACATTCATATTTGAGAATATCATTTGCAAATTCGGAATTCCCGCGCAGTTGGTATCTGATAATGGGAAACAATTTGAAGGGCAGAACATAGAAATGTTACTTAATGCATTTAAGATAAAATGTGGAAAGTCTACTCCTCTGTATCCACAAGCTAATGGACAGGCAGAGGTAACAAACAAAACAATTGCAGATATATTAAAGAAAAAATTAGAAGGACATCATAGAGCATGGTGCGAACAAGTACATAATGCAGTATGGGCTTATAACACAACTCGAAGAGAAGCTACTGGAATGTCACCTTTTTTTTTAACATACGGAGTTGAAGCGGTGCTACCAACAGAAGTTGTTATTCCAACGACAAAGAGAGAAGATTGGGAGAAAAATCTTAGTGCGGGTTTGATCTTAAGCAAACTTGATGAGTTAGAAGAAAAAAGAGAAAGAGCTTTACAACATATGGAGAATTATCAGCGAAGATTAGCCCGAGAATACAATAAACGTGTCAAAGTACGCGAATTTCAACCAGGATATTTAGTTCTGCGAGAGACACCAATATATCGGCGAGAAAATGGTGGAAAGTTAGCGAAAAAATGGGATGGACCTTACATCATTAAGGAGATAGTTGGGACAGGAGCTTCTAAAGTAATGGATCCAGAAGGCAGAGATGTTTGTCATAGACTTGACAGACCATGGAACAGATTGTACTTAAAGAGATAGTATCCATATGAAGCTTTGAGAAGTTATGTATGACGCAACAAAACGATTGAGAATAAACATTCAATGAAAGAATAGTTGCGAGATTATTCACATCAAAACAAGATCATGATATGCGAAGCTTTCGCAGAGATAATCAGAGAACAATGACAAAAGAGAAAGGGGCGAACCTTTATGGCGTACACCCTAGTTCGTGAATAAAATTTCGCAAGAGGCAAATATAAGACCTAAAGTACGTCATATAAGGGGGTACATGTTGCATGGCTCAGGGAAAGGCTACACCGCCCCCGGAACCTGAGTCATGGAGATTTGGGGTCAATAAAGCCCATCCGGCAGAGGCACCTTGGATTCTCAGCTTAAGCATACGACTTAGGTTGGGCGATTAAGGTAATAAGGACTCTCCCAAGGAGTGTAGAATCTGACCAAGGCGCCGAGGTACACGGTTGAGTCAAGAGTGCCAGGGGCGTCTGGAGCCTACCTTGCCATTCTTGACAAGTCTTGTCTTATACTGCACTCGGCCCGAAGAAAACCCACTTAGGGTGAAGTCTCGTAACCATAAACCCTATAGGTAAAAGGGATAAGAGGCTGCGAAAACAACTGGTTGTTGTTAAGACCGGATGGGAGGAGCCAACCTTGTATGGTAGAGGTACACCTCCTTGAAGGGGCAACCAGGGGGAAGATAAGGGCGGCACCCTCCATTAGGGAGATAATAAGTGTCTTAAGACGCAAATGTCATGAGGCTTTTTATTCGCAAGGGTATTAAGACTTGTCATATTTGAGCGACAATCCTGCAGAGGCAATAATACTAAAGAGAAAGATAAGACGAGAACAATGGGTTTTCGCATGAAAATGCGAAGACGTCCTGCGATTTCGTCGCACGACGACAATGTCATGGGGCTTTATTTTCGCAAGAATATTTAGGCCTGTCATATTGTCGCAACAATCCTGAAGAGGCAATAATACAAAAGAAAAAGTTAAGGCAAGATCAATGGGTTTTTGCATGACAATGCAAGGACGTCCTGCGATTTTGTCGCAATAACAAGAGGTGGCATAATAAGACCTTTAATTAGGAAGGAAAAATAAGACCACATGACAAAACAAAATATTTATAAGTATTCAAAATGGATCATTTCTCGCAAGAAAGATAATGAGAGGCAAGTATGGGAATCAGTAAACAAGAGGCATTATCTTTCTCGCCAGCAAAATATTAAAAGAGAAAATTACTTCCAAAGTTGGTTGAAGAATATTATTCGCAAGAAATAATAAAGATGAAACATTTCAAGAAGATAGAACTAGATAAGAAACTCTTCGCCAATATTCTCATTATCTCCAGCCTTTTCTTCATTTCGATTATGATCTTCACCAACAATAATTTCTTTGAGAGGGACTTATTTTTCGCCGCCATCTTGATTATCGCCAGTAATTACTTCTTTAGAAGGGATTTCTTTTTCGCTTCCATCTTGATTAGCACCAGCAGTTGTTTCCTTAGAAGGGATCTCTTCTTCATCTTCCAAAAGATTATCCTCCCCACCACTTTCATAATCATAATCACTGTCGGCAGGACGAGGAATTTCATCATCATCTACTTCCAAAGGTTCGATTGATGTAGGTGGAAGATATTTGGACAATAAAATATCATTCACAAGAACTTCAGCCCGGAGATGAACTTGACGAATAAGTGCTCTCTGATAATTCCTATCTTGAATAACCTTAAAGTAAGCAAGATAATCAAGTCTTCTTTCTGCTCGGTCGCGAGAACCAGTAAGGACAGAGACGAGTAGTGCATTTTCATTGCGAATTTTGGCATATTTAGCCTCCAAAACAGAAATGAAGGAATGAAGATTTTTCTCAGACTCTGCGAAAAGTAGAATACAAAATTTCAGTAAGATGAAGAACTCAAAAAGGTATGACAAAGAAGAAATAGTTAAGGTAGTCAAACTATTATGACTACCTTCCTTTTGCGAAATAAGGTGATGAATCAAGGTTAAAAAATTATTCTCCCAACGGTCCATCGCATCATCAAATTTATCTCCAACTAAAGACTGAAGATTTTTCTCTTTAGAAATAAGAAAGGCATTTTTCTTCGCAAGTGAAGAATACGATTCTTCTAATTTGGAATATTGTTCTTTAAGTTGGTTCGCCTTTACACTTAAAGTTATTCTACCTTGAATGAGTGTATCTCTTTCAGCGATAGATGACTCTGTTACTTCTTTAAGTTCATTTCTTAAGGAGCGAAGAGATTGTCCTTGGTCATCACATACTTTCTGAAGGATGCTAAGTTGTTGCGAAGATATCGCCATCTTGTTCAAATAAGTTCGCTTCTCTTGAGATAGAATTTTATTCTCATCTGTTAAAGTTTCTATCCCTAGATTAGATTTAGTTAAAGAATAAGAGAGGCGAGGTATTTCATTACTTAATAAATTTTGCCTCTGAACTAATTGGGTATTTTCATTGGTAAGATTATTTATATGATCAACAGAATATGAATAGAGGTTATCTAATTGGTTATATTGATCCGTCAAAATCTCTTTATCAACACGGGCTTCTTCAACAACAGATTCAAATTGATATCTCTCCATTATTCTTTTCTGGTTTAAGGCTTAACATGCGAAAAAGGGATTTCAAGGATAATTAAATATGGAAGGATAAAATCATCAGAAAGGCAAATTGAAGACACAGATAAGGAAGTCATACCTCTCAGTTCATCATTCTTCTTGCGAAGATTTTCATGATCCAGCGAAACATTCTGAAGCTTTTGATTTTCGTGACGAAGAACATTACACTCTAAAGTCATCATTTGGAGATTCTTATTCAAGGTTTCAATCTCTTTTTCAAAAGCTATTTGCGAAGCAGCTTTGTCAGAGCCAAAATAGTTACTCAGAATTTCGCAAACACCAGACTTGACAGGATCAATAAGAGACTTCTTAACATCTTCCAGAACCTCAGACAAAACTTTGAAAGCAATATTTAAAGGAAGAGGCTCAGGCAGAGAACTGGCAATGATAGAAGATTGGGAAACATTATCAATAGAAGGAGAAGAAGTTTCATTCACGGAAGGATTAATAAGGGGGGTTTCAATCATTGAAAGTTCAGTTGAAGGGATGAAATATGAGGCAACCTTTTCGCGAAATGGAGATAATGGTTTAAGTTGTGAAGATGTCGCAGGAGATTTTGAAGGGATAAGTAAGTGAAATGGAACAGAGGTTTCAACGGTTTGAGGTGGCGAGATTTCTTGAGAGGTTTGTTGGCATCCTTATTATCCTGCGAATCACAATCCGGATAAGAAACAGAGGCAACAATATTGTTATTAGAAAAGAATAATATTTCTTACCACCTTCTGATTCGCAGACTTTCTTTTGGTTACAACAACCTTATGCTGCGATTTGGAAATATTAGGGTTCTGAACCGTAAATTTGGTGTTAGAGGCGTTTTTGCTGAAATAACAACAGTATGGGAATCACATAAACAACATCAAATAAGGCAGTAAGCAAGATCAATTTCAGCAAAACCTATAAGAAAGAAGAAAAAAAACTAACCTCAATGAATCCATGGAAAACACCAGCAGAAAGATTAATTTGTAAAAATTAAAAAAGAAGAAAATTACGAATGATGAAGATCTACAGAGGGAACAGTATGGAGATGAAGAAGAAATTAAAAAGATTGAAAGAAGAAAAAGTTGCAATGGCGGAATTTGCAGAAGAACGATGAAATTGCAGAGAAAATAAAAAGAGAGAGAAATAGAGTAAGAAAGAGTATATATAGAGGAAATTTTTTCTCGAGAAGATAAACACGATTAATGCGACAAGATGTGATCAGTTAAAAAGTAGCAGTTACAAAAGACGTGTCAAGAAACAGATGGGAGAAAGGATACGTGTGATAAATGGAGAATATGAAGTGATGGATAATTGCGGCATTTCTCACATCATTCTCTACTTCGCAGAGAAGATATGAGAAGAGGCGAGATGTAGGATAAGAATCTCGCAGCAATAATGCCTCAGTGAAATTATTAACAAAACAACACGACAGTGTCGCAGAACAGCTTCAGAAACGACATAATAAACGACATCAGCCAAATCATGAGAAAAGTGTGACGATCCCGCGAAAATAAGGAAGTTTGCGAGATTGATATTTATAAAGTTGCGAGAATGTCGCAAATCATATTCTAAAATAAAGGACAGATTAGCTCTCATCTACTATGTCATTTCCTATAAATAGCCGTTCAATTGTAAAGGAAAGAGGAAGATCTTCTTTGAGTGAGAAGCAAGTAAATAGGAGAGAAAATCTAGAGAAATGGTTATTCTTGATTCCTTTATCTTTTCTTGTAAGATTGTTTAAAGATTGATCAATAAAATTAAGATTGTTAATCCGAAAATGAGTTGAATGTTAATGAAATCTTGTGAGGGGTGTAGTGTAGGATTTCCGGCAACTACACCACGTAAGTTCAATGGTGCAGCAGATGGTTTGGCTATGTTAGCTAGGAAATACCGTGTCAATAGTGTTTGGGATAACACACCTCCAGTATGTATTTTAGATAAACTGTATGCTTGGCTGTAATCTCTGTGCTCGTTTTCTCTTTTGGGTTTAATGCAATGTTTCCTTCCAAAAAAAATATATTTTTTTATTTAAAAAGGGAATGCTGATTAATATGAAAGATATTGAATATAGTTTTTTCTTTATATATGGTGATACTATTGAATATTTTGTATTGAGTTTATATTAAAAACGATTTATAGTTATAAAAAATAAAGGGTATATTTGATAGTTTAAGAAAAAATACGTCTACAAACAGAGCGGACAGATAAAAAAAGACAAATCAATATAAAATATAGGATAGTTTAAAAAAGACAGAGGGAGTACTTTTTTACCAAAATTCCTACAGTGGTATAGGATCAAGATTTTTGTTTTACATATTCTTATCCACAAACAAACCACTAAAATTCTCATTGTGTTATCAGATCAAGATTTTTATTTTACATATTCTTATTCAAAAACAAAGCCCCCCAAACATGAAGGGGCAAAATTTTTGTGTGAGTCCTTTTTTTTTGGTATGACTAGACTCTCGGTGTGTCTAGACTGGTTGTAATACTAACCTTTTAACATTTGTAAATAATTAAGACTGATTTTTTGGTATGTCTAGACTCTCGGTATGTCTAGATTGGTTGTAATGCTAACCTTTTAACATTTGTAAATAAGAAATTAAGAGGTAACTCTGGTTAATTTTGGAAATGATAACGTATTACCGGATGAGAGATATATGTCCACCAAAAGTTTTGTGTGATTCAATTTTCATTTATTTTGGGTATGTATGGACTGTCAATCTGTCTAGACTGATTAACCTTTAAACATTTGTAAACATGTAAGAGATACCTCTGATTAATTTTGGGAATGATAAGGTATTACCAGATAGGGGATACATGCACTAACCTTTGTCTACTCTTTCTAATTTCTAGATCTCAATGTGTAAGTATCCATCCTCAAACTGGAATTACTCTGTGTTTACGGGTAAAAACGACTTGCATGAGTTTTCTGTAAAAAGTGGTGGAGGAGGCAAGTTCCCGCTGAAGCAGTTGCTCGAAGTAGCAAATCCCCCGAACCTTTAAACAAATGCACTGCAAGGGAGTACTTTGAATTCGAGAGACTAATCTGTAGGAACCTGGCCTAAACCAAGACATGGCCATTACAAGTTCAGTTCAGTCACAAGAGGAGGAGAAGGGTCGGTTAGAGAGGGAAGGTAAGATTGTATGGAGATCAATGGAGATTGATCTGTTGGTGATGTGATATGTCGAACTGCTGTGAAGATGATTCTCTGTGTAGAGAGAGAAATCTTCTAAAGGTGTTTGATAACTTGACAGTAATGAATCTAACTCAAATGTCGTCATTGTTCTTATTAACGCGTAGGTTTTAGAAAACTTTTTATTGCAACACATCAATCTCCTGTAAGTGGTGAAAGTTGAAGGAAGTGGAAAGATGGGGAAGTGGGAGATCGTGTCCAAACCACTTCCACGTTGCATGGAAGACTTGGTTGATCGACCATCCAATTACCATTTTCTCCTTTAACTGCCAGCACGACTTACCTTGTTACTTGAATGGCAGCACAAGAATGTGCATAAAAAAACATTCACTTGTCACCTGTGATATCTACGAGTTTTTTGCTGAAGATTTACACAGTGAGACCTGGTAGAATAGACTTCATACAATCTAACCACGGACTCACTAACCCTCCAAGTACGACCAATGTCGATATTCTCCTTTAGTAAAGCCTCATATATGGGAGTGAGCCTAGTGTTGAAATTTTCTAAACCTTTTATCCTTTTTGTTAGAGCACTGCTCGGTCGAACTCGCAAGCGTTGTTATCTCAAGCTTATTTGTCAAGTTTAGGTGTCAAAACTATAAGTCTTGATTTCTAGTCTACTTATAGCTATGTCTCGTATTAGGATAGAATGTGTGGTTGATCTTTAGACTTCACGGCGTTCATAGATTGAAGACGAAGATCTATCCTAAGGGGAGCTTGGAGGAACTTCATCAATAAAAGGTACGTGGAGACTTAAACTCATTTATCAGTCAGAAGTATATTCTATTCTATCTCCTATTGAGACTAAGTCGTATATCTATGTAGACTTTACATTATACACATTTGATATTTCGAGCTGAGTTCAACTCGCTTATATCTTTCTCGAAATATGTGTTTGAAAGCTTTTTGCTTTAACTACGTTCATCATTATTCTTGACGAGTTTAGTTGGAAACAATTAATTTGTTGGAAACTAAATTATGAGTCAAAAGATGATCATGTGAAAATCGCCTTGTAGCATCTTACATGTTTTGTGTGAGACAGTCATTTGATCTAGACTCGGAATGTTTCGTATTGATCATTCGATCACTTGAAAATTACTTATAAGCTAATACTTTGTGTGAGACAGCTATTGTCGTCTTCTAAGGATGTTTCAATAGTTGAAATGGGAGTTTAGAACAATTAACCATTGTCTGGACATAGCACAGTATGCATACCCGTATGCAAACTGTTGTAAGAATGATTCAGGTCCAGGAACCAAGTATGCATACTCGTATGCAAACGGTTTTAACTGTTAAAGTCCGGGCACCAAGTTTGCTGATAGACACATTTTTGTGTCTAATTTGTCCAAAATGTCCGTGTTGTTGGAACTCTATTTTTTTACTCGTATTTTTAGGAAATAAACATTTTTGGAATATTCGGCTCGAAAAGTTGATTTTGGCACCCCCGGAGGACAAGTGTTATTCGGACTCTCGCTTTTGGATAAGGGGTAACCTAATTACTAAGGGGCACCCCTAGCTCACCCCCCAAGGAAGCTGCTATTCGCACCCCAGCTCTGGTTAGGGGGAGGACATCTTCTTCCCAAATTCAAAAACAAAAATTGGCGGGAAAAATTGTTCTTGAACTGTCGTGACTAGGGTTGGGGATTTGAAGGTGTTCCAGTGAGATTCAATGGCCCAAATTAAATGGGTTTGTTCCTAGGGCCTAGATAGAGCTGGTATGGGTGTTGGATTCGGTCAAAATTGGTTAGATAACCGGTGGTAATCAAATCAGGAAAGATATTTTAAAATAGGAAAAATATTCTATTCTTGGAATTCTTGATGGAAGAGACGTGCATGGGTTGATTCTATTGGCTGGAAACAATCCCTACAGCTCAAGGATGATGCGTGAGAAGAGATAAAACAGGGAACAATCCGTAACAAATCAGAGAATTAAAGAAAAAAGATATCGGGAATATTTTCATTCACTGCCGAGTAATGGGAAGAATTTTTGGATTAATGAGAAGTTATTCTTGGTCCAAAGGTGTATAAATATAACTCTTGGGTTAGCATAGAAGGTTGTCGAGAGTCTGGGGTCGAGAGGAGGTCCAGAGAAGCAGAAATCAAGAGTTGATGAAACTCTGTTGCTGCTGCTGCTGCTGATGAAGAACACCAAGAACACGAAGAACGGACCTGCTACAGCAGTCGTTTCTCTACAGTAATAACGACTCACACCTGTGGGTCGTACATCAGGCAGTCTTATTTTCCATAGCGTTTGCGACACAGCGGCGGCAGTCTTATTTTGTCACTGAGGGTCGTAGGTCTCTGGTTTTATTGTATTTCTCATATTCTCATCATTTGTAAACCATTTTTGAGCCATAATAAATTATTTTGAGAGCATTTTTACTATGATGAGTTAAACCCCAACACTGGGACGACGGAGGAGGCCGAGCTTCATACATGGGTAATTTTATTAATTCTTTTCATGACTTTTGCATTAATTTTAATTGAAATTATGATTTAAATTAATTAGTTGTGATTTGATTTGATGGGTCATGCTTAGCTTAGATGATTTGATGTCCCATGCTTAACATTTACACCTAATATTTTGAGAATCTATCTTGGCAATAAATTAGAGTCGATATATTTAATATATTTTTCGAGCTATTATTGATAAAAGAATTATTATTTGAACCTTAAGAAATGAATTTGGCGGAATCCTAGTCCCAGTACCTCTCTACCAATTTGTCAATATTTTTGTATATATTTTTATTAAATCTAAAAATTTCATTTCCTTCACAAGTCTGAAATGAATCCTATTTACTACAACCCCAGAAAAAACTTTAATCATTTTGGCGCCGCCGACGCGGATTTGTGCTTAGGTAGAATTTTTAGGTTTATTTTTTTTTTACTATTATTTGTTCCTTTTTACGTTTCTTTTTGTGTCTTTGATTTACAGGTTCGAAGTGGAATACTAAGGACTTGGGAACAAAAAGCTTAAAGCTAAAAGCTAAAAGCTAAAGGAGAAGAAAAAAAAAGACATAATTTTTTTTTTTTAGGATTCAATTTTTATTATTATTATTTTTTTTTGTATATAGCTTTTATTTGTTTTTTTTTAGAATTTGTAAATAGGCTTTATTTTTCATAATTTTTGTAATTTTTGGACTTTTTATTTGGACTTTATTCTGGACAATTGGACTTTATTCTTTTTTTAAGCCTACGGAAGGGTATTATTATTAAAATAAAATAAAATTATATAAAGTGTATGCAGGGAAGGACGACGATTACTATATCGTCTCGGCCCCTCGGGTTCGTACACGGCATAGGAGTCGTGGCCCGAGTCAATGACAACAGTTCATCCCCCGTCTGGTACGGGAGGTAAGTCCAATCGAAACACTCGCGAATCCCCTGCAAGCGAGTTACTGTATGCCTTAAGGTGATAATTGTTTGAGGAAGAACCAGAATGTCTTTATTTTCCTAGTAAAGGACAAGGCCTGGCCTAAACAAGATAAGGGTTCGGATTTCATCATCGTTCCCTTCTTGCCCGTTTTAGGAAAACAAAACCTAACGCGAACCCAAGCTTTAAAATCTGATTAGAAAGAGACCTATATGGTATCGAGCTTGTTAGGAAAAAATTTCGAAGGATATTGGTTACCTTTTAAGCAACTTCAAAGTTCATGGTGACTTCTGGGAGTTGAAACAAGCCGCCTTGTAACGCCGGTGAGGCCTTGGGTATCAAAGCTCCATTGAGCTTCCCTCGCCTCAGTTTCATCTCACATTAGCTCGGATTGATCCAGAGGGGTTGCTCAAACTGTAACGAATTCCCCTTCGAGAGATAGAAGCTGGTATAGAAACAATCTAAGTGGAGCCATCATGATTTTTGTTTGCTAGAAATCTTTAGGTTTGCTTTGGTGGAGTCGAGTCGGACTTGTTTGTGATTGTATAGAATCCCTCTATAGTTTATATTTATTCGGTGATGAATCCTTTTGAGGAGACGCCACCTGCGATGACGTTGCGAGAATATATGTCAAGAAATTCTCGTTATCAAGAGACGTCTTCGGAAATGACTCTTGGTGAATATATGCGTGGGAAGCGATATATGGATACTCCAACTTTTATTTAGGAATCACCTCTAACGATCTATGACAAATATTATAAACATAGACCATGTAGTTGGAAACAAAGATTGAGAATTATTAAATGTCAAAAATTATATTATGATGATGAAGATAGTGCTGATGAAGAATCGGAAATGTGTGGGAATAGTGATCAGGAATTTGTTACCCCAGTTGAGCCTTATAATGATTATATTATTTCTGGTTCAGATCCTAATAATTTTAAAAATTATTCACCTATTCAAAAGGACGAGGATTTGACTAGAGATACCCCCGTTTCAGACGGTGTAGTATGTCTTGTTTACGAAACCAAGAAAGGTTTAGAGGAACCGGTTTATCCTGAGAATACTGTTTTAGAGTCATAAGATTTAGAAAAAATAGTCTTAGATGAACTCGTAGAGGTGAGTAAGGATGCACCGCAAGATTACAACTTAGAAGAATCAATTGCCCATTTTCAAGAATCTGATGACCTACAAATTAGGGAAGTTGTGACTAGTCTATCTAGAGACACTGAAAACTCTAAGTTTGGGGGTGAGTATCATCCTCCATGTGATTTAACTCTTAGTAAGGTCCCTCACTTGGGACTTGACATCAATGCCTCAACCATCTTACAAGATTATCTTCATACTCGTTTTCCAGAACCTAATGATATCCAACAAGAGTCTCAACTGTTAGAAACCCATCCTCTGGTTGATGTGGTTAACCCATGCAATAATACCAAGATTGATTTTGTTTTCCCACCAAATATTTTTCTTCCAAATGTGGGAACATATAGATTTCAAATGTGTCGAATATTAAGTTGTGAGACTAAACCTAAATGCCTTAAGAAATTAGAATCGACACATTTGCTTAAGAATGACCACTACTCTCACTGTGGTCAATTATGTAAGTCAAACCTGATTGACTTAGAGGATCCTCAGTTATTTAGGTTATTATTATTTTGTGATTCTAAGTTCTTATTTGAGTTTTTCCAGACTCTAGGACCTAATAATTTGGATCCAACCTATGAGGAAATACATCCGAGAAAAATATTTTATTTAAACCCTTTCATAGAACCTGAACCTGAACCACAATTAGATATATATATATCTTAATCAGGAAACTAGATAAGGGCATGTTATTCTTGTTCACTTTCTTGGGTTATTGTAGTTTCCTTTGGTCAGCTCTATTTCGTTTTGAAGACCCACAGTTATTCCGACTGTTACTTTATGGTTCGAGTTGACTAATCCTTTCCTAAGTCTGGCTGAAGACTTTAAACTTAGCACTTCTTGGGAGGTATCCCATGCTCATGCAACACGGTAATATCTTTCCTTAACTCTTTTTGCTTCAAGTGGTAACAATTTCTCCTCGTTCATGCTGTTAATTTTATCATTGGAAACATTGAGGACAATGTTAGATTTAAGTTTGGGGGTATGGGAAAATCTTTTAGTTGCAATAAATAAACTCCAGAGCCTAGAAATTTATGCGTATTCAGGATGGCACTAACTAATCTAAGTGGATGGAAACATCTTGGTTGTAGGAGTTGAGGAACCAATCTGATTAGATGGAAACATCTATAGAGTCTATTCATAAAAGCACAGAGCTCAGGTGTTAGAAATAACATGATAGTTGCACCATATCTCGTTGAGTCCTTTTCACTTCTATTTTTATTTTGTTTTTAAACTATGTTTCTCTAAGTGATAGGTGGGGCCCACGATTCAAGTTGTTACCAATGCTAGGGTGAATTAGAGTGATTAATATACCATGAAAAAAAAATATTGAGACCAGACCATTTGACCAAAAGGAATAAATTCAATAAAGTCGACCACTGGTACCCTTGTATATGCCAGTTGTGTTGAACTAGAGTTAGGTTATCGACCACTGGTACCCTTGTATATGCCAGTGTGTTAATATTAGTCAGACTAGTATCTAAATCCATTAGGATAGGTTCATTTTTGCGGAGGCCTTCAGACAGATATGGGAAACGACGTTCACTTAGTAAACATCAAAACCATCTATGTTTTTCTATATCCATCTCTTAATCTTTCCATGTGATTAGTTTCACTCCGAATATGATGTCCATTGTGCAACTATCTGAGTAGAGATCTGTCACTTATATATGAATTTTAGTATGCTTGAGTGCAAACTCGTGTACATCAATTGGAATTTCGCATCAGGGTACTTCCTCTTGTATTCAATAAGTATGCCAACCAAGGAGATTCTTTAGTGCCTTCCAAGGTTCGTTGTAGATAGCTAGGGTCTGGAGTATAAAGCTTTTGTGGGTACACCTCTGGTAAACCCTCCGGAGACAACACTCCGCCACTAGGGCCACCTAGTGGTTTAACGGCTTGCTGCACGTGCTAAGTGTAGTAATTTTACTTTCTAGATTAGATTTGCTCGAGGACTAGCAAATAATAAGTTTGGGGGTATTTGATAGACACATTTTTGTGTCTAATTTGTCCTCAATGTCCGTATTGTTGGAACTCTATTTTTGTACTAATATTGTGTTTTTATGTATTTTTAGGAAATAAACATTTTTGGAAAATTCGGATCGAAAAATTGATTTTGGCACCCCCGGAGGATAAGTGTTATTCGGACTCTCGCTTTTGGATAAGGGGTAACCTAATTACTAAGGGGCACCCCCAAGTCACCCCCAAGGCAGCTGCTATTATCAACCCAGCTCTGGTTAGGGGGAGGACATCTTCTTCCCAAATTCAAAAACCAAAAATTGGCGGGAAAAATTGTTCTTGAACTGCCGTGACTAGGGTTGAGGATTTGAAGGTGTTCCAGTGAGATTCAATGGCCCAAATTAAATGGGTTTGTTCCTAGGTCCTAGATAGAGCTGGTATGGGTGTTGGATTCGGTCAAAATTGGTTAGATAACCGGTGGTAATCAAATCAGGGAAGATATTATAAAATAGGAAAAATATTCTATTCTTGGAATTCTTGGATGGAAGAGACGTGCATGGGTTGATTCTATTGGCTGGAAACAATCCCTACAGCTCAAGGATGACGCGTGAGAAGAGATAAAACAGGGAACAATCCGTAACAAATCAGAGAATTAAAGAAAAAGATATCGGGAATATTTTCATTCACTGCCGAGTAATGGGAAGAATTTTTGGATTAATGAGAAGTTATTCTTGGTCCAAAGGTGTATAAATATAACTCTTGGGTTAGCATAGAAGGTTGTCGAGAGTCTGGGGTCGAGAGGAGGTCCAGAGAAGCAGAAATCAAGAGTTGATGAAACTCTGTTGCTGCTGCTGCTGCTGATGAAGAACACCAAGAACACGAAGAACGGACCTGCTACAGCAGTCGTTTCTCTACAGTAATAACGACTCACACCTGTGGGTCGTACATCAGGCAGTCTTATTTTCCACAGCGTTTGCGACACAGCGGCGGCAGTCTTATTTGGTCACTAAGGGTCGTAGGTCTCTGGTTTTATTGTATTTCTCATATTCTCATCATTTGTAAACCATTTTTGAGCCATAATAAATTATTTTGAGAGCATTTTTACTATGATGAGTTAAACCCCAACACTGGGACGACGGAGGAGGCCGAGCTTCATGCATGGGTAATTTTATTAATTCTTTTCATGACTTTTGTATTAATTTTAATTGAAATTATGATTTAAATTAATTAGTTGTGATTTGATTTGATCGGTCATGCTTAGCTTAGATGATTTGATGTCCCATGCTTAACATTTACACCTAATATTTTGAGAATCTATCTTGGCAATAAATTAGAGTCGATATATCTAATATATTTTTCGAGCTATTATTGATAAAAGAATTATTATTTGAACCTTAAGAAATGAATTTGGTGGAATCCTAGTCCCAGTACCTCTCTACCAATTTGTCAATATTTTTGTATATATTTTTATTAAATCTAAAAATTTCATTTCCTTCACAAGTCCGAAACGAATCCTATTTACTACAACCCCAGAAAAAACTTTAATCATTTGCGTACCCGTTTGCAAACTGTTTCACCTCAGTTCGGTCTGGAATGACCGTATGCGTACCCGTTTGCGAATTGTCGGAAAAAATCAAAAGTCCGGAACTCTAGTTGGCGTACCCGTTTGCAAACTGAATTAGTTTAAGTTCTAGAATCAGTTAAGTATGATTTCATACTCATGAACAAATACATTTATAAACTAAGGAATGCAATCTTTGCAAACTGTGGCTAAAGTGTTCATGATCTGATTCTTTTGAATCAATACGATTTTTATTCAATTGTGTCTTCTATATTTATATAAGAATATAAAAAATTAAACAACTCTATGAGTAACACAATTAGATTCATTTGATTATCATTTGATCTAGAAGTGCTAAGATGAATGTGGTTAATACAAAAGTGTTCATATGGCTAACTTCGGTTAAATGTTATTGAGCCGACTCAATATACACGTTTAGGTACGGTTACCTACATCTAAATGAAGGTATATTTTATTTGTGTGTAACAATATAAGACCATCTAACGATGGAGGAGATATTGCTTTGGTTTTAAGCAAACTTAGCTTGAATTTTAAATCAGGTTTTCATCTAACGGTGAATATTGATTGCTTTGTTTCAAAGTTATCAAACCCTGATTTGAAGACTATTTAAGGGAGAACTCTAGCAACTGGGAAACCTAATGCCCACACCTCATGTGTAATACTAGTTGCGACTAGATTCAGTTCTCCTTTAACCTAGGTTTTTCCTAAAACCATTATAGGTTAAGGACTTGAAGACTTCATTGAGATTCTGAAGACAAACACAATTATTTTCTCTGTAGTTGCGTATTCGGATCTTACTTGTTCTATCGTATTGAGTAATATCTTCTCTAAGATTTGCTCGAGATTTATCTCCGATAGGTAACATATAAAATGTAATCACAAAGCTCATCGTCTCATTCTTTGTGATTCCACAATAACTTGTTATACTACATATAGTTAATTAAGTTATTGTGAGGTTGTTGATATTTCTAGGATGTTTTTCGGGAATATAAGACCGGATTATCAATTGGTTCCTGTTCACCTTGATTTATCAAAAGACGGAACAGAACTTCTTATGTGTATCTGTGGGAGACAGATTTATCTATCAGAATAGACTTTTTTATGGGAGACAGATTTTTTTATCAAGTCTTCCACTTTGGGTCGTAGAAACACTTAGTTGTGGGTGAGATCATCTAAGGGAATCAAGTGCTTAGAGTCCTGATGGGATTCAGAGGCGTAAGGAACGCGACTGTACCTTAATCAGTGTGAGCTTGGTTAGGGCTCAACTACATTCCAGTACGAATTTAACTTGTAGTAGGCTAGAGTCTGTGACGGCTTAATACAGCGTGGTGTTCAAAACTGGACTAGGTCCCGTGGTTTTTCTACATTTTCGGTTTCCTCGTTAACAAAACTTCTGGTGTCTGTGTTATTTCTTTTCCGCATTATATTTGTTTATATAATTGAAATATCACAGGTTGTGCGTAGTTCAACCAATTGGTTGTATATCCAACCTTTGGTTGTTGATTGAAATTGATTGACACTTGAACATTGGTCTTTGGTACCGTTCAAGTTATTTCTCATATCAATCGGGCTCACAGATTTCTATCTGTTCGATTGCAGATTGTATTGATGAATTGAGATATAAATCTTGGATGTTTTTCCTTGATTGAGTCTAACTGTCTGTTGATTCTCTTGGAATTATATTGGAGTTAGTCACACAGATTGCGGACTGAAATATTGGGTGTGGTTGTTAGACCTCGCCTTTTCAATTGGTAACTGAGCAGGAAAACACGTTTAAGACCTCAGAAGTCTGTGTTTGTAGCAATCTGACTCTATGGACAGATCGATATCTCTATAAACGTACCGCCAATCTTCGATGGCTCGAATTACTTATGGTGGAAAATTGTTATGCGTGCCTTTCTCCAAGTACGTGATTTTCAATCATGGGTTTATGTTGTTAATGGCTATAATCCTTTAATGGTTACAGTAGACGGTGTAGCAGTTGCAAAAGATTTTGGTAGGTATGAGTCTGACGAGATTCTTGCTGCAAAGCAAAATTCTGACGGATTAAATGCTATCATACATGCCATTACCCCAGATCTTCAGCACCATGTGACTACGTGTACTCGGTCTAAAAATGCTTGGGATATCTTATAAACCGTATTTGAAGGGAATACCTCTGAAAAGGAAGCTAGGCTTCAAAACCTAAATTCTGATTGGGAAAACCTTTGTATGGCTGATGAAGATTCATTTGATGAGTTTCATCACAAAGTGTCTGAAATTGTTAATGCATTTTTGGCACTGGGTAAGACTATTCCTGAAAAGGATATTGTGATGAAAATTCTCAGATCTATCACTTCCAGCTAGATACGATTCTAAGAAACATGCCATCATTAAAGGAAATAACCTTGATATACTTTCCAGAAATAGTATTGTTGGAAAGTTAAAGATCTTTGATCATGAGCATACATCCAAATCCAGAAAGGATGTTGCTTTCAAAGCACAAAAGAACACTAAATTACTTGATAAAAGTAAAAGTGTTGGCAACTATATAGTTGATCCTACTGAGACTGATTCATCAGATGAAGATCTTGACAACTCAGTCTCACTGATCACAAGAAAATTTAGAGATCTTATTTTGAAGAAAAGTAAAAGGTTCATCAGAGATAAACCCTGGTCATCAGTCAAACAGCACGACCGTGCCCATCCTAAAAAAAGAGACACCGTCGATACTGATGAAGAGGATATGCCACAGTGTTTCAAGTGTAAAGGTTTTGGTTATTTTGCTAATGAATGTCCAAATCGTAGAAAATACACTACGAACAAAGGTCTTGCTGCAACTCTTGATGAAATGTCTGATCACTATGATTCAAATGAAAATGAAAAATCAAGTGTTGCACTCTTTGGTGAAAATATTGACTTTGATACTTGTAGCACTATGTACATCAATCTTGATATTCTTTCTGGAGAAAATTCTTCAACCACTCTGGAGGATAAAATGGATTTTTCCCTGTCTACTGAAAGTTCTATCTCACATGTTTCAGGTACCTCAATTTGTTTAGCAGCATGCTCAGTTATGGTGTCAGAACCGTCCTCCACTTTGACATGTTCTTATTGTACTTTTAAGGGTCATGAACTCTCTAAGTGTTTCAAGTACAAACATAAACTAAGATATGTCAATAAACTTCAACGGGGAGCAAATCGATTAGCAAACAAGTTCAAACTTGTTCAGAAGTCGAATTCATCTGAGGTATGTAAACTCAATATTTCTCCGAAGAAGTTAATTTCTAAAGAAAAAGATAGACCTATACAGAAAAGAATAAGGTCTAAACAATCTATGAAAAGGGACATTAAGAATTTTGTACAACAATTGTATGGTGGACAGATTATTGTTCACCCCAACACCACTTAATTGTGTTGAAGGTGCATCTTGTCTCATGTGCCTGGCTCCAAAGAGACAAGAGCTGAGCACAAATCATGCTTTAGGAAAAGAAAAATTTTATTTTATTTTTTTCTTGATTATTTTCTGGAATTCTGTTGATTTTTTCATATCATAAATTGGTATTGAAAAGGTTTTCCCCTTTTTTGATCGTTGAAAGAGGGTTACAGTCGACAATTCTACCTTCTTTAGGGTTGAGAGTTGGTCGTACGTGAATCTTACTCTGTATATAAGTTTCGTGACCCTACATTCCTTTTTACTTCCCTAAAAACTCGTTTTGTCACTAGATTGCTTGTAGAGCTTATTGTGTATTTCTCTCACAATTCCATAATTGAATAGAGACTCCAAGCATCATATCTTCTGATGGAAAAGATGTTAATATGATTGTTAAGCCATCAATCATGAAGGAAAAATATAAATATCATTCCTCTATAACTTTGAAGAGAAAAAGGAAGAATATGAAGAAACCAAGAGCTAACCCCTCAAATCTTCAGAAGTTTTCTGGTGTTCTTGAAGAGTTGAAAGAAACTAGAATGGAGATAAAGGTTATTGTTTTAAGAACTCTTGTAATTCAGAAGGCCCTGGTTCGGCATCAGTCTAGAAGATTCGTTGGAATTGACTCATTTCTTCATGAACCTTATGTTCCATGTCCGTTGATGACAAGGAGTTTGTGGACGATAAATAATTTTTCAAGAATCTTAATGTCTAGGAAACTTATTATGACAATTTATTCTTTTGTTTTAAGAAGGATAACTAGGGTTTGGAATAACATATATTGTGATTACACATAGCTATTGCCAACGATTTTCATTTTGCAATGTTTTAGATTTATTTATTTAAATTCTAAGTTATTCGGAAGATGATTTTGCAGTATTAATCTTTATGGTTTTATATATTGTAAAAATGTTATGGGGATGTGTGTTTACGTCCGTAAACTATGATTGTCCCATATATGCTAAAAGTTAAGTCTATTATGTCATTATGAAAATATTGGTAAAAGATAGAATGAACTTTTGTATATTCCGAAGTATTGATCTTTCACTGATCCACTTCTATGTGAAAGTACTATATGGATCCATAAGTTTTCTTATGTTGAGCATTTTCAATTAAATTAATCATTAAGGTTCTCTTGTGGTTAATTTATTCGAGTCTACTGGATACAAATTCATGTTTCATGTAATTTGTTAATGTCCAAAGAAATCCTTATTTTCTTGTAAAAGTAAGGTCGCTCTTGTTGTTCTTTCGGGAATGACATTTTATGGGGGAGAGTTCTTAATTGAACTTGTGCTTAATTGCAAAATCTTTGTGGGGAGTGCGGCTATGGAATATTGTAGGAGTTTTCTGGTATCTTTATAAACTCCTTGATGAATACACTAAGTTTCGACTATGTGATATCATCGAAACCAAGTCTCTTTTAGTCATGAAGTATCTTTATGATAATTTCATTATGATCCCGTTAATTTTCGTACCTTTGCCAATTTATATTAACAAAAAGGGGGAGAATTATTTTGTAGTGTACATTACATACATACGGTTTACAGATCATTATGTAAGGGGGAGTGGTTTTCATTGTGAGATGAAGTACTGACTAAGGGGGAGTAATAATATCACCGTAGTATTATTGTCAAAGTTATGATACAATTGAACTTTGATGATGTGTAATAATACTATGACATTGTATAACAATATGAAAACAATCTTGTTGATTATTGTTATAGCTACGGATCTTCAACAACTATGATGCTGAGTTAAACACGTTAAGAATCACTGGAGTACTTGGAGTGACAAATAATTCAAGGAATGTTGAAGAACCAAAGAAATCAAGAATTTGGATGAGAAGCTACAAAGTTTATTTATTTTTTAATCCATATGTATTAATAGTTTTGTCACTAAAATTGACAAAGGGGGGAGATTGTTAGAGCACTGCTGGATCGAACTCGCAAGCATTGCTATCTCAAGCTTGTTTGTGAAGTTTAGGTGTCAAAACAATAATTCTTGATTTCTAGTCTATTTATAGCTATGTATGGGATTAGGATAGCACGTGTGGTTAAGCTTTAGACTTCACGGCGTTAATCGATTGAAGACGAAGATCTAGTAAGGGGAGCTTAGAGGAACTTCATCAACAAAAGGTATGTGGAGACTTAAACTCATCTATCACTCAAAAGTCTATTCTATTCTATCTCCTATTGAGACTAAGTCGTATATCTATATAGACTTTACATTATACACATTTGATATTTCGAGCTGAATTTAACTCGCTTATCTATTTCTCGAAATATGTGTTGGAAAGCTATTTGCTTTAACTACGTTCATCATTATTCTTGACGAGTTTAGTTGGAAACAATTTATTTGTTGGAACCTAAATTATGAGTCAAATGATGATCATGTAAAAATCGCCTTGTAACATCTTACATGATTTTGTGAGACAGTCATTTGATGTAGACTCTGAATGTTTCGTATTGATCGTTCGATCACTTGAAAATTACTTATAAGCTAATCCTTTGTGTGAGACAGCTATTGTGGTCTTCTAAGGATGTTTCAATGATTAAAATGGGAGTTTAGAACAATTAACCATTGTCTGGATATAGCACAGTATGCATACCCGTATGCAAACTGTTGTAAGAATGATTCAGGTCCGGGAACCACCCATATGCATACCCGTTTGCGAATTGTCGGAAAAGATCAAAAGTCTGGAACTCTAGTTTGCGTACCCGTTTGCAAACTGAGTTGGTTTAAGTTCTAAAATCGGTGAAGTATGATTTCATATTCATAAACAAATACATCTATAAATTATGGAATGCAATCTTTGTAAACCATGGATAAAGTGTTCATGATCTGATTCTTTTGAATCAATCCGATTTTGCTTCAATTGTGTCTTGTATACTTCTATGAGAATATAAACAATTGAACAACCCTATGAGTAACACAGTTAGACTCATTTGATTATCATTTGAACAAGAAGTGTTAAGATGAATGTGGTTAATACAAAAGTGTTCATATGGCTAACTTCGGTTAACTGTTATTGAGCCGACTCAATATACATGTTTAGGTTGGTTACCTATATCTAAATGAAGGTATATTTCATTTGTGTGTAACAAGCTAATACCATCTAACGATTGAGAGATATTGCTTTGGTTTTAAGAAAATTTAGCTTGAATCTTAAATCAGGTTTTCATCTAACGGTGAATATTGATTGCTTTGTTTCAAAGTTATCAAACTCTGATTTGAAGACTATATAAGGGAGAACTCTAGCAACTGGGAAATCTAATCCCCACACCTCATATGTGATAATAGTTGCGACTAGGTTCAATTCTCGTTTAACCTAGGTTTTTCCTAAAACCATTATAGGTTAAGGACTTGAAGACTTCATTGAGATTCTGAAGACAAACACAACTATTTTCTCTGTAGTTGCGTGTTCTGATCTTACTTGTTCTATCGTATTGAGTATTATCTTCTCTAAGATTTGCTCGAGATTTATCTCCGATAGGTAAGATATAAAAAGTAATCACAAATCTCTTCGTCTCATTCTTTGTGATTCCACAATAACTTGTTCTACTACATATAGTTAATTATTAAGTTATTGTGAGGTGGTTGATATTTCTAGGATGTTTTTCGGGAATATAAGACCGGATTATCAATTGGTTCATGTTCACTTTGATTTATCAAAAGACGGAACAAAACTTCATAGGTATTTCTGTGGGAGACAGATTTATCTATCAAAATAGACCTTTCTGTGGGAGATGGATTTATTTATAAAGTATTCGACTTTGGGTCGTACCAACTCTTAGTTGTGGGTGAGATCAGCTAAAAGACTCAAGTGCGTAGAGTCATGATGGGATTCAGAGGCGTAATGAACGCGACTGTACCCTAATCAATGTGAGATTGGTTAGGGCTCAACTACATTCCAGTACGAATTTAAATTGTAGTAGGCTAGAGTCTGTGGCGGCTTAATACAGTGTGGTGTTCAAAACTGGACTAGGTACCGTGGTTTTCTGCATTTGTGGTTTCCTCGTTAACAAAACTCCTGGTGTCTGTGTTATTTCTTTTCCGCATTATATTTGTTAATATAATTGAAATATCACAGGTCGTGTGTAGTTCAATCAATTGGTTGTATATCCAACCTTTGGTTGTTGATTGAAATTGAATGACACTTGAACGTTGGTCTTTGGTCTTGTTCAAGTTATTTCTCATATCAATCGGGCTCACAGATTTCTATCTGTTCGATTGCAGATTGTATTGAGAAATTGAGATATAACTCTTGGATGTTTTTCCTTGATTGAGTCTGAATTTCTAGTTGATTCTCTTGGAATTATATTGGAGTTAGTCCACACAGATTGCCGAACGAAATATTGTGTGTGGTTGTTAGACCCCGCCTTTTCACTTCTCTCGGCATTATTTCTCATAATCTTCGAACTGAATAATAAAAACACAAAACATAACTAAAAAATGATCTAGAAAAAACACAGATAAACATATGTGTAACAATGTACACATTACAGAAATCCATGTGTACAACAATGTACACATAGTTGCAGAACTATGTGCTGCTTCAGATCAACTATGCACACAAAAACAAAAAGCAGTTTCTCTAATAAACAAGAAAAACAAAATGAATGAACCAGTAAACATCGTACTCACCGTATCTCATAAGCATGCAACTTTTTGAGATCACAGATCCATTTGTTAAATGACTCTGCAATACTTGAAGACTGAGTACCATATCTGCATATAAGGAAAAATGCATTTCCCCATTTCTCCTTTGTAATAGTCATGATATAATTAGCAATGTCCACATCCAAGCGCATGCATACCCCCAAAGCATTTTTCAAAGTTAGTTGATGTATAAGAGTAAGTAGCTTTGTAGAACAAATTGATAACCTCCTCGGAATACATGTCGCCGAATCCAATAGGAAGACTGCACTTGATGTGATAAAAGCAATAATTATGATATGAATCAGGAAATACTTTTGGAATTCCCTGCAAAAGGCCTTCACCACGATTGCTAAGAAAAACAAACGGATGACCATCCATCACTTGTTTAAGATTGTCCAGGAACCAAAACCAATTTTCTTTGTTTTCAGCAGAAACAAGAGCATCAACGAATGGGTAAAAACCGTTGTTTTATTGACACATGTTGCAGCCAAAGCATCCCTGAATCTACCAGTAAGGAAATAGTGTCCAAGTAAATCATGGGCCTAAGATACTTATAGCTATGCTTGCAAGCACCAACATATATGAAAAGCCTCTTAAATCTTATAGTTGCATGATCAATCTCAAAATTCAAATACATATCAGGATTAGCTTCCTCAATGGGTTTGACATATCAAACTAAATCAGTGTAAGACTTTTCGTCATCCCTAAACTGTTGTTCAAATACGGCTTCTCTCCCTCTACGAGCATTGTGATATTTAATATTGGACCATAAGTCTTCTTAAAAAAGTGGAATGATCTGATTTGGTTTTAAACTAGGATCTCCCGGTATATTGTCAGAGATCAAATGCTTGACTAACTTGGTTGTCACTGGCGGACTCTTCGACCTCAAACCAACACCACAGCTACAAAAACAATACATAAAACAAGGAAAAATAAGTAATGTGCACCAAAATGTACACCTAAAAAAACCTTGCATATACAAGGTGAAAAACTACGCACACCACTATGGACATACACATGGAAAGACTAAAATAAGTAATGTCTACCACAATGTACACCTAAAAAGCCTGCATATACAAGGTGCAAAGCTATGTAAACCACTATGGACACCATAAAAAAGAAAAATTAGTAAGGTGGACTAATATGAACACCACTCACCTGTGAAGAGTATTAGCATCTTTCAGAGAGAAACGAGAAACGTCACCATTCACAGGCCCTAACTGAATCCTCCATGAACAACCATCTTCTTTACACTTTGCAGTCTACCGAGTCTTGTCATTTTACAGAATACTAAACCAGTAGTTAGCTTGAACTTATTTATTGCAATTGTAACTGCTTCAACACCACCCATAAACTCTCTACCTATCTTGTCAAAAATATAAATCCATTCGTCGGAAACAAGAGGCTTTCCCTTGTCTGCATCATGATCTACCACCCTTGCAAGCTTATAACTTTCAGTTATGCAAGAATTTGCAGTACTAGAACCATAACTAGTACTACAATCGGATTTAGAAAGAGAACTAGTCTTCTGAATCACGTCAACATTTAAATAAAAATCTTCACTGTTAACAAAAATGGTAAGAGCAACTAGACCTTGCAGTTGTATATCACCAAGTACAAAAAATCTGCGATCATTGCTCATATAGCTCAAACCTATAGTCTCAGGAGACAAATACCTCCACTGCTTACATGCAAGCTCATCTACGGTGCTCTGCGTACTTACAAGAAAAGGCGCCGAATGCTCACCATGATTTAGAATAACATAAATGACATTCTCAGACATAGTTGATACCCCTATATATTCCAAAAAACATTTATAAGAAACTGGAAAATGTACAGTGTACAAGAAAATACACATGCTATACAAAGATATCACTCACTCTATCAATTAATCATCATCACCAAAATTCAGAGCGTTATACATATACACAGAGCGTTATACAAACACACATGGACATCAAGAAATCTAAATGATATATAAAAAGATCTAAACATCACCAACACAAAGAGATTTAAAATCGAAGAAAGAAAAATCTGAATCAACTAACAAAGAGATTTAAAATCAAAAAGATTTGAATAACATTTTAATACATGAGAGAGATAATAACATTTGAAGTTTCAAATCACATTTTCATATTTGAATAACCTAAAACGTGTACAGTGTACATGAAAGTACACATTCTATATAATCAAAAAATAAATAGAAATCAAATACTCGATCAATTAATCGAAGATATAAGGTTTTGAATCTTATTAAAACACATAGATGAATAAATCATACATCATTTGATTTCATATCATGCATCAAAAAATAAAAATCAAAATAAAAAACAGTAAATCAATAACGTTTCACGATAATAAAAACCTAAGAAATAACAGAATCAAAACAAGATCATAATCAATAAGATGTAACAGATCGTACTCATATCATGCATTCAAAAAAAAATCAAAATCAGTAAGAAATCAAATAATTAACCAAAAGATAACAAGCAATTACAGATGCAAAACTAACCTAAGATTGAAATCTGTTGCAGAAACGATTTAATCCTCCAAAATATTTCTCTATCTGATTAATCACCTCAAAAAAATCTCTTTGTCTTGCTCTCTCTTAGTCTTTTCTGAATCCAAAAAAAATCAATTCACAAACCTGTGTTTATATACGGAATTGCTGGAAAGTCAAAAAACAGAAATCGCTGGACCAGGAAGACTTTGGATTAACTCGTCCAACATTTGAACGAAACAGTAAACACGGGGATTATTTGGACCATAGAGTCTTGGGATTTGGAGGGATAAACTAGAGCCTCCAGAGCCCACTAAAAAGGGGATTAGATGTCAATTTCTACCTAGGGCCGTAGGGGTGTGCAAGAAGTCCGGAACCGCAGATTTTACCCGTATTCGTCCGTAAAATTGCGGGCGAAACCCAATCCGTATGATCTATGGATTAGACACGGGTGAGATTTTCAAATCCGCACTTTTAACGGTTTGGTTGTGGTTGTACTTTAAAATCCGCGGATTCGTCCCCACCCAGACATCATTATAGGCGTGGGAATCCAATAAATTGATTCTTATTGCGTAAACACATTTTTGGTGTGTGGCCACCATCTGATCGTCGAGAACACTCCAGTTTTTACTGGACTGTGGACTCTATTTTGGATGAGAACAAAACCAACCAGATAAGGTTAATTATTTTCCTAACCCTAGCCCTAATTGGCTGTGTGCTATCTCTTTCTGCATTTTACACTTTGGCTATAAATAGCGTTCCCTGTTTAATGTAAAGTGTACGTTGAAGTACTCGGTAATAATAATAAAACGGAACCGTGTTTCACTTTCTCCCACACGTAGGGCTATTCATGGTCGGTTTCGGCTCGGTTTCCAGCCAAACCAAAACCGAAACCAATACTATCGATTTTTAAGAATGTAAACCAAACCAATCCATTAACAATTGGTTCGGTTTCTTAATGGTTCTAGCCGGTTTCGGTTAATTCCATTGGATATCGGTTAACCGGCTGCTATGTCAGTTTCAGGAAACTGACAGTTCAAATCTAAAAAAGAAAAACATAGTTCAAAGATTTTCAAACCTACCTACATTCACATTCCATACACAATCCAAATTCATAACATTCTTAAACACAATTCAAAAGATAAAAATTACATCTTCTTTCAGTTTCACCAAAACTTATATAAAAAAAAAAAAGCAAACTAAGCCGGTTTTACCTAAGCATCCACAGTCTCCATAGCAGCTAAACAACATCGACACTTTCCATGCATCCACAAAATCAACTGATAGCTTCAACTTTCCAGGGTTGCTGACTGCATTAATCAACTAACAGTCTAACATCAATCATTATAATGTTATTAATCAACTAACATCATTATAATCAACTGCATTAATCAACTAACATCCACAAAATCTAATTCAGGTATATTTCTACTTATCATGAATTACCTTGGTACTCCTTAGTCCTCAACATCATCATATGTTATGTTTACGAACATGGATTTAGAGAGAGAGTCCAAAAATTCTGCAATGAAAAAATGCACAATCAGTAGTATACAATGAGTGTCCAAAAATTCTACAAACAAATTAACAAATGAAATAATACCTGAATTAACTTCCTCTTCTGGTCCCAAGGAAGAAATATCAAGATCAATCGGCGTCTTCAACCAATTTTGAGCACAAATCAATGCCTCAACTGTTGTGGAAAGTAAAGAACTTCGATATGGATCGAGAATACGTCTCCCAGTGTTAAAGGCAGATTCGGATGCCACTGAAGAGATGGGTATAGCCAATATATCTCTTGCGATTAGTGCCAAAGTAGGATACCTAGTCGAGTTCGTCTTCCACCAACCTAAGATATCAAAAGAAACTTTCTCTTTCCGCGGTTCTCGTTTCTCTCTCAAATAAGTCTCCAGCTCATTTTTCCCTTCATCATCAAAACTTTCCTCTTCTTCTCTTGCTCTCTCTGCCATAAGGGCGGCTGCAGCACAATATCCTTCATCATTTGGTTCAGCGCCAACAATATTACCACCACTACTATCGGTTACAAATAGTTGAGTTTCCAGCACTCATTTGGACATCCCAGTACTCTTCAAAAAGAGCCTTAAAGTCCCTCATTACAAGATCCATTAGTTCTGTTCTCAAATAACCACCACCAATTCCTAACTGGCCAAGAAGAAACTTCAATCCTAATTCTTTATCTTGTGGATTCAATAATACAACAATAAACATAAGATTGTTCATCTTGTCATAACGTCCCCAATACTCATTATATTTACTTTTCACTTTAAGACCCATGCTAGAAAGAAATGTATCTTTGTGATTTGCCCATGTGTTTAAAGTTCGATGAATAACACTCACATGAAACAAGAATTCGTGTGCAGTAACATGAGTAAAAGCGGAGAACTTGACAGTAAAGTCAAAAAATACCTTCAAAAACTTCGCGAAGGCTCTAGCATACGACCAATTGATGGGTATGGCGCGTGCAAAGGAGGTGCTGATGGGGCCTTATCAGAACTTGTTCTCTTGCGTTTCTTTCCTCTCTTTGCAGTAGCAATAACTTCTTCATCAGAACTTAAGTCTGCATCTTGGTTTTCATCCACATCCCAGTCAGGTTGGTTATCAACGGTGGAAGTACTACAAGTAAAAGAAACTAAAGGAATTTGACTTTCAACAAAACAGAACTTCTTCTTGAATGCTTTCTCCTCATACTCTAACCTCTCAAAAGCTGGCTGATACTTCTCAGCTGAGTCTAACATAATAAATGTTGAATTCCAACGGGTGTCTACATCTAGGACCAAACCCTTCTTGCATTCAATCTTCTCGTAAGCGACACAGTCCATAAAAATTTTCAATCTTGTAGGAGAACCCATACAATACTTCACTACTGCCCTTATTCTCTTAATTGAGATGTCATACTCCTTCATTCCATGCTTTACAACAAGGGCAAGGACGTGAGCAGCGCATCTCACTTGTAAGAAACCTTTCACTAAATATGAATTCTTTCTGAGCACTTGGTTTTGCAGATATGTTATAGCTACATCGTTGGAAAAAACATTATCTAAAATTATAGTAAACACATTTTCGATCTCCCAATCTAACAAGCATGTTCCTATCATCCTACCAATAGTCTCACCGTTATGACCTACAATTTGGATGAAACTAATGATCTTCTTGTGCAACTTCCAGTTAGCATCTATCCAATGTGCAGTAATAACCATATATCCCAACTTCTGAAGTGAGCTCCATGTGTCAGTGGTGAGGCAAACTCTGACTTTATTAACCTTGAAATAATTCTTCAATCTCTCCTTCTCGTACGCAAACAGTTCCATAACATCTCTCCGTACAGTGATACGAGATGGTATCTTGAATCTACTCTCAAGTACCCTGCAAAATTCTCGGAAACCTTCCCCCTCAACATATTCTAAAAGGCTGCTCATCCACTATGATGAATATAATCAATGCTTTTCTACACGAATCCTGACAAAAAGTTACAGCAACTAACTTTTCATCTTCTCCCAGCCTAGCAGGTTCAAAAGAAAGAGTCGACTGACCAGAATCCTTAGGAATAAGATTCAGACACTTTCTTAAATGGTTATTCAAGGAGCCGGTCCCATGTGTAGAAGAGTCAGCTTTCATTCTCTGTTTACATTTCTTGCAAGTTACCATTATCGAAGGAGGAGGGTCCAGATCAACGTGATCCCATACCCATGAAGTTTTCTTCCGCTTCTTAGAAGCTGGTGCAGTGCCAGTGATGGTACCAGCATCGGAAACATTGGCAGATGGCGCAGATGGAGCTTCACCTGTAGTTGGTACTTTTCCAACTGAACTAACTTCTGTAGAGGCGTTAGAAGATCTTAGAGGAGGATGTAGTGTTGGCAACAATGCATTTGAGTTAACGGAAGCCTGAATATAAACAAGGCAGAAACTTGTCTTAGTTCACTTATCAACAGGATGATGCGCTTTGCTTCTAAAAAGAAGTTAAAGAGGAGAACTAAGAGGAGTGTTTCATTAAAAAATCAACGGTGAAGCATTTTGACCTGCACCAATCTGTTCTAAGTTCTTACCATGTATATATAAGTCACTAATCCTATACATCACATTCTTCCATTGCATAAAAGCTGAGTCACTAACAAAATGCCAATCAACAAACCAATATAGCTTAACCCAATAGAAAATATACTACTGTAAAGTTGGACTGATGATATAAAGACATAATAGAAGTAAATTGCAATACATAACTCACTAAGTGCCGGTACCATTTGGCAGACCATATAATTTATATACATCACTATTCACTATCACAAGCACAGTTGCAAAACAAAACAAGAAGGATCACTAAGAAACCCAAGGCTAGTGCTGTAATAAATAAACACAACAAATCTACTCAAGAGAAGTTACATAGGCCTAAGGCAATTTGGCAAACAAAAAACCAAACTACAGAAGTTTTGCTCACTATTATTATGTTCATTGTTATGTTACTGTTGCTCTATTACTATGATTAGTTGTTATATAGCAAAATTGATAATCCAAATTTCACAAACTAATTATCAAAACCAGAATCAAACCCAAACTAGTTTAGAAATAGGAACTAACGGGTGTTGATTGTGAATCCTCCATGATTGAATCAAAGGGAACCTGCAAAATCAATTATGCAAAATCAATTTTAGTAAACCCTAGTTTTTAAAATTACAAATTATAAGCTTAAATAAGCAAAATTATCATCATCATCGAGTTGAAGTACCTTGAAATGATGAAAACAGTCGACTTAGATAATCGATTTGGTTATGTGACAAGTGGGAAAATGTTTCTAAGTTTGAGAATTTCAGTACATCTGAGAACTGAGAAGATTGAGAAGAAGAAAAAAAACGAAGATTGAGAAGAAGAAGAAGAATAAGAAGAAATACGAAGAGAAGATTGGACTAGGGTGGTGGTTTCATTATGGCTGGAGATGGTGGTGGATTGGTGTAGAAAATGGCGAGGGTTTTTGCTTCTGGAGACTGTTTACGAAGAGGAGAAGAAGAGAAAGAAAATGTGTAGCGTAGGTTTAGAAATTAGGTTTAAAAGTGTGTTATAGACGTGGTAGATCAAATTTATCTGATTTTAATCAACGGTCTATATTTATCGGTTCCCCAATGGTTTTTGGTTCGGTTTTCAGGTCAAACCAAAACCAAACCAGTAATGTCGGTTTTTCAACTTTTTTTACCAAACCAATCCAAATCTAAATGATTTGGTTCGGTTTCTTGCTTATTGGTCTGGTTCTGTCGGTTTCCAACGGTTAACCGACACCATGTTCAGCCCTACCCACGCGTCTTTCATTAGCCTTACTCTGATAAATTAGTTATTAGTAGGAAGTTTAGTAACTGACTTATCGTGCTTCATTTTAAACTTAACAATTCTGGTATTGTCGTGGAGAGGAGGCTTTCGCGTCGTACGTAGGCACAGTCGGGTCATCATTTATTGCTCTGGTTGTTGAACTGGTGCCAAGTGTTAAAATATCACACCATGTTAAAACAGTACACGAAAAGTGTATAGTTAAAGACTACATCCGCGGTTAATCCGCATCCGATCCGCGTCACCCGTTAATCCACGGGTAATTGGACCGGACACGGTTGGATTTTCCAAATCCGCAATTTTGACGGATTGGACACGGATAACCCCTAATCCGCATCCATCCGTTCCACACCCAAAGGAGAGTCCAAATCCAAACCATTAAGATCCATTTTCCTTTTAAGCCGTGGGTCCTACCCGAACACCTATTCATAACTTCTAGTGCAGAAAGTCTACTACAATCAGGCTCTCGTGCATTCTCACTTTCATTTTCATCTCCCTAGCTTCCTCAGGCTCTCGTGCATTCTCACTTTCATTTTCATCTCCCTAGCTTCCTCTGAAGATCGTCTCAAGCTTCTTCTCCTCGTACCCTGGCACAAATATGTTCATTATTTTGCAGAATTTGCGAGAAGGATGATGTAATAATGGTGGCGCATTTTACACATAAAGAAAGACAAGTATCCACACACATAAAAGCCATCGAATTTGCCCTTTTGCTTGTAAAAAAAAACAACTAAAATTTGCCTTTTTCCTTCGAGAAAAAAAAAAAGAAGCTATTGGACCTGGTGATGGAAAAGTAGAAAATGTTACATGGAACGATACTTGGCCAGTTGTACTACAGTTTACAGCAACCTCGTAGTATATCTAATATCGAACAGTATCCAACTACTATTACCGTTTGTAAAGTCAGGATGCAGCAAGTATGGCAGAAATAACATTTACACTTGCGTAATCTGAATATACAACACACATTCATATTGCAGTACATGGATAAACCTGACGACATTTCCCTAATATTATCTGGAGCACCAAAACCAGAAACGCCACTCTTTACAACAATGTTCTTCTACTTGCTGAATTTCTTTATTAAGAAAAGATGGATGCTATAGACACTACACTCTTCCCATCTCTGAATGTGCAGAAAATTGCCTGAACAGAGATTTCTGTTTCCTACCCGAATTCCAACTTCCAGAATATACCCTGTGCAGAAAGACAACAGATCATTACATAATAGGAGTTTGAGACAATAAACCAGTTTGATTGGATTACAAGGAAACACAATGCAAAAAAAAATATGAGTAGTATTTATTGATCAGGAAAAAGTAAAAAGAATGTGCAGTAAGCAGGACGATTGCATATTCCAGTGAACTGCAGGAGAACCCTTTTCAGTACTCAGATTCATTTTGTGTTATCCACATCTTTCACTGAACAATGAAATATATTGTACGCTCACTAACATAGTGCCTGCGGGTGACATTATTTGTAATCTGATGCATGATATTGTTTCTGGAACGACCCTCCTCTGTTTATGAGGTCTGCAATGGTATTGACAGGAGCACTCTTAAGTATAGATTTTGCTGAGTTCCCTTGTTACTTTGATCTTTTTTCTCTCTAGAGGTCAGGTTCTTGTTCCCAATAAGACGGCTCTAGAACAGATCGCTTCTTCCAAAGCTCCCGCAGCTCTTGTTCTTTTTTTGCTTTCTTTATACATGGTTTGTATGGTAAGAGAGTCTGTAAGTATAGAAAAAAAACCTCATACTTCCACTGTAACTAACTATCTAGTGTAGGCAAGGATAGCTAACTCGTCTAGTAGATCAGGATATTATTCTTAACTACATTCCACTGTTAATTATAAGAGTAAAGCTTTTCTGCTCCGGAATGGTGTATTTACCTCATGTTTGAGCACATTCAAATGGGTGCAGTGTTCCCTCAGCAAATTCGTGCATCCTAAAACGCTCCAGAAGTTCAAAGGGCCTGTTGGCGTAATATCAACATAAGTACAAGAACAGTTACCGCAATAAACCAATAAAAACATATATACTAAGTATTTACCAACTAGAGTCTCATTCTTTTGGAAACTCGTGTCATTATGTTCGTTAAGCTATTCGTCAAATATGTTCCAAACAGATGTATTGTAATAACCAGGGTCGGTCACTATGTGATAGGTTCTCATTACCATGCTTAACATAGTCCCCCAATCGGCAAGGGTGGAAACCCATTATTACCTAGTCCCTAGATCGGCAAAGATTGCACGACGCAAAGCACTCTTATCTATTTGAATGTAGGCCAAAAAGAAGTTTGTATAAAGAATCAAAATTGCAGGATGAAACACACGCTATGAATTTGGAAGTAGGCCGCAAAGAAATTTGAGACTGGTTACGCCCAGAGAGTAAGAAGTAAAGAACATTCAGTCTAAGCGAAAAGAAATGGACAGTACTAATAATTAATCCTTGACAGCACAAAAGTCTCAAAATCTTACAGGACATTACGGTTACGTGACAACTTATTTTGATTGGTCTCCATGGCACTTAGCACATCTCCCATCTCAGGTCCTACCGATACTCCTGCCACAATGGATGGAACTGGCGCTTCCGGCGTCCATATCTAAAACAAAATATACATTATAATAGACTCAACTTGATGATAACCAAGACTGCAACACTGATAGTCATTCTCCTGTTATTCTCACCTTGATTGTGTTGTCGATCCCGCTGGTAGCAATGGTACAATCAAATGGATGACACTGTACACAATTCACAACTAGGAGGGAACAGAAAGATTAAAGCATCTAACTTAGAAAGCAAACGCGGAGAGTAAGCAATCTGTATCAATAAAAAATATCAGATAGGAGATAGTTTCACCTGCTTCATCCCCAGAAAGCATTTTTACCAGTCTTCCTGTTCGCTTCTCCCAAATAAACCACCTCCCATCATCACTTCCGCTAGCAACATATTCCCCTATGTAAGGTATTTCACATTATGCTTCGAAATTTCTATAATGGCCATTTTTCCTCCATAGATAAACTATAATTATGTAAAACTTCAAACAAAAAGCACAAAAAAACTAGTAAACTCTTTGTCCATGGGCATCAAAAGGACACATGCAGAGTAAGGCGGAATATATTGATCAGCAAACACATCAGATTTGGGTTACAAGATATAATTTTTAAAAGTGCACACTCACAAAGAAATACAAAGAAATCCCAAAAAACCAGCGCTATCAATATAATACCTCTTTGACCAAGAAAACTGGCCTGCTTAATGTCCGTCCCTACGTTGCAATGTCCAACGTATCTTTGTTTCATATCAACAACTGTTTCAGGCTGGATTAAGAGGGAACATGCTTACGTGTTAAAACGAAAGAGAAATATTGCTGTTTACTTTAATCTAACCTCCCTGACTAAAAACGCATTGAAAGTTAAACAAGAATGATACAAAGAAATGAGAGTACATGACTGATTATTGTTCAGCAATTCAACAACCCACGAAACTATGAATGTTTTTTGTTCAACTTTAATAATTGGCAACAAGCATTATAACAACCTGATAAGATGTGTTATCATTTTGAGACGATGAGGATGAGGTGGATCCGCAGGAGCCATTTGTACAGCTACTTTCTCTAGCTGAGTCGCTTCTCCGGCGAAATCTAAAATTTATATGAGGACCAGAATGTGCAGCATTTGCTTCATCACCTGACACTGACGTTTCAAAATCTAGTTCAACTTCTGCTTCATAATCAGAATCCTCTCTGGATCTTACATCATCTACTGGTGCATCACTGTTCAGTACGTCAATCGCTGTCCGCATTCTTCCTGGTCGAGCTTCAGACTGTGATTGCCCATCGTTAGTGTTACTCTTCTCAGCTTCAGCTATCAAGCAAAACAAAGAAGACATACAATTTGAGGAGGAGGAGGAGGAGGAGGAGGAGGAGGAGCAACAAAAAAACGTTAGAAACCGGTGAAAACATGATGTATATGCTTCATCGAAAATTGCACATAATGAAAGGAATCCTCAAAGGGAAAACAAACAGACGTATTCTCTAATTTTCCTTCTTCCTACCACTTTCTCCAAGCAAGATGTGCTAATCAGTCTGGCTTTTTTAGTGCGACATACCAAAAGAATGGAACAGTAAAATAAGTCTTACCTGCGGCAAGATGTTCTTTAATACTGATCACTCTCTCTGCCACTTCCGTATTTGATGGAGCCAAAAGCTGTGCAGCTATAGCGTACTCCAGAGCCTCCTTATGTTTCCCTAACTGAAATGCAGTAATTGACATTCAGCATAGCAGTGCGAGAAAAGGAAAGAGATGAAATGTTCATGGCAGGATCTAACCTAGTTGAAATAAGGGGTAAAAAGAATATAGCCAAAGGTGATACAACTATGCCTTGACGTCCCTATGTAATTTATTATGCAAGTAGTCCTCAGAGTCATGAAAATAATTTTAAAAAATAAAAATAGAAAAAATAAACTACCAGTTCAGTCTATCCAATTACCTGCAAAAGAGCTTCCGACATATAGAAGTGTGCCTTAAATGACAAAGGATCAATGCTTCGAGCTTTGTTGCAATCTCTTACCGCCATATGGATATCATTTTTCCACTTCCTCTAGAGAAAAAATAAACTATTTATTACCATGGGTTACTGAACAGCAACTATAAATGAGTTTTACTAAAGTGAACATATTTATGAACGGGACCTTAAGGAGCAATGCTGCACGAGTACATAAGCACTCATGCCTCAGCTTTGGCCCGACAACAGAAGCATTCCCATCCAGTACTTCATTGCATGCTTCAATACCATAATAGTTTTTTGATTCTCTTAAGGATGCTTCAGCAATTTCAACTAACTCCTTGCATTTGCTAAGCTGTAACAACCAGGTTGAATTAGCAAAAAGTGTTAGCAGATGGACAATATGTATATATATATATATATATATATATATATATCAGGACAACCATAACAAACCATGTCAGAGGAATTCCTTCTTCTTCGTCGTATATCCTTCCCAAAGACTCGTGGTGCCGGCACTTCGGTCGTGGTTCTACTGGTTGTAGGGACCAGCTTATATTGCTCTGAAACATCATCCACGGAATACTTTGTGACAATTTCACCCCCTGAAAGCATAAAGATGAAAAAGTTGTCAACTGATCCAACACATTCGTATGTGTACTGGTCAGCATACATATCGCTGAGCAAATGGTTTAACAGTAATCTTATCCATGTAAAACACATAGTAGGTTCAAGTTTTGGACCATGCTAACATTAAGACAGAGCATTTGGATTTAAGAAGACACAAAATATTTACCCAGTAATCCTCTCTTTTTCTTTTTTTTTTTTACTTCTGGTGAATATATATATGCATTACCATTCAAGGTTCAACCCACTTTTCAGACCATGTACCAATCATTTGATTTTTAAAGATCCCATGGAAATAGCCCGAGAACAGTACCATGGAAGTATCAAAACATGCCATCAGAATGCTGACTAACTATTTTCAAGTATCACATAATTTTTGTATGGTTTTATCAAGTAAAGTAGTAAACTCAAGGTAACCAAGATATTTTTAGCGGTCATCTTCATACCATAGAACACATTAAAGACCCCCACCCCCCACCCCACCCCACCCCACCCCCAAGAATAACTCACCAAATACAACCTTTTAGACGTGGGAGTACAACACAAACAACAAAAACAATGCATCCTAAAATAGTCTCAGTTATGACTGCAAGAAAAAAACATTGATATTCAAGTTAATTGGAAGTACCAGTGTTCACATCCATTAGGTAAACATGCTCGCCACTATAGCTAAGAAGAACTTCTTCTCCAGTTGGGCTAAAAGTAACATGAGTCAGGTGTAAACTTGGAGTTCGCTGCAAAAATAAAATAAAAACACGTGATTGAGATATCTTGTATTTGTCTTTTAAGTATGTAACGGAAAATAATAGAATCCCACTCGGTGGAAACAAAGCAAATCATCGGAATTGTGCCTTTCCGGAGATCATTACATTATAGCTCTGACAAGTCACATCCTGGGGTTGGATGCATATAGATCTCAACAAGGAGAACACCCATTGATAGAATATACGGTAGAAAAAAATGTGATTAGCTGGGCGTGTCAGAAATTACTACAATGGCATTTCGAACCACTAAAGCTCAAAACATGGAATTTCCCATGGCTAATTGAAGATACCGCAAACTTATAAGTAATAATAAACTAACACGATCAGAAAGATGCATCGGACAGAAGTAATCAATGCACGGTGGGGGCTTCGTCATCGTCTGACAAGAACTAAGTGGTGGAAGCATCCTTCTATCATATAAACGAGCAAAAGCATCACTGCACAAAAAGTTCAAATTACATATGATCAGCTGATCTAAACAAAAGTATCAAATGGCTTATATTCTAAATTAGCATGAAAAGCACCTGCCACCAACAAGGAGTAAATGTGGGCGAGTGGTACTGATGTCACAAGATTTTAAGGACAGACATTGTTTAGGAGGATCAGCTAGTGATTTTTTCGCTCCACAACGCATATCAAGCTGTCATTGAAAACTAAACGTAAAGAACAAGGATCTTCAACGACAAAGTAAATAATGTAGAAAAAGAACCACATGTGCACCCAAAAAATGGGTATGCTGGTGGTTAAAAAGGGGCAGATCTCAAATGGTATTAAGCAAGTCATGGTCGATTACTCAAAATGGCAAGATTTTAACAGAAAATCTGTAATTCGAAAAAGATATAATCAATTACTCACTAGAACACTACGACATTCTTGGTGAGATGATCCATTTGGAGGGCAAGAAGTACCCTCCCTGAAGTCATGCTGCCGCAAAGTTCCATCTTCACTCGCGCTCCATACAACATTAGGGTTCCCAACTTCCACCTGCAAAATAACCAGTAGTTCCAGAAAACTTGTAACCAACATCACACACTATTACAGCTGCGCTACTTGAATATGTTCACTGCTAATCGTACTTATCTTTAGCGAAAGTTCAAGTCATAGAATAGAGTGTATTTATTGCAACTAGATCTTACAGCTAGCTTCTTCACTCTCCTTGAATGGCACTGAAACAACGCTGAAGGTTCTATTGCGCTCTCTCCAGGTTTTCCCGTAGTTAAGAGAGATAAGTTAAATTGGCGGACCTGAAAAGAAACCAGTCAATGTTTTCTACCACAACTCACCAAGTACATGGAAATGCACTTTGGTTTTGCATAATACTTGAAATTATTCCTCATCTGAAGATTACCTCTGCATCTCCTGCTCCAGACACCACAAGTTCATCACAAGTCTCAGGAACAAATTTTGCACAGAATATGTTTGCAGAATGTCCACTCTCTATACTATGCAAAAGCTTCCTGCTTGAATAACTCCAAATATTAATCTGCAACAAATTGTGCAAGCATTAGGGATCCATATAAAAGTGAAGCACAAAAATTCCTGGAGTGCGCGCAAAACCTTTGCATAATTTAAGAAGCATGAAACCTAGGGGGAAAAAAGTGTAAGAACATTCAACAGGGGTGAATGAAGATAGAGGTTAGAAGCATTATACTAGCGCATCATCTGATCCAGATACAAGGAGTGACCCGCTTGAGTTCCATGCCACACTGTTAACACAACCCTGATGACCCTGTTAAAAATGGCAGTTCAGCCTTAGATAACCATATTAGTTAATGAAAGAAAAATCCAATAGTCACATCCTTTGTGCCTGATTTCCTTACAGGGCATTTTTTTTTTAAAACAAGGTGCTTAGCAAATATTATTTTTATTTTACATGATCAATTACTGCAAAAAAAAAAAATAGAACAACAGAATATGTCATTTAAAAAATCTAGCTTGAATACTATTTCCTCTATAAAAGCTAAAACAGAAGTATCAACTAACCAATACTAACCAAATTAAACAGTAAAATTAAATAAAAATGAGGTTATTACTAGGATAGCGTACAGTGCAATTTCTCAGTAGTACTTTAACCATGTTTGGAGTATATAGTCAGACATACCTCCAACTCCCTCTCAAAGGAAAGCCTCCGGACCAAAGAGGAGTGCATTTGCAACCGGTAATCAATATCCTATACAACAAGAAAGTCATATAATTTAGCTCTCTTTCAGATTCTAAGACAATGTGAAACATAACCCTTCATGTAGTTCAACATTATATAAGAAAAGAAGTCATTTGCAGCGCAAAAATCACGGCAATGCAAACATATCGCAAAGACTTCATCAAACTCATGATAAAAGTTTAGTGCTTGTTTCAGGTTTAAAAGACATTAAAAGTATGGACGAGGTAAGAACTTATTTCTTTACAAAATTCAGATTTCTGGGGGTGAATGTTTAATATTTTTCTACTCATTTAGTGTTAGGAAATCTCCTGAACTTGCTTATCACATTATCAAATAGGTAGTGTCAATTAAATACTTGATTGTCACTTATACTTGAGTCCAATAATAATAACTAGTACTTGAAAAACACAATGATATTTTCCGTAACTAAAACATGATTTTTGGTAACAAATCATATGCAAGTTAATCAAAGAAATTGAAACAGCATATAGAAAACAAATTGGAAAAGATGAACAAGATAGGGTAAAAAAAAATGAAACGTTTCTTACATTACGAATTTCAACGTTTCTACTATCAATGAAATCAATGATATTTCCATCTGAGAAATTTGTCATCAGTGTTGATGGAGCTCGAGACATTAAACCAGAATAAATACAAGACCCTAATTTTATTATCTCTCTTTCTCGACTTTTTCAGAGCATGATTTGGATCAGCTCAGGGAGGGTAGATGAACTTTAGAAATCCCTTTTCTTTTTTATGTTTGTTGTCGTAAAATAATGAGAGAGAAAGAAAAACCTAAGAAGTCGGTCTGAAAATGAGTTTTCAGCTCATGACTCGTGTTATCTCCGTGCTTTTCCAGAGCTGTCGTACCTACACGCAAGCACTATGGGAGGGGTTCCTACCCCTTTTCCCCACGAGCCAGATAAATGGCAAGTTTTGTGCGTAAAAAGAAAACCGCGGATCCCCCATCTAGATTAGGGCAGTGTGTGAAAGTTCTTTTTTCGTTTTTGTGGGATCCTTGGCTCCACCTCAATTTTGTATCACTATTTCTTCAGTTTCCGATTGCCAGCGCAGCAACAAATAAGCTTACATCCTAATTGGTTAGTTGGAAACAAAAACATAACTTATTTGCATCTCGATGGTTGGGGTTCAACGTTTCTTCTTGAAATCTTTATAATATATTTTTCCAAAAAATAATCTGTTATTGTTGTTGTGCACGGACAACATGGTTAATATTATTCATCGTAACAAAAACATAATTCTTGCAAATGAATTCATCTTCAGCTAAGGTAAATCTACTGACACATTGAATATGTAGAGTGAAATAATGAAAATTGGAGCGAAAGAATGAAAATTGGAGTGTAGGTGTGAGTTGAAATGAAATTGGAATTTGGTATTTATAGGATGATGAATTTAGGACCGCTAGATGGGATATACTGGGCGGTCGAGTCTTTACCGTTGGCGGTCGATACTCCACTACTCGGTTGAATTTCTACCGAGCGGTCGATACTCCACGGCTCGGTTGAGACTCGACCTCACCAGGCCAGTTTGCTGGTTTGCCAGCTCTATAGTGGGTGCAAAATCGGCAACTTGGCAGTTTTCTATGCCCATAGGAACCGTCCTAAGGGCCCCAAGCTTTTGGTTTTGAGTGCTCCTATAAATGCAAATATTATATACGTTGTTGATGGTGGATTTTCGACAAAGGCTAAAATCGTAAAAGATCTTGCATGTTTCTGACACGGCTTCAGACACGTATGTGAAACTCATATTTTAGGATTCATGAAAGCTCATTTCATAATCTCTGAATGAGCGTACACCCTCTTAGAGCTCTATATGAATATGTTATTCGTAAAGCCTCTCAACTGAGCTTTTCGACACTTCGCATATTTCATCAACACTTCTACATAGTATCAAATTGATTGGACGTCTCCTAAACATATTACATGCTAGTATAGAGCGTTAACGTCTTCATGATTCCACACGGTTACCTGACTATGTAGAATGCATATGTATAGAATCTCGTAATGATTGGACGACTCCTAGACATATTGCATGCTAGTATAGAGCGCTAACGTCGTCAGGATGCCACACTGTTCTCTGACTATGCATAATCAATATTCAGAACGAGTATGATGCCTCTATCATCTCATACCTCGATTCTCGAATAAACATAATGCTCCTAGACATATTGCATGCTAGTATAAAGCAATTCACAAACTAAATTCTAGCCCAACGTTCATCGACTGAATTCTTAGAAAAATAATATATTTTTATCTCATTATTACTCCGTTTTATGGCTTATTCACGGCTGAATTCCAAGAATTAATAATAGATAATCAATATGTCTCATTACTCTGTTTCATGGCTTATGCTTAGCTGAATTCCATGAATTAGTAATAGATATTCACTGTTCGGGCATCTGTGCGAGTGTACTTAACAATAATGCACGAACGAGCACCCAAATGCATAAACGAGCATTCAAAAATATGGACGAACGAGGAAACCTATGCAAAATAGGAAGGAAAATAATATAAAATAAAATAAAAGAGGAGCACGGACCCGGCCCACCGGCCGGCCGCTCTCGCCTCTCCCTTTATTTTATTTTTTAACTTATTTTATTATTTTTCCTTGTCTCTTGAAAACTCTTTGTTTGAGCAAACTTCCTCGTTTTAGCAAAACTCCTACTTTCTCCATATTTCCTCAAATGATGAAAATAATAATATAAAATAAGAAAGAGCACACGGGCCGGCCGTGCCATGCCTTGGCCGTGGGCGGTCCCGCACCTCCCCGATTTCTTATTTTATTATTATTATTTCTTGAGCAAAAAACCTAATTTCATATTGCTCAAACTATCAAGAGCCAAAAAGTCAAATGATCACACGACCATGATAAACACGAAAGTGCGACACTTTTATACCCACATTTATACTAGCTAGGTCTCAATATCTCGCTAACAACTATATTTTAGAGCTTTTACAGGAATTACAAGTGAAATCCGATCACCGGACCGAAAAATAACCAAAGTGGATGGCCTGGTATCTTTATATATCAGCACCACTCAAATCACTCTTGGCACTAAATGGAGTTGGAGCTTAACTGGAATATGTGGCTGGCAAACCAACAACTCATGTGCTGCAGCTGGACCACTTTGCCATCTTGTTCGTTCAAGCGTGTGAGCTGCACAAGCGCATAAAAATAAGACGTGGCCTACTCTATTACCACAGACAACACATTCTTCTTTCTACCAAACCAAAAGACATTTTCATTTCTTCTCAAGCTGTGTCTTCCAACGAAACATAGACACCAGATCTGGAAGCAGAGTTATTGGCCTAGGCTGAAATTGGTTTTGTTTCAAAGGTGGAAATCATTGAAGGCAACATCAGCATCAACAAATTTGTAGGGTTTTGAGGTAGAGAAGAAAGACCTAATGTTGCTGCTGAAATTTGGGGTTACGATTGATTAAGGGGTATGAACTGGATTCAGTGAAGAATCAGCGAGAAGAAGAGGTTTCGAAGGTGGTGTTAGGTGATTCAAATTAGTGTTTGCTGCTATCGATTCGTGGCTGTCCGAGCAGATTAAGCAACAGATATTGGGGGTTATCATCATAAACTGAAATCTGGATTTGTTATGAAAGTTCTGAGATGGGTTTTGAGAAGAAATTGGCTTGATTTGAGATGTGAATTAGGTCTGGATTTTTGGGGGTTTTAAATTAAATGAAGAAATACCAGTCTATTGTTGTTTTTGAGCTCGAGTTAAGGTTGGAATTCCATCGAGAAAACGGGGATAATGGAACTGATTGGGGTTTGTTAACGTAACTGAGTTTGGGGGATTAAATGGTGGCAGTACAGGTCGTGAGAGTGAATGAAGCTGAGTTTGCTGCTGATAGAGATGTTCATGACTGCAACATTTTTGTATCTCAACTGATGGTTAATTGAGAGCTTTAAGAAGATAACGGAGACGTCAGTCGACATCAATTCCTGAAGAATGCCATGAAATTAAAGCTGGGGTCATCTGGTGGAAGCTGTATGCAGATCTGCAAGCATAGTATAAGTTCAGAGAGTGGAAGACAGTTGAAAGTGGCTGGAGCAATGGTGTTCATCGGAAGCATGAAGGGCTCACTGCTATTTGTGTTGGAAGTGAATGGAGTTACAAGTTCAGGGACTCCCGTGAATTCGGATTAAAAGCTTATCGATCAGGGTAATTCATATTAGCTTTTGCAAACAGCAAGGAGGGTCATGGTTCAACAGTTGGTTGAGCTGCTGCTACCGGTGCACAGAACAGTGCCTGGACGGACAGATTATAGAAACTGGTTAGGTTGTTGGATTTGGGAATTGGTGGATATTGGATTGGGGCCTTCGGAGTTTGCTTGAAGGGTGCTGGTTGGCAATGGCCAAGACTGAGACTGGGCTTTTGGTGTTTGCTGTAACCCAATGCGAAAGGAGTACTGGAGTGATATATAATCCAGCGAGGAGGAGAAGAAAAGGGACGCCGTTTATAGGGAAGAAATAAGGTTTGAGCATTTTTACTCGTTTTGCGATTCTATGAGCTTATTTTTTTTCTTTATCTATTTTTATGGCTTTTAAGAAAGCTATGACTTGCTAAACCATTGTTAGGGTGAAAGGATGAACTTGTAGGATAGATTATTTGTGTTTATGAACAAAAGTTTCTCTAAATCAAAAGCTTTATTTTATGTTTGAGTATCTCATATTGGGTGATTGTTTTTATAGATCTTTTCATGTTTTATGCCAAGTATACTACATAGGTAAGCTATAGACAATCCCATTGTGACCTGATTGATATTAGATTTATGAATACTCTTATACTTTGTATGCCATGTATACATAGTGATTAGGGGTTCTACTTTTATGGTCGGGATCAGACAATCTTTAGTCGATTATCAAGAGTCCTTAACGACATATCTTCCGTGTATAAATAGCTAGGTGTTGCCACTTTACATGAGTAATCTCGAGACTCTTGCGATAAAACACAAGTAATCATATCTTGCAACGGATTCCTGGATCCTTAGCATTCTTTTCCTCTTGCTTGACACTTTGATAGCTTCGTTTGCATTCTGTTTTCTAAGTACAAAATCTGAAATTTTCTACTTGAATTGATTTTGATTAGGAAGTTGATTGTATTAGTAGAAGTAGTTTAGAACACTCCTCGTGGGAACGAACCACATTTGCTATTGTCTACAATTTGGACATCGTTCACTTGCGGTAAAATAAAGTCGGTTCTCCGACCCATCAAGTTTTTGGCGCCACTGCCGGGGAGTGGTTGCAAAACCCTCTCTAATTGATATTTAGAATTTCTAGTCGGTAGTTTAGGATTTAATTTTCTGTAGTTATTGCTTTGTTTTTAGCCTTTCTCTTAGATTTTTGTTAGTTCTTTTTGATGATTTTGTTTGACTCTTATAGGTACCTTTCTTAGTTATTTTGGATTGCGGCCCTGAAATTGGTAACAAGCTCAAAGAGAGTAAGTGCTTGATTTACTTTCAAAGCTTTTGCAAGGTAAGTACGATTCAACTCTTTGCTTGTTGTTAGTGTATGCGAGATTTTCCGATTGGTTGGGATAGAAATAAATTTGCTCCATTATTTATGGTCGGAACCGATGATGAGGGTGAAAACCGTCCAATTAAGAGTTTGAAAGACTATATGTATCCAACTAGAGTCTCTCAACCTTTATGCATTGTTTTTCCTGCTACTACAACAACTTATGAGATTAGGACCAATACCATTCAGGCTCTTCCCAACTATTATGGTAAGGAGAACGAAAATCGTTACTATCACATTAGAGACTTTGAAGAATTGTGTAGCACGATTAAAATTAAGAATTTGTCTGATGAATACCTTAGACTTGGGTTGTTTCCTTTCTCATTAAAAGATAAGTAAAAATCTTGGCTAGATGTTTTGCCTCCTTCGTCAATTAGGACTTGGGAATACATGACAAAACTGTTTTTGAACAAGTTTTTCCCTAGGCATAAGAGTTCTGTCATTCGTCAAAAATTAAATAGTTTTGTGCAACAACAGGGAGAATCTCTCTATGACTACTTAGAGAGATTCCATGATCTTTTGTTGCAGTTTCCACACCATGGATTTGATACTCCTAGGATTACGTTGATTCTTTACGAAGGGTTAGATCGTAAAACTATGACCACGGTAGAGTCACTTTGTGGTGGTAAGTTTCAGGAAAAAAGTGCCGATGAGGTTATACATTCTTGCAAGAGGTAGCTGAAAAAACCCAAGAGTGTGATGCTAAAGAACCTGTAAGGTCAATTGTTAATAGCAAAGGAGCGCACAAAGTTGATATTCAATTTGACTCTAACGCTAAAATAGCTTTGCTGACAAGAAGGCTTGAGTCGCTAGAACATAGTTCTAAAGCTAAGCCTTTTGTCGAGTTTTCAGACCAAACCTTCTATGACGATGGTAGTGAGCAAGTCAATGCTCTATATCAAGATAATCGTCGTAAATATGACCCTTATTCCAATACTTACAACCCAGAGTGGGCAAGACACCCTAACTTTTCATGGTCTAGAGGTCAGTATGAAGGTCAGTCTAATAATGCTAGTGGTTACACACAAAAACATTCCATTCCTAATGATTCTTCTAACCAAAGAATGCCTAGTATGGAAGAAAGTCTAAGTTTGTTTATGCAGACTACTCAAAAGTCAATAACAAACTTAGAGCAGACCACTGCAAGGTCCATAGCAAATATAGAACGACAAGTAGGTCAGTGATGAGTGCTAAAAAGTGCATATTTCTATATATTTTTCTTGGCATTTAACTCATCTTTTGTGCATTAATTCTACATTTTATCCCATATTCTGTATTTTCATTGTTTTCAAGAATAAATATTTTTATTAATTAATTTTGCATTTTTAGGTAATAAATAAAGTTTGGATGAATAGCGGAGCGAAAAGAGCAGAAAAGTAGTGAAAAGCCGGGAGGAATTACACAAGGAAGCCGCGAAGAATGTTGTGCACAAGACCAAAAGGCTAGAAGTGGGCTTGAAGAGGAAGAATTGTTCTTAAACAAGATATGGGCTTGGCATACCCAAGGCCCAAAACCCTCACCCAAACCCATTACCAATATCCATACCCGCATTCATCTTCAGCCGTCAGATTGGATCATCTCAGCATCCTACGGTCGCTTCATCGTCGTGCATCGAAGTCTGAAGCTCCTGTCAAACACTACAAACCTAACTCCATCTTGGACCGTCAGTTTTGATGTATTCCATATCCAACGGTCGCTCCACATCCATTTACATCACATCGTTGGATCTTTCCCTCATCCTATCATCCTACGGATTCCCCTCATAAAACATCGATTTGATGGGTCTGCTCAACACCCAAACAACCAAATACCATATACCCAAACAAACACACCCTAGCCAAAACCCATCGAGCCATCTCCTTCTTCCCCTCTTCTGCAACAGCGACGCTGTCTCCATCACCACCACCATAACCCACAAATCACTCAACCACCACCACTCGAGCCATCATCACTTCTAACAACCAAGACCTACCTTTCTAGCCACTTATAACATTACCTCCTAATCGTTTCATCTCACAGGAACCCTAGGTTAGGAGTTGATGAAATAGGTGAGGTTAGAGGATAAATCGAAGGCATGGGTAGCATCAGCAGACGACAAGGAAGCATGGGTGATAGCTATCAATCGTTTTCAGAGATTAGGTAAGGATTTTTTGTAAAACCCTAATTTCATAAATTGGGGATTTTTGGGGAAAGTTAGTGTACGTCTAATTAGGGGCATGGGTGAAAGTTCTCGAGTAGTTTTCAATGTATTAGGTGATTTAATCTCACTTTTTGTCAGAACCCTAGTTCACTGTTTTGGGGATTTTAGGTTAAAACTTATTGTTTGTATAAATAGATGTGTGGGTGTGTAATAGAATCATCCTGGGCTAGCCAGTGAACAACATGCTTTGAGTTAGAAATTTTACTTCTTAAAAATTGCAATATAATTGATACTTGATATTTTCACCTTGACTGTGTATGCTATTATGATGATATTTTTGGATGTCTACCCTGTGAAGATGATGATAATGGTCATGTATGTTCTAGTTTCATCTGCTAGGGATTTGAGGAAGCCCTAACTTACTGTTATGTAGTACACTATGATTATGTGTTCTTGATTAATAAACAGGTTTAGGAAAGAATCAAAGTTAGTAAATCATCATTCTACTCTTCACATTGTATGTTATGAATACATGGTATGTTATGAATACATTGTAGTTAGACTTATAGATGTTGATAAAACTACAACTCATGTTCAACCAGACCACTCTTAATCCTTAGACTAGTTGTGTCTTAACCAAGACAATTGTGCTTTGGAGTCATACTTAGTTGATTGATCTTTCTATAGGAGAAACTCCTTAGAGTCGAGAACCAAGAATGGAATCTTAATCCTTACATCTTATAAGGCAAGAATAGCATATCTAGTGAATACATGGTGTAAGTTAGAGGTGGACTTAATAACCTAGTACTCAATCCTTTTTATCAACTTTTGGTCACTAGCTCCTTTGAATTCAGTTAACTTTGAAATTTAGAGAACTTAGCAAATCCTCCAAGTCCCTGTGGACAAAACCTCTATTTACATTTATCTTCATCAGACCTGTATACTTGTAGGTAAAACATAGGTTGTAGTTTTTAGGTCTCATTCCTTGAGCTACCAAGTTTTTGGCGCCGCTGCCGGGGACTCGGTAGCGGTTGCTGTTTCTGTTTTCTTTCTTGTTAATCTTGCTTGTTCCTGACCTGCAAATTCCTTGTTGCTGTATTGTGCTGATGTGTGAAACTGATGTGATGTTGCTGTGAAGTTGCTGATGTTGTGAAAACTGCTGTTGCTTGCTGTGAAGGACTGTTGTTGTTTTGATGCTCCCTCCTGCTTGCTGTGCTGTGAAGCTGCGGTGCAATTCTGCTGAGCTGTTGATTAAGGTTGCTAAGGAAGATCCAGCCCACTGGGCTAGTGCAACAAAAAGGGATAAAAAGCCCAAATTTGGGCTCCCTCCAAAAATCAAGAAGCCTAACCCATGAGCTAACCCAACTGGGCTCATTAAATTTATTTGGGCTGTATTTAAGTATTTATATTGGGGCTTGTAATAATTTTAGTTTTTCTTTCTTTATTTCTATTGGGCTTGTAATAATTTTCTTTTCTTTTTCTTTTCTTTTATCTTTTCTTTTATGGGCTTGTAATTATTTGTTTGTTATTTTTCTTTCTTTTGTGGGCTTGCACTTAATTTGGACTATAGGTTTATATCCCTCCATTGGGCTCCTAACCTTACAAAAAACAATTCTGTTGGGCTTAGAGGCAACAAAATGTTGGGTCGTGAGTTAAGATTTTTCTCACCAAAATTCTTCAAAGAACCCAAGAACCAAAAGCCTTTTAGTTGGTTGGGCTTTGTCCCAATTAATCCAATTTTCTAAACCCATTTTAAACCAAAGTTTCTAACCCTTTCAAACCAAAAATTTGGGCTCTACATTTTATAAACCAAAACCCATTGTGAAACCAAAACCCCAAAACCAAATTTTAGGCGTGTTTTTTTTCATTGACTGTGGGCTTGTTTGTTATTTCTCGATCAATGATCTTATTAGGATATGTTGTGACCTTTAGAGACCAATCAAACCGACTAATTAGAGTCAATCCAATAGACCCAATTGACATACCCACATCTTCTGAGGAAAACACACCGGACCAACCTGAGATAATGGAAGAACCCCGTAGTCTCAAGGATTACATGTACCCCACAAGGACAAGCCAACCCTCGTGCATTGTTTTACCAGAAGCTACTGGTCATTATGAGCTAAAATCGAGCACAATACAAATGCTTCCCGTGTTTAGAGGAATTGAAAACGAAAACCCTTACCATCACGTGAGAGAATTCGAGGAGATTTGTGGAACTATACGTTTCACTCAGATGTCTGACGAAACCCTAAAATTGAGACTATTCCTTTCTCTTTGAAGGAAAAGGCCAAGTCATGGCTGTATGCCTTACATCCACAGTCAATTAGGACATGGGACAACCTCACAAAAGAGTTTTTCAAAAAGTTCTTCCCTAATCACAAGACTGCGACAATTCGTCAAAGTCTGAACAGCTTTGTACAATTAGAAGGTGAAACCTTAGCTAGATATCTTGAGAGATTCAATGAATTGTTGCTTAAGTGTCCCCATCATGGTTTTGAAAATGGAGACTTGTGCAAATTTTGTATGAAGGTTTAGATGTCTCCACCCGAACAATTGTAGAGTCTATGTGCAATGGACTCTTCACAGATAAAAGTGCTGATGACTCTTGGGCTTTCCTAATTGAAGTTGCTGAAAAAACTCAACATGGGAGTCCATTCGTGAACCTAGAAAGACTACACCTGTAGATAAGGTCCATAGAATTGAGTCTGATTTTGAGGGAAATGCAAAAATGGCAGCACTAGCAAGAAGAATAGAAGCGTTAGAACTTCAGAAAAACGTAAAACCTTCTACCACTGCTTTCTGTGAACATGTCGAAATGGCTATCTGTGATATATGTAACGGTTCTGACCATCAGGTCAGTGATTGTCCGGAAATGCATGCATTCCAAGAATCTAGGCTGGAACAGGCACATGCTATGTTTCAAAAACAAGAGCATAACCCTTATTCACAGACCTACAACCCAGGATGGAGGAACCACCCCAATTTTTCATGGTCTAAAGGACCCATTCAAGGAGGACCATCTCAACCCACTCAAAGCTATCAAAACAATCAAGGCTATCTAAAAATCCTCAACAGCAGTCGTACCCTCAATACACTGCTGACAAGAAATTGTCTAGCATGAAGAGAGTATCAATCAGTTGACCCAACATCTGATGAAAATGAGAAAGCAACTGATCAACGAGTCTCCGCTCTAGAACTACAGATGGGTCAAATTTGCGATGCACTGAATACAAGAGAAAAGGGTAAACTTCCTAGCCAGCCCCAACAAAATCCAAAGAGGATATTTCAAGCAGGCACATCATCTTGCAATGAAACCTCACCCGATCAAGTCCATTCCATCACCACTCTCCGAAGTGGTAAGATTGTTGAGAACAATGTAGGCATACCACAATCAAATGAATCTGAGCCAAACATATCATTGCCTACACCACCAAAGAAACCTCCAACTTAGAAAAGGACCTGAGCACATTAGTGAAGCCGACAATCCCACTGTTGTGAATATCCCTCTAACTCCTAATGCTCATGTTGCTCCATATCCTCAGAGGTTAGTTTCGCCAACAGATAAGCCCACTACAATGAGATGTTAGAACTGTTCAAAAGAGTCAACATCAACATTCCTTTTCTTGAGGCAATTAAGCAAATCCCTGCATATGCCAAATTCCTCAAAGACTTGTGCACTCAAAAGCGCAAGATTAATGTGCAAAACGTGCTTTCTTAGCTGAACAGGTGAGTTCCATCATTCTGAACAAAACTCCACCTAAGTTTAGGACCCAGGTTGTCCAACAATTCTTGCACTATAGGAAACACATGGTCAATAGCTTTATTAGATCTAGGTGCAAGTGTGAACCTCCTGCCATATTCTGTTTTGCAGTTAGGTCTTGGAGATTGAAGCCAACACCCATAACTCTCCAATTGGCGGACCGATCCGTTCGTCCTGAGTGTAGTAGAGAGTTTTGATTAAGGTTGAAATTCTACTTTCCTGTAGACTTTATTGTCTTAGACACTCAACCTGTACAAAACCCGGATAGTCACATTCCTGTCATTTTAGGACGTCCTTTCTTGGCGACGTCTAATGCGATCATCAATTGTCGTAATGGAGTGTTGAACTGTCTTTTGGAAACATGACTGTAGAATGAATGTTTAATGTTAGTCAACACATGTGAATCTTGATGATGAGGATGTACATGAGGTCAATATGATTGAGAGTTTGATACAAGATTCATTGACTGGCATTATGTCAAAAGATCCCTTGCAAGCATGTTTGGAAGATGTTAACTTGGAGTTGTATGATGATGAATACATTGGTGAAGTCCAATCTTTGCTCGAATCTGTACCTCAAATGGACATCACTAAATGGCAGACTACAGTGGAACAACTCCCACTTTCTGAGAAGTCTGTTATATCTTCGGATGAGTCTCCTAAGGCCAAACAGGAATTGAAACCATTACCTGATACTTTGAAGTATGCATTTCTAGGTCCTTCTGATACTTTACCTGTTATCATTTCTTCACGATTAAACATAGAACAGGAAAACAAGCTTTTAGGAGTACTTGAGGAGCAGAAAGAAGCCTTAGGATGGACCATCTCAGATCTCAAAGGGATAAGTCCCACCATTTGCATGCACCACATTAATCTTGAAGAGAATGCCAAACCATCTAGGGAAATGCAAAGGAGACTTAATCCTAACATGAGAGACGTTGTTAAGAGTGAGATCTTGAAGCTACTTGATGCGGGTATCATATATCCGATTTCAGATAGTAAATGGGTTAGTCCCATTCAAGTTGTGCCTAAGAAGTCAGGCGTTACTGTAGTTCGGAACGAAAAGAATGAGTTAGTCCCTTCACGTACAACCACAGGATGGCGAGTATGTATCGACTACAGGAAGTTGAACACAGTAACAAGAAAAGATCACTTCCCCCTTCCCTTCATAGACCAAATGCTAGAACGTGTGTCTGGACACAGTCACTACTGTTTTCTAGATGGCTTTTCCGGTTATAACCAAATTCACATTGCACCGGAAGATCAGGAAAAAACTACATTTACGTGTCCATTTGGGACATTTGCTTTTAGACGTATGACCTTCGGGCTATGTAATGCACCTGCTACTTTTCAGCGTTGCATGATGAGCATTTTTTCAGACATGATAGATAGTTTTCTCGAGATCTTTATGGATGATTTCTCTGTGTTTGGTTCCTCTTTTGATGAATGTTTGGACCATCTGGTCCTTGTGTTGTCTAGATGTAAGCAAAAGAATCTGATTTTAAACTGGGAAAAATGCCACTTCATGGTAAACTCCGGCATAGTTCTAGGACACATCGTTTCGGAAAAAGGAATTGAAGTAGATAAAGCTAAAGTCGACCTCATTCAACATTTACCACAACCCCACTCTGTGAAGGGGATTCGATCATTTTTAGGTCACGCTGGGTTCTACCGGCGATTCATCAAAAACTTTAGCCAAATCTCAAGACCTTTGTGTAATCTACTTGTCAAAGATGTTGTCTTTAACTTCGATGCTGCTTGTGTGAAGGCATGGGAAGAACTCAAGACTCTCCTCACCTCAGCTCCTATTGTCCAACCACCCAACTGGGAACTACCGTTCGAACTCATGTGTGATGCCTCTGATTATGCCGTTGGCGCTGTTTTAGGACAGCGTGTTGATAGACTACCATATGTGATATACTATGCTAGTAAAACTCTTAATGATGCTCAACTCAACTATTCGACTACCGAGAAGGAGTTACTTGACGTGGTATTTGCATTAGACAAGTTTAGATCTTATTTGATAGGATCTAAGATCATCATATACACTGACCATGCGGCTTTGAAGTATCTTCTTTCTAAGAAGGATGCTAAAGCTCGCCTTATTCGATGGATACTCTTATTACAGGAATTCGACATCGAAATCCGTGATAAGAAAGGTTGTGAGAATGTGGTTGCTGATCACTTTTCCCGATTAACTAGTGAGTCTATTGATGAATCTGAGCTGATTAGAGAATCATTCCCTGATGAACAATTGATGTCTGTGTCAAACCTTCCTTGGTTTGCCGACATTGTTAACTACCTTGCTACAGGTAGAATGCCCTCACATTGGTCGAGACAAGACCGCTCCAAGTTCTTGGCTGAAGTTAAACATTTCCTTTGGGACGACCCATATTTGTTTAAGTACTGCCGAGACCAAATCATTAGGAGATGTGTACCCGACATGGAACAGAAAGATGTGATATCTTTCTGTCATGACCAAGCATGTGGAGGGCATTTCAGTGCCAAGAAGACCGCTGCAAAGATCCTGTAGTGTGGGTTTACTGGCCATCGCTGTTTAGAGACTGCCATGAGTATTGTATTGCTTGTGAGCGCTGTCAGAAACTAGGAAGTAACTCGAGGAGAAACATGATGCCGTTGAATCCGATTTTGATCGTTGAGCTATTTGATGTGTGGGGGATTGACTTTATGGGTCCATTTCCTATTTCTGAAGGCAAATTATACATCCTAGTTGTTGTTGATTACGTTTCGAAGTGGGTTGAAGCTGTTGCAACCAAGAAGAATGACCACAAGGTGGTACTCTCATTTCTGAAGGAGAACATATTTTCACGTTTTGGTACCCCTAGAGCTATAATCAGTGACGGTGGTTCACATTTCTGTAACAAGTACTTTGAGTCTTTAGTAAGCAAGTATGGCATAACCCACAAGGTTGCAACTCCGTACCACCCTCAGACAAGCGGACAAGTAGAAGTTTCTAATAGGGAAATTAAGCACATTCTGGAGAAGACGGTCAACCCGTCAAGGAAAGATTGGTCATTGAGATTGAATGATGCTTTGTGGGCCTATGGAACAGCTTATAAGACACCAATTGGCATGTCCCCTTATCGTCTAGTGTATGGAAAGCCATGTCATCTTCCTGTGGAATTAGAACATCGAGCTTACTGGGCTATCAAGAAACTTAACTTTTCTCTCGACAAGGCGGGTGCACAACGGAAACTTCAACTCAATGAGTTAGAAGAATTGAGGAACGAGGCTTATGACAGTGCCAAGCTGTATAAGCAAAAGATGAAGTTGTTTCATGATAAGCGTATTCTGCGCAAGTCAATCACACCGGGTCAGAAAGTTTTGTTATACGACTCTCGGCTGCATCTTTTTCCAGGAAAATTGCGGTCCCGATGGACCGGCCCGTTCCTAGTACGCACGGTATTCCCTCGTGGAGCTGTGGAACTTGAAGATGTCTCCAACAAGAACATTTTCAAAGTGAATGGGCAGCGATTGAAACCGTTCCTTGAACCACTTCCGCCTGACATTGAGGAAACCGATCTAGAGGATCCCGTCTATGCGGCCTGATTGGTCCACCCTTGTACATAAACCAGGTTGAACATTCCATTTTATTTTTTTCCTTTTCTGTACAGTTCTTTCTTTTGCACTTTTTAAACATTGGGGACACTGTTTAATTTAGGTTTAGGGGTGATAATCAGTATATACCCTTATAACATGCTATAATTGAAAACAAAACTCCTCCCTCTTGATAGACGCATTTATGTGTCTAATTTGTCCCAATTGTTTATATTGTTAGTGCTCGATTTTGTACTTATTTGGTTATTTTATGTCTTTGTAGGTGTTTTTGGAGAAATAAGCTTTTGCGGCGAAATTGGCTACAAAGTGGTTTTTGCGCTCGTGGGAGAAAATTACTATACGGACTCTCACTTTGGATAAGGGGTAACCTAATTACTAAGGGGCACCCCATTTCAGGGCATGTACTAAAGGGACACCGGAACTGGATAGGGGGAGGTCATCTTCAAAGTTTCAAAACTGGATTTTGGCGGGAAAAAAGGCAGCAGCGTCAACAGTTTTGGATCAAGGATTTGAGCGACCTAGGAGGCGATTCAATGGGCAAATTTGGTACCCACGGACTCTACAAGACATAAGGGACCTGTTAGAAGCGATTAGACCCATCTAATTGGGCTGGATAAGTCAGAAAATTCACACAAAGTCAAGACAGTGCACACGGTTTCTGTTTAGGGTTTGAGATTAGTTTGAGAGATTTATGGGATATCTTGCGTGGGATATACATCAAAACAGTTGGTTAAAAGTCCTAGAAGATATTTGAGACGAGAGAATAGCTAGAAACAGCCTGTAACGCAACAAGAAGAAGATTATTCTTCAAACAACCCGTAAAGAATAATGGAGATTTCCAAGGGGTTTGATCGAGTTTCAAGGGGATTTAAAGCCTATAAATAGTTGGTTTTATGTCAGAGAAGGTTGATCAAGAGTTTGGGGTCGAGACAGAGCCAGGAGGAGCGAAGAAGAAGGAGTAGCAGCAATGTTCACCTGCTGCTGCTGCTGCCATTAAAAAGCTTCAAGAACACGAAGAACAGACTCTCCAGGACAGTCTTATTTTCAGCAGCTTCAGAACAGTCTTATTTTCAGCAGCTCAACATCAGAAGAGAGGTGTCGCAGTTCGCTGCAGTTTTCTGTTGTCGTTCTTTTCTGGACGCGTTTTGTGAGTCTCAGAACTACTATTTTATAACTTTTGACTCTTTTAATCACACTTTGAGCTTTGAATTAATATGTTGAGTGTGTGATTGATATGAATAGCTAAACCCCAATACTGGGATTGTAATACCCCGATTCGGTAGGTATGGTTCGCCGAATAGAATATAAGTAATGGTTTGTCCTTTCCTAACACCGAGTCCTTTTCAGCACAATTGGCTCCAGAGTTAGAAAAAAACTTTGCAGTTAAGCGTGCTCGGGCGGGAGAAATCCAGGGATGGGTGACCTCCCGGGAAGTTGTTGTTGGATGACCGCAGCGATGCCCGTTAAAAACCCCGCACTGTCGGATAACCGCAGTGGCTAAGTGGGGACAGTATCGGTGGAGGGACAGGTCATTACAAATGGTATCAGAGCCGACGACGGTTCACCTGCCGAGGGTGGGAAGGTACGCTGGACGGGGTTGGTCCAGGTGCTTCTCATGAGGGGCAGAGAACGTCGGAGATCTGGGCTTGTGTATATTCCGGAGCCGAGGACGACTCCAATTTAAGGTGGTGGTATTGTAATACCACGATTCGGTAGGTATGGTTCGCCGAATAGAATATAAGTAATGGTTTGTCCTTTCCTAACACCGAGTCCTTTTCAGCACAATTGGCTCCAGAGTTAGAAAAAAACTTTGCAGTTAAGCGTGCTCGGGCGGGAGAAATCCAGGGATGGGTGACCTCCCGGGAAGTTGTTGTTGGATGACCGCAGCGATGCCCGTTAAAAACCCCGCACTGTCGGATAACCGCAGTGGCTAAGTGGGGACAGTATCGGTGGAGGGACAGGTCATTACAAATAGGTTATAATATCCATCCCAATTTCAAGGGTATTTTTGTCTTTTAATAAAAGGGTGTTTTTGTAATTTACTTAAGAGGGTATTTTGGTATTTTTTTAAAATTATGGTTCACGTGACATGTCAAATTTATATCTTACTTGTTAAATCTAAAATTGACACTTGTCGCTTTAGTATCGGTTATTAAGTTTATAGTGTTTTTTTAAATTAACAAAATTCTTATTTAGCTGGAATGTAAATTCTTACTGTTAGACTCACATGATTAGTGGAAAGAACAAACGAAATTTGAATTCATGTTTAGTACTTGTCACGTGTCATCAATTGATAGGGGTGCATAGAATCCTTTGGTGTAAATCTTGTTTGCATTTCGTGTAAACTGTGGCTTGGTTGACTAAGGAAACTCCGGCCAATTTATTCGCCTCTAGTGCCAAGTGTCAAGGCATTATTAGCTGATAGTTATTTAGGGTTTTAATCAATTTTAATATAAATATCAAAGTTGCATTAGTCGGTCAAGGAAGGGATAATTTCTTCCGTTTGGTGTTTAGGTTCCTGTAAAAGAGAAAAAAAAAATACAGTAGGTTTTAAGATTTCTTTTGGCATAAATCTTTTAGAATAGTTAAGGGATTCTTTATCACTGGATGGATTGGAGATTTCGTATTCATATTACTAGCGTTTGAGGTAGGCGCAACACAATCAAAAACCTTCTTTTTATTTAAGTTTCTTTTAATTAATTTTATTTTGTAAGTTTTGATTCATATATGAATGATAATCGATGTTGTGTGTATGATTATGTATGTTGGACTGCGGTCCATAGATTGTGATTCTTAAAAACAACTATGATGGGATACGAGATATCCTTGGGAACGGTTTTGTTCCCTAAACCCACGTGGGGCTCCCTGGGGCGAGCGGATTTGATGTGATTGATTTGATTGTTCTTATGGATGTGGTGTTTCCATGTATTTGTGATGCTATTAACCATGCTAGTTGTTTTAAAAAGAATTGAAAATGTTTGATAAAATGTTTTGTTGCTTCTTTTCCTACTGGGTGTCACAACTCACGTCGTTTAATGACAAAAAATTCCAGATTTTATGGCACCACAAGGAGTTAATGGCGGAAAAGCGTAGAGATTGGTTTTGGTGCTATTATTAGTAGTTTGCATAGGATTTATGATTGGGATTGTAATGAAATATCATCAACCCTTTTAGATGATTTAATTAATTATTTATTGGTTACTAAAGCTTTAAAGATTATTGGGTTAATGTATAACCAAAGAAAACAATGCGTTGTTTAGACTACTCTATTTGATTGAATAATGGAAATTTCTGGATCATGTCAGTTTGACTGTCCATAATAATTATTATATAATACTTTTTTGTCTCATTTTTTTATGTTACATGTAAAAATCTCTCAATATGTACAAATAAAAATTTCATAATTTTCTGAGTTCCAGAAGTATTTTTAAATCAATTGTTTTCACTGTACAAGGATCAGACGTTTTCTGTCAGATTCAATTTTACTGAAGTTGTCTATTTTTTTTAAAATATTCTATGTCATGTTTTAGCCTTTGGAGTCTACTTAAAACTCAAAGATGGTTCTTTTATCTTTTCATAATGATCGATCAAATAAGATTTGAAGTTGTGAGTGAATTGATATGATTTTTCTAAAACGAATCGTCACTGTTGTACGTTTCTGCAGTACTGGTCAACTACTCGTTTGACTATGGTCAAAAGGTATTTAAGATAAACTAAAAATCCTAGAAATTTTATTACTGGAAAGGAGATAAGTTAGGATTCAGAATATATAATTATAATAATTTATGGATTCGTATTGGACTCGGTAAAATTATTTGAGTGACCTGGCGTCAGTTTCTGTTTTATGAATCTTTCTTAAAAACGTAATTATTTTGGATTTAATCTGAAACTTTTAACGGTGAAATTAATTTTTCTGATAAATTATATTTCTTTAGGGTTCATGTAAACTAAAAATCACGTCAAATTAACGGTTAGATGTTCCGAAAAGAATTTTTATATATCCGCTGCGAAAGAATTTCGAAACTGAACATAATTTAACTAAGCTCGGATAAATTATTTAATGAGCTTGGGCTTAGTAGCCGGGCTTCGTCTATGGTATCGAAGTAGCACTTCGGGTTTTCGGACATGGGATCCACGCACGAAAAAATCGGGGTGTTACAGGGATGATGGAGGAAACCATTCTTTATGCATGAGTAATTTTATTTAATTCTTTTATGAATATTTGCACTATTATGAATGGAATTATGATTTTTATTGATTATTTGTGATTTTGTCTGATGATGTATGCTTAATCCATGAGATTCTTGATGCATCATGCTTATGATTTACATATAATACTTACAAAATCTATTTTTGGCAAAGTAAGAGTCGGTATTTGTTATCAATATAAGCTTTAATTGTTTAGAATTAATAATTGAATCGCATGAATATAAGAATTGGTGAAATCCTGAGTCCTGGTTCCTCTTGATCCTGTGACAATTTTGTATATATTTTTGTTTTTAAATCTATTCAAGTCCGAGCATCGAACTCTTATTTACCGCAATCTTAATACTATAACACCTCTTTTTGAAAAAATGAAAAATCAAAATAAAAAATTAAAAAATGAAAAAAATCATAAAAATGGAGCTCATTTACCTTGAAATGTTGACTCTTGTGCAAATATGTAATTTTTAGGAGTCTTAGTCTAGATATTTAGGCACCCCTGATTCTAGCACAATTCACATAGTGATAAGAAACTTGCACGCGCACGATCTACCAATACATGTATAGCCTCATCCTTGAGGTGTTCTATCGGAAGTTTTAGTTGCCAATCACTTTAGAATACTGAACGAAACTTGACTATCTTGTTCTTTGGTTGGTTGGGATAGAAGGTGGAGGTTACATTAAGAAAAACAACCATCGAATTTAACTGGGTGCATCAAAAAGGGCTACCTCTTGCGAAGTGTCATGTAATTTTTTGTTTCTTTTTCCTTATGTATCAAAAGTGTTTCCTTGTTCCAAAAAAAAAAAAAAAAAAAAAAAAAAAAAAAAAACGATGTATATATTCAGAAAAATCAGAAGAAAAAAGAAAAAAAAAATCAGAAAAATACAAAAAATAAATAAATAATCAAGTATTCAAATTCCATTTGTGTCATGTAAAGAGTCATCTTTTGTTTTATTGTAATAAGCAAGGAAGGGTGTATGCCATTGATGTACAACGCGAGTAATTGTGAAATACCTCCAACTCATTCACAATCCTCGTAAAGTCCGGACAGCTAGCTAGATTTCGACCTCAGTTCTTAGCCTGAGAAACTATCTCTTGGTGATTAGTAGTCATAACATCCGATCTTTCTTTACACATGTGTATATACACTTTACACTCTTATCACATGTCTTTATTTGTTATCAGTGCTAGGATTGTGCCTTAGATAGCTAGATTGACATCTCCATTTTGCTGTGAGCTTAAACTGTCTTGCACATGTCACATTTGATGGAATCTGAGCTCATATTTTTTCCTAGAACTTTGTAGGTACGTTCTAAGCAAACCTTCACGAGACTTCACTCGTCCACTAGGGAAACTTAGTGGTTTAAAAGGCTTAGTGCATACGCTAAATGCATTCGAGAGACCAGCGACAGTGGTATAGGTAGGATTTCCTTAGTTTTGTTTTACTTGAGGACAAGTAAAATTCAGGTTTGGGGGTATTTGATTAGTGTTAAAAAGTGCATATTTCTATATATTTTTCTTGGCATTTAACTCATCTTTTGTGCATTAATTCTACATTTTATCCCATATTCTGTATTTTCATTGTTTTCAAGAATAAATATTTTTATTAATTAATTTTGCATTTTTAGGTAATAAATAAAGTTTGGATGAATAGCGGAGCGAAAAGAGCAGAAAAGTAGTGAAAAGCCGGGAGGAATTACACAAGGAAGCCGCGAAGAATGTTGTGCACAAGACCAAAAGGCTAGAAGTGGGCTTGAAGAGGAAGAATTGTTCTTAAACAAGATATGGGCTTGGCATACCCAAGGCCCAAAACCCTCACCCTCACCCAAACCCATTACCAATATCCATACCCGCATTCATCTTCAGCCGTCAGATTGGATCATCTCAGCATCCTACGGTCGCTTCATCGTCGTGCATCGAAGTCTGAAGCTCCTGTCAAACACTACAACACCTAACTCCATCTTGGACCGTCAGTTTTGATGTATTCCATATCCAACGGTCGCTCCGCATCCATTTACATCACATCGTTGGATCCTTCCCTCATCCTATCATCCTACGGATTCCCCTCACAAAACATCGAGATTTGATGGGTCTGCTCAACACCCAAACAACCAAATACCATATACCCAAAACAAACACACCCTAGCCAAAACCCATCGAGCCATCTCCTTCTTCCCCTCTTCTGCAACAGCGACGCTGTCTCCATCACCACCACCATAACCCACAAATCACTCAACCACCACCACTCGAGCCATCATCACTTCTAACAACCAAGACCTACCTTTCTAGCCACTTATAACATCACCTCCTAATCGTTTCATCTCACAGGAACCCTAGGTTAGGAGTTGATGAAATAGGTGAGGTTAGAGGATAAATCGAAGGCATGGGTAGCATCAGCAGACGACAAGGAAGCATGGGTGATAGCTATCAATCGTTTTCAGAAATTAGGTAAGGATTTTTTGTAAAACCCTAATTTCATAAATTGGGGATTTTTGGGGAAAGTTAGTGTACGTCTAATTAGGGGCATGGGTGAAAGTTCTCGAGTAGTTTTCAATGTATTAGGTGATTTAATCTCACTTTTTGTCAGAACCCTAGTTCACTGTTTTGGGGATTTTAGGTTAAAAATTATTGTTTGTATAAATAGATGTGTGGGTGTGTAATAGAATCATCCTGGGCTAGCCAGTGAACAACATGCTTTGAGTTATAAATTTTACTTCTTAAAAATTGCAATATTAATTTGATACTTGATATATTTTCACCTTGACTGTGTATGCTATTATGATGATATTTTTGAGTATGTCTACACCTGTGAAGATGATGATAATGGTCATGTATATGTTCTAGTTTCATCTTCTAGGGATTTGAGGAAGCCCTAACTTACTGTTATGTGTTACACTATGATTATGTTGTTCTTGATTGATAAACAAGTTTAGGAAAGAATCAAAGTTAGTAAATCATCATTCTACTCTCACATTGTATGTTATGAATACATGGTATGTTATGAATACATTGTAGTTAGACTTATAGCATGTTGATAAAACTACAACTCATGTTCAACCAGACCACTCTTAATCCTTAGACTAGTTGTGTCTTAACCAAGACAATTAGTGCTTTGGAGTCATACTTTAGTTGATTTGATCTTTCTATAGGAGAAACTCCTTAGATGTAGAGAACCAAGAATGGAATCTTAATCCTTGCATCTTATAAGGCAAGAATAGCATAATCTAGTGAATACATGGTGTAAGTTAGAGGTGGACTTAATAACCCTAGTAACTCAATCCTTTTTATCAACTTTTGTCACTAGCTCCTTTGAATTCAGTTAACTTTTGAAACTTAGAGAACTTTAGCAAATCCTCCAAGTCCCTGTGGACAAAACTTCTATTTACATTCTATCTTCATCAAGACCCTGTATACTTGTAGGTAAAACATAGGTTGTAGTTTTTAGGTCTCATTCCTTGAGCTACCAGTCAGCTTGCTAGTCAAATGAATGATAGAGACAAGGGACAATTCCCAAGCCTAAGGGTTCTTTTGAGGTCAGCACATCTGATGCTAAATCCTCCGATCAAGTCCAAGTCGTTACTTCCTTAAGAAGCGGACGAATCATTGATAATCATGTTAGTAATCCTAAGGAAAATGAGCATGAAAGGAACACACCCATTGTGACGCAGGTTACACCTTCGGCACAAAAAGAAACCAATGAACCTGAAAAAGATGAATTTGAAAATACTTATGTTTTCCGTGCTCCGTTTCCTCAACGGTTACTACCCCGTAAGAAATGAGCTAGTTCTAGTGACATCTTAGAAGTTTTTAAACAAGTTAAGATTAACATTCCTCTTCTAGATGCCATTAAACAAATTACTCTGTATGCTAATTTCTTGAAAGATATGTGCACTGTGAAACGTAATTTGAATGTGCAGAAAAGAGCTTTTCTTGCTGAACAGGTGAGCTCTATCATTATGCAGAAAACGCCTCTTAAATACAAAGATCCTGGTTGTCCTACTATTGCTTGAACTATAGGAAAACACAAGATTGAGCATGCTTTATTAAATTTAGGCGCTAGTGTGAATCTCTTGCCATATTCTGTGTATGAACAACTAGGACTTGGTGACTTGAAACCCACTAATGTCACACTCCAATTGGCTGATAGGTCTATTAAAATTCCTAGAGGAGTGGTAGAAGATATTCTTGTGCAGGTTTATAGCTTTGTTTATCCTGTGGATTTTATTATTCTAGATACACAACCTGTGGCAGACCCTAGTGGTCAAATTCCTATTATTTTAGGACGACCTTTCTTAGCAACCGCTAATGCGATCATAAACTGTATGAATGGTATTATGGAACTTACTTTTGGTAGTTGGAAAATGGAAGTGAATGTATTTAATGTTGCACGTTCTCCTCCTGATTTTAATGACCATGAAACTGTTTGTATGATTGATGAAATTTTTCATGATACTTTCTTGCAGAATCATTTAGAAGATCCATTAGAAGCATGTTTAACTCATTTTGGGCAGGATATAACTGATGATAGTGTTATTTGTGAAGTCAATGCATTGTTAGACTCCACCCCACTGCCGGACACTAGTAAATGGAAGCCTAAAATTGAACCTCTTGTACTGCCCGAATCTCGAATAGTTCCATCAGTCGAGAAAGCTCCGACCTCAACTCTTAAGCCATTGCCCGACACTTTGAAATATGTTTACTTAGGCTCTGAAAAAACTTTACCTGTCATTATTGTTTATAATCTCACACTAGAACAGGAAAGTAAGTTGGTAGATGTCCTTAGAGAACATATAAAGGCTATAGGTTGGTCCATTGCAGATTTGAAAGGTATTAGTCCTAGCGATTGTATGCATCATATCTACTTGGAAGAGAACTCTAAAACATCTAGAGAGATGCAACGTAGGCTAAATCCTAACATGAAATAGGTAGTAAGAGAGGAAGTTCTGAAACTGTTGGATGCAGGTATCATTTACCCGATATCCGACAGTACTTGGGTCATCCCTGTTCAAGTTGTGCCCAAGAAATCAGGAATTACCGTAGACAAGAATGATTGTAATGAATTGATTCCCACTCGGCATACCACCGGGTGGCGTGTATGCATTGACTATAGGAGATTGAACAAGGTCACGAGGAAAGATCATTTTCCTCTGCCATTCATTGACCAAATGCTTGAAAGGTTAGCCGGCCATAGTTACTATTGTTTCTTAGATGGTTACTCCGACTATAACCAGATCCCTATTGCCCCTGAAGACCAAGAAAAGACCACTTTTACCTGTCCATTTGGGACATTTTGCATATAGACGCATGTCATTTGGGTTGTGTAATGCACCCGCCACTTTCCCGCATTGTATGTTAAGCATATTTTCTGACATGGTAAAAAGGTTTATTGAAGTTTTCATGGATGATTTTTCTGTGTTTGGATCTTCTTTCGATGAATGTCTCCATCATCTCACTCTTGTCCTAATGAGATGCAAGGAGAAAAATCTTGTGTTGAATTGGGAGAAATGTAACTTCATGGTTCAGTTTGGAATTGTGTTAGGTCACATTGTTTCTTCCAAGGGTATAGAAGTATACAAGGCTAAGGTTGATTTAATTTCTAAGTTGAGACCTCCACGTATAGTTACAGAAGTTAGATCATTCTTAGGTCAAGCAGGTTTTTACCGTCGTTTTATTAAAGATTTTAGTAAGATCTCACGTCCTTTATGCAATCTTCTTGGTAAGGACGTTGCTTTGTCTTTGATGAAACTTGCGTTGCGACTTTTGAGAAGCTGAAATTGTTCTTAACTTCTGCCCCTATTATACAACCGCCTAATTGGAATCTTCCATTTGAGATTATGTGTGACGCGTCTAATTTTGCAGTTGGAGTTGTTTTAGGACAGCGCAAGGATAAAACATAATGTTATTTACTATGCTAGTAAGACACTGAATGATGCACAATTGAATTATACCACTACTGAAAAAGAACTGTTGTCGATTGTGTTTTCTTTAGAAAAGTTCAGACCTTATCTTTTAGGGTCTAAGATCATTATATTCTCTAATCATGCCGCCTTAAAGTACCTTCTTTCTAAGAAGGATGCTAAACCTAGGTTGATTAGGTGGATATTATTGCTGCAGGAGTTTAACTTTGATATTCAGGACAAGAAGGGATCTGAGAACGTAGTGGCAGATCACCTTTCTAGGATCATTTCAGAGTCTTCTAATGATGCCTTACCTTTGCATGAACCGTTTCCCGATGAACAATTGTTTGCTGTTTCGCAGTTACCTTGGTTTGCTGATATTGTTAATTATCTTGTTATTGGTCAAATTCCTGAGCATTGGTCGAAACAAGATAGAACTAAATTTTTAGGCGAGGTTAAGCATTTTTTTTGGATGATCCATATTTGTTCAAATATTGTCCTGATCAGATTATTCGCAGATGTGTGCCTAATGATGAAATTATGAGTGTTATCACTTTTTGCCATTCTTATGCTTGTGGTGGCCATTTTATCTCTAAGAAAACTGCTGCCAAAATTCTGCAATGTGGATTTTATTGGCCTACTTTGTTTCATGATACTCATGAGTTTTGTCGAAGTTGTAACAGGTGCCAAAAGCTGGGAAGGATTACTAGGCGCAACATGATGCCGCTGAACTCCATATTGATAGTGGAAATATTTGATGTATGGGGAATAGACTTCATGGGACCTTTACTATCTTCAAACGGTAATGTATATGTGTTTAAATGGGTTAAGGACATAGCTACCAAGACAAATGATCGCAACGTTGTGATCAAGTTCGTTAGAGAATGCATATTTTCTCGATTTGGTACCCCTAGAGCCATTATCAGTGATGGAGGGTCACATTTTTGCAATAGTTCCTTTAAAACTCTTTTAAGTAAGTACTCCATTACTCATAAAGTCTTTACACCATATCACCCCCAGACTTGTGGTCAAGTCGAAGTTTCTAACCGACATATTAAGCAAATATTAGAGAAAACGGTGAATCCAAACCGTAAAGATTGGTCTGCACGATTATTGGATGCACTTTGGGCTTACCGAACTGCTTATAAGACACCTATTGGTATGTCTCCGTATCGACTTGTCTATGGTAAGGCATGTCATTTACAGGTTGAGTTAGAACATAACGCCTATTGGGTCATTAAGACCTTTAATGTTGATTTGTCTACAACTGGGAATCACTGTAAGCTTCAACTCAATGAGTTAGAAGAGATTAGGAATGATGCATATGAGAATGCAAAGCTTTACAAAGAGAAAACTAAAGTGTTTCATGATAAGACGATTAGTCGTAAGTCATTTGAACCTGGGCAGAAAGTTCTCTTGTATAATTCTAGATTGCATTTATTTCCTAGTAAGTTAAGATCTCGTTGGACAGGACCATACTATGTCAAAGAAGTTTTCCCTCATGGGGCTGTCGAACTTGAGAACAGAGAATCTGGTAATGTGTTTAAGGTTAATGGACAACGAGTAAAACCATTTTTAGAACTCCTTAATGCCGAGGTGGAAACTGTCCTCCTCGAAGATCCAGTCTATCAAGACTAAAACTGTTTGGATTCTTGTTGTTGTATAGTAGATTTTTTTTGTTCCTTTTTATGTTTTTTTTTCTTTTTGCAGGGAAACAAATGTCAATTGCTTCATGGGAGTCAACCCATTGGATTCTGCTTCGTGGGAGTCAACCTACCAGATTTGTTCCCATTTTCTTTATCTCTTGTTTTTATTTGTTTGTTTGTGAATTTTCGCATCTTAACTTATACATTGGATGACTCAATTACATTGAGGACAATGTACTGATTAAGTGTGGGGGAGTGGTTTTCACTTTAGTTCTTTTTATATAGGTTTTCTCTTTAAAAAAAATGGTTTATTTGAGCTATTGCATTTCATGACCAGCTGTGGAGCGGGTTTATCCCCATCTCCTATTTTATCCGGTTGTAGAGCGGATTCCCCTTTCTCCTATTTTATCCAGCTGTTAAGCGGATTCCCCTTTCTCCCATTTTATCCGGCTGTAGAGCGGATTTCCCTTTCTCCTATTATATCCAGTTGTAGAGCGGATACCCCTGTCTCCTATTTTATCCAGCTGTGGAGCGGATACCCCCATATTTATCTTCATCCAGCCGTAGAGCGGATTTTGTTTTGTTTTGATCGGGACTAGCAAAATGTAAGTGTGGGGGAATCTGATAAGCACGAAAGTGCGACACTTTTATACCCACATTTATACTAGCTAGGTCTCGATAATAACTATATTTTAGAGCTTTTACAGAAGTGAAATCCGATCACCGGACCGAAAAATAACCAAAGTGGATGGCCTGGTATCTTTATATATCAGTACCACTCAAATCACTCATGGCACTAAATGGAGTTGGAGCTTAACTGGAATCTGTGGCTGGCAAACCAACAACTCATGTGCTGCAGCCGGACCACTTTGCCATCTCGTTCGTTCAAGCGTGTGAGCTGCACAAGGGCATAAAAATGAGACGTGGCCTACTCTATTACCACAGACAACACATTCTTCTTTCTACCAAACCAAAAGACATTTTCATTTCTTCTCAAGCTATGGCTTCCAACGAAACGTAGACACCAGATCTGGAAGCTGAGTTATTGGCCTAGGCTGAAATTGGTTTTGTTCCAAAGGTGGAAATCAGTGAAGGCAACATCAGCATCAACAAATTTGTAGGGTTTTGAGGTAGAGAAGAAAGACCTAATGTTGCTGCTGATATTTGGGGTTACGATTGATTAAGGGGTATGAACTGGATTCAGTGAAGAATCAGCGAGAAGAAGAGGTTTCGAAGGTGGTGTTAGGTGATTCAAATTAGTGTTTGCTGCTATCGATTCGTGGCTGTCCGAGAAGACTAAGCAACAGATATTGGGGGTTATCATCATAAACTGAAATCTGGATCTGTTATGAAAGTTCTGAGATGGGTTTTGAGAAGAAATTGGCTTGATTTGAGATGTAAATTAGGTCTAGATTTTGGGTTTTTTTTAATTAAATGAAGAAATACCAGTCTGTTGCGGTTTTTGAGCTCGAGTTAAGGTTGGAATTCCATCGAGAAAACGGGGAGAATGGAACTGATTGGGGTTTGTTAACGCAACTGAGTTTGGGGGATTAAATGGTGGCAGTACAGGTCGTGAGAGTGAATGAAGCTGAGTTTGCTGCTGATAGACATGTTCATGACTGCAACATTTTTGTATCTCAACTGATGGTTAATTGAGAGCTTTAAGAAGATAACGGAGACGTCAATCGACATCAATTCCTGAAGAATGCCATGAAATTAAAGCTGGGGTCATCTGGTGGAAGCTGTATGCAGATCTGCAGACATAGTATAAGTTCAGAGAGTGGAAGACGGTTGAAAGTGGCTGGAGCAATGGTGTTCATCGGAAGCATGAAGGGCTCACTGCTGTTTGTGTTGGAAATGAATGGAGTTACAAGTTCAGGGACTCCCGTGAATTCGGATTAAAAGCTTATCGATCGGGGTAATTCATATTAGCTTTTGCAAACAGCAAGGAGGGTCATGGTTCAGCAGTTGGTTGAGCTGCTGCTACCGGTGTACATAACAGTGCCTGGACGGACAGATTATAGAAACTGGTTAGGTTGTTGGATTTGGGAATTGGTGGATATTGGATTGGGGCCTTCGGAGTTTGCTTGAAGGGTGCTGGTTGGCAGTGGCCAAGACTGAGACTGGGCTTTTGGTGTTTGCTGTAACCCAATGCGAAAGGAGTACTGGAGTGATATATAATGGGGAAATTTAGGGGTGAGCATAAAAACCGGAACCGCGGATTTGACCCGTATCCGTCCGCAAAATTGTGGATTTCACCCAAACTGCAAAATGTATGGGCCGGACACGGATGGGATTCTCAAATCCACACGTTTTATCGGTTTGGGTGCGGTTGAATATTGAAAACCGCGGATTCACCCGCACCGCAGAAGCCCAGCTTTGCTAGCCATAAGCCCGAGTTGGTCACTAAACCCAGCTATGTATATTAATAAAATAATAAGTGTACCAACTAGGCAACTATCAAATTAACTGGACGTCACTCGTCAGTTAGCTAGTTGGCTGGACGTCCCTGGCCCATGCAGCTAGACAAGTTCTGAACATGCATAATGCATGATTAATGGGCCATAAATGCCAGTTCTCCACGCTTATTCAATCTTGCATGTTGGAGATTGCTATGCGAAGTTTGGCTATAATGCTGTGTCATCTTTTTAAATTCCAAGAGTGAAATCCGCGTTTAATCCGCAACCGACCCGTACAATCCGCGGATCCGCAAAGGTTAAATCCGCGGATGATTGGGCCGGTCACGGTTCAATTTTGCAAATCCGCAACTTTGACGGTTCGGTTGCGGGTGACCCCTAATCCGCAACCGTCCGTCCGTTGCACACCCCTAGGGAAATTAGGGGGAGACCCAAAAAAAAATATTCTCATTCTCAGGCCCACAATTAATTTTAGGTACCGTGACACCTAGGGCTGTTCATGGTCGGTTTTGGTTCGGTTTCTAGCCAAACCAAAACCGAAACCAATACTATTGGTTTCTAAAAATCTAAACCAAACCAATCCATTAAGCATTGGTTCGGTTTCCAAATGGTTCCAGTTGGTTTCGGTTTGTCCCAGTGGTTTTTGGTTAACCAATAATTATGTCAAACCAAAAAAAAAAAAATACACAAATTTATAGATAAAAAAATCGTAATTGCCGATAGTATTGGTTTACACAAACTTACAGACAAAAAATAAATAAAATAAATATCAAGAATAGTTAAAGCTTACTCTAAATCTAGATATCAAAAGAAGATATATAATATATCTTAATTTAGTTATTGACAAATAAAAAAGAAGGGAGACGGGAAGAAAAAGTCGAGTAGCAGCAGTTGTAGTTGGGGGTCGAGAAGGGAGGCGACTGAGAGAAGGAGAAAGAGAAAGAGGAAGAGGGAGAGTATCATAATGAAATAGATTCAGGATTTCTATTTATCCTCTAAATAAATGGGTAGAATCTAATACTTGTAAATCAATGGTAGAAACTAAGTTTAAAAATTAATCGGTTTTTCAATGGTTTTTGGTTCGGTTTTAAAAGTTAAACCAAACCAAAACCAACACTATCGGTTTTCCACTTTCTATACCGTAACCGATCCATTAGTAAATGGTTCGGTTTGGTTTCTTCCTAATTGGTCTTGTTTGGTCTGGTTCCAGCGGAAAACCGAAACCATGTTCAGCCCTAGTGACACCCATAATTATATGAAATTATCAAAAATGTATGCATGACGGATTATACATCCGCATGACGGGTTATGCATCAGGGGTATAATTGGCAACGCAACTTGGATATAACATATCTAAAAATCCGCTCCTTGAAATTTTACAAATTTTATATCGTTGGAAATCTTTTTAAGAGAGCTACGCAACGAGTACAAACAAAAATATTAATTTTTTGTTTTTCACGAAAAAATCGGAGGTGATCATCATTTTAGGCAAAATTTCGAAAACTGACTACATAACCATTATGCAGCCACCAAAAAAGATGCATAACACATTCTGCAGACGCATAACGAATTATGCAACCATTTTCTCGACTGCATAACAAATTATGCATCTGCATAACAAAGTTATGCATCTATAACAAGTTATGTAGCCATTGTTTTGGTTGATTTTAGTGCGTACATAAAAAATTGATGCATAATGCATTATGCAAACATATTTTCGGATGCATAACATGTTATGCATCTATTTTCTCGATGCATAAAAAAATGTGCAACAAATTTCTCGATGCATAATGCATTATGCATCCATATTTTCGGATGCATAACAGCTTATGCATCAATTTTCACGACTGCATAACATGTTATGCATATATTATTGTAGGTGCATGACAAGTTGTGCAGTCTTTGTTTTTGTTGGTTTCAATAGTGACGAAAAAGTTGATGCATAACGTGCTATGCAACCGTTTTCTGGACTGCATAACAAGTTATGCAACAAATTTTGTAGATGCATAACAGGTTATGCATCCATTTTCATAGCTGCATAACAACTTAAAACAACACCCAACAGACTAAAAACCAAATATGATCTTGACATGTTATGCAGTCATAACAACGTGTCATGCATAACTAGCCACCAACTTCACAGCTCCCCATCTATATCTCGACAAAAATCAGACTCTTCAATCTCGGACAACAAGCACACCCTCATATCCATTGTTGCAGACGTAGAATAAAACATCATAGATTCAAGTCAAATCCTGACAGCAAACCAAGCTGTCGTTGATAATGCTTCTTCTGTCAAAACCTGATGTGCTAAACCCTGTAATGTCACACCATAAACCGCCTCCAACAATCCTTGTTCGATACAAACACTAAACACCACCAATCTGCAGCCATTCATCTCATAAAACTGACAGCAGCTACACTCTTTCTTAGCTATTTTCAAGGACCCAAACTCTATCTGATGCTGAAACAAATTGGTACCCAAGTTAGCTCACCCTACTGGCTTCTAATTAACGCCACATCGGCTGCAAACAACCTTGTACTCATCCCACAAACGCACAGAAAACTAGCAAGGAAACGGTGCGGTCAAGCAGCTGCAGCTGGTTATGTTCTTGTTGTTTAGCCTTGACCAAATCTTCCACAGCACTAACCAAATTTGCGAATCACTCTGCACCCTTTTCTTCCTTCTTTTCTCGCTGCCAGAACTGTACCAAACCCTCACCATAGACAACATGTATCCTTCGATATCTTGTTGGTTTCAAACCCACGGCAACAGCACACAGCACCCACACAAACATCTGCAGCAGCATTTGTTTCTTCTACTCTTCTTACACGACCCAGATGATCAACAATGCCCATAGTAGCAACCATTGTAACAGCTGCGAACTAGGTGGTAATAAGATGGTGGTTCAGCTTTTCTGTCGAACAATTGATATACGCTACCTGATGGTGTTGTTGTATGTTGAGAAACCATCTCCTTCAGCTCTCCAATTCCTGCAATTTCACATTCAACACAGCCCAATAACTCCACTTCTTCCAGGAATTATAAACTAGACTCATTCATCATCATTTACTGTCACAATCAACCACATCAACAACATCTCTTGGACAAAGAAAAGAGGGGATGTAAGAAATTCTTCTTTCCTGGCTCTCTTGAGTTAAAATACAACCCAAACTTCTACATCATCTCGAGCTCCCGATTCTTCGAACACAACCACCAAAACCCATTTAATCAATCAGTCCCAGATCCCCTTTTCTTTGTTGATTTCAGTTTCACAACTTCACCAAATTCCTTATCTGATCTTCTAAAACTTCATTCATAATTAATTACATCAACTCCTAACTTCTTCCTCTCAAACATTACCTCAACTGTAGATGATTCGAATCACAAACGAACCCTTGAATACACCCAATCCAGTTGACAAACGGACCCAACTTGGTTGCTGCAATTTCTAATCTCAATCGAGATTTTGGACTCCGTCGATAGATAGGAAAGAAAGCTGTAGGGAGATACGAATCTGAGAAGAAGAAGAAGAAAAAAAAAAGACCGAAACATAATTTCAGAAATTATGGGTTTGAGAATAATTTTCTTCCAGAAAATGGGTGCGCGCCTGTGTTTTTCTGAGCGTGGGTTTCATAGTAGAAAAGTCTGGGAGAATGGGTCTCCCTGTAGTTTTCGCATATATAATCCAGCAAGGAGGAGAAGAAAAGGGACGCCGTTTACAGGGAAGAAATAGGGTTTGAGCATTTTTACTCGTTTTGCAATTCTATGAGCTTATTATTTTCTTTATTTATTTTTATGGCTTTTAAGAAAGCTATGACTTGCTAAACCATTGTTAGGGTGAAAGGATGAACTTGTAGGATACATTATTTGTGTTTATGAACAAAAGTTTCTCTAAATCAAAAGCTTTATTTTATGTTTGAGTATCTCATATTGGGTGATTGTTTTTATAGATCTTTTCATGTTTTATGCCAAGTATACTACATAGGTAAGCTATAGACAATCCCATTGTGACCTGATTGATATTAGATTTATGAATACTCTTCTACTTTGTATGCCATGTATACATAGTGATTAGGGGTTCTACTTTTACGGTCGAGATCAGACAATCTTTAGTCGATTATCAAGAGTCCTTAACGACATATCTTCCGTGTATAAGTAGCTAGGTGTTGCCACTTTACATGAGTAATCTCGAGACTCTTGCGATAAAACACAAGTAATCATATCTTGCAAAGGATTCCTGGATCCTTAGCATTCTTTTCCTCTTGCTTGACACTTTGATAGCTTCGTTTGCATTCTGGTTTCTTAGTACAAAATCTGAAATTTTCTACTTGAATTGATTTTGATTAGGAAGTTGATTGTATTAGTAGAAGTAGTTTAGAACACTCCTCGTGGGAACGAACCACATTTGCTATTGTCTACAATTTGGACACCGTGCACTTGCGGTAAAACAAAGTCGGTTCTCCGACCCATCAGACCATCCGGGCTTCTCACGGCAAATATTAAAATATCATTTATTTTAATATTCTCAAAATATTGGTCGCACGAGCAAAGTTCTACTTGCTGATTCAAGCAAAATCGAGAGTTTCAGTCAAGATCAAACTCTTCTGAAAATCCAAAATATTGCTCGAACGCGCACCAAAAATACCAAAATTCTCAGGATTGAGTCACTGACAATATGATGACACGGGCATGACACCTTGACCGACCAAGGTTGGCCCCTTGGCTTACAGAATCCGGTCCCACACCCTCTCATCGTTTTGACCTTAATTAATATTCCATAATTCATGTTGGGTTCAAACTCTTAGCAAACGACTTGGAATTTGATTAATCGACCATCAGTTGGTCCCACGACCACCAGGGCCGGTTCCATACCCCTTGGTCGGTCCGTCCTCTCTCCATAATTAGGTTTTACTACCTAATGATCGGACGAGCACTATTTTAATGATGATTAGACGAGCATTTAATCATCCTTTCGCCAACTAGTCTACAAAGGACTTTGGTGCATGCTCATTCGAGCACCTGGGCGCTACATGATTGATTTTCAGTAAATCATCCATTGATCAACAATCGATCAGAATTAGGGTTCCAAACCAAATACTCTGCAAAGCATAATTCTGAACACGTTCAAACCCTAATATTTTTATGCTGATCCAGCAATCAACATTTTAATTAATAATATTCGGTCCAGCTGCCAGTATTTTAATTATATTATTTGGTCCCGCTACCAATAATTCATTAATAGAGCAATATTTTCTCAAGCTAGCAATATTTGCTCAATCGAGCATATTTTCCCAAACTAGCAATACTTACTCAATCGAGCAATACTTGCTCAAATTAGTAATACTTGCTATCAATATTTAATTGCTCGACGGAGCAGTAATTCTCATATTGATCCAGCTATCAATATTCAAGAAGTAATATCCTGCATGTTGATTCGACTATCAACATTCTAGAATTCCATTGATCAATCAATCAATATTCTAATTTTTATTAATGTTTGGTCCTGCTACCAACATTTTTGCTCCACTGAGCAACATGGTTCGAACGGACGACCATCCAATATTTCTAATTCCTACTTTGTCATTCGATCACTCATGATATATTAGATCAGAAATGAGAACTTTGTACAATTCAACAATATCTTTGATTTCCTGTCAAATACTCGACATATCAAAATAAGTCCTAGATCGAGCAATCTCATCGGAAGCTCGATCTAAATATCATTATTACTTTGACTGGTAAAATGATATATCACAATTCATCAAGACTCAACGTCTTTCCATTATTGTGTCCCAGCAGACACTTTATGCTCAACCCATGAGTCTCAAAGCATACCACATTCGTTCATTATGCTCGACTCATCAAAGCTAAGACTCATTGTCTAGTGACTCTAGTCAAGTCAACAACTGACTAATCAAATACACGTCTGCTTTGCAGACTCCACATTCATGAGACATCAATCACGTCACATGGGGGGATATTCACTGAGGTTTTGGTCTGACGGCCTACGACACGTTTGTACACCCACGATGAGAAATATGAGTAAGTCGTGCAAGCGGTTGAGGAAGTTAGCAAAGTAGTGGATGAACAATCAACCAAGTCTCTGCACGACATGAAACTGGTTTACCCACGATTCCCACTTTCCCACTCTTTCACTCCAGCAACCGTCACACTTACTGGGATCAATGTGTCTGTTATTATTGCAATATAAATAAGTTTCTGAATCCACGATTGAACGACAACAATTTCGACCAACAATAAATTATCGCTCAATCAATCAAAACTTATCTCAGAATTCAACAGTTCACACCAACTTGCAGAAATCATCAACACATTTATAATCCTTGATCACCATTGATCTCACACACACTTCTCAGCTTCCCTCCTATAGATCGACCCTCATCCCTCTTTGTGACCGAATTGACTATCGATCGGCCATTGTCTTGGTTTAGGCCGGAGTCCTACAGATTGATCTCTCGAAGACCCTCAATTTTCTTTTTTTGATAAGACCTGTGATATTAACAAGTTTGTTCTTGTACAGAACCAGACGGTTTTAATTAACCAGTAGCAACAATGTCGTTCATTTTCTCTAATCTCCAAAATAAAATAAAATTTAATCTCTAAAATTTACTAAAGTGTTATTCAACCATCAATGAAGATTTTAAATGAAGACAACACAAGAGATTTCAATTAATCAGATTAATCTTCTATATCAATGAGTTGGCTTTCCACACAAACGACTAGGCAATATGTCAAGGGATAAGTTTGTAAGAATAGTTCAGAAGCCAAATACCTTGTTATCCTCAAATAGTCATGTTAGAGAATAGCTCGGTTGAACTCACCAAGCGTTGGTATGTCAAGTTTGTTGTCATATTTTAGTGACTCAAAACTCATCAAAAGGCGCTTGATTGTATACTAGAGTCAACTTCGTTTAGGTTAGACTAGAAATTCTAGGAATGTTGAGACATACAAGTATTACTCCGAAGACCTGAAGAATGTGAAGAAGAAGCGAACTACAACGAAAACATCATTCTTCCTCTTGAGGTTAGTAATATTGACTTGAAATGCTTTCATTCCTAACGTATCTTTCAAGTCGTGCTATATTGAAAACATAACTGCGAAGCTGTATATACTGTACATATTGTATGTGTAGATGGTGGATTTTCGACAAAGGCTAATATCGTAAACCCATAATTATACGAACCTCTGATCCAGCAATCAGACGTGAGTATTGAGACACGGGTCTCTCATCGAATTCTCTAAATGGAGAGTACTTTCTCTCAGAGTACATGTAGATATGTAGTATCACGACTGGACAACGGCATATCTCATGAATACTGAACACTTTCAGTGATTATTTCTATATAGTATCACGAGATGGACAGCTCCTAGACAGCTTGCTCTGCTAGTATAGAGCGATAACGTCTTCAGGAACAAACAACGAGTTTACCCTGACTATATAAAGGATATGACTTACCGACAAGCTCATATCGGGATAATTGATGCTCCTAGACAGCTTGCTCTGCTAGTATAGATCCACAAAGTTAATTATTCCCAATTAATATTAATTCTGCCGTGACATTCACTACTGAATTCCCAGAATAATCTATTATTGCTCCTATTCCATGGTCGAATCCACGACTGGTCCCATGTAATGGCAATAACAATTGCTCCTATTCCATGGTCGAATCCACGACTGGTCCCATGGAATGGCAATAAACAATTGTTCCGATTCTATGATCGAATCCACGGCTTGATCTCATAGAATAGAAATAATTATATTATCTCATTACTCCGATTTCATGATCGAATCCACAATTGGTCTCATAAATGGTAATAAATAAATCTTAATTACTCCGATTCTATGGTCGAATCTACGATCCCATGGAATGGTAATGCTCACTTTATTATTCTGAATTCGTAGTCGAATCCTCAGCTGATCCTATGAATTAATAATAAACATCTTATTACTCAGTTTTGTGAATTATTCTCCACTGAATTCCATAATTAGTAATAAATAATCAACAACCGGGCGTCTGAGATACCTCTAAGTAAGCCCCAATTCAAATGGTGAAAGTGTTTTCAACGACGATGCACTAACAGTCATTGCACGAACGAATGTTTCAAAAACGATGAACCTATGCAAAATAGGGAAGAAAATAATAAATAATTAAAAATATTGGCCAAGGTGCTGGAAACACAGACACACGACCAACCGACCGTGTCATGGTCAGTCCCACGCCATTTTTATATTTTTAATACATTTTTATTATTTTCCATGATTTGATGAAAATTCCCCCGTTTGATCAAATCTCCTTCGTCTCGAGGAAACTCCTCGGTTTCATGGTATTTTCATAAATCCGTAAAAAATAATATAAAATTGAGGAAAGGAGTGTGGGGCGTGACCATTGGACAACTGGCCATGCCTTGGTCCAAGCCGGCCCCACACCTCACGGTTTCTTATTATTTTATTATTATTATTTCTCTAATTTCATGAAAAAACTCCTTGATTTCATGGTATTTTGCACAAATTATCAAATAATAATAAAATAAAATAAATCATGAAAACTTGTGGGACTGGGCCTTGGCCGGCCAGCCATGCCCTAACCGGTCCCACACGCCCCTTTGTTTTATTATTTTATTATTAGTTTTCCTTGAATTCATCAAATTCCTTGATTTCATGGTATTTCTCTCAAATTAGGAAAAATTCCCTCAATTCATCAAAATACATGAAAAATACACAAAAAATTAGGGAAACTCGTGGGACCGGGCCCAAGCCGGCCGACCATGCCTTTCACGGTCCCACACGCCCTTGTTTTTATTATTTGAATATTTTTTTGCTTCCTTGAACTCATGAAAACTCCTTCAATTCATGGAAACTCCCTAAATTCATCAAATTTCTCAAAATTCATGAATTTTCATAAAATCATCAAAATATTATAAAATTAAGGAAAAGGCACCACGGAACCGTGGTCACGACCGGCCGACCATGCCTTGACCACGGAGGTCCCACGCCTCCTCATTCCTTATTTTATAATTATTTTCCATCATCTCATGGTGTTTTCCTCAGTTTCGTCCAAACCCTAATTTTGACATATTTTCTTGAATGGATGCTCAATTGCACGCCGAAAAATATCAAAATTCTCAGGACTGAGATGCGGCCGCCTTGGGGACACGAGCATGCTATCTTGACCGACCAAGATTAGATTTTTGGCTTACAGAAGCCGGTACCATCAAGTTTCACAGTTTTGACCTAATTTGCACAATTGCACGTATTAGGTCCAAGACTCTTCCAAACACTTTGGATTTTCATAAAGTGATCATCAGGCGGTCACATGACTACCCAGGGACGGTTTCATGACCCCATGGTCGGTCCCTCACTCCGTCATAATTAATTAGGTTTTCTCACCTAAGGCTCGGACGAGCATTTTCGAATAAATGATTGAACCAGCATTTAATCATTGTTTCACCAACAAATCGTCAACTCTTCAGAAGTTCTTTGGATTTGCTCACGTGAGCATATGGACACTATATGGTTGATCCACGGTCCCATGTAGTCGCTCCCTCCTTCATCCCATGGTTAAACTTCTGACGAACCATGAATTGATCATCAATTGATCAAATTAGGGTTTCTGAATCCAAGGATCATCATTCCAGATTCCAACCTTAATAATTTTACGACGGCCTCATGGTCATTAATTTTATTAATTATGCTCGGTCAATGACCAGTATTCTAATTAATATTTTTGGTACGCTGCCAATAATCCATCAGATGGGCAACACATGCTCAGACGATCAAATATTCAACAATTCATCACATGAGCAACACTTGCTCAGATGATAAATATTTTCTCAAACCAAGGAATATTGGTTCAACAATCAATATTCAACGATCCACCGAATGAGAAATTATACTTGCTCACTTCATCTTAAGAATTATACCTCTGTCTCATGACATGTTCAATTCATGAGTTTCAGAACATCATGTTCGACACTCAGCAACTACAAGGACTCATCGTCCCATCAAACCACAAAGTCATCAATTCACTAACAAAACCACGAGACGTCAATCGTGTCACTTTGGGGGGATATCACTTAGGGTTTTGGTCTGGCGGTCTACGACACGTATGTTCAGACACACGATGGAATATGAGCAAGTCGTGCAATCAGTTGAAGAAATTCACGATGTAGTGGGTGCAAAATCGACCAAGTCTCCACACGTTGAGCAACTGGTTTCAAACACGATCTCCACTTCCCCACTCCTTGATTCCATCAACTGTCACACTTCATGGAGTCATGGTGTCTAAAATTCTAGAAATATAAATAAGTCTCTGAATCATGATTGAATCATGGGCATCAACAGTATCATCAATCTCACGTCAAACTGACAACACAAGATCAACAACTCATCAATTGAGCAATTACTCTCAACTGAGCAATTTCAATCATTCAGAACTTATCGTATTCAGAATACACAATACACCTACAATCTTTGATTACCATTGATTCCACACATTCCTCAACTTCCCTCCTACAGATCAACCCATCATCTCTTGTGACCGAATTTACTCTGAAACGGTCATTGTCTTGATTTAGGCCGGAGTACTACAGATTGATCTCTCGAATCGAAAGCATCCCCTTTGCAGCGGTGCATCTGTGTGAGGTTTAACATTTCGCTCGGTTCGAGGAGTCTCCTCCGTACGGTCGTCTCCTCAATTCCTTAAAAACCAGCAAATCTTTTTTTCCCCATCTACAGTATGATACTCTAGTGATGTGACATAGTCATATTTATATGATCATAGTATTAGGGAACTAGACTACGAAGTATAACGCTTATCTTTTGAACTTCGTAGACATGACATCGACATAATCTTGTATAGTTATGATTATGTGAATGGGTTATGGTGAATATTTCACCCTAGGAAACAATGTCTTACATTTGTTTAAAGGAAGTACATTCATGAACTTGTTTTATGAATCCAAAGGGAAATCATTAGGCTTATTGGTACGGCTATTCATTGCAAATCTTTGGATTACCAATATGTGTGAGATGGTAGAACCGATCGTAACTTTGTTATGTATCTTGGTATAACTAATCATAATGTTTGACTTATGATTTCTTATGACTAGTTTTTATTAATTGGTGTAACCGATCCTAAGTAATCACCATGAGATGGTATGATCGATATTTGTAATTGGTGTGGCCGTTCCTAGTAATTGGTGTGACCGATCACAGAGTGTTGTGTAATCGATCCTTGTAATTGGTGTAACCGGTCCTGGTAATTGGTGTAACCAATCCTGGTAACCGGTGTGACCGATCACAAGCAATACCATGAGTATATGGTAACCAGTCCTGGTAATTGATGTAACTGATCCTGGTAACTGATGTAACCAGTCCTGGTAACTTGTGTGACCGATCACAAGTATTTCCATATTAACGTATAATCGATCCTAGTGATTAGTAGAACCGATTTAACCCATGTTTGTGATTTGATATTTGATCGATCACATAGAGATCTTGGAATACAGGTGAACTAATTCTAAACTTGTTTGGAAGTGTGGTATAACCGATTCCAAGAATGTAAATCCATGTAAATATGAATAAGGATTTACAGTGGAAAGATGTCAACATACTTTGAACACGTTCAATAACTCTTATCATTTATTGTTCAAAGATATTCCTTACTACTCAAGGAGATCCAGTGCCAAAATAAATTGAGAATGTTTTAATTAACAGTTTTGGTTTTATATGCTTTAATTACCAGCAATTAAATGCATATCTCTAGAGAATAAAAATTAGTAATGTGCATTTACTAATTGGAGATTTTCTATTTAGAGATTTCAGAAATTTTGGACAAGAATTTATTGGAAATAGGAAAACCGAATTTTACTATTTATTGCAATCTTGAGAATATTTTCGGTTTTGGAAATTCCTTGGTGTCCAAACATCATTGGTCTATAAATACCTAAGATTGCATTGCTAGCAAACTATCCTAAGAGCCAGGCAAACTTCATCTTTTTATTGTTTCTGGTGGAGTCGTCTATTCGGAGAGGAAAGTACCCTAATTAGGTGAAATCTCTTACGACCGCTCGTTAAAAAACTTCTATGGGATCAAGAAGCTCTACGAGTACCGTTGGTGGGAAACTAGATAATTTCAGTGTTATTAGTTTTTGATTGATTTGATTGACTAACGATTGTTTAAACTTTGATTGCAAATCTAAGCTTGAGTACTTTGGTAGTTATTAGATAGATTGATCTAACTAGGCAAAGGAGTTTATTAGATTTAAACGGAAGAGCCTTTGCGTATGACTTTAGATATCTTTATCTTGAAAGAATCGAAAGAGTTGTTACCAAACAGATTTGTTGTTCTTTTACTGTTTGGAATACGAATCAAAGGAATTGTTCCAGTGCTGCACTCATTGAAGTCGGAAGTGCAGGAATACTAAGGAAACTAAAGGAACTAGGGGTAGTTGCTTGGTCTCAACTATACGAAGTTGGTGTAGATTTTGTATAGTGGCTTAATTATGAGAGTATGCAATTCTTGACTAGGTCATGAGGTTTTTCTGCACTTGTAGTTTTCCTCGTTAACAAAGTCTAGAATACTGGGATGAGAAGACTTTATTCAATATCAGTAGTGTTCTTGGTACTCCAGTTAAAGTTGACGAAGTCACATTAAACTATGAAAATGGTCTTTATGCAAGAGTTTTGGTGCAAATTGATTTAGCAAAAAAAATTCCTAGCAAGATATGGATTAAAACCAAGTATGAAGGCTTTATGCAAAATGTTCTTCTTACACAGTTACCCAAATTTTGTCCTAACTGTAAGATTGTTGGACATACTCAACCAGAATGCAGAGCAAAGAATAACACATCTCAGGATACAGTGGGAGTACAACAAGCAGGCAGTAAGAAAAATCCTCAGAATATGGAAAAATTTGATATAGCTCCACCTCAAATCAAAGAAACAGTTAATAGTTCAACAAATGAGGCCAATTCTCCAATTCAGGATATGGAGAATATAGCTCCACCTCAAATAAAAAAAGCAGTTAACAGTTCAATAAATGAGAACAGTACTCCATCTCAAGCTAAGGAATCAGTTAATGAATCAATAAGTATTCTTCAAAGAAGTTCTGGCAGATTTGAAGTGTTAAAAGATATGGATAATGGAAAACAAAGTACTAGTGAAGAAATGTTAAGTCATGCAAAAATCTTACAGGTGGTGGATGATAATGCTCTGGAAAACAGTGTAATCAAATATGTAAATGGTAAAAATTGTGAAGTATCTGAAGAAAGAGTCCCCTCCACTTCTTGGTCCAGGGTTATTCAAAAACCAAGCATGGCTACAAAATCAGATGCTCAAAAGAATGTTGAACCAAAGGCTCAACCTGCACCAGTAAAGCATAATCTTAGAAGAACACAAGGAAAAGGAGGGACATGCCTCCATCCTAAACAATGAAGGTAATATTCTGGAATTTAAGGGGCCTTAAAAGACCTAGGGCTCAATAAAAACTTTGGTATTTAGTAAATCAATTCAATCCTTCATTAGTTTGGGTAGCAGAACCAAATTTTTTTTGTAATTCATCTTTTTGCAAGAAGTTAAATTCACCAGGCATGCAAAGTATGGTTATTCATAATTCAGTCTCAAATAAAAAGGGGAATATCTGGTTGTTTTGGAATAAAACACTACCAACTCCAATAGTTGTATCAATGTCAAGTCAAATGATCACTGTGAGTGTTGGGGATTCATTAATATCATGAGTTCATGCTCATGCGGGGATAGTTCAAAGAAGGTTTTTATGGTCAGAAATGGAAATCATCAGTCAATTGAAGAATCCATGGTTAATTCTGGGGGATTTCAATGCTATCACTTGTGCAGAAGAAAAAATTGGAGGTAAAGATCCAAACAAAAGATCAATGTTAGACTTTAATAACTGTATTGATGTGTGTGAATTACTGCAAGCTCCAAGATCAGGGCAGCAACATTCATGGTCCAATTGTCAACATGGTAATAAAAGGATTCTTCGCATTTTGGATAGAGCAATGTTTAACCATCTATGGTTACAAAATTATGAAGATTGGAGTTTTAAAGTGGGAGTCAAAATTGCCTCAGATCATGCCCCTTTATTAGGTGGTAAGTTGAGCAATCCTAAACCAAAAAATTCTCCATTTAAGTTCCATAAAATGTGGATATATCATCCTAATTTCATGGAAACAGTTCAAAAAAGTTGGTCAGAGGAAGTGGTTGGTGATCCAGATTTTGTATTTCAAACAAAGTTGAAGAGATTGAAAAATATTCTTAAAGAATGGAATTGGCAGGTGTTTGGAAATGTTAATATTCAAATGAAGGAGGCTGAAATCAAAGTTCAAGAAGCAATGGAGTTATCATATAAAGATCCATTTAATGAGGAGAATCTGAATAATTTGGTGGAATCTCAGAATGTTCTTAACACTAAGGAAGTCTATTTTAATACAATGATGAAACAGAAAGCAAGGATTAATTGGATAAAAGATGGAGCTGCTAATACAAATTTTTTACATACTTCTGTCAAGATAAGGCAAACTCAAAATTTTATCAGTGAACTAGAGGATGAGAATGGGAATGTTTGCACTAATCAAGAGAAGATAGCAAAACTTCTAGTTAAGCACTATGAAGAGAAATTCAAATTAAAACAGTGGAGGATGCAGGTTCATTATTGGATGTGATTCCAAATCAAATTACAGAAGAAGATCAAAAAATGTTGGATTCAGTTCCTAGTGAGGAAGAAATTAAAAATACTGTTTTTAATATGGACCCTGAGAGTTCACTAGGACCAGATGGATTTTCAGGCTGTTTTTATAGAGCTTGTTGGCAGATCATACATGAAGATGTGGTGCAAGCAATTCAATATTGTTGGAAAAGAAGATTTATTCCCAAAGGTCTTAATTCAAGTTTCTTGGTTCTGTTACCAAAAGTGCAGGGAGCAAAAACTCCAAATAAATTTAGGCCAATTTGTCTAAGTAATTTGAGTTTTAAAATCATTACCAAGATTATGACTGTGAGAATGAGTACCTTGATGGAAAAACTAGTAGCTCCTCAACAAGCAGCTTACATAAAGGGAAGATGTATTCAAGAACAAGTACTTCTAGCTTCTGAAATGGTCAATGAAATGAAAAAGAAGAGAAGAGGTGGTAATATTGGCACTTAAACTTGATATTTCACAAGCATATGACTCAGTGAGTTGGGAGTTTCTCTATCAAGTACTTAAAAAATTTGGTTTCTCCTCAAGTTGGTGTGAATGGCTTCATGTGATTTTTAAATCAGCAAGGATTTCACTACTGATCAATGGAGGTCCATGTGGGTTTTTTCAAGTGAGTAGGGGACTCAGGCAAGGAGATCCCCTATCTCCAATTATTTTTGTACTTATGGAGGAAGTGCTGAGTAGGAAGATAACTCAACTGGTGACTGAAGGTAAAATAACTTCAATGGTTATAAGAAAGGGGATTGGTCCAACTCATCTGTTTTTTTGCAGATGATGTTTTTGTGTTTTGTAATGGAGGAAAAAAATGTCTTCAACAAGTTCAGCTGCTACTAGAAGCATATCAAAAATGTTCAGGGCAAATCATTAATAAAAGCAAGAGTAAACTTTTCATAGATGACACATCTATCTTAAGGAAAAAAATGATACAAGAAATAATGCAGAAGGAGCTCAGTGAATTTCCTGATAAATACCTGGGGGTTATTTTAGCAGCAGGCAGAGTTAAATCCTCAACTGTATGGCCAATGGTGGAGATGTTACAGAGCAAACTTGCCATCTGGAAAGGAAAAATGTTGTCCTTTCAAGAAAGACTGGTGCTCATTAAGTCAGATCTTTGTAGCATACTTATGTACAACATGGCTGTGTACAAATGGCCTTCAACTATTATCAAAATATGTGAGAAGATTATAAGGAACTTCCTTTGGTCAGGTGATGGTGAAGTTAGGAAATCCAAAACTCTAGCATGGAAAAAAGTGTGTACTCCATTGGAAGAAGGTGGACTTGCTATTCCAAGACTAGGGGTCATAAATAGAGCATTGTTGATGAAGATGATGTGGAAAATCATGCACTCTAATGAAGAATGGGCAGCTTTTTTTTAAAGCTAAATATATAGAGAAGGATGGTCAATGGAGTAAAAAATGGCAGTTATCTACTGTGTGGCCAGGTCTTAAATGGGCAGGGGAAGTATTGAAAGAAAATATCAGGTGGAATATAGGGACTGGTGAGAAAATATCAATCTGGTATGATGTGTGGATAGGTGAAACTACACTGGAAAATGCAATGAGTACTTCTCAGTTTTATCAAAACAATAAAAAGACAAAACTAGCTGACATCTTACATGAGGGTGCATGGGATATTCCAAGTGAAATCCAAGATGCAATGATGAACCAAAAATTACCAGAAACCAGTGGAGATGAGGATGAAATGATATGGAATGGAGATATTAAAGGAGTATTCACAATGTCAGCAGCTACAAATAAAATCAGACATAAGGAGACCAGAAAGCATTGGTCAAGGTATGTGTGGAATAATTTCTTACATCCTAGTATTGCAAGCAATATTTGGAAACTTGTGCAAGAAATCTATATTGATGATGCAATTATGGTGAGCAATGGGTATGAGCTAGCATCTAGATGTTGCATTTGTGAAAAAGAAGAAGATAGTATGAATCATCTGTTATGGGACTGTGCAGTCAGTGTTGAAATATGGGAATGGATATCATCCATTTTTCAGGTTAAAGTTCCCAAGTCATTTGAGGATGTATGGAAGTGTATAAAGAATAAAAGTCCTCTCATTCAGGAAATATGTATTACTGCAGCTTGTGTGGCTCTGAAAGAGATATGGTTTCAAAAGAACAGGAAATATTTTGATGAGGTAAAACCAAGTGTGCAAAATGTTCAAAGAAGGGTAATGAAGTATGTAAAGGAAGGAGGACTAAGAATGAAAGGACATAAATGTGGTCAGGTGTATGATGAACAGATAATAAAGTTTTTCAATCTAGGGGACAGAAAAACTAAAAATTTGTGCATCAAATCTTGTTTCTGGAATCCTCCAACAGTCACCGACACGAATGAGTATTTCAAAATACAACGAAACGATGAACCTATGCAAAATAGGGAAGAAAAAAATAAATAATTAAAAATATTGACCAGGGTGCTGGGAGCACGGACACACGACCAACCGACCGTGTCGTGATCAATCCCACGCCAGTTTTATATTTTTAATGCATTTTTATTATTTTCCATGATTTAATGAAAATTCTCTCGTTTTATCAAATCTCCTTCGTCTCGAGGAAACTCCTCGGCTTCATGGTGTTTTCATAAACCCATGAAAATAATATAAAATTAAGGAAAAATAGTGTGGGGCATGACCATTGGCCAACCGTCCATGCCTTGGTCCCAGCCGGCCCACACCTTATGGCTCCTCATTATTTTATTATTATTATTATTATTTCCCTGATTTCATGAAAATTCCTTCAAATCATGGTATTTTCAAAATACATTAAAAAATAATAATATAAAATTAGGAAAACACGTGGGACCGGGCTCCAGCTGGCCGACCATGCCTCAGCTGGTCCCACACGCCCATGTATTTTATTATTATTATTTTTAAGATTTCCTTCATCCCATGAAACTCCTTGATTTCATGGTATTTCCCTCAAATTAGGAAAATCTCTTCAAATCATGGAAAAATAAATTAAAAATACATAAAAATTAGGGAAACTCGTGGGACCTGGCCCTAGCCGGCCGGCCGCGCCTCCATGGTCCCACAACCCTTGTTTTCATTATTTTAATATTTTTTGCTTCTCTGAACTCATGAAAACTCCTCCAATTCATGGAAACTCCCTAAATTCATCAAATTTCTCAAAATTCATGAATTTTTCATAAAATCATCAAAATATTATAAAATTAAGGAAAAGGCACCACGGGACCGTGGACATGACCGGCCGACCATGCCTTGGCCTCGGCGGTCCCATGCCTCCTTATTCCTTATTTTATAATTATTTTCCATCATCTCATGGTGTTTTCCTCAGTTTCGTCCAAACCCTAATTTTGGCATATTTTCTCGAATGGATGCTCAATTGCACGCCAGAAAATATCAAAATTCTCAGAACTAAGACGCGGACGCCTTGGGAACACGAGCGCGCTATCTTGAGTCTTGACTTACCAAGATTGGCTCTTTGGCTTACAGAAGCCGGTCCCATCAAGTTTCACAGTTTTGACCTAATTTGCACAATTGCACGTATTAGGTACAAGACTCTTCCAAACACTTTGGATTTTCATGAAGTGATCATCAGGCGGTCACGTGACTACCCAGGGCCGGTTTCATGACCCCATGGTCGGTCCCTCACTCCGTCATAATTAATTAGGTTTTCTCACCTAAGGCTCAGACGAGCATTTTCGAATAAATGATTAAACCAACATTTGATCATTCTTTCACCAACAAATCGTCAACTCTTCAGGAGTTCTTTGTATTTTCTCACGTGAGCATATGGACACTACATGGTTGATCCACGGTCCCATGTAGTCGCTCCCTCCTTCCTCCCATGGTTAAACTTCTGACGAACCATGAATTGATCATCAATTGATCAAATTAGGGTTTCTGAATCCAAAGATCATCATTCCAGATTCCAACCTTAATAATTTTACGACGACCTCATGGTCATTAATTTTATTAACTATGCTCGTTTCAACGACCAGTATGTTAATTAATATTTTTTGTATGATGCCAATAATCCATCAGATGAGCAACACATGTTCGGACGATCAAATATTCAACAATTCATCACATGAGCAACACTTGCTCAGATGATAAATATTTGTTCAAACCAAGGAATATTGGTTCAACAATCAATATTCAACGATCCATCGAATGAGCAATACTTGCTCACTTCATCGTAAGAACTATACCTCTATCTCATGACATGTTCAATTCATGAGTTTCAGAACATCATGTTCAACTCAGCAACTACATGGACTCATCATCCCATCAAACCACGAAGTCATCAATTGACTAACATACCACGAGACGTCAATCGTGTCACTTTGGGTGGATATGATTTAGGGTTTTGGTCTGGCGGTCTACGACACGTGTGTTCAAACACACGATGAAATGTGATCAAGTCGTGCAATCAGTTGAAGGAATTCATGAGGTAGTGGGTGGAAAATCGACCAAGTCTCCACACGTTGATCAACTGGTTTCAAACACGATCTCCACTTCCCCACTCCTTGATTCCATCAACTGTCACACTTCATGGGATCATGGTGTCTAAAATTCCATCAATATAAATAAGTCTCTGAATCATGATTGAATTATCAGCATCAACAGTATCATTAATCTCACGTCTCATCGACAACACGAGATCATCAACTCATCAATTGAGCAACTACTCTCAATTGAGAAATTTCAATCATTCAGAGCTTATCATATTCAGAATTCAGACACCCACAATCTTTGATTACCATTGATTCCATACATTCCTAGCTTCCCTCCTACAGATCAACCCATCCTCTCTTGTGACCGAATTTACTCTGGAACGGTCATTGTCTTGATTTAGGCCGAAGTACTACAGATTGATCTCTCGAATCTAAAGCACCCCCTTTGTAGCGGTGCATCTGTGTGAGGTTTAAAATTTCACTCGGTTCGAGGAGTCTCCTCCGTACGGTCGTCTCCTCAATTTCGTAAAAACCAGCAAATCATTTTTCCCCATCTACAACCTATTACTAGGATCGGTCCCCCAATGTCTAGAGTTGGTCATACCAATTACAACAATTCGATCATACCATCTCAGGTGATTACTTAAGATCGGTTTCACTAACAAAAGTCAGGCCTTGTAAATAGTTTTACCAAGAACATAAACAAGTCATGAGGGTGAAAAAGCGGGGGTCTAACAACCGCACCCAATATTTCGATTAGCAATCTGTATGGACTAACTCCAATATACTTTCTAGAGAATCAACTAGACAGTCAGACTCAATCTAGAGAAAAGTATATCGAGGAGTTAATATCTCTCTTTTGATTTGATTTTACTCAAGCAAATAGAAATCTGCGAGTTTTTATCAAATACAAGGATAATAAACTTGGATGGTACCAAAGACCAATATCCAAGTATCAATCAATTTCCAATCAACAACCAAAGGTTGGATTTCACAATTGATCGATACAAACGCACAACCTGTGATATTTTAATAATATAACAAAATATAAGGCAAAATAGAAATAATACAGACACCAGAAATTTTGTTAACGAGGAAACCACAAATGCAGAAAAACCCCGGGACCTAGTCCAGATTGAACACCACACTGTATTAAGCCGCTACAGATACTAGCCTACTACAAACTAACTTCGGTCTGGACTGTAGTTGGACCCTAATCAATATCACACTAATTTAAGGTACAGTTGCGCTCCTTACGTCTCTGATCCTAGCAGGATACTACACACTTGATTCCCTTAGCTGATCTCAGCCACAACTAAGAGTTGCTACGACCCAAAGTCGAAGACTTTAATAAACAAATCTGTATCACACAGAAAAGTCTACGATGATAAATAAATCTGTCTCCCACAGATAAACCTAAAAGTTTTGTTCCGTCTTTTGATAAATCAAGGTGATTAGGAACCAATCGGTAACCCAGACTTATATTCCTGAAGAACAACCTAGAATTATCATTCACCTCACAATAATCTAAATCGTATGGTAGCGAAACTAGATATTGCAGAATCACAAATGATGAGACGAAGATGTTTGTGATTTCTTTTTATCTTGCCCTATCGGAGATATAATCTCAAGCCAATCTTAAAATTGAACTCGTACGATAGAAAATGGCAAGATCAGATCGCTTCTACAAGAGTAGTTTCGTCTGGCTTCACAATCCCAATGAAGTCTTCAAGTCGTTAATCGACAGGGTCTCGAGCAGAAACCTACGGTTAAAGGAGAATTGACTCTAGCAAACCAACTAGTATCACACATGAGGTGTGGGGATTAGTTTTTCCAATTTCTAGATGTCTCCTTTATATAATTTTCAAATCAGGGTTTGCAATCCAAGTTACCTTGGTAACAAAGCATTCAATATTCACCGTTAGATGAAAAACCTGATTTATCCGAGCTAATATCTTTCAACCATTAGATCGAAACTTAGCTTGTCACACACAAATGAAATGTATTCATTTAGGTTTGAGTGACCGTACCTAAACGTATACACTTAGTTGGTTCACAAATATTTAACCAATGATTAAACATATGAGCACTTTCATATTAACCGTATTCATCTTTTTCATAACTAGGTCAAATGACTCATAAGAACTAGTTCAAGAGTTGTTCAATTTCTTAGATCTTTATACATAGATACAATTAAAACAAAATCGGTTTGATTCATTTGAATCAATTCATGAACAATATAGCCACGGTTTGCAAAGATTTCATTCTTTATTGATTTATTGTTTAAGTTCATGAAACTATCGATTTGAGAAATAACCAGCTTGGGTACGCGTACGGGTATGCGTACCTTAGCTACCAGATTTGAGTTGGCTTTTGGTTTCCAAACTCAGCAGAATTTTTCGGGGAGAAAAGTTTCGCCAGTACGCGTACGGATAGGCGTACCTAAGGTGACTGGTTTATGAGTTCGTAAACTCCAAACTCAGCAGAATTTTCCGGGAGGAAAAGTTCCGCCAGTACACGTACGGGTACGCGTACCTAACCCGTCTCCTTCACCAATACCGTATGCAAACATATGCACACACTTGGTTTCCGGTACATGGATTTATACACTAATGTGCGAACACACTATATATGCTTATATCCATAGTTGGTTACGTAATCTTAACTCTACATTTCAATCATTGAAACATTCTTCTATAATGTTATAATAGTCGTTAGACATAAAGAATCGACTATTGTCATCAAAGCTATTTTCAAGATTGAAACGTCATCATGACTTTCGTCACGGGTAAAGGTGAAAATGGTTAAAGCAAAAGCTTACCAACACATATTTCGAGAAAAAGACAGGCGAGTAAACTTGGCTCGAAATAGCAAATGTGTATGTATGAAAACTATCATACTGATACGACTTTTGTCTCAAGAGTAGGAGATTGAGTAGATAGATTTTTGAGTGACAGATGAGTTCAAGTCTCCACATACCATTTGGTCGGATGAAGTTCCACCGGTTCCTTGAGTAGTTCTTCGTCTTCGTAAGATAATCGCCATGGAGTCTGGAGCTCAACTATTCCTAACTATCCTAGACCGAGACTTAGTCATAAGTATAATAGAAATCAAGACATATAGTTTTGATCACTAACATTGACAAACATGCTTGAGATAGCAAATCATGCGAGTTCTACCGAGCAATGCTCTAACAATCTCCCCCTTTGTCAATTTTAGTGAAAAAACTATCAATACATATGGATTACAAAATAGATAAAAACTTTGTAGCTTCTCGTCCACATGCTTGATCTCCTCGGTGCTTCAACATTACTCGAAAACTTCGTCTTTTCCAAGTACTCCCATGATTCCATAGATGTTCGATTCAGCATCATAGTTGTTGAAGTTCCGTAGCCATAACAATGAGAAAACAAAGGCTCTCGATCATTGTTATACAATGTCATAGTATTATTACACAACATCGAAGTTCTTATATCACAACTTCGACAACAATACTATGGTGATATGTATCACTCCCCCTTAGCCAATACTTTCGTCTCAACATGAAAACCACTCCACCTTACATAATGACCCGTAAAACACGTAAATCATATGTATTTGTAGTGTGAACAACATATTAATTCTCCCCTTTTTTGTCAATAAAATTGGCAAAGGTGCGGGATCCTAATGAAATTTTCACGGAGACGCTTCAAGACCAAAGAAAAGTACATATCAACTTATTTAGATGCAATCATAAAGCCGAAGCTAAATGCATTCATCAAGGAGTTTATAAAGATACAAGATAACCCCTAAATAATTCCACAGCTGCACTCCCCACAAAGATATGGAAATTAAGCGCAAGTTCAAAAGAACTCTCCCCCATTTGATGTCATTCCCGAGAGAACAACAAGAGCGACCTTACTTTTACAAGAAAAGAAGGATTTTATTGGACACCAAAAACCATAATGAAATGATTTTGTATATTCAAAATTCTCAATTAAACTAACCACAAGTAAACCCATGATCAATTTAATCGGAATACACAATCAAATTAAACACAAAAGTGATCAATTTAATTGAACAAGCTCGACATAAGAGAACTTACGGAGCTACGACTATATTAACCATAAATGAATGATTGACTGAATCGTTTTATGCTCAACACAAGAAAACCTTATGGAACATTGCAGTATACACATAAAATATGGATCAGGGAAAGATCAATACTGCGGCATATACAAAGATTCATTATATCTTCGTCACTATTTGCACAATGACATATAATAGACATAATCTTTGTAAACAAAAGATTTTAACCTATCTTCCATCAAAGAATTGACATAATAGGCTTAACTTTTGTTTGTCAAAAGTTCATCGATCTTGTATCAATACATGCATATTGACATATAAATGAGATAACTTTTAACATTGTATGGGACAATAATAGTTCACGGACGCAAACACACATATCCCATAACATATTGCAATATATAAAACCATAAAGATTAAAATTGCAATCATCATCTTCCAAAACAACTTTAGAATTTAAATAAATAAATCTAAAAACATGAAGATGAAAACGTTGGACATAGCTATGTGTACTCACAATATTGGCTATTCCAAACTCTAGTTATTCTTCTAAACAAAACAAGAAAATAAAAGATTTACTAGACATAATAAATAAAATAATCTAATCACCAATATAAAGAAGCACAAGAGGCTACTCATCATCTTCATCTTCGGAGATCACGCAGGAGGAACGAACTTTGTCCATGTCTTCTTTAACATCGGGATACTTGGTAGCAATCACAAGTAATTGTTCTTGCACACAACTTAATTTGTTATTCAATTTACAAACACCTTTGTAAATTTGGCGAAGAAGCTTCGTAGAAGGGTCACTCGAGCCATTAGTTGTGTCACACCTTTGCCTCTTGCAAGCATATTCCTTCATTCGATTGAAATTACACGACCGAACAAGCTTAGGGGTTCCAATGGAGTTCCCAATGGGTTCAATGGATAAGTTGCAACAAATACGTTCAATCAAGCATGGATAGCCTAACTTCTTGTCAACAGAAGTCATGTCTAACTTCTTGTCAACAGAAGTCATGTCTAACATTTGAAAAATAATGAAACCAAAAATGTCAAGTCCTTTGGTTTCCATCACAAGGTAATAGACCAATTCCGCAAACTCACGACTCCAACGAGAATTCTCAACCGTGGAAGGACAAAGGTTAGAAATACCCAATTTTCCAGAAGACCTTAGAGGAAAATCTAGTTGATTAGTAGGAAATTTTCCTCCATTCCACACAACACTCTTTCCACAAAGAACTTTTGAAATAGCTTCTTGTGAAGGTCGTACATCACTTGGTCTAGGAAGGAGAAAATCATCCAACGGAATTCTGGTAATTTTCGAAATCAATTCTTTATTAACTAGAATCCTCACTCTATTAACCATGGTCTTGAATTCCATGTCCTTGGGAACAACATCATAAATATTGGCATAGAAGATCCTAGTAAGAGTATCAAAACCTTCACCAAGGCCATCAAAGATGTTTCCAATCTTGAATTTTTCAAAACAGATAAATCATCCTTATGCCCACTTGTAATATCCAATATCTTTTCTAAAATAAACCCAGAAGTATAAATCTTTTCAAATACTTTGCTACAGGATTCATCCACAAATCTAATTCTAATAGAATTTTGATCAACAGGAAGATCAATTGACGAGGATGAAAAACCTAGGTTGTTTGAAAAACCTTTTGAACCATTAACATTCTTCATGATTCTAGAAGGAAACAAGGGAGTGGACAAGCGATTACTTACTTGAAATTTATCTTGAGAAATCCCTTTACAAAAAGTTCTCCAAAAAGATTTAATGGAGAAAATTCATGAACCCTATAATGGTTCACGTACGCGGACTGATGAGGGAGGAAGGGAGGTAAGCGTACCCGTTCTTCTTTTATACCCACAGTTGGGCTTGGACCCGTTCATGAACCGCAACCCACATAAGGAATGCAGGATTTTTAGAGGTAAGTATTGTACAAACCCTTCTTGAAAAGCTTTTGTCACACGGAGAGAAAAAAACTTTAAACAAAGTCAACCATTTACTTGCCCCATTTAAAGTTATATACAAAAGGGGTGATGCCATTCCTGAAATCAGGTGGTGTAGTATGCAGAGAATTTCTCATGCAAATTTTTGATTGAAATTTGTGACCAGAACTGGGAGTAAAACCATAATGATAAAACTCAGAATCCGTTGTTCCTTTTTTCTTATGACACAAAGAAGACATTTTCTGATTAATGGTTCCTTTACCAATCTTACAAGAAATCTTTTTATTAACTTCAAGAGAGCTGGTAGATGGAACAATTTGTACATCATTAGAACATGATTTGACATGTACAAAACTTTTATCAGAACGATTCAATTCTTCTATGGAGTTAAGCTTTTTTAAGAATTATAACATGTTCTCAAACACTCTAAATAGATCCTTGTCAATAGATCCTTTATGATAGTATTCATCAAAAAGATTAAGTGTGATTCTTGTGAGGGTCCATACCTTTTAGCGTTGATCATGTTTTCTTTGACGATTCTCGTCTGAGAAATTTTTAGTTTTTCCTTTAGACTGTTTCTTCACATCTAGATTTTCCGATAATCTAGATGGCATAAGATTATCATGAGAGACGGTTGGTCTGAACAATAATCTCTGAGCAGTCTTTAAGGAGCTCTGGTGTGCGTTACAGATGCCATGAGCAAGTCTCCCAAAAATATTTCCCATATGGATAGACTTTTGAGGATCAGACAAACACAAACTTATAAGGTTTCACATGTTTGCCTGCTCTGATACCAATTGAAAAGCGGGGGTCTAACAACCACATCCAATATTTCGATTAGCAATCTGTATGGACTAACTCCAATATACTTTCTAGATAATCAACTAGACAGTCAGACTCAATCTAGAGAAAAGTATATCGAGGAGTTAATATCTCTCTCTTGATTTGATTTTACTCAAGCAAATAGAAATCTGCGAGTCTTTATCAAATACGAGGATAATAAACTTGGATGGTACCAAAGACCAATATCCAAGGATCAATCAATTTCCAATTAACAACCAAAGGTTGGATTTCATAATTGATCGATACAAACGCACAACATGTGATATTTCAATTATATAACAAAATATAATGCGGAATAGAAATAATACAGACACCAGAAATTTTGTTAACGAGGAAACCACAAATGCAGAAAAACCCTGGGACCTAGTCCAGATTGAACACCACACTGTATTAAGCCGCTACAGACACTAGCCTACTACAAACTAACTTCGGTCTGGACTGTAGTTGAACCCTAATCAATATCATACTGATTCAAGGTACAGATGCGCTCCTTACGTCTCTGATCCCAGCAGGATACTACAGACATGATTCCCTTAGCTGATATCACCCACAAACAAGAGTTGCTATGACCCAAAGTCGAAGACTTTAATAAACAAATCTGTATCGCACAGAAAAGTCTACGATGATAGATAAATATGTCTCCCACAGATAAACCTAAAAGTTTTGTTCCATCTTTTGATAAAATCAAGGTGAACAGAAACCAATCCATAACCCGGACTTATATTCCCGAAGAACATCCTAGAATTATCAATCACCTCACAATAATCTAAATCGTATGTGTTAGAGCATTGCTCGGCCGAACTCGCATGCGTTGCTATCTCAAGCATGTTTGTCAATGTTAGTGATCAAAACTATAAGTCTTGATTTCTAGTCTACTATTGCTAAGGTCTCGGACTAGGATAGAAAGTGTAGTTGAGCTCAAGAACTCCATGGAAATCATCATACAAGACGAAGGACTACTCAAGGAACCAGTGGATCTTCATCGACTAAAAGGTATGTGGAGACTTGAACTTTTCTATCACTCAAAAGTCTATTTATCTCCTATCTTGAGACAAATTCGTTTTGCTATATAGACTTAGATATTTCGAGCCGAGTTTATCTCGCGTATCTATTTCTCGAAATATGTGTTGGTAAGCTTTCGCTTTAGCCAAGTTCATCTTTACCTAGTGACGAAAGTCGTGACAAGTTTCAATCACTTTGAAAATTGCTTACTTTGACGAAAAATAGTTTGTGAATAACAACTATAGAATATCAACGTCCTCTAAGAATGTTTCAATGATTGAAATGAGAGTTTAGATTATATAACCATTGGAGAATATAAGCATTGTTGTGGAAACACATATATGTATAAATCCTTATTCCTTGAACCGAAGTTTGCGAACTTTGTTGATCAAGAGAACCGAAATAGTGGCGTGAGCCAAGTCCGCGAACCCAGTCCGCGAACTTGAGTAGGTTATTTCTAAAAATGATGTTTGTGAACTTATTCTTATATAAACGAAGGAATGCAAATTAAAAAACGTGGCTATATAATTCATGAACCGATTCGAGTGAATCAAATCGTTTTTGCTTCGATTGTGTCTTGTGTAGTTACATAAGATTTCCTTACAATTGAACAACTCTCTAACTAGTTCATTTGAGTCACTTGAACTAGTTATGGTGATGAAGAATATGGTTGATATGAAAGTGATCATATGTCTAACCATTTGGTTGACTATTGTTGAACCATTAAATGTGCAAGTTTGGGTACGGTTACACAAGCCTAGAAACGTGCATTTCATTTGTGTGTAACAAGCTAGTTTTTGATCTAACGGTCGAAAGATATTAGCTTGAATCTAATCAGGTTTTCATCTAACGGTGAATATTGAATGCTTTGTTACCAAGCTAACATTGATTGCAAACCCTGATTTGAAAGAATATATAAGGGAAAACTCTAGCAACTGGGAAACCTAATCCCCACACCTTATGTGTGATACTAGTTGTGCTAAGCTAGAGTTGATTCTCCTTTAACCTTTAGTTTCTTCTTCTAAACCAGGTTAACGACTTAAAGACTTCATTGGGATTGTGAAGCCATACCGATACTACTTTCTTGTAGTTGTGTGATCTGATCTTGCTGTTTCTATCGTACGAGTACAATCGTAATAATTGGCTTGAGATTGATATCTCTGATAGGCAAGATATAAAAGAAATCACAAATACTTCGTCTCATCGTTTGTGATTTCACAATATCATTTTTCGTTACGTCGATTAAGATTATTGTAAGGTGATTGATAATACTAGGATGTTCTTCGGGAATATAAGTCTGGTTTATCAATTGGTTCCTGTTCACCTTGATTTATCAAAACATGGAACAAAACTCGTAGGTATATTCGTGGGAGACGGATTTATATATTACCGTAGACTTTTCTGTGTGATACAAATTTGTTTATTAAAGTCTTCGACTTTGGGTCGTAGCAACTCTTAGTTGTGGGTGAGATCAGTCAAGGGAATCAAGTACGTAGCATCCTGCTGGGATCAGAGACGTAGGAGCATAACTGTACCTTGGATCAGTGTGAGATTGATTGGGGTTCAACTACAGTCCAGACCGAAGTTAATTTGGAGTAGGCTAGTGTCTGTAGCGGCTTAATACAGTGTGTGTTCAAACTGGACTAGGTCCCGGGGTTTTTCTGCATTTGCGGTTTCCTCGTTAACAAAATTCTGGTGTCTGTGTTATTTCTTTTCCGCATTATATTTTGTTATATAATTCAAATATCACAGGTTGTGCGTTGCTCAATCAATTAGAATATCCGACCTTTTGGTTGTTGATTTAAATTGATTGACACTTGGATATTGGTCTTTGGTACCATCCAAGTTATCTCTCTAGTATTTGATAAAGACTCGCAGATTTCTATTTTCTCGAGTATATATCAAATCGAGAGATTGAGATATAAACTCTTTGATATACTTTTTGTCTAGATTGAGTCTGACTGTCTAGTTGATTCTCTAGAAAGCATATTAGAGTTTCTCCATACAGATTTCTAAGCGAAATATTGGGTGTGGTTGTTGTACCCCCACTTTTTCAATTGGTATCAGAGGAGGAAAACACTCTAAACCTGATAAGTTTGTGTTTGTTCATTCCTTAAAAATTGTCCCATGGGAAATTTCTTTGTAAAGCTTGGTCTTGGCATCTGTAACGCACGCCAGAAGTCCTTAAAGATTTCTTAAGGATTATTATGGTTAAAACCTCCGGGTTCACATGATAATCTCATTTCATCTAAAAAAGAAAATTTAGATGATGAGAACCATTCTAAAGAAAAAAATAAAAAGAAGGAAAGATTGAGGAAACGTCATCACGCTCAAGGATATGGACCCTCACTAGATTAACTCTTGATCTCTTTGAGGAATACTATCGTAATGGATCAATTGATAAAGATCTATTTAGAGCGTTCGAAGGCGTTTTTAAACTCTTAGAAAAACTTAATTCTGTTAAGTCTAAGAATCCTTCCGAAAAAGGTTCTGTACATGTTAAACCATCGAATAATATTGTACAAAATAGGAATCAGAAGAATTTTCCTTCTAGCCAGAGAAAACGAAGGATAAAAAGATCTGACTGCCCTGATTATCATAATTACGTAGATTATATCACGGGGACTGTTCGCACATATCAACCATAAATGTTGCATGAGAATTCCTATGCACATTATGCCTCTTGGTAACAAGCCTGGCACTACCGAATTTGTATATATCTTGGAATGGCGCAAGAAATGTTTGAGTTGTATACAGTTTTGTTATTCTCCTTTAGAATACCAAATAAAGATTTCTATTGCATCCATCGTCTCTCACAAAAGTGTGTTGTCACGGGATGCATAATCTTTGATGTGCAAACGGCTAATAAAATCCCACTTTCCTTTTGTGGGTCGCGGTTCACAAACGGGTCCAATCCCATTTTTGGTCTTATAAAGAAGAAGTTCGCGCACCCTCTTCTTCATCACCCGTCCGCGTACGTAAACCTCTAGGGTTTTCTGTGTTTCCTCCATTGAAGTCTTCTTGGAGAAATTGAAAGAAAGGGTGTTAAAGATTCACTCCAAGTAAGTAAATTCCTCTTGTTCCTTTCAATTTCTTAGATCTCATGAAGAATTCTAAGGGATCAAAAAGAAGCTCCAAAAGCTCAAATACCTCTAGCATGGATTTTCCTTGTGACCAAAATTCTCTTAGGATTAGGTTTGTGGATGATTCTTGTGCTAGAATTTTTGAAAAAATTTCATCTAAAGGTTTTATCCTAGAAAAGAAATTGGATCTCTCTAGTGGGCATGAAGGGGATTTAGCTTGCTTCAAAAAATTCAAGCTTGGAAATATCTTTGATGGTCATGGTCAAGGATTTGATTCTCTCACAAGAATTTTCTATGCCAACATTCATGATGTTGATCTTAATAAGATGGAATCAAATCCATGATAAATAGAAAAATATTTCTTTTTGATAGAGAATTAATTTCAAAGATTACCAACATTCATTTGGGAAACATGCGTCTTCGTAGACCAAGTGATAAACGTCCATCATGTGATGAAATCTCTCTTGGGCTTTGTGGAAAGAAGGTAGCTTGGAATCAAGGAAAGTCTCCTACTAATGATCTTAGTATTGCGTTGATGGCAGTTGGAAAACTTGGTGTCTCGAATCTTTGTCCCTCCACAATTGAGAATTCTTGGTGGAGTCATGAGTTTGCGGAATTGGTATATTTTCTTGAATCGGGTGTTCAAAGTCTCGATATTTGTGGTTTTATCATCTTTTAAATGACTTCGATGACTTCACCCATCAAGATGTTAGGTTACCCTTTCTTGATTGGTCAAATTTGTCGTGATCGTAGTTTTGATCCAATTGGAAACTCTCTCAGGGTTCCCAAACCAGTTCGTCCCAGTACCTTCAGACGCATAAGGGAGAATGTGTGCAAAAGACAAAGAGATGCTTCACTTAATGATTGTGACCCTACCACCTTGAGCCTTCTTCAAAAAATTCACAAGGTCATGTATAAGGTCGATTCAAAGGTGAAGTGCGTACAAGAACAATTGTCATTGGTTGCAACTAAGTTTCCCGAGCTCAAGGAAGAGTTGAAAACAATTCAAGAATCTTAGAATATTTCCGATTAGGAAGACTAACTAGAGTTTGGAATAGCCATTATTGTGATTACACATAGCTATGTCCAACGTTTTCATCTTCATGTTTTAGATTTATTGTTTTAAATTCTAAATTTGTTTGGAAGATGACTTTTGCAGTATTAATCTTATGGTTTTATATATTGAAATATTGTTATGGGATATGTGTGTTTGCGTCCGTGAACTATGATTGTCCCATACCTTGTCAAAAGTAAAGTCTTTCGTATGTCGATATGCATGTATTGATAAAAGAATGAATAGACTTTTGACAAAAACAAAAGTTAAGCCTATTATGTCAATTTTTGATGGAAGATAGGTTAAACTTTTTTTTTGCAAGGATTATGTCTATTGAATGTCGTTATGCGAATAGTGATGGAAAATAGAATGAATCCTTGTGTATTCCACAACATTGATATTCCCTGATCCATATTTCATGTATTACTGTGAGGCTCCAAAAAGTGTCTTATGTTGAGCATTAGACGGCCAAGTTGATTATTTTTATGATTAGCTTAGTTGTTGTTCCGCGAGATACTTTATGTCGAGCATATTCAACTAAATTAATCATCTTGTTTAGTTATTTAGTTGTTGCTCCGTAAGTTTTCCTATGATAAGCATGACAAATTAAATTGATTACTTTTATGATTAGTTTGGTTGTGTATTTCGATTAGATTAATTATGGGTTCTCATGTGATTAATCTAATTGTATATTTTTGAGTCTCCATAAGTTCAGTTATGTTGAGCATTTTCGATTGAATTAATCATGGGTTCTCTTGTGGTTAATTTAATTGAGTATTTTGGATTCAAATTCATACTTGTATGTAATTTGTTATGTCCAAAGAAATCCTTCTTTTATTTCAAAATTAAGGTCGCTCTTGTTGTTCTTTCGGGAATGACGTTTATGGGGGAGAGTTCTTAATTGTGCTTAATTGCCAAATCTTTGTGGGGAGTGCGGCTGTGGAATATTATAGGGGTTATCTTGTATCTTTATAAACTCCTTGATGAATGCATTTAGCTTCGGCTTTATGATTGCATATAAATAAGATGATATGTGTTTCTTTCTTTTGGTCATGAAATGTCTCTTTCGGAAATTTCATTAGGATCCCGTTTTTGTACCTTTGCCAATTTTATTGACAAAAAGGGGGAGAATTAATATGTAGTTCACACTACAAATACATATGGTTTTCGGATCATTATGTAAGGGGGAGTGGTTTCCATGTGAGATGGAGTATTGACTAAGGGGAAGGGATACATATCACCATAGTATTTTTGTTGAAGTTGTGATACAATTGAACTTTGACGCTGTGTAATGATACTATGACACTGTATAACAATGATTGAGAAATCTTGTTTTCTCGTTGTTATAGCTACGGATTTTCTACAACAAGATGCTGAACTTACAACCTTTGGGATCATTGGAGTACTTGGAAGGGACGAAGATTTCAAGTAATGTTGAAGATTAGACATGTGGAATAGGAGCTACAAAAGTTAATTATTTATTTTTTGTATTCCATATGTATTGATAGTTTTGTCACTAAAATTGACAAAGGGGGAGATTGTTAGAGCATTGCTCGGTCGAACTCGCATGCGTTTCTATCTCAAGCATGTTTGTCAATGTTAGTGATCAAAACTATATGTCTTGATTTCTAGTCTACTATAGCTAAGGTCTCGGACTAGGATAGAAAGTGTAGTTGAGCTCAAGAACTACATGGAAATCATCATACAAGACGAAGGACTACTCAAGGAATCGGTGGATCTTCATCGACTAAAAGCTATGTGGTGACTTGAACTTTTCTATCGCTCAAAAGTCTCTTTATCTCTTATCTTGAGACAAAAGTCGTTTTGCTATATAGACTTAGATTATACACATTTGCTATTTCAAACCGAGTTTATCTCGCCTATCTATTTCTCAAAATATGTGTTGGTAAGCTTTCGCTTTAGCCAATTTCATCTTTATCTAGTGACGAAAGTCATGAAAAGTTTCAATCACTTTGAAAATTGCTTACTTTGACGAAAAACAATTTGTGAATAACAACGATAGAATATCAACGTCCTCTAAGAATGTTTCAATGATTAAAATGAGAGTTTTGATTATATAACCATTGGAGGATATAAGCATTGTTGTGGAAACACATATATGTATAAGTCCTTATTCCTTGAACCGAAGTTTGCGAACTTTGTTGATCAAGAGAACCGGAATAGTGGCGTGAGCCAAGTCCGCGAACTTGAGTAGGTTATATCTAAAAACGATGTGTGTGAACTTATTCTTATATAAACTAAGGATTACAAATTGCAAACCATGGCTATATAGTTCATGAACCGATTCGAGTGAATCAAATTGTTTTTGCTTCGATAGTGTCTTGTGTAGTTACATAAGATTTCCTTGCAATTGAACAACTCTCTAACTAGTTCATTTGAGTCACTTGAACTAGTTATGGTGAAGAAGAATATGGTTGATATGAAAGTGATCATATGGCTAACCATTTGGTTGACTATTATTGAACCAACAAATGTACAAGTTTGGCCACGGTTATACAAGCCTGGAAACGTGCATTTCATTTGTGTGTAACAAGCTAGTTTTTGATCTAACAGTTGAAAGATATTAGCTTGAATCTAATCATGTTTTTATCTAACGGTGAATATTGAATGCTTTGTTACCAAGCTAATATTGATTACAAACCCTGATTTGAAAGACTATATAAGGGAGAACTCTAGCAACTGGGAAACCTAATCCCCACACCTTCTGTGTGATACTAGTTGTGCTAATCTAGAGTCGATTCTCCTTTAAACTTTGGTTTCTTCTTCTAAACCAGGTTAACGACTTAAATACTTCACTGGGATTGTGAAGCCATACCGATACTACTTTCTTGTAGTTGTGTGATCTGATCTTGTTGTTTCTATCGTACGAGTACAATTATAATAATTGTCTTAAGATTGATATCTCCGATAGGCAAGATATAAAATGAATCACAAACACTTCGTCTCATCGTTTGTGATTCCGCAATATCTTTTTTCGCTGCATCGATTAAGATTAATGTGAGCTGATTGATAATACTAGGTTGTTCTTCGGGAATATAAGCCCGGTTTATAAATTGGTTCCTGTTCACCTTGATTTATCAAAAGAAGGAAAAAAACTCGTAGGTATATTCGTGGGAGACGAATTTATCTATTACCGTAGACTTTTCTGTGTGATACAAATTTGTTTATTAAAGTCTTCGACTTTGGGTCGTAGCAACTCTTAGTTGTGGGTGAGATCAGCTAAGGGAATCAAGTACGTAGCATCCTGCTGGGATCAGAGACGTAGGAGCATAACTATACCTTGGATCAGTGTGAGATTAATTGGGTACAATTACAGTCCAGACCGAAGTTAATTTGGAGTAGGCTAGTGTCTGTAGCGGCTTAATACAGTGTGTATTCAAACTGTACTAGGTCCCAGGGTTTTTCTGCATTTGCGGTTTCCTCGTTAACAAAATTCTGTTGTATGTGTTATTTATTTTCCGCATTATATTTGTTATATAATTGAAATTTCACAGGTTGTGCGTTGTTCAATCAATTAGAATATCCGACCTTGTGGTTGTTTATTTAAATTGATTGACACTTGGATATTGGTCTTTGGTACCATCCAAGTTTTCTCTCTAGTATTTGATAAAGACTCGCAGATTTCTATTTGCTTGAGTATATATCAAATCGAGAGATTGAGATATAAACTATTTGATATACTTTTTGTCTAGATTGAGTCTGACTGTCTAGTTGATTCTCTAGAAAGTATATTAGAGTTTGTCCATACAGATTGTTAAGCAAAATATTGGGTGTGGTTGTTGTACCCTCACTTTTTCAGTATGGTAGCGAAACTAGACATTGCGGAATCACAAACGATGAGACGAAGATGTTTGTGATTTCTTTTTATCTTGCCCTATCGGAGATATAATCTCAAGCCAATCTTACAATTGAACTCGTACGATAGAAAATGGCAAGATCGGATCCCTCAACTACAAGAGAAGTAGTTTTGTCTGGCTTCACAATCCCAATGAAGTCTTCAAGTCGTTAACCGACAGGGTCTCGAGAAGAAACCTACGGTTAAAGAAGAATCGACTCTAGCAAACCAACTAGTATCACACATGAGGTGTGGGGATTAGTTTTTCCTATTGCTAGATGTCTCCTTTATATAGTTTTCAAATCAGGGTTTGCAATCCAAGTTACCTTGGTAACAAAGCATTCAATATTCACCATTTTATGAAAAACCTGATTTATCCAAGCTAATATCTTTCAACCGTTAGATCGAAACTTAGATTTTCACACACAAATGAAATGTATTCATTTAGGTTTGAGTTATCGTACCTAAACGTGTACACTTAGTTGGTTCACAAATAGTTAACCAATGGTTAGCCATATGAGCACTTTCATATTAACCGTATTCATCTTTTTCATAACTACTTCAAATGACTCATAAGAACTAGTTCAAGAGTTGTTCAATTGCTTAGATCTTTATACATAGACAGAATTGAAACAAAACCGGTTTGATTCATTTGAATCAATTCATGAACAATATAGCCACGGTTTGCAAAGATTGCATTCCTTATTGATTTATTGTTTAAGTTCATGAAACTACCAATTTGAGAAATAACCATCTTGGGTACGCGTACCTTAGCTACCGGATTTGAGTTGGCTTTTGGTTTCCAAACTCAGCAGAATTTTTCGGGTAGAAAAGTTCCGCCAGTACGTGTACGGGTACGCGTATCTAAGATGACTGGTTTATGAGTTCGTAAACTCCAAACTCATCAGAATTTTCCGGGAGGAAAAGTTCCGCCAGTACGTGTACCTAACCCGTATCCTTCACCAATACCGTATGCACACATATGCACACACTTGGTTTCCGGTACATGGATTTATACACTAATTTGCGAACACACTATATATGCTTATATCCATAGTTGGTTACATAATCTCAACTCTACATTCCAATCATTGAAACATTCTTCTATAATGTTATAATAGTCATTAGACATAAAGAATCGACTATAGTCATCAAAGCTATTTTCAAGATTGAATCGTCATCATGAATTTCGTCACGGGTAAAGATGAAAATGGTTAAAGCAAAAGCTTACCAACACATATTTCGAGAAAAAAATAGGCGAGTAAACTCGGCTCGAAATAACAAATGTGTGTGTATGAAAACTATCATACTTATATGACTTTTGTCTCAAGAGTAGGAGATAGAGTAGATAGACTTTTGAGTGACAGATGAGTTCAAGTCTCCACATACCTTTTGGTCGGATGAAGTTCCACTGGTTCCTTGAGTAGTTCTTCGTCTTCGTAAGATAATCGCCATGGAGTCTGGAGCTCAACTATTCCTAACTATCCTAGACCGAGACTTAGTAATAAGTATACTAGAAATCAATGCATATAGTTTTGATCACTAATGTTGACAAACATGCTTGAGATAGCAACGCATGCGAGTTCGACCGAGCAATGCTCTAACAGAGCGGTTATACTAAACACACATATTGGTAGTTCAAAAGATATGCAATGAATGACAATACCAATAAGCCTATCAATTTCCCTTTCGATTCACAAAACAAGTTCATGAATGTATTTACTTTAAACGAATGTAAACATTGTTTCCTAGGACGAAATCTTCACCTCATACCCATACATAATCACAATAGCATTCAAACGATTATGTCGATATCTTATATACGAAGTTCAAAAGATAAGCGTTATACTTTGTATTGTATTCCTTAAAACTACGTCTAACTAGAGTATAATCATTCATAGCTTCGCAGTTATGTTTTCAATATGCATGACTTGAAAGATACGTTAGGGAATGAAACAGTTCAAGTCAAATATTACTAACCTCAAGTGGAAGGATGATGTCGTCGTTGTACCTCCTTACTTCTTCACACTCTTCAAGTCTTCACTAATACTTGTAATGTCTCATATCCTAATACTTCCAATCTAACCTATACGAAGTTGAATCTAGCATATAATCAAGCGACTCTTTAAATGAGTTTTGGTTCACTAAAATATGACAACCAAACTTGACATACCAACACTTGACGGGTTCAACCGAGCTATGCTCTAATAATATTGATTCTCAATTACAGATGCTTGAAACTTGTCTTCCTGCTGAGATTAAATGTTACTTCTCAAAGGAACATAAGGAGAATCAAATATTTTTGGAGCTAATGCTTTTCCTAATGCGATATTTTGAAATTTCTCGTGAACAATTGGAAGCATCTGAAAAGAATGAGAAGTGGATCGAGTCAAATCTATTGAAGTTGATTGTGGAGGTGAATCTTTTGAAAAGGAGAATCAATCATCTGAAAGAAAAGAGAAGACTCAAAAACTTGAACATTGAAAAATCCTCAGTGAATAACGAGAGCACTTCTATGGATTAAGTTATATGCTATAATACTTAATCCAGAAAAATAGACATCAACGTTTGATTTGCGTTAATAATTGTATAAGGTCTATTTTTGAATAAAACTATCATTATTAATGAATAAAACTATCATTATTAATGAATAAAATTATTTCTTATAATTTTTTCTTGTGATAGTTACCGATTACATAGCCTGTGAATGAATGTCTATATTTTTTCTATGTGTATTCGGTTTATGGGATGTCTGATTTCGGTTTTCATAAACTTAATATTCGATCTCATGATGTAACCCTTATGGTTTATGTAGCTTTTTGATTTAGCGGGATTAAGTTCTAATCCATGTTGGTAGGCTTTATCAAAGGATCATAAGGTGTTCCGATTGAAACTCATATGTGAAAAATCGCAATATGTTGAATCAATTTATGTTTACATGACTTGTGTTTATCATAAACATATGTGTTTCGGGTTTTCAAATTTTTCTATTGGCATGCATTAGTTAAAACCGTTTCAACCTTTCTCTGGTAAAGGTTGCTTTTGTTGTTGTTCTTTTGTTCTTGCGAGAAGATGACAACACACTAGGGGAGAGTTCTTACTTGAACTTGCGCTTAATGATATATCTTTCTGGAGAGAAGAGGATGCGGAATCTTAGGTAACAAATTTGTTAGTTAATCGTTTTCCTGTTTTAGAAAATCCTATTTATATTGCATATATTTTGCTTTTGCTTAACAAAATTTCGGTACAATTGATATTCCATTATTGTGTATGGATGTACGTGTGTGTATGATTCAATTGTTTCCGGTTAAGAAAAACGGTGTCAATTTATTTGGCTTGTTGTTTGGTATCTTTTTTATTGTTGGGTATCAAGTGGTTTTGCTTAATGAAATTCGGTGCAATTGCGATGCTATAATATCTATGTTTATTTCAATTGCTTCCGGTTAAGAAAATAATTGTGCAAGTCAATTATTTTGGTTTGTATGTATTGTTTATGGCTTAACGAAATACGGGATCATTTTTTTAGTCCAAATCGATTCTGGATAAGAGAAACTAAGTTAATTCTGATCTTAGTTAGACTTATCAAATTGGAGGATTCGGTTATTCAAGTCTAATCGAATGCATTGACAAGAAAAACTAGTTAACTAACCTAGTGTTTGTCTTGTTTAAAGAGAAAGGTATAAGTTATTGTCTGAATAATTAGAGCCTGAGGAAAAAAATGAAGTTAGTTCTGATCTTTATTTTGGTCTTGTTGAAATAAGCAATTGTATGTTTGCAATCGGTTTAACAAGGGAATTTAGTTTCTTAGTCGATTTGTTAAACTATTAGCAATTTCTTCGGGAAATTGTTTCCTTGATAACATATTAAAACTAAATCACTTGTAGTTTCGGTTTTAATATTGGTTATCTAAAGTGGTATGTGAAACCTTCGTGTTTAACTCTTATAGGTTGTTTACAAGTCTTTTAGATTTGTAAGATCCTTTCTGTTTGTCCTTTATTTGCTCGAACCTTTGTCCATTTGTGACAAAAAGTGAGAGAAAATATGGAGTAAACAAGTGATTTGCAATCACTAATGAAAGGACAATTGTGCGCAAACGTTATATCTAATGAAAGAGTAAAGCATTGACTAACGAGGAGAAACATATCATATTGGTGTTGTAGTATTCTGACTACAAAAACGGGAATAACAAAGATGTTCGGATTGAATATCTACTTATCTTGCCTTCACGGGGAGTATAAGCTTTGTTATTCAAATGTCAACAACGGCATTTATTGATTGAATATATGCAGGTTATTGTGCTGTTGAAACTTGAAATCAAGCGTATGTAAAATGAATTCTTGCAATTTGTTTATCCATATGTAATAAGAGTTTTATCACTAAAATTGACAAAGGGGGAGATTGTTAGAGCATCGCTCGGTTGAACTCACCAAGCGTTGGTATGCCAAGTTTGGTTGTCATATTTTGGTTGTCATATTTTAGTGACTGAAAACTCATCTAAAGTCGCTTGATTGTATACTAGAGTCAACTTCGTTTAGGTTAGACTAGAAAGTCTAGGAATGTTGATACATACAAGTGTTACTTTGAATACCTGAAGAAAGTGAATAATAAGCAAACTACAATGACAACATCATCCTTCCTATTGAGGTTAGTAATATTGACTTGAACTGCTTTCATTCCTAACGCATCTTTCAGGTCATGGTAAATTGAAAACATAACTGCAAAGCTGTATATACTGTACATATTGTATGATACTCTAGTGATGTGACATGGTCATATTTATATGATCATAGTATTAGGGAAGACTACAAAGTTTAACGCTGATCTTTTGAACCTCGAAGATATGACATCGACATAATCTTGTATATATTGTTATGATTATGTGAATGGGTTATGGTGAATATTTCATCCTAGGAAACAATGTTTTACATTTGTTTAAAGGAAATACATTCATGAACTTGTTTATGAATCGAAAGGGAAATCATTAGGCTTATTGGTACGGCTATTCATTGCAAATCTTTGGATTACCAATACGTGTGAGATGGTAGAACCGATCGTAACTTTGTTATATATCTTGGTATAACTAATCACAATGCCTGACTTATGATTTGGTATGACTAGTTTCTATTAAGTGGTGTAACCGATCCTAAGTAACCACCATGAGATGGTATGATCGATATTTGTAATTGGTGTGACCGATCCTAGTAATTGGTGTGACCGATCACAGAGTGTTGTGTAATCGATCCTGGTAATTGGTGTAATCGATCCTGGTAACTGGTGTGAACGACCACAAGCAATACCATGAGTATATGGTAACAGGTCCTGGTAATTGATATAACCGGGCCTGGTAACTGATGTAACCGGTCCTGGTAACTTGTGTGACCGATCACAAGTGTTTTCATATTAAGGTATAACTGATCCTAGTGATTGGTAGAACCGATTGAACCCATGTTTGTGATTTGATATTTGATCAATAACATAATGATCTTGAAATACAAGTGAACCAACTCTAAACTTGTTTGGAAGTGTGGTATAACTGATTCCAAGAATGTAAATCCATGTAAATATGAATAAGGATTTACAGTGGAAACATGTCAACATACTTTGAACACGTTTAGTAACTCTTATCATTTATTGTTCAAAGATATTCCTTAGTACTCAAGGAGATCCAGTGCCGAAATAAATTGAGAATCTTTTAATTAAGGTTTTTGGTTTTATATGCTTTAATTACCAGCAATTAAATGCATATCTCTAGAGAATAAAAATTAGTAATGTGCATTTACTAATTAAAGATTTTCTATGTAGAGATTTCGAAAATTTTGGACAAGCATTTATTGGAATTAGGAAAACCGAATTTTGCTATTCATTGCTTATCTTGAGAATATTTTCGATTTTGGAAATTCCTTGGTGTCCAAACATCCTTGGTCCATAAATACCTAAGTTTGCATTTCTAGCAAACTATCCTAAGAGCAAGGAAAACTTCATCTTTTTGTTGTTTCTGGTGGAGCCGTCTATCTGGAGAGGAAAGTACACTAATTAGGCGAAATCTCTTGCGACCGCTCGTTTAAAGACTTATGTGGGATCAAGAAGCTCTACGAGTACCGTTGGTGGGAAACTAGATAATTGCAGTGTTATTAGTTTTCGATTGATTTGATTGACTAACGGTTGTTGAAACTTTGATTGCACCTAGTTTGTTTATTCTTGAGAATCTTCTCTTTTGATATAAGATTCACTCAAACTAGATCGAAGTATCGACGAGATCTTTAGAAGTGTTTGTAGATCTAAAGACATCTTGTGATAATCCATTGTTAACAGACTCCGTTCTGTGTATGATTGATCACAAGATATTCAAGTGGTGTTGTGCAGGTGTTTATTGAAGATTAAAGAAGATTTGAAGACAAAGAAGATTTCTTATTTGGTTCTCATATATTTGGGTGTGCACAAACCTTGATCGGCTGGGATCCAACTAGAATCAGATTTATTCGATTGATTAGTTGCGTGAGATCGGCATCACTTTATAGTTTCTTGTTGGAATCTATATCGATTGATTGCAAATCTAAACTTGACTACTTTGGTAGTTATTGGATAAATTGATCTAACAAGGCAAAGGAGTTAATTAGATTAAACAGAAGAGCCTTTGCGTATTACTTGAGATATCTTTATCTTGAAAGCATTGAAATAGTTGCTTACCAAACAGATTTTTTGTTTCTTTACTGTTTGGAATACGATCCAAAGGAATTGTTCCATTGCGTACACTCATCGAAGACAGAAGCGCAGGGATACTGAGGAAACTAAGTGAACTAGGGGTAGTTGCTTTGTCTCAACTATACGAAGTTGGTGTAGATTTTGTATAGCGGCTTAGTTATGAGAGTATTCAGTTTTGGACTAGGTCCCGGGGTTTTTATGCACTTGCAGTTTTCCTCGTTGACAAAATCTTGTTGTGTCTTTTACTTTTCTATTTCCGCAATTATAATTGTTTATTATAATTAAAAGTAAAATACACAAACGTTAACTCCGTAAATATTTGATAGTGATCCTATAAAGTTTGGTAAAGTCTGAACCTATTATCAAGTATCACACTTTGGTAGTCGTATTATCTCGATCTTGTATCCATAGAAAATCACACAAAGTGTGAATACCGATTTGTTGCATTGTCTCGACTTTGTCCATAGACGATCACTTTCGGTAAGAGGACTTATAGGTGGATAAATAAAAGACTGTGGTGTATTTTGAAAAAGCGGGGGGGGGGGGGGGGGGGGGGTCTAACAACCACACCCAATATTTATCTTAGCACTCTGTATGGACTAACTCCAATATACTTTTAAGAGAATCAACTAGACAATCAGACTCAATCTTAACAAAAAGTATATCAAGGAGTTATATCTCAATTTCTCGATTCAATACTTAATCAAGCAAATAGAAATCTGCGAGTTTAATTGAAAACAAGAGAAATTAACTTGAACGTTACCAAAGACCAATGTTCAACTATCAATCAATTTCAATCAACAACCAAAGGTTGGATTTACCAATTGATCGATTCAACGCACAACCTGTGATATTTCAATTATATAACAAAATATAATGCGGAAAAGAAATAACACAGACACCAGAAGTTTTGTTAACGAGGAAACCGCAAATGCAGAAAACTCCGGGACCTAGTCCAGATTGAATACACACTGTATTAAGCCGCTACAGACACTAGCCTACTACAAACTAACTTGGTATGGACTGTAATTGAACCCCAATCAATCTCACACTGATCCAAGGTACATTTGTGCTCCTTACGTCTCTGATCCCTGCATGATACTACGCACTTGATTCCCTTAGCTGATCTCACCCACAACTAATAGTTGCTACGACCCAAAGTCAAAGACTTTAACAAACAAATCTGTATCACACAGAAAAGTCTACAGGAATAGATAAATCTGTCTCCCACATAAATACCTACGAGTTTTTGTTCCGTCTTTTGATAAATCAAGGTGAACAGGAACCAATCAATAACCCGAACTTATATTCCCGAAGAACAACCTAGAATTATCAATCACCTCACAATAATCTAAATCGTATGACGACGAAACTAGATATTGTGGAATCACAAACGATGAGACGAAGATGTTTGTGACTACTTTTCTATCTTGCCTATCGGAAAAATTAATCTCAAGCCAATCTTCCGATGGTACTCAAATACGATAGAAACATCAAGATCAGATCACGCAACTAGAGAGAAAATAGTTGGGTCTGGCTTCACAATCCCAATGAAGTCTTAAAGTCGTTAACCTACAGGGTCCCGATAGAAACCTAAGGTTAAAGGAGAATCGACTCTATCTTATACAACTAGTATCACACATGAGGTGTGGCGATTAGGTTTCCCAGTTGCTAGAGTTCTCCTTTATATAGTCTTCAAATCAGGGTTTGCAATCAATGCTACCTTGATAACAAAGCATTCAATATTCACCGTTAGATGAAAACCTGATTAGATTCAAGCTAATATATTTCAACCTTTAGATCGAATCTTAGATTGTTATACACACATGAAATGTAACTTCATTTAGGTTTGAGTAACCATACTTAAACGTGTACAAGTCGTTGGTTCAACGGTAGTTAACCATAAGTTAGCCATATGAGCACTTTCATATCAACCTTATTCTTCTTTACCAAAACTAGTTCAAATGACTCAAATGAACTACTTAGAGAGTTGTTCAATTGCTTAGATCTCATAGAAGTATACAAGATACAATCGAAACAAAAACAGTTTTGATTCACTCGAATTTATTCATGAACATTATAGCCACGGTTTGCAAAGATTGCATTCCTTAAAATATAAATGTCTTAGTTCACAAATTAAACCGTTTTTAGAAAATAACATAATTAAGTACACATACTGGTACGTGGACTTAAGTACCCGGATTAAGTTTGTTTTCAGTTCACAAACTCCAGCAGAAATTCATGGGATGTGAACTTCCGACAGTACGCGTACTGATACGCGGACTTTAGTTCCGGTTATCCTGAGCAGCAAATTACGCATACTTTAGTTCAAGGATATTGGACTTATACACATATGAGTTGACTCACAATGTTTATATCCAACCATGGTTATGTATTCTAAACTCTCATTTCAATCATTGAAACATTCTTAGAGAACGTTATATAGTTGTTGTTCACAAACTATTTTTCGTCAAAGCGATTTTCAAGTGATTGAAACTAATATGACTTTCGTCACTAGTAAAGATGAACTTGGCCAAAGCGAAAGCTTACCAACACATATTTAGAGAAATAGATAAGCGAGATAAACTCAACTCGAAATAGTACATGTGTATAATCATAGTCTATATAGCAATACGACTTTTGTCTCAAGATAGGAGATAAAGTATACTTTTGAGTGATAGATAAGTTCAAGTCTCCACATACCTTTTTGTCGTTGAAGTTCCACCAGTTCCTTGAGTAGTTCTTCGTCTTTGCATGATGAACACCGTGGAGTCTAGAGCTCAACTACACTTTCTATCCTAGTCCGAGATTTAGCTATTAGTAGACTAGAAATCAAGACTTATAGTTTTGGCAACTAAACTTGACAAACAAGCTTGAGATAACAACGCTTGCGAATTCGACCGAGTAGTGCTCTAACAATCTCCCCCTTTGTCAATTTTAGTGACAAGAATATCAATACATATGGAATAAAAAATAAACAAACTTTGCAGCTTCTCTTCCATATGCATGATCTCCTTGGTTCTTCAACATTACTCGAAATCTTCGTCACTTCCAAGTACTCCAATGATTCCAAAGGTTGGAAGTTCAGCATCATCGTTGTTGAAAATCCGTATCCATAACAATGAGAAAACAAAAGCTCTCAATCATTGTTATACAGTGCCATAGTATTATTACACAACATCAAAGTTCAATTGTATCACAACTTCGACAACAATACTATGGTGATATGTATCACTCCCCCTTAGTCAATAATCCATCTCACATGGAAACCACTCCCCCTTACATAATGATCCGAAAACCATATGTATTTATAGTGTGAACTACACATTAACTCTCCCCAATAAAATTGGCAAAGGTACGAAAACTAGTGGGATCCTCATGAAATATCCATAGAGACACTACATGACCAAAAGAAAGTACATATCAACTTTTTAGATGCAATCATATAGCGGAAGCTAAATGCATTCATCAAGGAGTTTATAAAGATACAAGATAACCCCTATAATATTCCACATCCGCACTCCCCACAAAGATTTGGCAATTAAGCACAAGTTCAATTAAGAACTCTCCCCCATAAAATGTCATTTTCGAGAGAACACCAAGAGCGACCTTACTTTTAATAAGAAAAGAAGAATTTCTTTGGACAACACAAATCATATAAGAATATGAATTTATATCCAAAATACTCAATTAAATTAACCACAAGAGAAACCATGATTAATTTAATCGTAAATGCTCAACATAAGAAAATTACGGAGCCGCAAAGTACATACATAAGAAATATGGATCCGGGAAGATCAGACAATGCGAGGGTACCCAAATATACCTCAAGCTAAAAAATTTCCTACCTATAAGTCCTTTCTCCGAAAGTGATTGTCTATGGATACGAGATCGAGACAATACAACAACGACGTATGTTTACTTGATAAAAAGGTTTGGACTTAACCAAACACAATAGGATTGCTTATCAAGTAAATAGGAATTATCGTTTGTGTAATTTACTTTAATTATAATAAAACAATTATAATGCAGAAATATAAAGTAAATGACACAACAAGATTTTGTTAACGAGGAAACCGCAAATGCAGAAAAACCTCGGGACCTTGTCCAGAATTGAATACTCTCAGAATTAATCCGCTACACAAAATTACACCAACTTCATATAGTTAAGACCAAGCAGCTAAACCTATAGTTTACCTAGTTCCGTCTGTATTCCCACGCCTCCAACTTATGAATAAATCACGTACTTGGAACAATTCCTTTGGTTCGTATTCCAAACAGTAAATGAACAACAAATCTGTTTGGCATCAACTCTATTCAACCAAGTGATGTAAGTTGGACAAAGACTCTTATGTTTATCTTAACATAAACTCATTCGTCAGGTTCTTAGATCTATCTTATTCTCAACTACCGAAGTAATTGTTAAGATTTTGCAATCAATACTTTTAATCATAAAGAATTGTATTGATGCCGATCTACACAACTAATCAATCCAATATACCACAAGGATAAACCGATTATAGTTGGATCATCTTACACCGAAACAAGTATTGTGCACACCAAAGATTATGAACCCCAGATCAGAAATCTTCATTATCTTCTTTGTCTTCAAATCTTCTTAAAGCTTCAATAAATACCTGCACACAACAACTTGAATCTCTTGTGGTCAATCACGCACAGAACGGAGTCTGTTAACAATGGATTATTACAAGATCGTCTTTAGAACTAAAAACGGTCTAAAGATCCCTGTCGAAACTTCGATCTAGTTTGAATGAATCTTATATCAGAAGAGAATATTCTCAAGCATAAACAAACTAGGTGCAATTAAAGTTCAACCACCGTTAGTCAATCAAATCAATCGAAAACATAAGATAAACCGCAATTATCTAGTTTCCCACCAACGGTACTCGTAGAGCTTCTCAATCCCAAAGAAGACTTTAAACTGAGCGGACGTAAGAGATTTCGCCTAATTAGGTTACTCTCCTCTCCGAATAGGCGGCTTCACCAGTAACAACACAACCGAGGAAGTTTGCTGTCACGAAGGATTAGTTTGCTAGAAATGCAAAATTCAAGTATTTATAGACAACGAAGTTTGGACATCAAGGAATTTCCAAAACCGAAAATATTCTCAAAGATATTCAATATATTCCAAATTCGTTTTCCATAATTCCTGGAAATGCTCTGTCCAAAATAATGACCGAAAATCTCTTTGGAAAATCTCAACTAGTAAATGCACATTACTAATTCTCATTTTCCTAAAATAAAATTAACAACCTTAATTAAAAGATTTGTAACTTATTTATATTTCGATCCTGGGATTTTCTTCCTGTAGCTATTAAGGAATAACTTTGAACAATAAAAGATAAACATTACTGTACGTGTTCAAAGTATGCCGACATCCTTACTTTGTAAGTCCTCTTTCATACTTACAACCTTGAAACCGATTTGCCACACTTCCAAACAAGTTTAGAATTGGTTCATCTGACTTTCAAGAACTATGTGATTGATTAAGAAACACTCAATCACAAATCATGGGTTTAACGGTTCTACCAAAACAAGTTTCGGTTCTACCTCCATGTGAGTACTGTGCATAGTCACACTAGCTTTCCAAAATTCGGTTGACTAGGTACTAGGATCGGTTCCCCACATATATATGGTATCTAACTTATATGTGTTGCACATGTCCATATGATCGGTTCCCCTTTTCCTAAAAGCATGTTGCACATGTCCATAGGATCGGTTCCCCTTTCTGTTACAAACTTGCTGCACCTCATACAAGGATTGATTCTCATTTGTGATGTGTTGCACCTCTTCATAGGATCGGTTCCCCTTTACCCAGATTCGGTTCAACAAATCACAAACTCGATCATACCATCTCAGGTGATTATTTAAGATCAGTTTTACTAATAAAAGTCATACCAATACATAAGTCGGGCCTTTGTGAATAGTTTTACCAAGAACACAAACAAGTCATGAGCGGTTATACTAAATCACACATATTGGATGTTCACAAGATATGCAATGAATAACAATCCCAATAACGCCAGGAGATTTCCTTTTAGGTTCATAAACAAGTTTATGAACTTACTTCCTTAAAACACATGTAAAACATTGTTTCCTAGGATGAATCCTCACCTCATACTCATACATAGTCACAATAGCATTTAAACGATTATGTCGATGTCTTATCTATAAAGTTTAATGGTTAAGCAATAAACCTTGTATTGTATTCCTTAATACTATGTCCATCTAGAGTGTTCATGCTTCGCAGTTTCGTTTTCAATATGCACGACTTGAAAGATACGTTAGGGAATGAAATAGTTCAAGTCAAATATCACTAACCTAAAGTGGAAGGATGATGTTGTCGTTGTAGCTTCTTACTTCTTCACTTCTTCAAGTCTTCGCAATACCTATAATGTCTCATATCCAAATACTTTCAAGCTAACCTATACGAAGTTGACTCTAGTACATAATCAAGCGACTCTTAAAATGAGTTTTGATTCACTAAAATATGACAACCAAACTTGACATACCAACGCTTGGTGGGTCAACCGAGAAATGCTCTAACATACAAGGATTCATTCTATTTTCCATCACTATTTGCACAATGACATACAATAGACATAATCCTTGTAAACAAAAGTTTTATCCTTTCTTCCATCAAATAATGACATAAATGCTTTCACTTTTGTAAGTCAAAAGTTCATTCAATCTTTTATCAATACTTGCATATCGATATATGAAGGACTTAACTTTTGACCATGCATGAGACAATCATAGTTCACGGACGCAAACACACATATCCCATAACAAATTGCAATATATAAAACCATAAAGATTAATACTGCAAAAATCATCTTTCAAACAAACTTTAGAATTTAAGAAAATAAATCTAAAAACATTGAAGATGATAATCGCTGGACATAGCTATGTGTAATCACAATAATGGCTATTCCAAACTCTAGTTATTCTTCCTAAAACACAAGAATAAAATTCTCATAAGAAGATTTCCTAGACAAAGTCAAATCAACTCTTAGAGAATCATGATTTGGAAAAACATTAAACATAGCCAGCAACCAGAGATTGAACATGGACGAGCTAATCATTTGCTTTCTTCAGTTCGTTTTTAAGAAAATCAAGATTCCTTGTTGCAATTCCAAGTTGTTCACGTACGACCTCAAAATCTCGAAGTAGATTTGCTACCAGTTGTGATGACATCTGAACTGGTAGTTTGTTTTCATGATCAACAACATGATAGCAGGTTACGAAAACAAGGTTCTCGTGAAACTCGATAGTCTTGCCCTTCTCAACATTGTATTCCTTGTTGCATCCATCCATTGTGCACACAGGAAAACAAAGCATAGTACATATATATACATATATGAGTGTTTCTCAGGAAACCCTAGGGATACTCGTATACGTTCCGTGTGGGTCAGGTGTACGTGCACTTATGGTTACAACCTTAGTACGAGACCAAAAGGATAATGAAGCTAAATTTAGAAGAAGTCTTGAAAAATTCAAGAATCATTCTAAACAAGGGATGACATTCTTAGTTCAAGGCAACATAAGGGATTGTTGAAAATCAAGGTAATCAACAAGAAATTATTCTCAAGAGTGAACGATCAAAAAACATTGCATCAAGTAAAGTACCAGAGCAAGGCTCAACAGTTTTATGATCATTGTTTCGTAAGGACAAAAATATAACAAAAAATACTTTCTCAAGACACAAAGGCTTCTTGAGAATTATGAGCATCCTTCCACATTATAAGAAGGATGCTACATTGAGCAGTCATGTTGTATTTTGATGAGCTTTTTGCTCATCAAGAATATTGACTTATTCTCTCTTTCCTTATTGAAGATTTTCAGAAAAATCACTAGGATTAGTTGAAAGAGATTTAACCGAAGGGGAACAAGGAATACCTGGACCTGCCGCTTTCCTTTACTTTTTGATACTCCGTTTGAGTCTGTTTATGCTGATCTTGAGCTCTGAGACTCGATTATTGATATAAATGAAATCTGGAGCATACACCTCGGGTTCACTGTCTTCTTTAGAAGGAGATGAGGAATTTAGCTTTTCTTTCTTTCTCCTCTGCCTTTTTCTATTTTCAGAGTAATTTAAAGAGTCAGTTGTCCACCTGACATTCTTCCTTCTACAATTGTGGGCCTTTTTTGTCTCGAATTATGGTCTAGAAATGACTCATCACAGCATTTCTCTTGATTGCAGACACTTCCTTTAACTCCAGCAATATGAGAGATAGGTTTAATTACTTCTTTAGACATCCATACAAGAATGTTGTGAAGTTTCTCATTCCCCAGTCTAAAACGACATCTTCGTTCAAGATGCCCTTTAATTCCACAATAATACCAGTTAAAGGATTTGTTTTTGACTTTTCTAATACGAGTTAAATTTGAAGGAGTACAATCCTTGTTTCCAAAACCGTCGGTTGCTGGTAAGGTTTTTTCACATGAAGAGTTGACTTTAGCTTGAAAAAAATTGATCTTATCAGTACTTGGAGCGTCTATTCCCTTATAGCCCAGACCATGTGTATCACGATGTTCTTTACATGCTCCAAGCATAGAAGATAATTTTGTAGAGCTAGAATTGAACCTTTTCAGATTCTCCTACAGTGATTTTAACTTATTGAGGGCAGCAGCGAGATCGGTCTCCAAAGATTTTTCTCTGGCGAGGAGACCGAGTTCTTTGTCATTAGAATTTTTTTGTTGAGAGTCATATCTTGCTTCAGATTCTGCAAGTCTTTCTTTCAACACAAAGATATTTCGAAGAAGATTATCACATTCAGACCTTTTTGAGCGTAAGTCTTCTTCTCGATCTTTAACGGTAGATTGTAAAAGTTTATATCCACAATAATAACCTTTAAAGAGTTTTCTCATGTTTCTATTTTCTTGACAGAGAGGTGCCAAATATTTTCTCAAGCAATTTGTTGACTTCTTTTCTTTCAAGGCATGGTCAAAGAGCTTGATATATTGAGAGACTTCCTCATCAATAGTTTGTCCTTCTTCTGAATCACTCTCATCTGAAATATCATCCAACTGATCATCAAGACATTTTTCCCAGTTAAAGGCAGATTCAGACACAGAAGAAGGTACAGAAGGCTTCTTAGATATCTCAGGATTTTGAAACATCTAATAGGAATTCTGATCCGGTGTTGCGTTATCAGAGAGATTATTGTCCATATAGTCAGATCGCTACAAACACAGACTTATAAGGTGTTTAAACGTGTTTGCCTGCTCTGATACCAATTGAAAAAGCGGGGGTCTAACAACCACACCCTATATTTCGCTTAGCAATCTGTATGGACTAACTCCAATATACTTTTAAGAGAATCAACTAGAGAGTCAGACTCAATCTTAACAAAAATAATATCAAGGAGTTATGTCTCAATTTTTCGATTCAATACTTACTTAAGCAAATAGAAATCTGCGAGTTTAATTGAACACAAGAGAAATTACCTTGAACGATACCAAAGACCAATGTTCAAGTATCAATCAATTTCAATCAACAGCCAAAGGTTGGATTTACCAATTGATCGATTCAACGCACAACCTGTGATATTTCAATTATATAAAAAAAATAATGCGGAAAAGAAATAACACAGACTCTGTATTAAGCCGCTACAGACACTAGCCTACTACAAACTAACTTCGGTCTGGACTGTATTTGAACCCCAATTAATCTCACATTGATCCAAGGTACAATTGCGCTCCTTACTTCTCTGATCCCAGCAACATACTACGTACTTGATTCCCTTAGCTGATCTCACCCACAACTAAGAGTTGCTACGACCCAAAGTTGAAGACTTTAATAAACAAATCTGTATCACACAGAAAAGTATACATGAATAGATAAATCTGTCTCCCACAGAAATACCTACGAGTTTTTGTTCCGTATTTTGATAAATCAATGTGAACAGGAACCAATTGATAACCCAGACTTATATTCCCAAAGAACAGCCTAAAATTATCAATCACCTCATAATAATCTAAATCGGATGATGGCGAAACTGGATATTGTGGAATCACAAACGATGAGACGAAGATGTTTGTGGCTACTTTTCTATCTTGCCTATCGGAGAAATTAATCTCAAGCCAATCTTCCGATTGTACTCAAATACGATAGAAACAACAAGATCAGATCACGTAACTACAGAGAAAATAGTTGGGTCTGGATTCACAATCCCAATGAAGTCTTCAAGTCGTTAACCTACAGGGTCTCTATAGAAACCTAAGGTTAAAGGAGAATCGACTCTAGCTTATACAACTAGTATCACACAGGAGTTGTGGGGATTAGGTTTCCCAGTTGCTAGAGTTCTCCTTTATATAGTCTTCAAATCAGGGTTTGCAATCAATGCTACCTTGGTAACAAAACATTCAATATTCACCGTTAGATGAAAACCTGATTTGATTCAAGCTAATATCTTTAAACCGTTAGATCGAATCTTAGATTGTTATACACACATGAAATTTAACTTCATTTAGGTTTGAGTAACCGTATCTAAACGTGTACAAGTCGTTGGTTCAACGGTAGTTAACCATAGGTTAGCCATATGAGCACTTTCATATCAACCTTATTCTTCTATACCACAACTAGTTCAAATGACTCAAATGAACTAGTTAGAGAGTTGTTCAATTGCTTAGATATCATAGAAGTATACAAGACACAATCGAAACAAAAGCAATTTTGATTTACTCGAATCTATTCATGAACATTATAGACGCGGTTTGCAAAGATTGCATTCCTTAAAATATAAATGCCTTAGTTCACGAATTAAACTGTTTTTAGAAAATAACCTACTTAAGTACACATACTGGTACGTGGACTTAAGTACCCAGATTAAGTATGTTTTCAGTTCACAAACTCCAGCAGAAATTCACAGGATGTGAACTTCCGACAGTACGCGGACTTTAGTTCTAGTTATCTTGAGCAGAAAGTACGCATACTTTGGTTCAAGGATATTGGACTTACACACATATGAGTTGTCTCACAATGTTTATATCCAACCATGGTTATGTATTCTAAACTCTCATTTCAATGATTAAAACATTCTTAGAGAACGTTATATAGTTGTTGTTCACAAACTATTTTTCGTCAAAGCGATTTTCAAGTGATTGAAACTAATATGACTTTCGTCACTAGTAAAGATGAACTTGGCCAAAGCAAAATCTTACCAGCACATATTTCGAGAAATACATAAGCAAGATAAACTCAGCTCGAAATAGTACATGTGTATAATCATAGTCTATATAGCAATACGACTTTTGTCTCAAGATAGGAGATAAAGTAGACTTTTGAGTGATAGATAAGTTCAAGTATCCACATACCTTTTTGTCGATGAAGTTCCACCAATTCCTTGAGTACTTCTTCGTCTTTGCATGATGAACACCGTGGAGTTTAGAGCTCAACTACGCTTTCTATCCTAGTCCGAGACTTAGCTATTAATAGACTAGAAATCAAGACTTATAGTTTTGGAAACTAAACTTGACAAAGAAGCTTGAGATAGTGATCGAATTTTATATAGTGGAAAGTAGAGTTGTCGTTCACTCGGACTTGTCAAAACCAGTGCTAGAGTCTCACTAAAACTTGTAAAAACTCCTAACAGAGTTTCAGAAGGAAGAAAACCCGAGAATCTGTTCAATCATTAAATCTGCCATTCTAGCCAATTCTGGTTCGAACAATGACCATTAACAGCTCTGTTGAGTCAAAGGAAACAAACCCAATGAGTTTCGGCCCTTGAATCTCCATAGAGCACGTCCAATTCTCAAACCCTAAATTCTGCAGATAAAAACCAATTTTCCCCGCCAAATTAGGAATTTCGAATGAAGAAGATGACCTCCCCCTATCCTGTACAGGTGTGCGAATAGCGGGTGGATGTCTTGGGGTCCAAATAGCAGCTAGTGTTCCCCTTAGTAATTGGGTACCCCTTAGCCAAAACTAGGGTCCGTATAACATGTGTCCTCTGGGTGCCTTTAGCAACTTTTCGAGCCGAATTTTCCAAAAATGTTTATTTCTCAAAAATACCTACAAACATACAAAAAACATAATTAGTACAATATCGAGCACTAACAATACAGAACATTGAGAACAAAATAGACACATAAATGCGATCAAATACCCCCAAACTTACTATTTGCTGGTCCTCGAGCGAATCTAATCAAGAAAATAAAAATCTTAACTCACTGTCGCAGGCATCGCGATTGCACTTAGCATGTGCAACAGTCTTTGAACCCCTAGGTGGCCCTAGTGGCCGAGTTATAGTCTCGGGAGGGTTTACCAGAGGTGTACCCACAAAACCTTTACTCCAGACCCTATCTATCTGCGCAGAACCTTGAAAGGCAATAAAGAATATCCTTGGTTGGCATACAATCATTGACTATAGGAGGAAGTACCCTGATGTGAAATTCCAATTGCTGTACACGAGTTTGCAATCAAGCATACTAAAATTCATATATAAGTGACAGAGCTCTACTCAGATAGTTTCTGGACATCATAACCGGAGTCAACCAATCACATGGAAAGATTAAGAAGATGGATGTAGAGAAAAACGTAGATGGTTTTGATGTTGACTAAGGTGAACGGTGTTTTCCATATCTGTCTGAAGGCCACTACTAGGATGAACCTATCCTAATGGACTGAGATACCGGTCTGACTAATATCAACACAGCTGGCATATACACGGGAACCGGCGGGTGATAATCTTAACTCTAGGTCAACACAACTGGCATATACAAGGGCACCAGTGGTCGACTTTATTGAATTTATTCCGGTTGGTCTGATGGTCTAGTCTATTTATTTATTTATTTATTTTTTGGGTATCTCAATCACTCTATTTCACCCTAGCAATGGTAACAACTTGAATCGTGTGCCCCACCAAATCACTTATAAGAAAAGAAAAATAAAAACAAAAGGTGAAAAGGATTCAACGAGATATGGCGAAACTACCATTTTTTTCCCTAACACCTGAGCTCTGTGCTTTTATGAACAGACTATATAGATGTTTCCATCTAATATGATTGGTTCCTCAACTCCTATAACCAAGATGTTCCCATCCACTTAGATTGGTTAGTGCTAACCTTAATAAGCATAAATTTCTAGGCTCTGGAGTTTATTTATTGCAACTAAAAAGTTTTTCCCATACCCCCAAACTTAAATCTAACATTGTCCTCAATGTTCTAAAGATAAAATTAAAAGCATGAACAAGGAGAAAGTGTTACCACCTGAAGCAAAAGAGTTAAGGAAAGATATTACCGTGTTGTATAAGCATGGGAGTGGTGGTCACCTTAAAGTCTGGTTGAAGAGTTAAAGTCTTCAACCAGACTAAGAAAGGATTAGTCACCTTAAATAATCATAAATTAATAGCCGGAATAACTGCGGATCACCAAAACCAAATAGTATCTGCAACATGACAAGAAAATTAACAGATAAAGCACACCTTTGTCTAGTTTACTGTTTAAAATAACTACATCTAGCTGTGGTTCAGGTTCAGGTTCTATAACTGGGTCTAGATAAAATATTTTCATGGACTGCGTTTCCTCGTAGCTAAGATCCGATTCAGGTATCAGAGTCTGGAAAAACTCAAGTAAAAATTTATAAGAACATAATAATAACCTAAATAATTGCGGATCCTTAAAGTCAATCGAATTTGACTTACACAACTGACCACAATGAGAGTGGTGGTCTTCCTCAAAATATGTCGACCCTAATCTCCTAAAGTAATTAGGTTTAGTCTCAAAACTCAATAACCGACACATCTGAAACTCATACGTTCCTACAATTGAAAGAAAAGTTTTTGGTGGGAAAAAAAAGTCAATCTTGGTATCATAGCATGGGTTAACCACATCAACCAGAGGATGGGTTTCTAACAACTGAGCTTCTTTATGGACATCATGAGGTTCGAAAAAACATGTATGAAGATAATCTTGTAAAATGGTTGAGGCACATATGTCAAGTCCCAAGTGGGGGGACTTTATAAGAGTTAAAGCACATGGAGAATGATAATCACCCCCGAACTTAGAGTTTTCAGTGTCTCTAGAAAGACTAGCCACAACTTCCCTAATTTCAAAGTCATCAGATTCCTGAAAATGGTCAATTGATTCTTTTAAGTCAGGTTCATCCTCACTTATCTCTACAAGTTCATTTTATTTGTCTAAGACAATTGTTTCTAGATCGCTAGACTCAAAATAAACTCGTTCCTCTAAACCATCATTGTCTTCGTAAAAAGGAAATGCTACATCGTCTAAAACGGGGATATTTCTAGTCAAATCCTCGTCCTTTTGAATAGGTGAATAATTTTTAAAATTATTTGGATTTTTACTAGAATTATCATTATAAAGCTCAATCGGAGTAACAAATTCCTGATCACTATGCCTACATATTTCAGATTCTTCATCAATATTATCCTCACCACAATCATCATTATAATAACAAGAAAATGATCGAACCTCATCTAAACAAGTAGTGTTACCAATTCTAACCTCGTCATCCTGATTATAAAAATTGTCCTCATTTTCACGGGTGAGATTGGAAAGAATGTATTGGCAATCAAGAGTAATTCGAGCAATTCTTTCTTCCGTCTCTAATTCAAACCTATGTGTTGACTCAGAAAACTCACGTGTTGACTCAGTTAACTTACATGTTGACTCGGCTAACTTCCTGAGGGAATATTCTAATGAAGTTTCACTCATTGTTACAGTTCTTTCGTCCATAACTAAGTCATTTGTGTCCGCTAACTTATGTGTCGACTCAAGTAACTTACGCGTTGAATCAAGTATCTTACGTGCCTCATCTAGAGGAGAAGAATTATAAGAATTTTGCTCGTATGGCCAGTGGGAATGTGGATAGTAGTTGGGCTCACCATGGTATGGACCATAACCTTCAAAATCTTGGCGTTCTCAACCACTATTCACATTATGGTCATAAAAAGAGTGATGTCCATATTGTTCAGTTGGATAATCATTGTATTGGCTATTGTTATACCATTTTGACATTCTCAACACAAAATAAACCCACTGACAGGGGATTCACGGGTGTTTAGAAAACCTTACCTCTCGTTCCTGATGGGGGACGAACCACTAAAGTCGACTCGGGCCACGACTCCTACGTCATGTACGAACCCGAGGGGCCGAGACAGTATTGTAACTATCGTCCTTCCCTGCAGCAGTTTTATTTAAATCAATCCTTCCTTAGGGTTTTTAAAAAAAAAATAAATAATGTCCAAAAGTCCCAAAAGTTCAAAAAGTGTCCAAACTTAAAAGAATTACAAAAAAAATAAATAAACCCTAATTACAGTTTCTAAAAATAAAATAGAAAAAAAATAATTATGTACAAAATCTTCTTCTTCACTTTTTTTGGATTCCTCTTTTGTTTGCTTCTTTGACTTCGCTTTTCTTTTCAGCACTTTCTCTCTTTTTCAATAGCTCAGCTCGAAATCTGAAAGCAAACAAGAAATACCCAAACGCGTAAAAAAGAACAAAAATAATAAAAATAAAAATAAAACCTAAAAACAAATCTATACACAAGTCCGCGTCGGCGGCGCCAAAAATTGATCGAATTTTATATAGTGGAAAGTAGAGTTGTCGTTCACTCGGACTTGATGAGATTGATTTTTAGATTTAAATTATAAAACTAGCAAATATATACAAAATAATAATAATGTTTCGAGAATTACTAGGACTAGGATTCCACCAAATATTAAAATTCATGCGATTCACCTATTTATTCTAAACCATTATATCTCATTCAATAAGAATTTTGACTCTATTTCTTTGCCTAAGGTAGATTCTTAAAATGTTAATTGTAAATCTTAAGCATGGCATATCAAAAGAATTAATCCTAAGCATAAACCATCAAACGAAATGACAATTAATTACGAAAAATCTTTTTCTAATTTTAATTCAATGCAAATAGTCATATAAATAATTAAATGAATTTACCACATGATGAATTTTGGCTTCCTCCATCGTCCCAGAGAAAGGTTTAGCTCCACATAGTGAAAAACACGCTCAAAAATATTTATATAGTTCAAATGGTGTTTACAAAGAAGAAAAGAGAGGAAAATAATATAAACCAGAAGTTTGCAACGCCTAACCGTCGTTACAACTCCCTGTTACAATTGTTGCGAAGAACTATTTATATACGGTGTCGGAGAAGAGCTGTCGTTTATGGGATGAATATGTGACGGTCAAGGACGACAATTCTTATCGGTTTATTGTTCTTCAGCTTCTCCTTCTCTGCAACAGCAGAGAATTCTGCTCTGCAGCTTCTTATTCTTCTCTGAAGCCTCTCCCAACTCTCGATGCCTCCTACTGACTTCCCAACACCTATTTATATCGCAGCAGTGCCAAATTCTCACGACAATAACTCCAAATCTTCTCACAGTAATGATAGTTATCTCGGTAATATTTTCCGTGTCTGCAGCTGTAAATTCTGGGATTTTATTCCTTTTCACGCAACTTCTTTCCATCTAGCATATTCCAGTAGGTTGCTTACAAGTTTAAGAACCAGTCAACTCCTTCACAACACACGCCAGTCTTCCAAAAATAACAGAAAATAATCGAAAATAATTTTATCCCTCTGTTGTATAAAACCTCCACGTACCATTCCTTATTTATCGACTATACACACCTTACCATCATTTGTTAACTGTGATAGCTCGTTCTCAAACAAATACGGCAAGAAAATCTCACCAACTCTTGCTCGGGTTCAATGAAGAATATCTTCACAGCACGTACTCCCATGTTTTCTTCGAATCTGAGTATCCAACCCATTCTAATCGGAACCATCGACCACACCATCCCTGTTTGGTCCAAACAGGCCCAAAGCAACCAAAACCAGTACTCGAGTCTCACTAAAACTTGTCAAAACTCCTAATAGAGTTTTCGCAGGAAGAAAACCCGAGAATCCGTTCAATCATCAAATCCGCCATTCTACCCAATTCTGTTTCGAACGATGACCATTAACAACTTTGTTGAGTCAAAAGAAACAAACCCAATGAGTTTCGGCCCTTGAATCTCCATAGAGCACGTCCAATTATCAAACCCTGAATTCTGCAGATAAAAACCAATTTTCCCCGCCAAATTTGGAATTTCGAATGGAGAAGATGACCTCCCCCTATCTTGTACAGGTGTGCGAATAGCGGGTGGATGTCTTGGGATCTAAATAGCAGCTAGTGTGCCTCTTAGTAATTGGGTACTCCTTAGCCAAAACTAGGGTCCGTATAACATGTGTCCTCCGGGTGCCTTTAGCAATTTTTCGAACTGAATTTTCCAAAAATGTTTATTGCCAAAAAATACCTACAAACACACAAAATACCATAATTAGTACAATATCGAGCACTAACAATACAGAACATTGAGAACAAAATAGACACATAAATGCGTCTATCAAATACCCCCAAACTTACTATTTGCTGGTCCTCGAGCAAATCTAATCAAGAAAATAAAAATCCTAACTCACTGTCGCAGGCATCGCGATTGCACTTAGCATGTGCAACAAGCCTTTGAACCCCTAGGTGGCCCTAGTAGCCGAGTTATAGTCTCGGGAGGGTTTACCAGAGGTGTACCCACAAAACCTTTACTCCAGACCCTAGCTATCTGCGCAGAACCTTGAAAGGGAATAAAAAATCTCCTTGGTTGGCATACAATCATTGACTATAGGAGGAAGTACCCTGATGCAAAATTCCAATTGATGTACACGAGTTTGCACTCAAGCATACTAAATTCATATATAAGTGACAGAGCTCTACTCAGATAGTTTCTGGACATCATAACCGGAGTCAACCAATCACATGGAAAGATTAAGAAGACGGATGTAAAGAAAAACGTAGATGGTTTTGATGTTGACTAAGGTGAACGGTGTTTCCCATATCTGTCTGAAGGCCACTACTAGGATGAACCTATCCTAATGGACTGAGATACCGGTCTGACTAATATCAATACAGCTGGCATATACACGGGAACCGGCGGGTGATAATCCTAACTCTAGGTCAACACAACTGGCATATACAAGGGCACCAGTGGTCGACTTTATTGAATTTATTCCGGTTGGTCTGATGGTCTGGTCTATTTATTTATTTTTTGGGTATCTCAATCACTCTATTTCACCCTAGCAATGGTAACAACTTGAATCATGTGCCCCAAAAATCACTTATAATAAAAGAAAAATAAAAACAGAAGGTGAAAAGGATTCAACGAGATATGGCGAAACTACCATTTTTTCCCTAACACATGAGTTCTGTGCTTTTATGAACATACTCTATAATTGTTTCTATCTAATCAGATTGGTTCCTCAACTCCTATAACCAATATGTTCCCATCCACTTAGATTGGTTAGTGCCAACCTTAATAAGCATAAATTTCTAGGCTCTGGAGTTTATTTATTGCAACTAAAAAGTTTCTCCCATACCCCCAAACTTAAATCTAACATTGTCCTCAATGTTCTAAAGATAAAATTAAAAGCATGAACAAGGAGAAAGTGTTACCACCTGAAGCAAAAGAGTTAAGGAAAGATATTACCGTGTTGCATGAGCATGGGTTACCACCCAAGAAGTGTTAAGTTTAAAGTCTTCAACCAAACTAATAAAGGATTAGTCACCTTAAAGAATCATAAAGTAATATCTGGAATAACTGCGGATCACCAAAACCAAATAGGGCTATCACAAGTAAAAGGAATCTGCAACATGCCAAGAAGTATAACAGATAAAACACATCTTTGTCTAGTTTACTGTTTAAAACAACTACATCTAGCTGTGGTTCAGGTTCAGGTTCTATAACTGGGCCTAGATAAAAAAATTTCATGGACTGCAATTCCTCGTAGCTAAGATCCGATTCAGGTATCAGAGTCTGGAAAGACTCAAGTAAAAATTTAGAAGCACATAATAATAACCTAAATAATTGCGGATCCTTAAAGTCAATCAAATTTGACTTACACAATTGACCACAATGAGAGTGGTGGTCTTCCTCAAAATGTGTCGACCCTAATCTCCTAAAGTAATTAGGTTTAGTCTCAAAACTCAATAACCGACACATCTGAAACTCATATGTTCCCACAATTGAAAGAAAAGTTTTTGGTGGGAAAACAAAGTCAATCTGGTATTATAGCCTGGGTTAACCACATCAACCAGAAGATGGGTTTCTAACAACTGAGCTTCTTTATGAATATCATGAGGTTCGAAAAAACGTGTATGAAGATAATCTTGTAAAATGGTTGAGGCACATATGTCAAGTCCCAAGTGGGGGGCCTTTATAAGAGTTAAAGCACATGGAGAATGATAATCACCCCCAAACTTAGAGTTTTCAGTGTCTCTAGAAAGACTAGTCACAACTTCCCTAATTTCAAGGTCATCAGATTCCTGAAAATGGTCAATTGATTCTTCTAAGTCAGGTTCATCCTCACTTATCTCTACAAGTTCATTTTCTTTGCCTAAGACTATTGTTTCTAAATCGCTAGACTCAAAATAAACTTCTTCTAAACCATCATTGGCCTTGTAAAAAGGAAATACTACATCGTCTAAAACGGGGGTATTTCTAGTCAAATCCTCGTCCTTTTGAATAGGTGACTAATTTTTAAAATTATTTGGATTTGTACTAGAATTATCATTATAAAGCTCAATCGGAGTAACAAATTCCTGATCACTATGCCTACATATTTCAGATTCTTCATCAATATTATCCTCATCACAATCATCATTATAATAACAAGAAAATGATCGAACCTCATCTAAACAAGTAGTGTTACCAATTCTAACCTCGTCATCCTGATTATAAAAATTGTCCTCATTTTCACGGGTGATATTGGAAAGAATGTATTGGCAATCAAGAGTAATTCGAGCAATTCTTTCTTCCGTCTCTAATTCAAACCTATGTGTTGACTCAGAAAACTCACGCGTTGACTCAGTTAACTTACATGTTGACTCGGCTAACTTCCTGAGGGAATCTTCTAATGAAGTTTCACTCATTGTTACAGTTCTTTCGTCCATAACTAAGTCATTTGTGTCCGCTAACTTATGTGTCGACTCAAGTAACTTACGCGTTAACTCAAGTATCTTACGTGCCTCATCTAGAGGGGAAGAATTATAAGAATTTTGCTCGTATGGCCAGTGGGAATGTGGATAGTAGTTGGGCTCACCATGGTATGGACCATAACCTTCAAAATCTTGGCGTTCTCAACCACTATTCACATTATGGTCATAAAAAGAGTGATGTCCATATTGTTCAGTTGGATAATCATTTCATTGGATATTGTTATACCAGTTTGACATTCTCAACACAAAATAAACCCAATGACAGGGGATTCGCGGGTGTTCAGAAAACCTTACATCTCGTTCCAGATGGGGGATGAACCACTGAAGTCGACTCGGGCCACGACTCCTATGTCATGTACGAACCCGAGGGGACGAGACAGTATTGTAACTGTCGTCCTTCCCTGCAACAGTTTTATTTAAATCAACCCTTCCTTAGGGTTTTTTTAAAAAAATAAATAATGTCCAAAAGTCCCAAAAGTTCAAAAAGTGTCCAAACATAAAAAAATTACAAAAAAAATAAATAAACCCTATTTACAGTTTCTAAAAATAAAATAGAAAAAAAATAATTATGTACAAAATCTTCTTCTTCACTCCTTTTGGATTCCTCTTTTGTTTCCTTCTTTGATTTCACTTTTCTTTTCAGCACTTTCTCTCTTCTTCAATAGCTCAACTCGAAATCTGAAAGCAAACAAGAAATACCAAAACGCGTAAAAAAGAACAAAAATAATAAAAATAAAAATAAATCCTAAAAACAAATCTATACACAAGTCCGCGTCGGCGGCGCCAAAAATTGATCGAATTTTATATAGTGAAAAGTAGAGTTGTCGTTCACTCGGACTTGATGAGATTGATTTTTAGATTTAAATTATAAAACTAGGAAATATATACAAAATAATAACAATGTTTAGAGAATTACTAGGACTAGGATTCCACCAAATATTCAAATTCATGCGATTCACCTATTTATTCTAAACCATTATAGCTCATTCAATAAGAATTTTGACTCTATTTCTTTGCCTAAGGTAGATTCTTAAAATATTAATTGTAAATCTTAAGCATGGCATATCAAAATAATTAATCCTAAGCATAAACCATCAAACGAAATGACAATTAATTAAGAAAAATCTTTTTCTAATTTTAATTCAATGCAAATAGTCATATAAAGAATTAAATGAATTTACCACATGATGAATTTTGGCTTCCTCCATCGTCCCATAGAAAGGTTTAGCTCCACATAGTGAAAAACACGCTTAAAATATATTTGTATAGCTCAAATGGTGTTTACAAAGAAGAAAAGGGAGGAAAATAATATAAACCAGAAGTTAGCAATGCCTAACTGTCGTTACAACTCCCTGTTACAACTGTTACGAAGAACTATTTATATATGGTGTCGTAGAAGAGTTGTCGTTTATGGGATGAATATGTGACGGTCAAGAACGACAATTCTTATCGGTTTATTGTTCTTCAGCTTCTCCTTCTCTGCAACAACAGAGAATTATGCTCTGCAGCTTCTTATTCTTCTCTGAAGCCTCTCCCAACTCTCGATGCCTCCTACTGACTTCCCAACACCTATTTATATCGCAGCAGTGCCAAATTCTCACGACAATAACTCCAAATCTTCTCACAGTAATGATAGTTATCTCGGTAATATTTTCCGTGTCTGCAGCTGTAAATTCTGGGATTTTATTCCTTTTCACGCAATTCCCTCTAGCATACTCCAGTACGTTGCTTACAAGTTTAAGAACCAGTCAACTCCTTCACAACACACGCCAGTCTTCCAAAAATAACAGAAAATAATCGAAAATAATTTTATCCCTCTGTTTTATAAAACCTCCACGTACCATTCCTTATTTATCGACTATACACACCTTACCATCATTTGTTAACTGTGACAGCTCGTTCTCAAACAAATACGGCAAGAAAATCTCACCAACTCTTGCTCGGGTTCAATGAAGAATATCTTCTCAGCACGTACTCCCATGTTTTCTTCGAATCTGAGTATCCAACCCATTCTAATCGGAACCATCAACCACACCATCCCTGTTTGGTCCAAACAGGCCCAAAGCAACCAAAACCAGTGCTCGCGTCTCACTAAAACTTGTCAAAACTCCTAAAAGAGTTTCCGCAGGAAGAAAACCCGAGAATCTGTTCAATACTTAAATCCGCCATTCTATCCAATTCTGGTTCGAACGATGACCATTAACAACTCTGTTGAGTCAAAAGAAACAAATCCAATGAGTTTCGGCCCTTGAATCTCCATAGAGCACGTCCAATTCTCAAACCCTAAATTCTGCAGATAAAAACCAATTTTCCCTTCCAAATTTGGAATTTCGAATGGAGAAGATGACCTCCCCCTATCATGTACCGGTGTGAGAATAGCGGGTGGATGTCTTGCGGTCCAAAGTGTGCCCCTTAGTAATTGGGCCCCCCTTAGCCAAAACTGGGGTCCGTATATCATGTGTCCTCCGGGTGCCTTTAGCAACTTTTCGAGCCGAATTTTCCAAAAATGTTTATTGCCCAAAAATACCTACAAACACACAGAAAACCATAATTAGTACAATATCGGGCACTAACAATACAGAACATTGAGAACAAAATAGACACATAAATGCATCTATCAGATAGCAACGCTTGCGAGTTCGACCAAGCAGTGCTCTAACAATCTCCCCCTTTGTCAATTTTAGTGAAAAAACTATCAATACATATGGAATACAAAATAAATAAACTTAGCAGCTTCTCTTCCATATGCATGATCTCCTTGGTTCTTCAACATTACTCGAAATCTTCGTCACTTCCAAGTACTCCAATGATTCCAAAGGTTGTAAGTTCAGCATTATCGTTGTTGAAAATCCGTAGCCACAACAATGAGAAAACAAAAGCTCTCAATCATTGTTATAAAATGTCATAGTATTATTACACAACATCAAAGTTCAATTGTATCACAACTTCGACAACAATACTATGGTGATATGTATCACTCCCCCTTCGTTAATACTCCATCTCACATGGAAACCACTCCCCCTTACATAATGATCCGAAAACCATATGTATTTGTAGTGTGAACTACACATTAATTCTCCCCAATAAAATTGGAAAAGGTACGAAAACTAGTGGGATCCTCATGAAATTTCCATAGAGACACTTCATGACCAAAAGAAAGTACATATCAACTTTTTAGATGCAATCATATAGCCGAAGCTAAATGCATTCATCAAGGAGTTTATAAAGATACAAGATAACCCCTATAATATTCCACATCCGCACTCCCCACAAAGATTTGGCAATTAAGCACAAGTTCAATTAAGAACTCTCCCCCATAAAATGTCATTCTCGAGAGAACAACAAGAGCGACCTTCATTTTAATAAGAAAAGAAGGATTTCTTTGGACAACACAAATCACATAAGAATATGAATTTGTATCCAAAATACTCAATCAAATTAACCACAAGAGAACCTATGATTAATATAATCGGAAACGCTCGACATAAGAAAACTTACGGAGCGACACAGTACATACATAAGAAATATGGATCCGAGAAGATCAATATTGTGGAATAGACAAGGATTCATTCTATTTTCCATCACTATTTGCACAATGACATACAATAGACATAATCCTTGTAAACAAAAGTTTTATCCTTTCTTCCATCAAATAATGACATAAAGGCTTTAACTTTTGTAAGTCAAAAGTTCATTCAATCTTTTATCAATACTTGCATATCGACATATGAAAGACTTAACTTTTGACCACGTATGGGACAATCATAGTTCACGGACGCAAACACACATATCCCATAAAAAATTGCAATATATAAAACCATAAAGACTAATACTGCAAAAATCATCTTCCAAACAAACTTTAGAATTTAAGCAAATAAATCTAAAAACATTGAAGATGATAATCGTTGGACATAGCCATGTGTAGTCACAATAATGGCTATTCCAAACTCTAGTTATTCTTCATAAAACATAAGAATAAAATTCTCATAAGAAGATTTCCTAGACAAGGTCAAATCAACTCTTAGAGAATCATGATTTGGAAAAACATCAAACATAGCCAGCAACCAGAGATTGAACATGGACGAGCTCATCAGTTGCTTTCTTCAGTTCATTTTTAAGAAAATCAAGATTCCTTCTTGCAATTCCAAGTTGTTCACACGACCTAAATTCTCGAAGTAGATTTTCTACCAGTTGTGATGACATCTGAACTGGTAGTTTGTTTTCATGATCAACAACATGATAGCAGGTTAAGAAAACAGGGTTCTCGTGAAACTCGATAGTGTTTCCCTTCTCAACATTGTCTTCCTTGTTGCATCCATCCATTGTGCCCACAAAAATCAGGTGAACCTTTTGACGTTACGGAACGTATATGCACCAAAACAGAGCATGATACATATATATATATATATATGAGTGTTTCTCAGGAAACCCTAGGGATACTCGTATACGTTACGTGTGGGTGAGGTGTACGTGCACTTATGGTTACAACCTTGGTATGAGACCAAAAGGATAATGGAGCTAAATTTAGAAGAAGTCTTGGAAAATTCAAGAATCATTCTAAACAAGGGATGACATTCTTAGTTCAAGGGAACATAAGAGATTGTTGAAAATCAAGGTAATCAATAAGAAATTATTCTCAAGAGTGAACGATCAAAAACATTACATCAAGTAAAGTACCGGAGCAAGGCTCAACAGTTTTATGATCATTGTTTCATAAGGACAAAAATATAACAACAACTACTTTCTCAAGACACAAAGTCTTCTTGATAATTATGAGCATCCTTCCACATTACAAGAAGGATGCTACATTGAGCAGTCATGTTGTATTTTGATGAGATTTTTCCTCATCAAGAATATTGACTTCTTCTCTCTTTTCTTTTTGAAGATTTTCAGAAAAATCAAGAGATTTAACCGAAGTGGAACAAGGAATACATGGACCTGCAGCTTTTCTTGCCTTTTTGATACTCCATTTGAGTCTGATTATGCTGATCTTGAGCTCTGAGACTCGATTAGTGATATGAATGAAATCTGCAGCAAACACCTCGGGTTCACTGTTGTTGATGGTGGTTTTTAGTTTAGGGGTAAAAATGTAAAATCTCACATTTAATGTGTCGTCACTCTGCAAAGAAACGGATCCATGTAAAGTGATGAGTGTTCAACCTCTCCACTGGCGTATTTATTGAGCAACTCAATATGTTCACATGAAATTTATCCAGACTGATGCATGTAAGCAACAATCCGCCATGAATTAGTAGGTGCAAAGTCCTACCCAAAATCAGAAACCAAAGAATAAAGGAGCCTCGGAGAAGGAGCAACAATGAGAGGAAGCGTGGCCATGCCATAGGCCAGCCGACGCCACTTGGCCACGCCCCATGCTACCTAACCGGACCTTACTCCTTTGTCGACCAATCAGGTCGCTTTAAACCTGCGACACTCCCATGAGTTGTGGCTGGGGACATACTTTCCAGCCCCATTTCCCATCGACCAATCAGGTCGCTCTAAAGCCGCCACACTCACACCAGAAGTGTAGCCACGCCCATGCTTGGTCGACCCTCTTTTTTGACCAATCAGGTTGCTCTAAACTTTCCACAGTGTTAAAAAGGGGAAACTGCGCCAGATGGTCACGAAGCCAACTGGCTTTCCAAAAACCGCGCCAACATGCCAAACGTGCCATGTTGCGCGAATGAGATGAACGGCATTCCAACATGCCACTTTGTGGCAGCATGCCAAAACATGCCATAAATAGCGCCCTGCGTGCTAATCTACCTCCTGTTCGTGGCCAACGCCATGATAATCTTAAATTAGGGTTTTCTAGTCAGAAGCACGACTTTGCATTAACCAAAGCCCTAATTTCTAGTCGTGGTACAAATTATGCCACTTCAACCCCACAACATGCCACGAGCCGTGTTGGACCCAGGAAGCCCTAGGAATGGCGCCAAATCATAGCCACCCACGACAATCCTTACTCCTGTGGCCGTTTACACACCATGGTCTTGCTATAGTTCCTTTGGCACAACTATGGCACCGTTTGCACAAAAAGTGTCGCCATGCCGCGTCCGCATGCCACACACACTAATTAGGGTTTCGGCATGCCAAACCCTAATTTAGGCAGAGTTGATACGCCAACCAAGCCAAGTACCGTTCCCCAGAGCATTGGGATTGATGTGGAAACAAATCCAATGTTTCCACGCCACATTTCGGGTCTAACATCAATGTGCCAAAATCTAGCGGACATGGCTACGCCAGCCGCTACTTGCATCATCGTGCCACTGGCATGCGCCAGCTATGTCAGCCACGCCACCGTGCCACAACACACGTGCTAATTAAGGTTTTGATACGCCAAAACCTAGTTTAGCTAAAATCGCCATGCCAACTAGGTTAAGTAATTCTCCTAAGGCCTTAAGCTTAACTTAGCAACAGGGCCAATGTTGCTAGAGCCATATTTGGGACTAACACCAATATGCCAAAACAGCTGCCACGGCTACGCCACTGGCGTGCCACTATGCCAATGGCGCCACTTTGCTATACAACAAGATATTGCCATATCAACGGCCATCCTTTCTCATGAGATGCAACCTCAGCCATCCATATTCGCCATCGAACTGACAGACTTGTGACAAGTTTTAGGCGACCAACCGCTTAAATCTTGTGTCCATGGCTACGCCAGGCGCCACTTATACCACCGTGCCACTGGAATGCACGAGCTATAACAGTCATGCCGCAGTGCCACTGGCATACACTAAAAATGCCACTGTGCCATTACCAGGCGCCAACAGAAGGTAGCCATAATCAACGGCTACCCTTCCTCATGAGATGCAATCTCATCCATCCAAGTTCACCACCGAACTGACGGACTTGTGGCAAGTTTTAGGCGACCATCAAAGACGTGCCTAATAGCATCACATGCTATTTTCCTGCGGCAAGACTCTTGAATTTGACTTGCCGCACATAGCAACCTGCTACATGTTTTCCACGAAAACACTCGAGGCATCAAACATGTCACAAACTGGGGGATACTCATCAGGGTATTGGTCTGGAGGTTTATAGCATGCGGCGTGCAATACGCCCGTTATAAGAAAGTGTCATGAAACGGGACAATTAGTGGCGGCAAGAAGTAACGGGTGTAAACGGATCCACTTTCTTCATCATGGAAGCATCGGTTTCTGACGGTTATACATTACTCCACTCTTCCATCACCCAATCGTTCCCACTTCCTAAGAGACCAGGGTACGTTTAAATATGACTTGTATAAACAGGCTTCACTTATTTTCCACCAAACAACAAGTTTTTGGTCGACAACAACATAGTATCCAGAAATCACAGAGAACTGATAGTTTTTTCACTCTGCAAGCCAGTTCCACTTTCTGATACAAGTCATAAAACAAGCCACATCTTCAGAATTAACCATTCTGGGCTCAACACTCTCTTCGCTTCCCTCCCTAAGACAAACCATTCTCCTTCACTTTGTGACCGAAGCAAGCCTGGAACGTCCATTTCTTAATTTAGGCCAGGATTGTACAGATTGATCTCTCGAATCAAAAGTACTCCCTGCAGTGCACTGTTTAGGGTTTAGATTTGTTTCTCATCCAAACACCCAAAATTACCAAAACCAGCAGAAACAGTTTTCACCCATAAACAATTGGCGACCACAGTGGGAGATTAATCTCTCGGTTGCAATATCAATTTCCAATCTACAAATTTCATTTTTCAATCCCGATCTCAAGATGGTAGAACTCAGGTCCTGATCAGCAACAAACCCTGAAAACACTAGCGCTGAAATTATTCTCGTTATTAACGTTCCTTCCAATGGCATTAACACGCCACCTGTTAATACCAGCGGCACAAAAAATTTTCCTTCAGGCGTTACACCTCCGGTCACCAGAGCCAGAGCCGCTGCCGCCACCTCCAACATTTCTTCAAGTGTGACACCTCCAACCGTCACCGGAGCCGCTGCTACTCCACCATCATGACGAGAAACTGGGGGAGCCAGAGGAAGCCGATCCCCTATTACCATTGCTGATTTGATGGAAATACAAGAAGTTTTTGCTAAGGCTCAAACGGACATGGCCACAACTCAAAAGGAGCGAAACCATGAACATCTGAATGATTAGTCAAGGGATTCAGAATTCGGGCGTTAGATTTGTTAGAGCATTGCTCGGTCGAACTCGCATGCGTTGCTATCTCAAGCATGTTTGTCAATGTTAGTAATCAAAACTGTAAGTCTTGATTTCTAGTCTACTATAGCTAAGGTCTCGGACTAGGATAGAAAGTATAGTTGAGCTCAAGAACTCCATGGCAATCATCATACAAGACGAAGGACTACTCAAGGAACCGATGGATCTTCATCGACTAAAAGGTATGTGGAGACTTGAACTTATTTATCACTCAAAAGTCTATTTATCTCCTATCTTGAGACAAAAGTTGTTTTGCTATATAGACTTAGATTATACACATTTGCTATTTCGAGCCGAGTTTATCTCGCCTATCTATTTCTCGAAATATGTGTTGGTAAGCTTTCGCTTTAGCCAAGTTCATCTTTACCTATTGACGAAAGTCATGAAAAGTTTCAATCACTTTGAAAATTGCTTACTTTGACGAAAAATAGTTTGTGAATAACAACTATAGAATATCAACGTCCTCTAAGAATGTTTCAATGATTGAAATGAGAGTTTAGATTATATAACCATCGGAGGATATAAGCATTGTTGTGGAAACACATATATGTATAAGTACTTATTCCTTGAAACGAAGTTTACGAACTTTGTTGACCAGGAGAACAAGAATAGTGGCGTGAGCCAAGTCCGCGAACTGGCAGAAGTTCTCGACCCGTGAAATTCTGCTGGAGTTTGTGAACTCCGTCCGGGAACTTAAGTCCGCGAACCCATTCCACGAACTTGAGTGGGTTATATCTAAAAACGATGTTTGTGAACTTATTCTTATATAAACTAAGGAATGCAAATTTCAAACCGTGGCTATATAGTTCATGAACCGATTCGAGTGAATCAAATAGTTTTTGCTTCGATTGTGTCATGTGTAGTTACATAAGATTTCCTTGCAATTGAACAACTCTCTAACTAGTTCATTTGAGTCACTTGAACTAGTTATGGGGAAGAAGAATATGGTTGATATGAAAGTGATCATATGGCTAACCATTTGGTTGACTATTGTTGAACCAACAAATGTACAAGTTTGGGTACGGTTACACAAGCCTAGAAACGTGCATTTCATTTGTGTGTAACAAGCTAGTTTTTGATCTAATGGTTGAAAGATATTAACTTGAATCAAATCAGATTTTCATCTAACGGTGAATATTGAATGCTTTGTTTCCAAGCTAACATTGATTGCAAACCCTGATTTGAAAGACTATATAAGGGAGAACTCTAGCAACTGGGAAACCTAATACCCACACCTTCTGTGTGATACTAGTTGTGATAATCTAGAGTCGATTCTCCTTTAACCTTTGGTTTCTTCTTTTAAACCAGGTTAACGAATTAAAGACTTCATTGGGATTGTGAAGCCAGACCGATACTACTTTCTTGTAGTTATGTGATCTGATCTTGTTGTTTCTATCGTACGAGTACAATTGTAATAATTGGCTTGAGATTGATATCTCCGATAGGCAAGATATAAAAGAAGTCACAAACAGTTCGTATCATCGTTTGTGATTCCGCAATATCTTTTTTCGCTGCGTCGATTAAGATTATTGTGAGGTGATTGATAATACTAGGCTGTTCTTCGGGAATATAAGTCCGGTTTATCAATTGGTTCCTGTTCACCTTGATTTATCAAAATACGGAATAAAACTCGTAGGTATATTCGTGGGAGACGGATTTACCTATTACCGTGGACTTTTCTGTGTGATACAGATTTTTTTATTAAAGTCTTCGACTTTGGGTCATAGCAACTCTTAGTTGTGGGTGAAATCATCTAAGGGAATCAAGTAGGTAGCATCCTGCTAGGATCAGAGACATAGGAGCATAATTGTACCTTAGATCAGTATGACATTGATTGGGGTTCAACTAAAGTCCAGACCGAAGTTAATTTGGAGTAGGCTAGTTTCTGTAGCGGCTTAATCCAGTGTGTGTTCAAACTGGACTAGGTCCCGGGGTTTTTCTGCATTTGCGGTTTCCTCGTTAACAAAATTCTGGTGTCTGTGTTATTTCTTTTCCGCATTATATTTTGTTATATAATTGAAATATCACCGGTTGTGCGTCGTTCAATCAATTAGAATATCCGACCTTTTGGTTGTTGATTTAAATTTGATTGACACTTGGATATTGGTCTTTGGTGCCATCCAAGTTATCTCTCTCGTATTTGATAAAGACTCGTAGATTTATATTTGCTTGAGTATATATCAAATCGAGAGATTGAGATATAAACTCTTCGATATACTTTTTGTCTAGATTGAGTCTGACTGTCTAGTTGATTCTCTAGAAAGTATATTAGAGTTTGTCCATACATATTGCTAACCGAAATATTGGCTGTGGTTATTGTACCCCCACTTTTTCAATTGGTATCAAAGCAGGCAAACATGTTTAAGACCTTACAAGTCTGTGTTTGTAGCGATCTGACTCTATGGACATAAGTGTTATCTCAATTAACGTACCACCAGTATTCGATGGGTCAACCTACCCATGGTGGAAAGTTTCTATGCACGCTTTTCTTCAAGCTCACGATTTTCGAGTTTGGGTACATGTTATTAAAGGCTATGATCCTCCGGTTAATACAAAAGGCGATGTATCTACACCTAAGGATGTTGGTAGCTATAGTCCAGAAGAAATTCTTGCTGCAAAGCAAAATTCTGAAGGCTTAAATGCTATCAGACATGCCATTACCTAAGAACTTCAGCACTATGTGTCTACTTGCACTAAGTCTAACAATGTCTGGGATATCTTAGAATCTACCTTTGAAGTCAACAGATATGTTTCTAAGAAGTATACCATCGATGGAGGAAATAACCTCAACACTCTTTCCAAAAATATTTCTTTTGGAAAAGTAAGAATTCCTGATCAAAATTCTGTTCAAACTGTTGCATTCAATGCTATTGACATACGAAAGACTTTACTTTTGACAAGGTATGGGACAATTATAGTTCACGGACGCAAACACATATATCCATAAAAATATTGCAATATATAAAACCATAAAGATTAATACTGAAAAATCATCTTCCAAACAAATTTAGAATTTAAACCAATAAATCTAAAAACATGAAGATGAAAACGTTGGACATAGCTATGTGTAATCACAATAATGGCTATTCCAAACTCTAGTTATTCTTCTAAATAAAACAAGAAAATAGAATTCTTATTCGAAGACTTACTAGTCGTTGTAGATATTTCTCAGAGCCTCTACAGAGAATTCCTTCTCATTATTGAAAAACCAATTAATTATGGGATCGTTCAATTCCTCCAAATCTTCAGAAATATCAGTCAACTCATTAAGTTCTCTCTTTAGCTCACGCAAGGTGTTCTTTGAAAGAGACAACATTTGTTCATAGTGAGCTATCTCTTCTAAAGACGAAACAATTTGAGATTTTAAATTGTTTCTTCTGTTGATGAAGTCTTTCACCAAACCCCTGAAGTTATCATCAAGCTGATAGAAAGACAAGAGGTAGTTAGAGGAAAAACCTTCTCCACAATTTGTAGTCTTCACTTTCTTCACCTTTGAGGAAGAGATTCCCTTACAAAGATACACATTGATTGTTTCGACTGCATCTCTGCTTGTGATGCCTCTAGTTACGGGAGCCATGAAACTGTATCTTTTTAGGGAAGAAAGGAAAAAAGTCTACAAATGAAATAAATAGACTAGTGAGCGTCTAAACCCTAAAAGAACAAGTCTTCCGTAGTTTAGATAATCAATATTTATACTGTTAGGAGAATATTTTCTTAAAAACAATAAATACACTACTTGAGCCACAAAGACGCAGAACCCCATTTTCTCAAGTTAAAGATGAGGATGCGAATGTCTCCAACATTAGATAGAGACGTTGTGATCCAAAAGCTCTCCTTGTTTACCACATAGTGATTTCTCAAGGTTTATCGTGTAAACAGAATTCCTACCTCTTTTGATTCTGGAAACACTGGTTTTACGGGAGCCATGATGATTATCCAGACTCATCTTTTGCATGTTCTTCTGCAGTTTAGAGAGATTCTTATTGCTCCTTTTGAATCTCCAACATATACTTTGAACATGATTTGCGTGTCCGCAAAACGAACAGATCAAGGCTCCTTTGTCTTGTTGAGGTGCCTTCTGTTTGACACAACAGTCAACCTTTATTTTTTCCTGATCAATAGAAGCAACGAGGTTAACAATGCCTGCACACTTGCTTTTAAATCCTAAACCATTAGTGTTTCCAAAGGACTTCTGACCAAATAACATTGCTGAGATTTTTTCAGAGCTTCCAGACAATCTTTGTAGATCATCTTAAGAGTACTAATATCTTTCTCCTTTAGAGCAATGGTTCTGGTGAATTTATCATTAAGATAGTCTATCTCAAGGTTTTTCACCTGGATTAATGATTCTAGTTTCTTCAATAAAGCTTTTAATTGAAGATTTTCTTGAAGAACCTCTTTATTCAAGAATTCGAAAATCTCCGTGTCAGACTCAAACTCTGAATCAGAACTTGAGTATGTGGATGTTTCTATTATAAGAGCTGAGGGTTCATCACATCCATCAATCGTATTCAAACAGTTGACACTAAGAGATCTTTCTTTCACAGAATCATTAGCAGTGAAGGCTGACAAAAGATGTTTGTCACATCTAATGCTTCTTTTTACAAATTCTTTGATCTTTTATGTTATCAATGGTTTTTCAAACCAGATACCATCTGAACAACATTCATTATCCCAAGACAAGGTAGAGGATTCACTCGTGTCGGAAACAACATTGAATGCAACAGTTTGAACAGAATTTTGATCAGGAATTCTTACTTTTTGTAGATGGTGGATTTTCGACAAAGGCTAAAATCGTAAACTCATAATTATACGAAGCTCTGATTCAGCAATCGGACGTGAGTATCGAGACATGACTCTCTCATCGAATTCTCAATGGAGAGTACTTTCTCTCAGAGTACATGTAGATATGTAGCCTCACGACTGGACAACGGCATATCTCATGAATATTGAACACTTTCAGTGATTATTTCTATATAGTATCACGAGATGGACGGCTCCTAGACAGCTTGCTCTGCTAGTATAGAGCGATAACGTCTTCAGGAACAAACAACGAGTTTACCCTGACTATATAAAGGATATGACTTACCGACAAGTTCGTATCTGGATAATTAATGCTCCTAGACAGCTTGCTCTGCTAGTATAGAGCCACAAAGTTAATTATTCCTAATTACAATCGCTCCTATCCCATGGTCGAATCCACGACTGGTCCCATGGAATGACAATAACAATTGTTGTGATTCTATGATCGAATCCACAGCTTGATCTCATAGAATAACAATAACTATATTATCTCATTACTCCGATTTCATGATCGAACCCACAACTGGTCTCATAAATGGTAATAGAAAACCTTAGTTACTCTGATTCTATGGTCGAATCTACGATCCCAAGGAATGGTAATGCTCACTTTATTATTCTGAATTTGTAGTCGAATCCTCAGCTGATCCTATGAATTAACAATAAAATCTTATTACTCAGTTTTGTGAATTATTCGCTACTGAATTCCACAATTAGTAATAAATAATCAACAACCGGGCGTCTGAGCTACTCTAAGTACGACCCGATTCAAATGGTGAAGGTGTATTCAACGATGATACACTAACAGTCACCACACGAACGAGTATTTCAAAAATACAACGAAACGATGAGCCTATGCAAAATAGAGAAGAAAATAATAAATAATTAAAAATATTGACCAGGGTGCTGGGAGCACGGACACACGACCGACCGACCGACCATGTCGTGGTCAAACCCACGCCAGTTTTATATTTTTAATGCATTTTTATTATTTTCCATGATTTGATGAAAATCCCCTCATTCTATCAAATCTCCTTCGTCTCAAAGAAACTCCTCGGTTTCATGGTACTTCTATAAATTCATAAAAATAATATAAAATTAAGGAAAGGAGTGTGAGGTGTGACCATTGACCAACCAGCCATGCCCTGGTCCCAACCGGCCCCACACCCACAGTTCCTTATTATTATTATTATTTTTCTAATTTCATGAAAAAACTCCTTGATTTCATGGTATTTTGGCACAAATCATCAAATAATAATAAAATAAAATAAATTATGAAAACTTGTGGGACCGAGACTTGGGCCGTCCATGCCCTAGCCGGTCCCACACGCCCCTTTGTTTTATTATTTTATTATTAGTTTTCCTTGAATTCATCAGATTCCTTGATTTCATGGTATTTCTCTCAAATTAGTAAAAATTCCCTCAAATCATCAAAAATACCTAAAAAATATTAAAAAATTATGAAAACTCGTGGGACCGGACCCAAGCCGGCCAGTCATCCTCCACGGTACCGCACGCCCTTGTTTTTATTATTTTAATATTTTTTGCTTCCTTGAACTCATGAAAACTCCTTCAATTCATGGAAACTCCCTAAATTCATCAAATTTCTCAAAATTCATGAATTTTTCATAAAATCATTATAAAATTAAGGAAACTCGTGGGACCGGGCCCTAGCCGACCGACCATGCCTTCCAAGGTCCCACACACCCTTTTTTTATTATTTTAATATTTTTTGCTTCCTTGAACTCATGAAAACTCCTTCAATTTATGGAAACTCCCAAAATTCATCAAATTTCTCAAAATTCATGAATTTTTCATAAAATCATCAAGATATTATAAAATTAAGGAAAATGCACCACGGGACCGTGGTCACGTCCGGCCGACCATGCCTTGAGCACGGCGGTCCCACGCCTACTCATTCCTTATTTTATAATTATTTTTCATCATCTCATGGTGTTTTCCTCAGTTTCGTCGAAACCCTAATTTTGGCATATTTTCTCGAATGGATGCTCAATTGCACGCCAGAAAATATCAAAATTCTCAGGACTGAGACGAGGACGCTTTGGGGACACGACCACGCTATCTTGACCGACCAAGATTGACTCTTTGGGATCACGGAAGCCGGTCCCATCAATTTTCACAGTTTTGACCTAATTTGCACAATTGCTCGTATTAGGTCCAAAACTCTCCCAAACACTTTGGATTTTCATGAAGTGATCGTCAGGCGGTCACGGGACAACCCAGGGCCGTTTCATGACTCCATGGTCGGTCCCTCGCCTCGTCATAATTAATTAGGTTTTCTCACCTAAGGCTCAGACGAGCGTTTTCGAATAAATGATTAAACCAGCATTTAATCATTCTTTTATCAACAAATCGTCAACTCTTCAGGAGTTCTTCGTATTTGCTCACGTGAGCATATGGACACTACATGGTTGATCCACGGTCCCATGTAATCGCTCCCTCCTCCGTCCCCTGGTTGAAATTCTGACGAACCATGAATTGATCATCAATTGATCAAATTAGGGTTTCCGAATCCAAGGATCATCATTCCAGATTCTAACCTTAATAATTTTATGACGACCTCATGGTCATTAATTTTATTAATTATGCTCGGTTCAACGACCGGTATTCTAATTAATATTTTTGGCACGTTGCCAATAATCCATCAGACGAGCAACACATCCTCAGACGACCAAATATTCAACAATTCATCACATGAGCAACACTTGCTCAGATGATAAATATTTCTTCAAACCAAGGAATATTGGCTCAAAAATCAATATTCAACGATCCATCGAATGAGCAATACTTGCTCACTTCATCGTAAGAACTATACCTCTGTCTCATGACATGTTCAATTCACGAGTTTCAGAACATCATGTTCAACTCAACGACTACATGCACTCATCGTCCCATCAAACCACGAAGTCATCAATTGACTAACAAACCACGAGACGTCAATCATGTCACTTAGGGGATATCACTTAGGGTTTTGGTCTGGCGGTCTACGGCACGTGTGTTCAAACACACGATGGAATGTGAGCAAGTCGTGCAATCAGTTGAAGGAATTCACGAGGTAGTGGGTGGAAAATCGACCAAGTCTCCACACGTTGAGCAACTGGTTTCAAACATGATCTCCACTTCCCCACTCCTTGATTCCATCAACTGTCACACTTCATGGAGTCATGGTGTCTAAAATTCCAGCAATATAAATAAGTCTCTGAATCATGATTGAATCATCGGCATCATCAGTATCATCAATCTCACGTATCATCGACAACACGAGATCATCAACTCATCAATTGAGCAACTACTCTCAATTGAGAAATTTCAATCATTCAGAGCTTATCATATTCAGAATTCACACACCCACAATCTTTGATTACCATTGATTCCACACATTTCCCAGCTTCCCTCCTACAGATCAACCCATCCTCTCTTGTGACCGAATTTACTCTGGAACGGTCATTGTCTTGATTTAGGCCGGAGTACTACAGATTGATCTCTCGAATCTAAAGCACCCCCTTTGCAGCGGTACATCTGTGTGAGGTTTAACATTTCGCTCGGTTCGAGGAGTCTCCTCCGTACGATCGTCTCCTCAATTCCTTAAAAACCAGCAAATCGTTTTTCCCCATCTACATATTGGCGACCACAGTGGGAGATCATTCTCTCGGTTGCAATCTCACGATTTCACAAAGATGGTTGATCTTAGGTCAGGCTCAACTATGAATTTCAACGGTGCTAGCACTAGCAACAACAACGACGATCAAGACATCTCAGAAACAATCCCGGTCTCCAACATTGGCGGTGTTGATGTTACTTCCCCTCATGTCAACGCGGAAGGTCATCCTTTATTCGGTCGACACCCTGAGGAAGTCAGAGGAAATCCACCACCTACTATTGCTGATCTCATCAAAGTGCAAGAGACTCTTGCAAAGAATCAAACCGATATGGCTACAACACAGAAGGAGCTATTAATGAACTGAAGGATCTCACTGATACAATGTCAGGGAAGACCCAAGGAAAAGGAAAAGTCCTCATACGCTGATCCTGAGGTAATTCCAATTTATATAGTAGATGCTGATGAAGTCCGCAAAGCTGCAGACGATCCATCAGCGAAGGAATCATCAAATTTCATTACTCGGGAAGATTTGGAACGCATCTTGGAGAACCGTGGAAAATACAAGACCTCACATGTCCATCATCACCCGCCTACATACCCTGCTGCTACGCAAAGGATTCCTCTTCCAAGAGAGGAACGACGAACATCCCAATGACTACGTGAAAAGATTCAGAGTCCAGGCCCTGGACTGTCATGATCCAAACGTCACAGAGCACCAACTGTAGAGTTTTGTATCAACGACATTATCCCGGTCTACAGAGCTTTATTGGAAAATCTTCGTTTCCAGACCTTCTCAGAGCTTCATGAAGCGGCGAAGAGATCGACAACTACTGCGCCCGCTTTACTGGAAAGAAAAAAATCTACGAAGGCTGAAAAACCACGAGGCGGTCGAGGTAGCAGACGTCTGATTAACAAACAGTACAACCTCCAGCCTTCCACAAACATTGTTGTAGAAGGGAGCAAACGAAAAGTCGAACCGCCGTGCAAGCATACCTCAGCTCCTTCAAAAGCACAAAGGAAGAATAACCAAGATGCACAAACCTCGACCTAGCATCAACAAACGGGAAATGATCGGACAGACTCAAACCTCCCTGAAGTGACCGAGTTACCCGAAGTATGGGTTCGAGATGTTACAATCAACTTGATGTTCATCAAACAGAGCCAACTGAAGAAAGATAGAGAATCCCAGGTAATGTCACCTTCATGGATTCATCAATCACCCGACAAGTAACTGCAATATTTTGAAGCACATCTTCAAAGAGAAGTTTGATCTACACAAGATTCAACTGCGGACTGAAGGAGTACACAGATCTTCTCCCAATCAATACCTCGACTCTCTGAACAACCTATCAAAGAGGCAGTTCAATCCTTGGTCGAACGTGGATTGCTCTATCTGTCGAAGGCACAAAGGAGAGACATGTTCACAGTACTGAACCACAACGTGTCAAGAAGCTCATTCCGGGAATACTTCTTGAGCCTCTAGCCACAGATCAAGAGATGTTCGACTGGGGACCGCTTACCACACTCAATCTCAGAAGAAACGAATTTGGAAGAACGTTGATCGATGCTGACACCGCTATCAACAACATTCCACTGAAAACCATCGGATCCACATGCATCACTCGAAAATGAGATACTCATGCTCCCATCTCAATCAGAGATCTTGAAGGAACGCTCGGAAATACTTATGGCTACATCACTCTCAAGGTGGACATAAGCTTAACCTGGACAGGAACCAAGTTTCACATAATCGGGATGATCCAGAATATGACATGTTCTTCAGACGTGCGTGGATCCATGCTGACAAAGCGTCTTTGGTTGCACATCTCTCCAACGAAGAAATTTATGATCCAGAATATTTTACGACATCCCATCATCAGAGCACTTGGAGGAATTTCGAACTTTGACGAGATTGAAGCAAGAACCTGCAAAATATGCATAAACATTCATCAACAGGTTCCACACTCAGGCAAGTTTCACTCCTCCCATGTCTACGTCATTTATTTCCTCACATGCTATCCTAACATGGGGACTTAATTCTGCTAGCAACTCTTCAAGACGTTATGAATGGTAACTTCACCGCATTAGTATTTTTCCAAGTGGTTGAATCTGACATTTCTCCAAATCGAGCACTGGACGTTCATTGCTGAGATGATGTACAAACACGACAAAGAACACTTTGGGAGTTTCTACATAGCCTTGCAGGAGTCTCCATGTGTGCCACAAAATTAGAAAGCTCTGATTTCTGCACAAGTGTTGAATCCCACTGCTACAACGAGAAGAATGCTGCATCAACAGAAGATACTCAGGGCCGAGATGATCAAAGCTACGACATTTGATGCTTAAGGGATATGATGCTTCAACAATCAAGCATCTAAGAAACCTTCAAATTGTACTCCCAATCAAAGAGTACACCTTCGATAATGGCGCCTCTGGCTTCAACACAAATATCTCTACACTGATTCAACACCAGCACGATCAAAGTATTACTAAACTACAATCGATAAGTCTTCATTATCCCATGATAATACTTCTGAAGCAGATGCAACATCATTCATACATGGATGGCATTAACTCCTTCAACATACACTGGACAACCTGAGGTGATTCCGTGAAACTTCATCAACGGGGACTTCTCTACATCACAAAACCCTGCATGACTGAGGAACTTCTTCCCTTCACCGATCCAGAATGGAGATTTATGTTGCTATCTTCCACAATAATGTGGATTCACTTACAAAGCCGCTTTACGAGACAGTCATGCTTCCAAGAGTACTCAGGTTGAACTCCCAGTATACCGGATTCTCAACTCACTAACTAGTTCGTCAATATAAATGCTCACTGAATGGAGGAGCAACGAATAATCATGGTTCCAGCCTTTTTCGATCTCTGGAGCAACTCTAATCATAGCATCGACATCAGCAAGGATATCTGGTGGAAATCCTTCCATGGTCTTAGCATCAATAAGAATATATGGAGAAAACTCAATCGTGATCTCAGCATCAACAACGGGAGAAATATCCTCATGACATGGCTTCATTAACTAACCGTTCTCTGAAGTGTTACACATGAAGCGGTCTTCTCCAAGCACTAATGATTCATATCAAGGTATCTAGACGTGAAAAACACGTTAGCATGAGCATCTTCCGAAATCTTGCATGGTGGACGGTCACAAGCCAAAGTCTTCTACAAGATGTTTTACAGATAAAGTACAACATACTTCAGCCCATGGGTTTACAAAAACGTACCAATGAGTGAGGAATAGGACAATACTTCCTCAAAAAAGATGTTCTTCTATGTCTCTTCTACAACATACCAAAAGGGCGCATCAATCGGACATACGAGCTAAAAGATATGGCCTTTACTGTCAGGTCTACGAGATCTGAAAAATCTGTACGGGATTACAAATTACAAATGTGCACGCCTCGTTGGCTGACTTATACAACTCCAAATTGAGTGATTATTTTCTCATGTGATAACTAAATCTCTTATCTTCAAAATTTGGGGTCAAGCATCGAATTCCGACGTCGTATGAGGTTTCTACAGCTTCCACAACATACAACGCGCAACCAGAGATTCGTGGACGGGATTCATAACTTCCACAGTCGATCGGTGTCCACCAGGTCTTTTCGCTAAGTCCTTCATCAAGGTACCTCCAACTTCGACCACCTAGGTATTTACATTGATTTTTCTACCCGGGTCCTCTATCTAGGTCTTGACAGAAGAAGGGAAAACGAAAGAGGGAGATTCAACAATATACTGGGGACTGTTGATCCACCGATCATGACGATCAATTTCACAGCCCAACACTCGTGGTGCCGGGCTCTCCAATGCTAATCATTCATCATAAAAGTAATGCTACCACCGGGACATGAAACCATGGTCATTACATCATCCCCTCTTGAGAGCAACCTCAGTTATGGTCCCATGACCAGGGTTTCAGAAGTAATGTTTCTACGACTGACAGAAACAAGGTGGTAATCAAGCACCATGCTCATGTGCAAATCAAGGAGTCCTGATCTCAATTGAATCAATGGCATCAATCCTTCACCAACCGTTCAAGACACAAGCGAATGGTCTAAAGACGCAACATGAGTGTTTTACAACAAGCCCGTCTGAAATAATTTTATGCTGTCCTGTACAAACCGACGAGCTGGGAGAAATTGGTGAAGAATCTAGGTATGTATCATATACCATTTTCTTCGTATGGATGTCCTCTACAACATATCCAAAATTCACAACAATTGGAGAAACGAGCGAAGCGTTGTGTCCAAAACATTGGACCCCATGCCAGCTGTAAATTTTCTGAAGGTTTCCTGGAAGTTTACTGTTTCGTCGATTTCGGATCCTACACAAGCTCTAAACTCAAAAATACTCTTTGTTAAATCTTGAAAATTTCCTGGGCTTGAGGATACATATGAAGATGTCGAAAATACGACCCCAAACGAAGATTCTACAGCGTTTTTACTAAAGGCTGAAGTCTGAAATTTCCTGGTGACGTATTTCTGCAAAATTACTCGTGTATTCACATGGGTTTTCATTCATTCACTCACAAATCAGCAATTTCATACTTCTATGAAGAGGTCACAGGAGATATACTTACTAGGGGAGTCTCTAAACCATTTGAGGGTTCGGCAATGTTGGAATCTCCGTTGGTAACTCCATTATCTTCATTCGGTTCGGGATTTTGGGAACTCTCCATATTCTCATGTCCCAAAGAAGAGCACGCTTCATCAACATAATGCTTATATACCATGATTTATTCCTGGGTTCGTCAACAACAATTATTATTATGTCATTCAAGGAGATGCCACGATCACGTGCACGAAAAGGGTACTTACATCGACTTCTTCATCAGTGCTGGATTCATGAATTGTTTACCCGGGAACAAGTTGAAGACCGTCAATCGATGGAGCAAAAGTCTGAAAAGAAGTAACAAACCTTGATCTCATGATCCTAATTACACGGGTAAAGTCATGACACAAGGAGCGGCTGGGGACTGCACGTTATTTGCTAACACCCTATAGTCCTTACTTCTGGGCTCTCCGCTCCCATAGGTTTTCCTCCATTTCCATGGAGTCTACATTGATCCGGGATCTCACTACACGATCATCCTATGGTAAAGCTAACGGAATAACCAGGAATACAACTCAGTATGAAGGATCTCTCACCACTCAGAGCACATCGTTCATACAAAGCGCAGGATTCGACAGAGCAATGAATCATGGATTAAAGGTGCTCACAACAGCGTCTACAAAAATGGTAATCCTCCACTCTTACCTATTTACGTTTCACGAACTTAGTGATAATAACGTAAAACCCTCGAAAAACTTGCTCTCCTCTTCAAACTTGCCAAGATGAGCAAAATTCATTATTTAAAACCAACACCTGACTTTTCATGAAACTATGAATAATTCACATAACCTTTCATATGAACATTCGCTGGTTTTCTACATGTGTGCATACACTATAATATCGCCAAACTCATACATACATTATTTCATCATGTATACAATTGCTTGCTTCCAACAATTGCTCAAAAATCATAAATTGATTTCATGAAACCGTGGACAACCCACGTAAATTTTTACTAGGTGAACACTCACTGATCTTCAAAAATTGTACAGACGTCCATTCTACAATTGTGAAAACTCACATATATACATTATTTCACCATGTATAATTGTCTACTTTCAACAGTTGTTCAAAATCAAAACGTTGATTTTATAAAATATATATATTCAACGTGAAACTCACGTAAATTTGAAAAATATATCTATATATTTTTGCTCCCTCGCACGAGCATCTGTCTTTGAAGCGAGAGTATATTTTCAAAGATTTCCGAAAGCTCGAAGATAAAAAATTTCATGAAGGCTCACAAACAAAATTTTATTACTAACAGACACACGTCTATCAATAAAAAAAACTTTTCTCTCGTACGAGCATCCACCTTTGAAACGAGAGTTTATTCCACTTTTGTGAAATGTCACATATTTAAAATATAAAATTCTGGTTTTCGTGAAAGCTCATAGAAGAATTTTATATCATTAGACTCAGGTCTATTTTGTTTGTTCCTTAAACTAACGAACGAACGAGCGTCTATTCATAAAACAAGGATTTCCTTATTGGGCCCGGCCCACGAATCCTAACCGACCACGGACTCGTCGTCCAAACCAGCGGTTCAACACCAATTTATGCTCATCAAACGACGCTCCAATCATGACATTGAAGCCTTCATGAAGTCGTGGTTTTCTCATGCTCTCTAAACCGGTAATGTCTCAACTTATGACTAAGTTCAATTACTGGTATTATTATTTATGGCCGAAAAATAACCATTTAATGCTGACTGAGGAATACAGCTTTCCTCAGTAAGCAGGGGACTTAATGTAGATGGTGTATTTTCGACAAAGGCAAAAATCATAAACTCATAATTATACGAAGCTCTGATTCAGCAATCAGACGTGAGTATCGAGATACGACTCTCTCATCGAATTCTCAACGGAGAGTACTTTCTCTTAGAATACATGTAGATATGTAGCCTCACGATTGGACAACGAAATATCTCATGAATATTGAACACTTTCAGTGATTATTTCTATATAGTATCACGAGATGGACGGCTCCTAGACAACTTGCTCTGCTAGTATAGAGCGATAACGTCTTCAGGAACAAACAACGAGTTTACCTTGACTATATAAAGGATATGACTTACCGACAAGTTCGTATCAGGATAATTAATGCTCCTAGACAGCTTGCTCTGCTAGTATAGAGCCACAAAGTTAATTATTCCTAATTACAATCGCTCCTATCCCATGGTCGAATCCACGACTGGTCCCATGGAATGACAATAACAATTGTTCTGATTCTATGATCGAATCCACAACTTGATCTCATAGAATAGCAATATCTATATTATCTCATTACTCCGATTTCATGATCGAACCCTTAACTGGTCTCATAAATGGTAATAGATAAACCTTAATTACTCTGATTCTATGGTCGAATCTACAATCCCATGGAATGGTAATGCTCACTTTATTATTCTGAATTCGTAGTCGAATCCTCAGCTGATCCTATGAATTAATGATAAACATCTTATTACTCAGTTTTGTGAATTATTCTCTACTGAATTCCACAATTAGTAATAAATAATCAACAACAGGGCGTCTGAGCTACCTCTAAGTAAGCCCCGATTCAAATGGTGAAGGTGTATTCAACGATGATACACTAACAGTCACCGCACGAACGAGTATTTCAAAAATACAACGAAACGATGAACCTATGCAAAATATAGAAGAAAATAATAAATAATTAAAAATATTGACCAGGGTGCTGGGAGCACGGACACATGACCGACCGACCGTGTCGTGGTCAATCCCACGCCAGTTTTATATTTTTAATGCATTTTTATTATTTTCCATGATTTGATGAAAATCCCCTCATTGTATCAAATCTCCTTCGTCTCGAGGAAACTCCTCGGTTTCATGGTACTTCCATAAATCCATAAAAATAATATAAATTAAGAAAAGGAGTGTGGGGCGTGACCATTGACCAACCGGCCATGCCTTGGTCCCAACCGGCCCCACACCCTCGGTTCCTTATTATTTTATTATTATTATTATTATTATTTCTCTAATTTCATGAAAAAAACTCCTTGATTTCATGGTATTTTGGCACAAATCATCAAATAATAATAAAATAAAATAAATTATGAAAACTTGTGGGACCGGGCCTTGGACGGCCGGCCATGCCCTAGCCGGTCCCACACGCCCCTTTGTTTTATTATTTTATTATTAGTTTTCCTTGAATTCATCAAATTCCTTGATTTCATGGTATTTCTCTCAAATTAGGAAAAATTCCCTCAAATCATCAAAAATACCTAAAAAATATTAAAAAATTATGAAAACTCGTGGGACCGGGCCCAAGCCGCCCGGTCATCCTCCACCGTCCCACACGCCCTTGTTTTTATTATTTTAATATTTTTTGCTTCCCTGAACTCATGAAAACTCCTTCAATTCATGGAAACTCCCTAAATTCATCAAATTTCTCAAAATTCATGAATTTTTCATAAAATCATTATAAAATTAGGGAAACTCGTGGGATCGAGCCCTAGCTGGCCGGCCATGCCTTCCACGGTCCCTCACGCCCTTGTTTTATTATTTTAATATTTTTTGCTTCCTTGAACTCATGAAAACTCCTTCAATTTATGGAAACTCCCAAAATTCATCAAATTTCTCAAAATTCATAAATTTTTCATAAAATCATCAAAATATTATAAAATTAAGGAAAAGGCACCACGGGACCGTGGTCATGACTGTCCGACCATGCCTTGACCACGGCGGTCCCACACCTACTCATTCCTTATTTTATAATTATTTTTCATTATCTCATGGTGTTTTCCTCAGTTTCGTCGAAACCCTAATTTTGGCATATTTTCTCGAAGATGCTCAATTGCACGCCAGAAAATATCAAAATTCTCAGGACTGAGACGCGGACGCCTTGGGGAGACGAGCACGCTATCTTGCCCGACCAAGATTGACTCTTTGGGCTCACAGAAGCCGGTCCCATCAATTTTCACAGTTTTGACCTAATTTGCACAATTGCTCGTATTAGGTCCAAAACTCTCCCAAACACTTTGGATTTTCATGAAGTGATCGTCAGGCGGTCACGGGACAACCCAGGGCCGTTTCATGACTCCATGGTCGGTCCCTCGCCTCGTCATAATTAATTAGGTTTTCTCACCTAAGGCTCAGACGAGCGTTTTCGAATAAATGATTAAACCAGCATTTAATCATTCTTTCACCAACAAATCGTCAACTCTTCGAGAGTTCTTCGTATTTGCTCACGTGAGCATATGGACACTACATGGTTGATCCACGGTCCCATGTAATCGCCCCCTTCTGCGTCCCATGGTTGAAATTCTGACGAACCATGAATTGATCATCAATTGATCAAATTAGTGTTTCTAAATCCAAGGATCATCATTCTAGATTCTAACCTTAATAATTTTATGACGACCTCATGGTCATTAATTTTATTAATTATGCTCGGTTCAACGACCGGTATTCTAATTAATATTCTTGGCACGTTGCCAATAATCCATGAGATGAGCAACACATGCTCAGACGACCAAATATTCAACAATTCATCACATGAGAAACACTTGCTCAGATGATAAATATTTGTTCAAACCAAGGAATATTGGCTCAAAAATCAATATTCAACGATCCATCGAATGAGCAATACTTGCTCACTTCATCGTAAGAATTATACCTCTGTCTCATGACATGTTCAATTCACGAGTTTCAGAACATCATGTTCAACTCAACGACTAGATGGACTCATCGTCCCATCAAACCACAAAGTCATCAATTGACTAACAAACCACGAGACGTCAATCGTGTCACTTGGGGGGATATCACTTAGGGTTTTGGTCTGGCGGTCTACGACACGTGTGTTCAAACACATGATGGAATGTGAGCAAGTCGTGCAATCAGTTGAAGGAATTCACGAGGTAGTGGGTGGAAAATCGACCAAGTCTCCACACATTGAGAACCTGGTTTCAAACACGATCTCCACTTCCCCACTCCTTGATTCCATCAACTGTCATACTTCATGGAGTCATGGTGTCTAAAATTCCAGCAATATAAATAAGTCTCTGAATCATGATTGAATCATCGACATCATCAGTATCATCAATCTCACGTCTCATCGACAACACGAGATCATCAACTCATCAATTGAGCAACTACTCTCAATTGAGAAATTTCAATCATTCAGAGCTTATCATATTCAGAATTTACACACCCGCAATCTTTGATTACCATTGATTCCACACATTTCCCAGCTTCCCTCCTACAGATCAACCCATCCTCTCTTGTGACCGAATTTACTCTGGAACGGTCATTGTTTTGATTTAGGACGGAGTACTACAGATTGATCTTTCGAATCTAAAGCACCCCCTTTGCAGCGGTGCATCTGTGTGAGGTTTAACATTTTGCGCGGTTCGAGGAGTCTCCTCCATACGGTCGTCTCCTCAATTCCTTAAAAACCAGCAAATCGTTTTTCCCCATCTACACTTTTCCAAAAGAAATATTTTTGGAAAGTGTGTTGAGGTTATTTCCTTCATCAATGGTATACTTCTTAGAAACGTATCTGTTGACTTCAAAGGTAGTTTCTATGATATCCCATGAATATTTAAAATTAGTGCAAGTAGACACATAGTGCTGAAGTTCTGGGGTAATGGCCTGTCTGATAGCATTTAAGCCTTCAGAATTTTGCTTTGCAACAAGAATTTCTTCTGGACTATAACTACCAACATCCTTAGGTATAGATACATCGCCTTCTGTATTAACCGGAGGATCATAGACATTAATAACATGTACCCACACTCGAAAATCGTGAGCTTGAAGAAAAGTGTGCATAACAAATTTTCACCATGGGTAGTTTGAACCATCGAAGACTGGTGGTACGTTAAATGAGATAACACCTATGTCCATAGGGTCAGATCGCTACAAACACAGACTTGTAAGGTCTTAAACATGTTTGCCTGCTTTGATACCAATCGAAAAAGTGGGGGTACAATAACCACAGCCAATATTTCGGTTAGCAATATGTATGGACAAACTCTAATATACTTTCTAGAGAATCAACTAGACAGTCAGACTCAATCTAGACAAAAAGTATATCGAAGAGTTTATATCTCAATCTCTCGATTTGATATATACTCAAGCAAATAGAAATCTGCGAGTCTTTATCAAATACTAGAGAGATAACTTGGATGGTACCAAAGACCAATATCCAAGTGTCAATCAATTTAAATCAACAACCAAAAGGTCGGATATTCTAATTGATTGAACAACGCACAACCTGTGATATTTAAATTATATAACAAAATATAATGCGGAAAAGAAATAATACAGACACCATAATTTTGTTAACGAGGAAACCGGAAATGCAAAAAAAATCCGGGACCTAGTACAGTTTGAACACACACTGTATTAATCCGCTACAAACACTAGCCTACTCCAAATTAACTTCGGTATGGACTGTAGTTGAACCCCAATCAATCTCACACTGATCCAAGGTACACTTATGCTCCTACGTATCTGATCCCAACAGGATGCTACGTACTTGATTCCCTTAGCAGATCTCACCCACAACTAAGAGTTGCTACGACCCAAAGTTGAAGACTTTAATAAACAAATCTGTATCACACAGAAAAGTCTACGGTAATAGATAAATCCGTCTCCTACGAATATACCTACAAGTTTTGTTCCGTCTTTTGATAAATCAAGGTGAACAAGAACCAATTGATAAACCAGACTTATATTCCCGGAGAACAACCTAGTATTATCAATCACCTCACAATAATCTTAATCGACGCAGCGAAAAATATATTGCGAAATCACAAACGATGAGACGAAGTGTTTGTGATTTCTTTTATATCTTGCCTATCGGAGATATCAATGTCAAGCCAATTATTACAATTGTACTCGTACGATAGAAACAACAAGACCATATCACACAACTACAAGAAAGTAGTATCGGTATGGCTTCACAACCCCAATGAAGTCTTTAAGTCGTTAACCTGGTTTAGAAGAAGAAACCAAAGGTTAAAGGAGAATCAACTCTAGATTAGCACAACTAGTATCACACAGAAGGTGTGGGGATTAGGTTTCCCAGTTACTAGAGTTCTCCCTTATATAGTCTTTCAAATCAGGGTTTGCAATCAATGTTAGTTTGGTAACAAAGCATTCAATATTCACCGTTAGATGAAAACCTGATTAGATTCAAGCTAATATCTTTCAACCGTTAGATCAAAAACGAGCTTGTTACACACAAATGAAATGCATGTTTCTAAGCTTGTGTAACCGTACCCAAACTTGTACATTTGTTGGTTCAACAATAGTCAACCAAATGGTTAGCCATATGATCACTTTCATATCAACCATATTCTTCTTCACCATAACTAGTTCAAGTGACTCAAATGAACTAGTTAGAGAGTTGTTAAGTTGTAAGGAAATCTTATGTAACTACACAAGACACAATCGAAGCAAAAACGATTTGATTCACTCAAATAGGTTCATGAACTATATATCCATGGTTTGAAATTTGCATTCCTTAGTTTATATAAGATAAGTTCACAAACATCGTTTTTAGATATAACCCACTCAAGTTCGCGGACTTAAGTTCCCGGACGGAGTTCACAAACTCCAGCAGAATTTCTCGGGTCGAGAACTTCCGCCAGTTCGCGGACTTGGCTCACGCCACTATTCCGGTTCTCTTGATCAACAAAGTTCGCAAACTTCGGTTGAAGGAATAAGGACTTATACCTATATGTGTTTCCACAACAATGCTTATATCCTCCAATGGTTGTATAATCTAAACTCTCATTTCAATCATTGAAACATTCTTAGAGGACGTTGATATTCTATAGTTGTTATTCACAAACTATTTTTCATCAAAGTAAGCAATTTTCAAAGTGATTGAAACTTTTCATGACTTTCGTCACTAGGTTAAGATGAACTTGGCTAAAGCGAAAGCTTACCAACACATATTTCGGAAATAGATAGGCGAGATAAACTCGGCTCGAAATAGCAAATGTGTATAATCTAAGTCTATATAGAAAAACGACTTTTGTCTCAAAATAGGAGATAAATAGACTTTTGAGTGATAGATAAGTTCAAGTCTCCACATACCGTTTAGTCGATGAAGATCCACCGGTTCCGTGAGTAGTCCTTCGTCTTGTATGATGATTGCTATGGAGTACTTGAGCTCAACTGCACTTTCTATCCTAGTCCGAGACCTTAGCTATAGTAGACTAGAAATCAAGACTTATAGTTTTGATCACTAACATTGACAAACATGCTTGAGATAGCAACGCATGCGAGTTTGACCGAGAAATGCTCTAACAATCTCCCCCTTTGTCAATTTTAGTGACAAAACTATTAATACATATGGAATAAAAAAATAAAAAAATAAACTTTTGTAGCTCCTATTCCACGTGTCTAATCTTCAACATTACTTGAAATATTCGTCACTTCCAAGTACTCCAATGATCCCAAAGGTTGTAAGTTCAACATCATCGTTGTTGAAAATCCGTAGCTATAACAACGAGAAAACAAGTGTTCTCAATCATTGTTATACAATGTCATAGTATCATTACACAACGTCAAAGTTCAATTGTATCACAACTTCAACAAAAATAGTATGATGATATGTATTACTCCCCCTTAGTCAATACTCCATCTCACATGGAAACCACTCCCCCTTACATAATGATCCGAAAACCACATGTATTTGTAGTGTGAACTACATATTAATTCTCCTCCGTTTTGTCAATAAAATTGGCAAAGGCACAAGAACGAGATCCTAATGAAATTTCCAAAAGAGACATTTCATGACCAAAAGAAAGAAACACATATCATCTTATTTAAATGCAATCATAAAGCCGAAGTTAAATGCATTCATCAAGGAGTTTATAAAGATACAAGATAACCCCTATAAAATTCCACAATCGCACTCCCCACAAAGATTTGGCAATTAAGCACAAGTTCAATTAAGAACTCTCCCCCAAAATATGTCATTCCCGAAAGAACAACAAGAGCGACCTTAATTTCGAAAGAAAAGAAGGATTTCTTTGGACATAACAAATTACATACAAGTATAAATTTGAATCCAAAATACTCAATTAAAATAACCACAAGAGAACCCATGATTAATTTAATCGAAAATGCTCAACATAAGTGAACTTATGGAGACTCAAAAATATACAATTAAATTAATCACAAGAGAACCCGTAATTAATCTAATCGAAATACACAACCAAACTAATCACAAAAGTAATCAATTTAATTGGTCATGCTCATCATAAGAAAACTTACGGAGCAACAACTAAATAACCAAAGAAGATGATTAATTTAGTTGAATATGCTCGACATAAAGTATCTCGCGGAACAACAACTAAGCTAATCATAAAAATAATCAACTTGGCCGTTTAATGCTCAACATAAGACACTTTTTGGAGCCTCACAGTAATACATAAAATATGGATCAGGGAAGATCAATACTACGGAATACACAAGGATTCATTATATTTTCCGTCGCTATTCACATAACGACATTCAATAGACATAATCCTTGCAAACAAAAGATTTTAACCTATCTTCCATTAAAAATTGACATAATAGGCTTAACTTTTGTATTTTTCAAAAGTCTATTTATTCTTTTATCAATACATGCATATCGACATACGAAAGACTTTACTTTTGACAAGGTATGGGACAATTATAGTTCACAGACGCAAACACACATATCATAACAATATTGCAATATATAAAACCATAAATATTAATACTGCAAAAATCATCTTCCAAACAAATTTATAATTTAAACCAATAAATCTAAAAACATGAAGATGAAAATGTTGGACATAGCTATGTGTAATCACAATAATGGCTATTCCAAACTCTAGTTATTCTTCTAAATAAAACAAAAAAACAAAATTCTTATTCGAAGACTTACTAGTCGTTGTAGATATTTCTCAGAGCCTCTACAAATAATTCCTTCTCATTATTGAAAAACCCATTAATTATGGGATCGTTCAATTCCTCCAAATCTTCAGAAATATCAGTCAACTCACTAAGTTCTCTCTTTAGCTCACGCAAAGTGTCTTTGAAAGAGACAACATTTGTTCATAGTGAGCTATATCTTCTAAAGACGAAAAAATTTGAGATTTTAAATTATTTCTTCTGTTGATGAAGTCTTTCACCAAACCCCTGAAGTTATCATCAAGCTGATAGAAAGACAAGAGGTAGTTAGAGGGAGAACCTTCTCCACAATTTGTAGTCTTCACTTTCTTCACCTTTGAGGAAGAGATCCCTTACAAAGATACACATTGATTGCTTCGACTGCATCTCTGCTTGTGATGCCTCTAGTTACGGGAGCCATGAAACTGTATCTTTTTAGGGAAGAAAGGAAAAAAAGTCTACAAATGAAATAAATAGACTAGTGAGCGTCTAAACCTTAAAAGAACAAGTCTTCCGTAGTTTAGAGAATCAATATCTATACTATTAGGAGAATATTTTCTTAACAACAATAAATACACTACTTGAGCCACAAAGACGCAGAACCCCATTTTCTCAAATATAGATGAGGATGTGAACGTCTCCAGCATTAGATAGAGACGTTGTGAGCCAAAAGCTCTCCTTGTTCATCACACAGTGATTTACCAAGGTTTGTCGTGTAAACAGAATTCCTACCTATTTTAATTCTGGAAACACTGGTTTTATGGGAGCCACGATGATTATCCAGACTTATCTTTTGCATGTTCTTATGCAGTTTAGAGAGATTCTTATTGCTCTATCTGAATCTCCAGCACATACTTTGAACATGATTTGCGTGTCCGCAAAACGAACATATCAAGGATCCTTTGTCTTGTTGAGGTGCCTTCTGTTTAACACAAAAATCAACCTTTATTTTTTCCTGATCAATAGAAGCAACGGGGTTAACAATGCCTGCACACTTGCTTTTAAATCCTAAACCATTGGTGTTTCCAAAGGACTTCTGACCAAATAACATTGCTGAGATTTTGTCAGAGCTTCCAGACAATCTTTGTAGATCATCTTTAAGAGTATTAATCTCTTTCTCCTTTAGAGCAATGGTTCTGGTGAATTTATCATTAAGACAGTCTATCTCAAGGTTTTTCACCTGGATTAATGATTCTAGTTTCTTCAATAAAGCTTAATTGAAGATTTTCTTGAAGAACCTCTTTATTAAAGAATTCGAAAATCTCTGTGTCAGACTCAAACTCTGAATCAGAACTTGAGTATGTGGATGTTTCTGTTGTAAGAGCTGAGGGTTCATCACATCCATCAATCGTATTTAAACAGTTGACACTAAGAGATCTTTCTTTCACGGAATCATAGCAGTGAAGGCTGACAAAAGATGTTTGACACATATAATGTTTCTTTTTACAAATTCTTTGATCTAGTATGTTATCAATGGGTTTTCAAACCAGATACCATCTGAAAAACATCCATTGATATGCATGTATTGATAAAAGAATGAATAGACTTTTGACAAATACAAAAGTTAAGCCTATTATGTCAATTTTTGATGGAAGATAAATTAAAATCTTTTGTTTGCAAGGATTATGTCTATTGAATGTCGTTATGCGAATAGTGACGGAAAATAAAATGAATCCTTGTGTATTCTGCAGTATTGATCTTCCCTGATTCATATTTTATGTATTACTGTGAGGCTCCAAAAAGTGTCTTATGTTGAGCATTAACCGGCCAAGTTGATTATTTTTATGATTAACTTAGTTGTTGTTCCGCGATATACTTTATGTCGAGCATATTCAACTAAATTAATCATCTTGTTTGGTTATTTAATTGTTGCTATGTAAGTTTTCTTATGATGAGCATGACCAATTATTTATGGGTGAAAATTGTTTCTGCGGTTTTTGGTAATTTGGGGAGTGCGGATGAGAAGCGAATTTAAACCATAAACAAATGCATTGCACGAGAGTGCTTTTGATTCGAGAAATCAATATGTACAACTCTGGCCTAAACCAAGAAATGGTCGTTCCAGACTTGCTTCGGTCACAAAGTGAAGGAGATGGGGTTGATCTTAGGGAGGGAAGCGAAGAAGGTGTTGAGATTGTGAAGGTGTTGGTTGTGTATGACTTGTATCAGAAAGCTGAATTGGCTTGCATAATGTAAGCTATCAGTTCTGGTGTTTGGATACGGTTGTATCAACACTTGGTTTCTGCCTTCTTGTTCTGTCTTGGAAATAAGGAGGAGAACCTATTTACACAAGTCATTGAGCCTAACCCACGTCTCTCATGGGAAGTGGATAAAGTGGAGTGATGGAGTAGTGGAGTTGCGTGTGTTAGTGTTACACGATCAGTCTTGCCCACTTCTCCCATCATCACTAATCGTCCATGTCTTCCTGACACGTTCTTGTAATGGAGCGTTGTGCGCTGCACGTTGTAAATCGCCAGACCAATACCCCAGTAAGTATCCCCTAGTTTGTGACATGTTTGATGTCTCGAATGTGTGAATCGTGGGACCCAAAAAAGGTAGCATGTGATGCTAGATTAAATAACTAAGTTATTTAGGAAGTCGATACTTGTGAAGTATCGTGTGTATTTTATGCAGGTAATACATCGAATATATTCAGCATGTGAAGCATCGCTGTTTAAAGGCTTAACGGAGTTAGTCGCGGATTAAGCATCTTAAAATAGCATCATGTACATCCATCTTCGAGTGACCGTTTGGAGGTTGTACAGGTAAGTCCTGACTTGGTCGATCACTTTGTGTGGAAGAGTGGTGGACGGTGATCGTGGTGATGCCTCACTGGTCGCCTAACTCCTGTCTTAGGATGTCCGTCCAAGCTGGTGAAGTTGGACGGACGAGATGGCTTGCGACCCACATCTACGACCGTCAGATTAGGGTCTAGGAGGTGCTCGAACACCAACCTTTATCTTTGTTGAATCCAAGCATGTGACACGTTTTTGGCAGGGACGATTGGGCATGCGTGTAGACGGCATGCTGATGTAGGTGTATGTACCTCACTGTCCCATGGAGATGCGATCTAAGCCACTCAATTTGTCTGGAAAAGAGAAGCGGCTGAGATTGATTTGCGACAGAAATCCCATGCCGCAAAGGAATTGAAGACCGCACGTCGTGCCTACTTCGGGCGTGCGTTTCGAGACGACCAACCATTGTCGGTCTTGGCCAATCAGTCAGGCGTGCAGCCGGCGGGCCAGTGTACACGTCCGTACCTTACTGTCTCGTGAAGATGTGATCTAAACCACTCAATTTGTCCGGCAAAGTTGAGTGGTCGAGATCGATTTGCAGTTAAAAACGCGTGGCCATGCCTAGTTTGGGTGCACGAATTGAGACGACCAACCATAGTTGGTCCTGTCCGATTAGTCATGCATGTAGGCGGCCCCACGGTGTTTGTGTTGACATGCTCTGGGCCCTTTGAATTTATATCTACACCCTCCATCTATGCCTGCGAAGATGGATGATTGAGACTGATTTGCGACACATGTGATGTGCCGCAAACCCTAATTAGGGTTTCACGTGCACGCTGCTTTGGCTGGACGAATTGGCAAGCCACGCTTCTCTTTTGGGGAGGCCGACCATATGGGGCCCACATTGGGCCGGTGGTGAACGCCCCAATACCTGCATGGTGGCTATGGGTCCGATCTAAGCCATCCAATTATGCAGGTGAAATTGGATGGTCGTGATCAATTTGGGACCTTTAGTGGAATTTCCTGCGACCCTCAATTCTTAACGCTGACACAACTTCGGACAAACGTATATTGCAATCTGGTAAGGAAGAGTCGGTCATGCAGGTAGGAAGAAGGTCCGCCGGTGTACACCACAGCGCTTGTCCGACCGGCTTTGGGCTGATCCACGCCGTCCAACCACGCCGGTGAAGTTGGATGCACGTGATGAACTTGAGACTGCCATAAGCGGCCTTTGTTTGTACGATTCCTCCAAGCTGCTCCATACCAGTCTGGACATCCAATCTTCAGGATGGTGTTCGGTGGTAGTTTGGGAGGCATGGTAGGTATTCGACTGACCAGGGCATAAGTGGGCCTGCTGGTGGTCATTAATGTAGTAGCCTGCTCCTGCTGAGGATCGTCTAGGCTGGTTAAATCGTGCGGCCGACTTGTGTGGCCGTGATTTTTTCTAAGACTGATATGGACAGTCCAGATTCAAATATGTTTAATCGGGCTAGTATAACACACCGAGAGATGTAGCATGTACGAGTATTTCATGCATACCTCATTATCAACGTTTGGAGATTCATGTTACTCTGCTGAGAGCAACACTCAGTCGTCATGCCGCACTAATAATGACAGTTCAGCGGAACAGGAAATACAAGGCTAGTCATGTATTAATTGATAACGCTATAAATTCACAGGGTATAGGAGATTGTTGCTACATGCTCCAACCTGGATGAATTAGAGATGTGAAGAAGTATCATCATTTTATTAGTGGCTTTATCCTTTACAGGATGTCAGCGCGTAATTTTGGCTTTTAAAATTTTATCCTCAAATGAAAATCCACCATCAACATTAAGTCCCCTGCCTAGCATATGATGGTTACACTATTGTGGGGTAGGCATGAGATGGTGACATACCTATGTGAGAAAGACAAGATAAAGGAAGCTTACCCGGAAGGACTTTGACCGACCGCTAGCAATTTTCCATGTGATCGTGCCGTGCAAGTATGGATTTTTTGGGTGGGACCGGTTTCCTTCCTTGGGCGTCTGAATCAAAAGAGGAATCCAATCACAAGAGGAATCCAATCAAAAGAGGAATCTTTGTTCTATTGGGATTCTTCCAATTGTTTTCTTATAAAAGGGATCGACCCCTTTTTCTTTTCTCACACATTTTTTTTTTGTTTGGAAGCTCCCGTCCGTGACTCCTACCGCCGCTCCCGCTGACGCTGCCGCCGTTGCTGCTGCAGGAGTTACTGCCGTCGCCGGACTTTGCCGCTGCCACCGCACACATACAAGGTAGGTACTTCGTCCGTTCTCCCTTGCTCTCACTTTTTATTATTTATTTATTTTTTGCAAACCCTAATTTCTTAAGTAAACTCTTTTTGCTAGATATATCATGATTAGTTAGCAAAACCGTCGATATTTCCAGGATTGCTTAGTAAAACAAGCCGCGAATCCATGAACATGTTGTTTTTGCTTCCTTTACGTTGTTGCATGCAAAACCTAGCTTTTAGGTTATAGCTTGAAAAACCCTTGGCTTGAATTTTGTAGACACGACTCTCATGAATAAAGAAAACCGTGTTATAACACGTGCAAATGAATGCAGGCCTCACCATATATGGGAGGTTGAACGTGAGTCCCACTATGTACGCCTGATTGAACATCGACCCTATACCAGTTTCGTGACCTCGACAGGTCTTGCTTGCTGACGTGGCCCAATACCAGACTTGTGACCTTGATCGGTCATGTACCGGCTTGACGTGACCCAACACCAGACTTGTGACTTTGATGACCAATACCGGCTTGACGTGACCCAACACCAGCCTACTGTCATGATATCAGTCTTGCTTGCGTGGCCCAATACCATCCTTGCTTGTATGATTGTCCCAGCCTTGTGTACTCCAACGTGAATGTGTGTTCTTTCGTGTGTGACTACACATCCCATGCGTTTTCATGCAAGTACTGACTCCCCTGCCTTTTACTGTAGAATTAACAAAAGGGATCTTGTTAAGATGTCTTCTGGGGATAATGCTGATGCCAAGTCAGGGAGTGTTGACAGCTTCAAAGATATGCCAAACATAGATGATGAGTTGTTCACCGTGTCTTTTCCGAACATTAGAAAGCATCCTTCTCACAAGATAGTCCTGCTCTCTGGTTCAGAAAATATGGAAGCTGATCCATCCTCTTCTTTAGCACTTGTGATGAGATTCTATCTTCGGAGAAATGAGTATCCACCTTCTCCTATTGACTTCAAGATTTGTCATACCCCGCTGGGTCCTTATGAAGGATGGATGAGACGCATGCTGAATAATAAGAGTATTAAGGCTAATTTGATCAAAGAGAAAATCCTTGATGCGGTCATGGCATCCGCCACTCTTCAAGTTAAAAAACATGCTGCAGGCTTGATCACTTTCATTTCTCGGTGGTGTCCCTGTACTCATACAACCATATGTAGATGGGGAGAGATGACCATTACTCTGGAAAGCGTAGTTGTATTGATGAACCTTCCTGTCGCTGGAAGCTTCTTCTATAAACTTTCTGATGCAGAACGTCGTGATTATAATGCTATACTTCGAAAGGCGGGAGAATTCGATGATCTGGAGAAGGAGAAGAAAGACACGAAATGCTTTTACACTTGGTGGGTGTCGGAGTGGTCTCCTGCAGACCCGAAACCCGGTCAGCAGTTGGAAGACGAGCTCAGCGTGATTGCATTCCTGTCTTTGTGGTTATCTAGAGACATATTCGACGACGGTTCTAGAAGAAAGACCATAAGAGGCGACCTTGTTATGTTTGCTATAAGGCTGGCAAAAGGTGAGGTCCTTCCCCTAGGTGCGTAGTTTCTTGGATCACTGTATTCTCATCTGGATGCCTTAGCAACGGACATGCATGCTTCCAATGGGTATAAGAAGTTGGAGTCGCATATCCACATTGCTTTTCTTCAGGCGTTTTTATGGGAACATTTCAAAAGCTATGCTCATGTTCCCGCGACTTCACTCAGCAGTTTGTATGGTGGTTCGAGAATACTCCGTTGGCAGAAAAGATGTCCTAAAACCGGTGTGAAGCTCGTGGATGTCTTCGACAATGTGTCCTCCATAGATTTTCGTTCATGGGGGCCGATCCATACTTCCATTGTTCATCCAAATACTTTTGCTACTGTTCCTGATGCCGTGTTGCGTACTGATGCTGAAACCGCAAGTCTAGGTGAACTCATTTACTTGCAAAGCTGCACTCCGGGATATGTCCCGTCTTTATGTGACGAAGAATTTACTGTGACTCCGTACAATATTGACAGGGCTGCTCGGAAAATGGTATTTTACCAGGGTATTCCATTTCTTCGTCCATTGAAGGCTCCAAAAGAACTTTTCTCGGACATTCTTAATGCTGACACATTTTCGTCAGTGCAAAGTCTTCCTATCTGGTCTATCGGAAGAAAACCAGCGGTAACCGACAGGTATAAGGAATTTTGGAGGGAGCAATTGTTAACCTTTCAGAAATTCTCGGAGGAGGTTGTGACAGATTCCCGCGGAGAACCATCTTCTGACATTTTGAAGGAGCATTTTTGGTTGAAACCACTCCCAAGTAAACGAACCAGAGCTGATGACTGCAGTCCCCAAGCAGGAGTGAGGTCTAAGAAGCAGGCATGTGGTTCGGTGATCCTCAATTCCTCTAATATGCAGGTATTTTAAATTTCTTTTTGTTTGATCCCTTGGTTTCGTTCTTCCTGAGCAACTTTCACTAAAGGTAATCCTTTGTTGGTGATCATGGAATCTCGAAAGAAAATGCTTTCGCAAGACTGGCTCGTAGTCATAACGAGAGGTCTGGGGATACTGGTCTTCATGAGAAGTCTGGCGATGCTTTTAAGGAGAAGTCTGGTGATACTGATCCTCTTCAAGATAATGACAAAGATGGTGCAAGCTCGACTGAACGGAATGCCTCCCCAAGTGGTAACCTTAGTGAGCTTGTAGACGAGGTCGTGACGGAAATCGGCATTCAGAGTGAAGTGGACATCCGGAGGAATGCAGGAGAGGCAACATCTGCTAATGCTGAGGCAGCTCCCCTTAAAGATCTTCCTGAGGAGGTTTCCATTGATAAGGCAGTCATAGTGACTTCTTCTGAAAGGCATCTTGCACCTGACAAGGTTCCTGATGAAGTATTGGCAAGGCAACCTGTTGTTCCTGGGGATATCTTCGATCCTCCCTTTGATACCCCTCATGCAGGTCATGTGTTGGTTGAGGGATTCAGTGTGCCGGCTCAATTCGAAGAGTTATACACGGTGATATGGAAGAATCACGACCACATTGCTACCACTATGAAGCTCAAAAGTCACCTTGCACCGGTCAACCGCGTCCAAGAAGCTTTATTCTCCATTCACGGGATGAGCGTCACGACTGGTCGCAGTGTTTCTGAGGAGGTGATTGAAGACTGGAAGTGCCATCGGGACGTGTTTGTGCAGTACGACTTCAACGCTCCTTGGTTCTTCAAAGGTTCTCTGAAATCCAGGAGCTTCAGAAATTGCAAGACGAAGGTCCTTCTGCAGACTGTATTGCTCGCCAGGAAGAAGAGGTTGGAAAGTTGTCTAAGGAGTTGAAGCTGAAACAGGCCGCACTCCAAAGGATGAAAGCTGCTCTTGCTCAGAAGGATGAGTTGATGCTGAAGGACTTTCCTTGAAGGATTCGTGCTGCCTACTTGTGTTCTTTCTTTAGATGCTTTTGAGTGATTGTGAGGATTTCCTTTCACAATTTGATTTCAGGTTTTGAACTAATAGGTGGTTGAATTTTGAATTGGTTTTTGAGATAGTTTTGTGAACAATTGATTTTCTGAAAGAGATTATTCTAAATAGAATTTGCATCTTGGTTACGAATGATTAAACATGTCACATGAAATTGTAAACATCGTGTGAAAAGGAAACAAACATGATGTTTGATCATCGAATCTCTTTCTATATGTGTTGGATGTCAAGTCCCCAGTAAATTCCAAAACTATCTTTGTCGTAAAATTGTTTGATAGAACTTACTTGCTCTTTGGAGCCTCATTTGCACGAAACTGAATCTTCCCGAGCAACCTCTCCAAGGAAATCGTCCGCACTAATTTTCAGAGAGGGAAAGATACTCTCCTGAATTAAGCTTCTTGTGAACAATGCGTTTCAAGGCGTTGCATTCACTGGTAGGGTGATGAAGGAACCGGTGATAATGACAATATCTCGGATCCATTATTTCTTGATCGGTCGGTGGACGCCATACAGGAGGCAGCTCCACCTCTCCGTTTCGTACCCACGCCTTCAACATCTCCAAAATATTTTTCATTGGGAACGGGAAATGCAGGTACCTTGAGTCTAGATGTTCTTGCGCTAGTGGACGTCGTGACATCTCTATGTGGCTTTGATGTGAAGCACGCTTCCGAGACGGAGTTGGAAGACCAGTGTGTGTCATCATATCCGCGGGTCGCTTGACCGGGTGATGGAACGCAGAAGGCGTCATAATATCACTGCTGAGTGAACGAATTGAACGCTCCCATCCTCTGTACTCACGTGTTCCTTGATTGATCTCTCCTTCCTCGAGCATTTCTTCACTTGGTTGAAAGGTCGTTGTGGATTGAACGGTCTTCTGAGCTTCGGCAAGAGTCTTGAGATACAAATCTTCCAGCATGGCTCCGTAAGCTACATGCTCCTTTTCTTTATCCGGCAGGCGTTGTGGCATCCCGGACAAGTCTTTTCTTCTATGGAGTTGTCTCGAGTCTCTGTCGTCAGCTGGACCATGTTGTTCGTCTTTCTTGAGTCCCCTGTGACTGCGCGGTCTCTCTATATCTCCACTTGTAAAGACATGACTTTTAGATAAGGATTCAGCATTTCTTGCATTGTCTGGGTAAATTCTTGCCGATCTTTCTTGTAATTGAGCTGCTATATCATTCAAAATGCGGAAGGTTTCGCTCTGCCTTCTAGCGATACCATCTTGATTTTCCAGGACATCCTCCAGCATTCTAGCCACACTTCCCATGATATCTGAATCATTTATGGTTTCCGAAGAATCTAGCGGGTGAAGATACATCGTGAGATGAAAACCGAAGATGAATAGGTTAATGATTGAATCGAAACCAAGATCTATCCCCAAAATTGAGAAGGTTGGAATGAATATTGAGAATTCAATTTTGCAACCGAGAGATTAATCTCTGACTGTGGTCGCCAATTGTTTATGGGTGAAAACCGTTTCTGCAGTTTTTGGTAATTTGGGGTGTGTGAATGAGAAACGAATCTAAACCCTAAACAAATGCACTGCACGAGAGTGCTTTTGATTTGAGAAATCAATCTGTACAACTCTGGCCTAAACCAAGAAATGGTCGTTCCAGACTTGCTTCGTTCACAAAGTGAAGGATATGGGGTTGATTTTAGGGAGGGAAGCGAAGAAGGTGTTGAGATTGTGAAGGTGTTGGCTGTGTATGACTTGTATCAGAAAGCTGAACTGGCTTGCAGAATGTAAGCTATCAGTTCTGGTGTTTGGATACGATTATCAACACTTGGTTTTTGTCTTCTTGTTCTGTCTTGGAGATAGGGAGGAGAACCTATTTATACAAGTCATTGAGCCTAACCCGCGTCTCTCATGTGAAGTGGAGAAAGTGGAGTGATGGAGTAGTGGAGTTGCGTGTGTTAGTGTCACACGATGAATCTTGCCCACTTCTCCCATCATCACTAACCGTTGATGTCTTCCTGACACGTTCTTGTGATGGCGCGTTGTGCGCTGCACGTTGTAAACCGCCAGACCAATACCCCAGTAAGTATCCCCCAGTTTGTGACATGTTTGATGTCTCGAATGTGTGAATCGTGGGACTCACAAAAGGTAGCATGTGATGCCAGATTAAATAACTAAGTTATTTAGGAAATCGATATTTGTGAAGTATCGTGTGTATTTTATGCAGGTAATGCATCGAATATATTCAGCATGTGTGAAGCATCGCTATTTTAAGGCTTAACGGAGTAAGTCGCGGATTAAGCATCTTAAAATAGCATCACGTCCAGCCATCTTCGAGTGATCTTTTGGAGGTTGTACAGGTAAGTCATGACTTGGTCGATCGCTTTGTGTGGAAGAGTGGTGGACGGAGATAGTGGTGATGCCTCACTGGTTGCCTAACTCCTGTCTTAGGATTTCCTTCCAAGATGGTGAAGTTGGACGGACAAGATGGCTTGCGACTCACATCTTCGACCGTCAGATTAGGGTTTAGGAGGTGCTCGAACACCAACCTTTAGCTTGGTCGAATCCAAGCATGGGACACGTTTTTGGCAGGGCCGATTGGGCATGCGTGTAGACGGCATGCTGGTGTAGGTGTCTGTACCTCACTGTCCCATGGAGATGCGATATAAGCCACTCAATTTGTCTGGAAAAGAGGAGCGGCTGAGATTGATTTGCGACAGAAATCCCATGCCGCAAAGGAATTGAAGACCGCATAACCTGCCTACTTCGGTCGCGCGTTTCGAGACGACCAACCATGGTCGGTCTTGGACAATCAGTCAGGCGTGCAGTCGACAGGACAGTGTACGCGTCCGTACCTTACTGTCCCGTGAAGATGTGATCTAAGCCACTTAATTTGTCCGGCAAAGTTGAGTGGTCGAGATCGATTTGCAGTTGAAAACGCGTGGCCATGCCTAGTTTGGGCGCACGAATTGAGACGACCAACCATAGTTGGTCCTGACCGATTAGTCATGTATGTAGGAGGGCCCACGGTGATTGTGTTGACATGCTCTCGCCCTTTGAATCTACATCTACACCCTCCATCTATGCCTGCGAAGATGGATGGTTGAGACTGATTTGCGACACATGTGATGTGCCTCAAACCCTAATTAGGGTTTCACGTCCACGCTGCTTTGGCTGGACGAATTGGAAAGCCACACTTCTTTTTTGGGGAGGCCGACCATGTGGGGCCCACGTTGGGCCGGTGGTGAACGCACCAATACCTGCCTGGTGGATATGGGTCCGATCTAAGCCATCCAATTATGCCGGTGAAATTGGATGGTCGTGATCAATTTGGGACCTTTAGTGGAATTTCCTGCGAGCCTCAATTCTTCACGCTGACACAACTTCGGACAAACATATATCGTAATCTAGTAAGGAAGAGTCGGTCATGCAGGTAGGAAGAAGGTCCTCCAGTGTACACCACGACGCTTGTAAAACCGGCTTTGGGCTGATCCACGCCGTCCAACCACGCCGGTGAAGTTGGACGGACGTGATGAACTGGAGACTACCATAGGCGACCATTGTTTGTACGATTCCTCCAAGCTGCTCCATACCAGTCTGGACATCCAATCTTCAGGATGGTGTTCGGTGGTAGTTTGGGATGCATGGTAGGTATTCGACCAACCAGGGCATAAGTGGGCCTGTTGGTGGTCATTAATGTAGTAGCCTGCTCCTGCCGAGGATCGTCTAGGCTGGTTAAATCGTGCAGCCGACTTGTGTGGCCGTGATTGTTTCTGAGACTGATATGGACAGTCCAGATTCAAATATGTTTAATCGGGATAGTATAACACACCGAGAGATGTAGCATGTACGAGTATTTCGTGCATACCTCATTATCAACGTTTGGAGATTCATGTTACTCTGCTGAGAGCAACACTCAGTCGTCATGCCGCACTAATAATGAGAGTTCAGCGGAACATGAAATACAAGGCTAGTCATGTATTAATTGATAATGATATAAATTCACAGGGTATAAGAGATTGTTGCTACATGCTCCAACCCGGATGAATTAGCGAAGTGAAGAAGTATTCATCAATTTATTAGTGGCTTTATCCTTTGCAGGATGTCAGCGCGTAATTTTGGCTTTTACAATTTTAGCCTCAAATGAAAATCCACCATCAACACCAATTAAATTGATTACTTTTGTGATTAGTTGGTTGTGTATTTCGATTAGATTAATTATGGGTTCTCTTGTGATTAATCTAATTGTATATTTTTGAGTCTCCATAAGTTCACTTATGTTGAGCATTTTCGATTAAATTAATCATGGGTTCTCTTGTGGTTATTTTAATTGAGTATTTTGAATTCAAATTCATACTTGTATGTAATTTGTTATGTCCAAAGAAATCCTTCTTTTCTTTCGAAATTAAGGTCGCTCTTGTTGTTCTTTCGGGAATGACATATTTTGGGGGAGAGTTCTTAATTGAACTTGTGCTTAATTGCCAAATCTTTGTGGGGAGTGCGGCTGTGGAATTTTATAGGGGTTATCTTGTATATTTATAAACTCCTTGATGAATGCATTTATATTCGGCTTTATGATTGCATCTAAATAAGATGATATGTGTTTCTTTCTTTTGGTCATGAAATGTCTCTTTCGGGAATTTCATTAGGATCTCGTTCTTGTACCTTTGCCAATTTTATTGACAAAAAGGAGGAGAAATAATATGTAGTTCACACTACAAATACATATGGTTTTCAGATCATTATGTAAGGGGGAGTGGTTTCCATGTGAGATGGAGTATTGACTAAGGGGGAGTGATACATATCACCATAGTATTGTTGTTGAAGTTGTGATACAATTGAACTTTGACGCTGTGTAATGATACTATGACACTGTATAACAATGATTGAGAACACTTGTTTTCTCGTTGTTATAGCTACAAATTTTCAACAACGATGATGCTGAACTTACAACCTTTGGTATCATTGGAGTACTTGGAAGTGACGAATATTTCAAGTAATGTTGAAGATTAGACATGTGGAATAGGAGCTACAAAAGTTAATTTATTTATTTTTTGTATTCCATATGTATTGATAGTTTTGTCACTAAAATTGACAGAGGGGGAGATTGTTAGAGCATTGCTCGGTCGTACTCGCATGCGTTTCTATCTCAAGCATGTTTGTCAATGTTAGTGATCAAAACTATAAGTCTTGATTTCTAGTCTACTATAGCTAAGGTCTCGGACTAGGATAGAAAGTGTAGTTGAGCTCAAGAACTCCATGGCAATCATCATACAAGACGAAGGACTACTCAAGGAACCGGTGGATCTTCATTGACTAAAAGGTATGTGGAGACTTGAACTTATCTATCACTCAAAAGTCTATTTATCTCCTATCTTGAGACAAAAGTCGTTTTGCTATATAGACTTAGATTATACACATTTTCTATTTCGAGCCGAGTTTATCTCGCCAATCTATTTCTCGAAATATGTGTTGGTAAGCTTTCGCTTTAGCCAAGTTCATCTTTACCTAGTGACGAAAGTCATGACAAGTTTCAATCACTTTGAAAATTGCTTACTTTGACGAAAAATAGTTTGTGAATAACAACTATAGAATATCAACGTCCTCTAAGAATGTTTCAATGACTGAAATGAAAGTTTAGATTATATAACCATTGGAGGATATAAGGCATTGTTGTGGAAACACATATATGTATAAGTCCTTATTCCTTGAACCGAAGTTTGCGAACTTTTTTTATCAAGAGAACCGGAATAGTGGCGTGAGCCAAGTCCGCGAACTCAGTCCGCGAACTGGCGGAAGTTCTCGACCCGAGAAATTCTGCTGGAGTTTGTGAACTCCGTCCGGGAACTTAACTCCGCGAACCCAGTCCGCGAACTGAGTGGGTTATATCTAAAAACGATGTTTGTAAACTTATTCTTATATAAACTAAGGAATGCAAATTGCAAACCGTGGCTATATAGTTCATGAACCGATTCGAGTGAATCAAATCGTTTTTGCTTCGATTGTGTCTTGTGTAGTTACATAAGATTTCCTTGCAATTGAACAACTCTCTAACTAGTTCATTTGAGTCACTTGAACTAGTTATGGTGAAGAAGAATATGGTTGATATGAAAGGGATCATATGGCTAACCATTTGGTTGACTATTGTTGAACCAACAAATGTACAAGTTTGGGTACGGTTACACAAGCCTAGAAACGTGCATTTCATTTGTGTGTAACAAGCTAGTTTTCGATCTAACGGTTAAAATATATTAGCTTGAATCTAATCAGGTTTTCATCTAATGGTGAATATTGAATGCTTTGTTACCAAGCTAACATTGATTGCAAACCCTGATTTGAAAGACTATATAAGGGAGAACTCTAGCAACTGGAAAACCTAATCCCCACACCTTCTGTGTGATACTAGTTGTGCCAATCTAGAGTCGATTCTACTTTAACCTTTGTTTTCTTCTTCTAAACCAGGTTAACGACTTAAAGACTTCATTGGGATTGTGAAGCCAGACAGATACTACTTTCTTGTAGTTGTGTGATCTGATCTTGTTGTTTCTATCGTACGAGTACAATTGTAATAATTTACTTGAGATTGATATCTCCGACAGGCAAGTTCTAAAAGAAACCACAAACACTTCATCTCATCGTTTGTGATTCCACAGTCTCTTTTTTCGCTGCGTCGATTAAGATTATTGTGAGGTGATTGATAATACTAGGATGTTCTCTGGGAATAGAAGTCTGGTTTATCAATTGGTTCATGTTCACCTTGATTTATCAAAAGACGGAACAAAACTCGTAGGTATATTCGTGGGAGTCGGATTTATCTATTACCGTAGACTTTTCTGTGTGATACATATTTGTTTATTAAAGTGTTCGACTTTGGGTCGTAGCAACTCTTAGTTGTGGGTGAGATCAGCTAAGGGAATCAAGTACGTAGCATCCTGCTGGGATCAGAGACGTAAGAGCATAACTGTACCTTGGATCAGTGTGAGATTGATTGGGGTTCAACTACAGTCCAGACCGAAGTTAATTTGGAGTAAGCTAGTGTCTGTAGCGGCTTAATACAGTGTGTGTTCAAACTTGACTAGGTCCCGGGGTTTTTCCGCATTTGCGGTTTCCTCGTTAACAAAATTCTGGTGTTTGTGTTATTTCTTTTCCGCATTATATTTTGTTATATAATTGAAATATCACAGGTTATGCGTTGTTCAATCAATTAGAATATCTGACCTTTTGGTTGTTGATTTAAATTGATTGACACTTGGATATTTTACTTTGGTAACATCCAAGTTATCTCTCTAGTATTTGATAAAGAATCGCAGATTTCTGTTTGCTTGAGTATATATCATATCGAGAGATTGAGATATAAACTCTTTGATATACTTTTTGTCTAGATTGAGTCTGACTGTCTAGTTGATTCTCTAGAAAGTATATTAGAATTTTTCCATACATATTTCTAAGCGAAATATTGGGTGTGGTTGTTGTACCCCCACTTTTTCAAGATTTTCATAAACCAAATGTGACCGAACATCAATTGGTGGAGTTTTGCATTAATGCTTTCTGGGGACTCTGTTCACAAAACCATGTAATCTATGATGGAGCATGTGTGTGAGATTTTTTTATTTCTCCGAGGTGCAGCGCCGAGATATATTTTCAAGCTCTCATCCGTGTTGCTTTGGCGCTTCGAACTTTGGTCCAGGAGCCGCTTCAACTTTTCGCTCCAGAAGCCACTCCGCTTCAACGTTTCGTTTCCAGAAGCCGCTCTGCTTCAACATTTCTCTCCAGGAGACGGTTCAACGTCTCACCTCCAGAAGCTGCTCCTCTTCAACGTTTCTCTCCTAAATCCGCTCGGCTTCCACATTTCACTCCAGGAAACGCTTCAACGTTCTCCCCAGAAGCCGCTCCGCTTCAACGTTTCGCTCCAGGAGCCGCTTCAACGTCTCACCTCCAGAAGCCGCTCCTCTTCAACATTTCGCTCCAGAAGCCGCTCCGCTTTCACGTTTCACTCCAGGAGCCGCTTCAACGTTCTCTCCAGAAGCCGCCACTCCTTCCTACCAAGGTTCGTTCCCGTAGCCGCCACTCCTCCCTGTCAAGGATTGTGATTGCAGCCAGCCAAATATCTTCTGATCACAGCTGCTGCCAAGAACTGCTGCTGCTCGTTTGAGCTTCACCATAGCAGCAACCACTACAAAGAATATTTCGTTCATGTGATGTTCCAAGCATCCCATCCAGGAGAGTACGATAAACTTGTATCAAATCACAGAGGTGTGGATTCAAGGTGGTACAATTAAAGTAAGCTACACTTGGGGACTGAAGCCTCCTCCAGGTTTAGAAGTATAACGCAGGCACCGCCTTACCAGCGAATGCAATGGAAGAACATCTTCCAAGAGGAAATAATCTCAAGATAATTACATATGGGGACTTTTGTCACATTGCTTACTCACGGGAGAGCCTGATACACTTAAATCCCAGTCATGTGCGAATGACATACCTAGCGAAGACAGAGCTAAGTAACTATCCTTAAACTAATGTTTTTTATCTATTAGGCATATCAAATAAGTTTTAAATCTCTTAGTGTTGAGACGTGTAAATTCCTCAACACTCACTACTGTGTTGATAGGCATGCTTTCTCAACACATCCTTTCCTCTTAGCGTTGAGATGTGTAAATTCCTCAACACTCACTACTTTGTTGCTAGGCATGCTTCCTCAACACATCTTTTCCTCTTAGTGTAGAGACGTGTAAATTACTCAACACTCACTACTGTGTTGCTAGGAATGCTTCCTCAACACATCCTTCCTCTTAGTGTTGAGACGTGTAAATTCCTCAACACTCACTACTGTGTTGCTAGGCATGCTTCCTCAACACATCCTTCCTCTTAGTGTTGAGACGTGTAAATTCCTCAATACTCACTACTGTGTTGCTAGGCATGCTTCCTCAACACATCCTTTCTCTTAGTGTTGAGACGTGTAAATTCCTCAACACTCACTACTGTGTTGCTAGGAATGCTTCCTCAACACATCCTTCCTCTTAGTGTTGATACGTGTAAATTCCTCAACACTCACTACTGTGTTGCTAGGCATGCGCCCCAACACACCTTTTCCTCTTAGTGTTGAGACGTGTAAATTCCTCAACACTCACCACTGTGTTGCCAGGCAAACTGCTTCAACACATTTTCCTCTTAGTGTTGAGATGTTCAAACTCCTCAACACTCACCACTGTGTTGCCAGGCAAACTGCCTCAACACATTTTTCCTCTTAGTGTTGAGACATTCGAACTCCTCAACATTCACCATCCGTGTTGCCAGGAAAACTGCCTCAACACATACTTTTCCTTAGTGTTGAGACGTGGAAATTTCCTCAACACTCATCATCCGTGTTGCCAGGCAAACTGCCTCAACACATATTTTTCCTTGGTGTTGAGACGTTGGAAATTTCCTCAACACTCACCACTGTGTTGCCAGGCAAACTGCCTCAACACATATCTTTTCCTTAGTGTTGAGATTGCAAATTCCTCAACACTCACCACTATGTTGTTAGGCGTACTTCCTCAACACATCTTTCCTCCTAGTGTTGAGACGTTCAAACTCCTCAACACTCACTGCTGGTGTCATAGTGATGACGGCTTCACCACCTCAACACTCATCTTTGTCTTAAGGATCACTGCGCCAACACTCCATGGCATTAGCACCTTTTGGCTAAGCCAGAAGTATGCAAACACAAGGATCATAGACTACTCATGCCTCCTGCCAAAGGTTAGTCGAATTTTCCTGGCAATCTCTTAATGTCTTCCATTTCGATTTTTATCCTCATATGTCACCATCTCATGCTTACCCCACAACAATGCCACTGTTACGTGCTAAGCAGGGGACTTAATGTTGATGGTGGTTTTTAGTTCAGGGGTAAAATTGTAAAACCTCACATTTAATGTGCCGTCAAGCTGCAAAGAAACAGAGCCATGTAAAGTGATGAGTGTTCAACCTCTCCACTGGCGTATTTATTGAGCAAAGAATAAAGGATCCGCATAGAATGAGCAACAATGAGAGGAAGCGTGGCCATGCCATAAGCCAGCCGGCGCCACTTGGGCACGCCCCATGCTACCCAACCGGCCCTTACTCTTTTGTCGACCAATCAGGTCGCTTTAAAACTGCCACACTCCCATGAGTTGTGGCTGGGCCCATACTTTCCAGCCCCATTTCCGATCGACCAATCAGGTCGCTCTAAAGACGCCACACTCACACCAGAAGTTTAGCCACGCCCATGTTTGGACGTCCCTGTTTTTTAACCAATCAGGTTGATCTAAACTTGCCACCATACAAATTGAGATTTTAATCTTCCCAAAGAACAATGTTAAAAAGGGGAAACTGCACCAGATGGTCACGAAGCCAATTGGCTTTCCAAAAACCGAGCCAACATGCCAAACGTGCCATGTTGCGGGAATGATATGAGCGGCATGCCAACATGCCACTTTGTGGCAGCATGCCAAAACATGCCATAAATAGCGCCCTGCGTGCTAACCTACCTCCTGTTCGTGGCCAACGCCATGATAAGCTTAAATTAGGGTTTTCTAGTCAGAAGCACGACTCTGCATTAACCAAAGCCCTAATTTCCAGTCGTGGTACAAATTATGCCACTTCAACCCCACAACATGCCACGAGCCGTGTGGGACCCAGGAAGCACTAGGAATGGCGCCATATCATAGCCACCCACGGCAATCCTTACTCCTGTGGCCGTTTCCACACCAAGGCCTTGCTATAGTTCCTTTGGCACAGCTATGGCACCGTTTGCAAAAACAGTCTCGCCATGCCGCGTCCGCATGCCACACACACTAATTAGGGTTTCGGCATGCGCAACCCTAATTTAGGCAAAGTTGCTACGCCAACAAGCCAAGTAACGTTTCTCAGAGCATTGGGATTGATGTGGCAACAAGGCCAATGTTGCCACGCCACATTTCAGGTCTAACACCAATGTGCCAAAATCTAGCGTCCATGGATACGACAGGCGCTACTTGCATCATCGTTCCACTGGCATGCACCACCTATGTCAGCCACGCCACCGTGCCGCATCGCACGTGCTAATTAAGGTTTTGATATGCCAAACCCTAGTTTAGCTAAAGTCGCTATGCCAACTAGGTTAAGTGATTCTCCTAAGGACTTAAGTTTAACTTAGCAACAAGGCCAATGCTGCCAGAGCCATATTTGGGACTAACACCAATATGCCAAAACAGCTGCCACGGCTACGCCATCGGCATGCCGCTATGCCATGGCTACGCCGGACGCCACTATGCCAATGACACCACTTTTCTATACAACAAGATATGGCCATAATCAATGGCCATCCTTTCTCATGAGATGCAATCTCAGCCATCCAAATTCGCCACCGAACTGACAGACTTGTGGCAAGTTTTAGGCGACCAGCCTCTTAAATCTCGTGGCCATGGCTACGTCAGGCACCACTTATACCACCGTGCTACTGGCATGCACGAGCTATACCAGTCATGCCGCAGTGCCACTGGCATACACCAAAAACACCACATGTGCCATTACGAGGCGCCAACAGAAGGTAGCCATAATCAACGACTACCCTTACTCATGAGATGCAATCTCAGCCATCCAAGTTCTCCACCGAACTGATGGAATTGTGGCAAGTTTTAGGTGACCAGCCAATACGTGCCTAATATCATCACATGTTATTTTCCTGCGGCAAGACTCTTGACTTGACTTGCCGCACATAGCAACCTGCTACACGTTTTCCACGAAAACACTCGAGGCATCAAACATGTCACAAACTGGGGGATACTCATCAGGGTATTGGTCTGGCGGTTTACATCGTGCGGCGTGCAATATGCCCGTTATAAGAAAGTGTCATGAAGTGGGACAATTATTAGCGGCAAGAAGTAACGGGTGTAAACGGATCCACTTCCTTCATCATGGAAGCATGGGTTTCTGACGGTTATATGTTACTACACTCTTCCATCACCCAATCGTTCCCACTTCCTACGAGACCACGATACGTTTAAATATGACTTGTATAAATAGGCTTCACCTATTTTCCACCAAACAACAGGTTTTTGGTCGACAGCAACATAGTATCCAGGAATAACCGAGAACTGATAGCTTTTTCACTCTGCAAGCCAGTTCCACTTTCTGATACAAGTCATAAAACAAGCCACATCTTCAGAATTAACCATTCTGGTCTCAACACTCTCTTTGTTTCCCTCCCTAAGACCAACCCTTCTCCTTCACTTTGTGACCGAAGCAAGCCTGGAATGGCCATTTCTTGGTTTAGGCTAGGATTGTACAAATTTACCTCTCTAATCAAAAATACTCCCGTGCAGTGCATTGTTTAGGGTTTAAATTTGTTTCTCATCCACACACCCAAAATTACCAAAACCAGCAGAAAAAGTTTTCACCCATAAACAACTGTCTTTTTTAGAAGGAGATAAGGAATTTAGCTTTTCTTTCTTTCTCCTCTGCCCTTTTCCCTTTTCAGAGTAATTTAAAGAGTCAGTTGTCCACCTGACATTCTTCCTTCTATAATTGTGGGCATTTTTTGTCTCAAAATCATGATCTAGAAATGACTCATCATAGCATTTCTCTTGATTGCAGACACTGCCTTTAACTCCAGCAATATGAGAGACAGGTTTAATTACTTCTTTAGACATCCATACAAGAATTTTGTGAAGTTTCTCATTCCTCAGTCTAAAACGACATCTTCGTCCAAGATGCCCTTTATTTCTGCAATAATAGCAGTTAAAGGATTTGTTTTTGACTTTTTCATGCGAGTTAAATTTGAAGGAGTACAATCCTTGTTTCCAAAACTGTCGGCTGCTGGTAAGGTTTTTTCACATGAAGAGTTGACTTTAGCTTGAACAAAATTGATCTTATCAGTACTTGGAGCGTCTACTCCCTTATAGCCCAGACCACGTGTATCACGATGTTCTTTACATGCTCCAAGCATAGAAGATAATTTTGTAAAGCTAGAATTGCACCTTTTCAGATTCTCCTCCTGTGATTTTACCTTATTGAGGGAAGTAGCGAGATCGGTCTCCAAAGATTTTTCTCTGGCGAGGAGACTGAGTTCTCTGTCATTAAAACATTTTTGTTGAGAGTCATATCTTGCTTCAGATTCTGCAAGTCTTTCTTTCAATACAAAGAGATTTCGAAGAAGATTATCACATTCGGACCTTTTTTTAGCGTAAGTCTTCTTCTCGATCTTTAACGGTAGATTGTAAAAGTTTATATCTAAAATCATAACCTTTAAAGAGTTTTCTCATCTTTCTATTTTCTTGACAGAGAGGTGCCAAATATTTTCTCAAGCAATATGTTGACTTCTTTTCTTTTAAGGCATGGTCAAAGAGCTTGATATATTGAGAGACTTCCTCATCAATAGTTTGTCCTTCTTCTGAATCACTCTCATCTGAAAGATCATCCAACTGATCATCAAGACATTTTTCCCAGTTGAAGGCAGATTCAGACACAGAGTAAGGTACAGAAGGCTTCTTAGATATCTCACGATTTTGAAACATCTCATAGGAATTCTGATCCGGTATTTCCTTATCAGAGAGATTACTGTCCATATAGTCAGATCGCTACAAACACAGACTTATAAGGTCTTTAAACGTGTTTGCCTGCTCTGATACCAATTGAAAAAGAGGGGGTCTAACAACCACACCCAATATTTCGCTTAGCAATATGTATGGACTAACTACAATATACTTTTAAGAGAATCAAATAGACAGTCAAACTCAATCTTAACAAAAGGTATATCAAGGAATTATATCTCAATTTCTCGATTCAATACTTACTCAAACAAATAGAAATCTGCGAGTTTAATTGAACACAAGAGAAATTAACTTGAACGGTACCAAAGACCAATGTTCAAGTATCAATCAATTTCAATCAACAACCAAAGGTTGGATTTACCAATTGATCGATTCAACACACAACCTGTGATATTTCAATCTATAATACAAAACAACATAGGTTTTTGAGCTTTGGACGGACGGATAACATTTTGAGAGACAAACAAGTGATCCGACCATCCCAGTCTCATCCCAGCCAAAGACATCTAGCGGTTGTGGTATTTGTAGCCTTCTTCCATTATGGAGATATTAATAACCTTCTTAATAAACTGAAAAAATAAATGCGCCATTAAGAAAATAAACTGAAAAAATAAATGTTACAACCATTGAAATTTAAAAAAAAATAAAAAAATCTTTGAGCCATATCTTTAAAAAAAAAACAAATTAGCCATCTTTTAAAAACCTGCAATATGCAAACAATTATTATTTTCATTGTACTCATTGTCTAAAGAGAAAAATCAAATACAACTAATGATTTTCATTATACTCATTGTACAAATGGAACAATGAGTAATGAATATATATATATCCAAAAAATGACTCACAAAAGATTCAACCTTACGCCGTGTGCCTATTTAAGTTTTAGCAATCGAATTATTTACAATGTAAAACCCAAAGCATAATGAACTTTAGAATCATTTTCTAGCATACGTAATTAATTTATTTTCGAATGAAATATTTAACCAATCGACAGATGAACCCTGTATTCTTGATATCATGATCACGGCCATCTTTGCATCAGATTTAGTGCCATGAATAATTTGATCAAAATCTACGGCACAAACAAAAAGAAGATAAACTCAAAAAAGAAAAAAACAATCCTGATCAAGCAATTTAAAAATAGAACAACATAAACAAAAAGAAGCTAAACTCTCTCTCCCTCAAAAAAAAAAAAAAAAAAAAAACGAAAAAAAACAATTAATCATGATTAGCTTCTTCCAAGCAATTGAAATTTAAAGATAACACTGTAGAAACTAAATGGTGAAATGAACTGTCACCATATCAATTGATTCCAAGAAAAAGAAAAATGAAACTTATAAGCTTTCATACCATTTACACACTTACTAGAGTAAAACTTACAGATAAATGAATCTCCAAACTCATAAATGTGAATTTTGATGGCGCATGTGTTTTTCTGGAATCAATTTTTTTTCTTTGAAATGTTTAATGTCTTCCGATGGAATCAATAAATTTTTTTCTTTTTTGGTGATCCACAACACAAACAAAGATGAAAGAGTCTCAAAAAAGAAACGTTTTTTATTAGACCAAAAGCAAATCTCTTTCTCTTTTAATTCTAATTTTTTGAATCGTTTTGGGTCCTCTATTTACTCCCCCATTATCCTTCCACGATTAAGAGAGTTGCTTACACATAAATAAGTTAAAACTGTCCATACTCTAAGGTCTGCATGCAAACAGCTGCTCCTTTATGACTAGCACGTAATAACTAATAACCCATTCCAAAAGAAAAAACGTCCAAATAATTAAATGTGTCACTAATTACAATTATCAATGAGCAGTGTATAAATAAATGAGTGTATTTCTTCAACCACACACATTCACTCATTCAACTTATTTTTTTGGTGAAATTTTTAGCTTAAAACAAATTAATGATTTCTTTTCGAGAATGCATGATTGCGATGAAAACAAACCCGCAGTACTCAGGTTTCGTGTTGCAAGAGAATGGGAAAAGATAGATTTCATGGCGACCAACGAAGTCACTACTTTGGATTTATTGATGATTGATGAAAACTTGAGTATATTGTTATTTCGATCTGAATTAAACTATTTTTTTATAAGTATAAAATATTAGTGACGCCTTCTAATCATTTTTTACATAATTGCGATGAAAATAAACCTGTAGTACTCAAGTTTCGTGTTGCCAGAAAATGGGAAGATGTCGATTTCTTGGCGACCAACTAAGTCAATGCTTTGGATTTACTAATGATCGATGAAAACGTGAGAAATCCAGATTTCGTCCTTCAAAGAATGATCAACGAGGAATTTTTATCAAAAACTATTATTTGAAGTCTAAAGAATATCGTGAGGAATTATTAAACTATCATTTAAGTATAACCGAAGTTATAATTATTTGGATTAAGATTCCATGTCTACAAGTTCTCATGGGCCGAATTAAGCCTCATAGTGTGTGATAATTATTAAAATCATTCTAACCAAAAATTATTATGTCTCATGTCGTGCCGTTACGACACGGGTTATTTCTAATTATATGACAAAATATAACGTGGAAAAGAAATAACACAGACACCAGAAGTTTTGTTAACGAGGAAACCGCAAATGCAGAAAAACCCAGGGACCTAGTCCAGATTAAACACACATTGTATTAAGCCGCTACAGACCCTAGCCTACTACAACCTAACTTCGGTTTGGACTGTAGTTGAACCCCAATCAATCTCACACTGATCCAAGGTACAGTTGCGCTCCTTATGTCTATGATCCCAGCAGGATACTACATACTAGATTCCCTTAGACGATCTCACCCACAACTAAGAGTTTCTAAGACCCAAAGTCGAAGACTTTAATAAACAAATATGTATCACACAGAAAAGTCTACATGGATAGATAAATCTGTCTCCCACATAAATACCTACGAGTTTTTGTTTCGTCTTTTGATAAATCAAGGTGAACAGGAACCAATCGATAACCCGGACTTATATTCCCGAAGAACAACCTAGAATTACCGATCACCTCAAAATAATCTAAATCGTATGGTGGCGAAACCAGATATTATGGAACCACAAACGATGAGACAAAGATGTTTGTGACTACTTTTCTATCTTTCCTATCGGAGAAATTAATCTCAAGCCAATCTTTCGATTGTACTCAAATACGATGGAAACAACAAGATCACATCATGTAACTAAAGAAAAAATAGTTGGGTATGGCTTCACAATCCCAATGAAGTCTTCAAGTCGTTAACCTACATGGTTTCTATAGAAACCTAAGGTTAAAGGAGAATCGACTCTAGCTTATACAACTAGTATCATACAGGAAGTGTGGCGATTAGGTTTCCCAGTTGCTAGAGTTCTCCTTTATATAGTCTTCCAATCAGGGTTTGCAATCAATGCTACCTTGGTAACAAAGCATTTAATATTCACCGTTAGATGAAAATCTAATTAGATTCAAGCTAATATCTTTCAATCGCTAGATTGAATCTTAGATTGTTATACACACATGAAATGTAACTTCATTTAGGTTTGAGTAACCGTACCTAAACGTGTACAAGTCGTTGGTTCAACGGTAGTTAACCATAGGTTAGCCATATGAGCACTTTCTTATCAACCTTATTATTTTTTACCACAACTAGTTCAAATGACTCAAATGAACTAGTTAGAGAGTTGTTCAATTGCTTAGATCTCATAGAAGTATACAAGACACAATCGAAACAAAAGAAGTTTTGATTTACTCGAATCTATTCATGAACATTATAGCCACGGTTTGCAAAGATTGCATTCCTTAAAATATAAATGTCTTAGTTCACGGATTAAGCTATTTTTAGAAAATGACCTACTTAAGTCTTGATTTAGAAAATGACCTATTTTTAGAAAATACTGGTACGTGGACTTAAGTACCCAGATTAAGTTTGTTTCCATTTCACAAACTCCAGCAGAAATTCATGGGATGTGAACTTCCGACAGTATGGGTACTTTAGTTCCAGTTATCCTGAGCAGCAAAGTACGCATACTTTGTTTCAAGGATATTGGACTTACACACATATGAGTTGTCTCACAATGTTTATATCCAACCATGGTTATGTATTCTAAACTCTCATTTCAATCATTGAAACATTCTTAGATAACGTTATATAGTTGTTGTTCACAAACTATTTTTCGTGAAAGCGATTTTCAATTGATTGAAACTAATATGACTTTCTTCACTATTAAAGATGAACTTGTCAAAAGAGAAAGCTTACCAACACATATTTTGAGAAATAGATAAGCGAGATAAACTCAGCTCGAAATAGTACATGTGTATAATCATAGTCTATATAGCAATACGACTTTTGTCTCAAGATATGAGATAAAGTAGACTTTTGAGTGATAGATAAGTTCAAGTCTCCACATACCTTTTTGTCGATGAAGTTCTACCAGTTCCTTTAGTAGTTCTTCGTCTTTGCATGATGAACCCCATGGAGTCTAGAGCTCAACTACACTTTCCATCCTAGTCCGAGACTTAGCTATTAGTAGACTAGAAATCAAGACTTATAGTTTTGAAAACAAGGAGTTGTGGTTTCAAAAAAATAAAAGACTCTTTGAAGACATAAAACCAAATGAGAAGCAGTTCAAATCCAGAATAAAGAAGATGGTTCTTGAGGGTGGATACAGGATGAAAAGCAACAAATGGAACTAGAATTATGATCTGTAAATAATCAAATTTTTTAATCTTGGTGCAAGACACAATAAATTCCAGTGTTAGAACTTGTTACCGGACTCCTCCTACTCTTGGATATATCATGTTCTGCTGTGATGGATCATCTTTGGTAACCCAGGTACAACTGGTTTTGGAGTTATTTTGAGAGATCATACAAGTCAAGTGCTTGGAGTCTTATCTGGGGGTATAGGCATTTGAACAAACTACATTGCAGAAGTGTATGGAGTGGTTTGTGCAGCAGAATTAGCAGTGGAATGGCGCATGGAAAACATTGTATTATGTTCAGATTCAAAAACAGTAATTGGGGACTTTACTCAAGGGAAAGTTCCTTGGTTTATTCAAATGAGATGGAGGAAAGCAACAAGTAAAATTGCTTCTATCATATACATGCACAGTTTCAGAGAAACTAATTTTTTTGCATATTCTGCTGCTAAAAGAGGATACACATTAACAGCTGGTGAAAGGCAGGTCATCATGGGGAGACCTTCATTCTTGACCAGAATTGAACTTCCAGAGGTGGCATGTTACAGATTCTGCTGATGAGGAGTTTCAGTTTCCAAAATCTCGTATGTAATTGAATGTTCAATTTGTCCATTTCTTTTTCTGGGTCTTCTCTAGTGGGCTGCTTTATTGGGTTATTTTTTCCATTTTCTTTTCTGGGCCTTCTGTTGTGGGCTGCTTTGTGATGGATTAATTTTTACTCTTGTATTCCTTAACTTTCTTATCAATGAAATATGATTCAGAAAAAAAAAAGAAACGCTTGCGAGTTCGACTGAGCAGTGCTCTAACATGTCTGGGTACCCTCGTCATTTCACTTTACCTTGTCATCCTCAAATAAATCAAACATCAAATTTTGAAAATTAGGTAATGTAAACCTTGGCAGCGAGCAGTATAATATGTTTATTGCCTGACTTCCTAAAATTAAAGGTTTAGTTTTCAAAAGTATGGAAACCTGCACATATTCTGACTAGCACGTCAGTTTCCGAAAATTTAGCAGTTTCCGAAAACTAAGTTCTAAATTTTCGGAAACTAAAGCAGTCTTCGAAATTTACATCTCTTGTATTGAAACATCATCAGTGAGGACCAAGAACATACGATATTGCCCCACCATGGGTTTTTTCGAAATCTTGTCAATTTTTTTTTATCGGAAACCATCCAACGAGTATTATAATGTCAATCTTGTGTTACATTCCTTTGACACTTTGATTGATTCTAATGATCCATTTTTTCTTACTAAGTTCAAGATCTATTTTTTATTTTCTTTTCTTTCACAAATATATGGATGGATAGAATGATGATCATCAAAAGGAAACAAAATCTTAAAATACTAACTTATGCTGCCGGATGTTGTCTTCGTGTAAGCTTCGATTTCCGCATTTATTTCTTCAGGGGTAACTTGAAGTACTCCATAATACGCTCGTACCTAAGTCTAATATATTCTGAAGTCTTATTTTATCAATCGATTTAAGCGTGTTTTTGGCATCTAAATTTGACAATCAAATTGACATACTGTTAGAGCATAGCTCAGTCGACCTCGCATGCGTTGCTATCTCAAGCATGTTTGTCAATGTTAGTGATCAAAACTATAAGTCTTGATTTCTAGCCTACATAGCTAAGTCTCGGACTAGGATAGAAAAGTGTAGTTGAGCTCAAGGACTTCATGGAGATTCATCATACAACGACGAAGATTTATACAAGGAACTGTGGAACTTCATCAACAAAAAGGTATGTGGAGGCTTGAAATTATCTATCACTCAAAAGTCTATCTATTCTATCTCCTACTTCTTATGAGACAAAATTCGTATGCTATATAGACTAGATCATACACATTTGACATTTCGAGCTGAGCATTCATTGCTTAACTTTTATCTCTAAATCGTGTGTTGGTAAAGCATTTCGCTTTGATCAAGTTTATATTCACGTAGTGACAAAAGTTATGAAAAGTTTCAATCACTTTAAGAATTTCTCTAGCGTGAATCGGTCTGTGAATAACGGCTACATAGTGTCCTCTGAGAATGTCTCAATGATTGAAATGAGAGTTTAGATTACATAACCATGTATTCCTTGAACCGAAGTTTTCGAACTATGTTGATCAAGAGAAATCTGGAGGATTATGGAATTGGCTTGCCAAGTCCGCGAACTGTCGGAAGTTCTCGACCGAGAATTTCTGCTGGATTTTTCAAAAACTCGTTTGTGTCCTTAGTCCGCGAACTCAGTCCGCAAAACCAGTCCGCGAACTGGCGGAAGTTCCCTTTCCGAGAATTTCTGTTGAGTTTGGAAAACTCAACCGATTAAATTAAGTCCGCGAACTTGTTTGTGAACTTAAGAGGTTATGATCTAAAGATGTTCTCTGAACATGAAACATTAAATTACTAAGGAATGCTTTATGCAAACCGTGGCTATAATATTCATGAGCCGATTCAATCGAATCGAATCATCTTTGTTTCAATTGTGTCTTGTGTAGTTACATAAAATCTCGTAGCAATTGAATAACTCTTTAACTAGTTAATTTGAGTCAATTTAACTAGTTATGGTGAAGAAGAACAAGGTTGATATGAAATGCTCATATGGTTAACCTTTTTGGGTTACTATGTTGAACCAACATACACGTACACGTTTGGGCACGGTTTTCACGAACTCAGTAAACGTGTACCCAAGTGTGTATGACAAGCTAAGTTTTCGATCTAACGGTTGAGAAATATTAGCTTGAATCTAAATCAGGTTTTCATCTAATGGTGAATATGGATTGCTTTGTACCTACGGCAAAACCCTGATTGGAAGGCTATATAAAGGAGACATCTAGCATTGTGAAAAACTAATCCCCACACGTATGTGTGCTATTAATGCGCCCTCTAGAGTCGATCTCCATTAACCTTTGATTTTCTTCTCTAAAATCAGGTTAACGTCTTATAGACTTCATTGGGATTGTGAAGCCAGACCGATACTACTTTGTCGTAGTTGTGTGATCTGATCTTGCATCTTCTATCGTACGAGTACAATATTTGATTGGATTGAGATCGTGAGAGTTCTCCGATAGGCAAGATAAAGAAGTCACGAACATCTTCGTCTCACTGTTTGTGATTCCTCGACAAACCGCCTGTGTAGTCAGGAAGGATTGTAGAGAGGTGATTTATTAATCTAGGCTGTTCTTCGGGAATATAAGACCAGATTATTAATTGGTTCATGTTCACCTTGATTTTATATCATAAGACGGAAAAAAACTAGGGTTTATCCGTGGGAGACATTTATCCTTTGATAGACTTTTCTGTCTGGGACAGATCTGTTTATTATCAAGTCTGTGATTTTAGGTTTCAGCAACTCTTGGTTGTGGGTGATATCAGGTAAGGGAATCAAGTGCGTAGTATCCTGATGGGATCAGAGGCGTAGGAGTACAACTGTACCTTGGATCGGTGGGAGACTGATGGGGGTTCAACTATAGTACAGTCTGAAGTTAGCTTGGAGTAGGCTAGTGTCTGTACCGGCTTAATACAATGTGTATTCAATCTGGACTAGGTCCCGGGGTTTTTCAGCATTTGCAGTTTCCTCGTTAACAAAATTTCTGGTGTCTGTGTTATTTCTTTTTCGCATTATATTTTATATAATTGAAATAATACAGGTTGTGTGTTCGTGATCATCAATTAGAAATCCAACCTTTAGTTGTTGATTGATAGTGATTGATCCTTGGACATTGGTCTTTGGTACCGTCTAAGTTATTCCTTGTATTTGATAAAGACTCGCTATTGTTTTTAGCTTGAGTAAAAATCAAATCAAGAGAGAGATATTAACTCCTTGAGATACTTTTATCTAGATTGAGTCTGACTGTCTAGTTGATTCTCTAGTAAAGTATTTCGGAGTTAGTCCATACAGATTGCTAATCGAATTATTGGGTGGTGTTGTTAGACCCCCGCTTTTTCAATTGGTATCAGAGCAAGCAAACACGTTTAAGACCTAACTAGTCCGTGTTTGTAGCGATCTGAATCTATGGACAGAGGTGCTATCTCTATTAACGTACCACCAGTCTTCGATGGCTCCAATTACTTATGGTGGAAAATTGTTATGCCAGATTTTCTTCAATCGCGTGATTTTCAATCATGGGTATATGTGGTGAATGGTTATGACGCGCCCGTTGTTGCAGCTGGAGACGGAACTGTTCCCAAGAATATTAGTGAATATAATGTTGCCGAGATTCTTGCTGCAAAGCAGAATTCTGAAGGGTTAAATGCTATCATACATGCCATTGCCCCAAGTCTTCAACATCATGTTTCTAATTGCACTAGGTCTAAAGATGCTTGGGAAATCTTAGAAACCGTATTTGAAGGAAACTCCAGTGAAAAGGAAGTTAGGCTTCAAAACCTTAATTTCGATTGGGAGAACCTTCTGTTTATGGGTGAAAACTATTTCTGCCGGTTTTGGTAATTTGGGGTGTGTGAATGAGAAATGAATCTAAACCCTAAACAAATGCACTGCACGGGAGTGCTTGTGATTCGAGAAATGAATCTGTACAATTCTGGCCTAAACCAAGAAATGGTCGTTCCAGACTTGCTTCGGTCACAAAGTGAAGGAGATGGGGTTGATCTTAGGGAGGGAAGCGAAGAAGGTGTTGAGATTGTGAAGGTGTTGGATGAACTGGCTTGCAGAATGTAAGCTATCGGTTCTGGTGTTTGGATACGATTGTATCAACACTTGGTTTCTGTTGTCTTTTTCTGGAAATAGGGAGGAGAACCTATTTATATAAGTCACAGTGCCTTACCCACGTCTCTCGTGGGAAGTGGAGGAAGTGGAGTGATGGAGTAGTGGAGTTGCGTGTGTTCGTGTCACGCGATCAGTCTTGCCCACTTTTCCCATCATCACTATCTGTCTTCCTAACACAATCTTGTGATGACGCGTTGTGCGCTGCACGCTATAAACCGCCAGACCAATACCCCAGTATGTATCCCCCAGTTTGTGACATGATTAGTGTCTCGAGTGTGGATCGTGGGACCCACGGAAAGCAGCATGTGATGCTAGATTAAATAACTATTTTATTTAGGAAGTCGATATTTGTGAAATATTATGTGCATTCTATGTATGTAATGCATCGAATATATTCAGCGTGTATGAAGCATCACTGTTTTAAGGCTTAATAGAGTAGGTCGCGGAAAATAGCATCACGTCCAGCCATCTTCGAGTGATCGTTTGGAGGCTGTACAGGTAAGCCCTGACTTGGCCGATCACTTTGTGTGGAAGAGTGGTGGACGGTGATCGTGGTGATACCTCACTGGTCGCCCAACTCCTGTCTTAGGCTGTCCGTCTAGGCTGGTGAAGTTGGACGGACGAGATGGCTTGCGACCCACATCTGCGACCATCGGATTAGGGGTTAGGAGGTGCTCGAACACCAACCTTTAGCTTGGTCGAATCCAAGCATGGGGCACGTTTTTGGCAGGGCCGATTGGGCATGCGTGTAGACAGAATGCTGGTGTAGGTGTCTGTACCTCACTGTCCCATGAAGATGCGATCCAATCCACTCAATTTTTCTGGCAAAGAGGAGAGGTTGAGATCGATTTGCGACAGAAATCCCATGCTGCAAAGGAATTAAAGACCGCACAACCTGCCTACTTCGGTCGCGCATTTCGAGACGACCAACCATGGTCGGTCTTGGACGATCATTCAGGCGTGCGGTCGGCAGGACAGTGTACGCGTCCGTACCTTACTGTCCCGTGAAGATGTGATCTAAGCCACTCAATTTTTCCGGCAAAGTTGAGTGGTTGAGATCGATTTGCTATTGAAACGCGTGGTCATGCCTAGTTTGGGCGCACGAATCGAGACGACCAACCGTAGTTGGTCTTGACCGATTAGTCATGTATGTAGACGGGCCCACGGTGATTGTGTTGACATGCTCTGGGCCCTTTGAATCTACATCTACACCCTCCGTCTATACCTGCGAAGATGGATGGGTGATACTGATTTGCGACACATGTGATGTGCCGCAAACCCTAATTAGGGTTTCACATCCACGCTGCTTTGGCTGGACGAATTGGCAAGCCACGCTTCTCCTTTGGGGAGGCCAACCATGTGGGGCCCACGTTGGGCCGGTGGTGAACGCGCCAATACCTGCCTGGTGGCTATGGGTCCGATCTAAGCCATCCAATCATGGCGGTTAAATTGGATGATCGTGATCAATTTGGGACCTTTAGTGGAATTTCCTACGACCCTTTAAGCTTTCACGCCAGCCCAACTTTGGGAAATCGTACATGGTTCTGTGTCTAGGTCAGGGGAGGATCGATTATGCAGCCGTGAAGGGGGCCCGCCAGTGTGCAGGACAACGCTTGTCCAACCGGTCATGGGACGATCTACGCCGTTCAACCATGCTGGATAAGTTGGACGGTCGCGTTATTGGCAGTCTTGTGCGCACATGTTTTCCAAGCTGCTCCATACCAGCCCAACCATCCTAATTTAGGTTGGTATTCGGTGGTAGTTTGGGAGGCGTGGTATGTATTCGACCGACCAGGGCATAAATGGGCCTGGTGGTGGTCATTTAGGTGGTATCCTTCTCCTGCTGAGGATCGTCCAGGATGGTTAAATCATACGGCCAACTTGCGTGGTCGTGATTGTTTCTGAGACGGATATGGTCAGTCCAGATTCAAATATGCTTAATCGGGCTAGTACAACACACCGAGAGTTGTAGCCTGTACGCGTATTTCGTGCATGCCTCACTATTAATACTTGGAGATTCGTGTTACTCTGCTGAGAGTAACACTCAGTCGTCATGTCGCACTAATAATGAGAGTTCTGCGGGATACAAGGTTGGTCATGCATTGATTGATAATGCTATAAATTCATAGGGTATATGGGATTTTTTGCTACATACTCCATTCTAGGTGAATTAGTAAAGTGAAGAAGTATTCATCACTCATTAATGGATTTATCCTTTACAGGATGTCAGCGCATAATTTTGGCTTTTATAATTTTAGCCTTAAATGAAAATCCACCATCAACATTAAGTCACCTGCCTAGTGCATAATGGTTACACTATTGTGGGGTAGGCATGATATGGCGACATACATATATGAGAAAGAAAAGATAAAGGAAGCTTACCCGAAAAAACTTTGACCGTTAGTAATTGTCCATGTGAACGCCGCCGTGCAAGCATGGACTCTTTTGGTTGGACCGGTTTCCTTCTTTGGGCCTTTGAATCAAAAGAGGAATCCTTTTTCCATTGGGATTCTTCCAATTATTTGTTTATAAAAGGGAACCGACCCTTTTCTTTTCTCACATATTTTTTTTTGTTTAGCAGCTCCCGTCTGCGACTTCCATCGCCGTTCCTGCCGTCGTTGACGTCGCCGGACCTGCTTCCGCCGTCGCTCTTTGCTGCCGGACTTCGTTGCTGCTGCCGCACGTGTATGAGGTAGGTACTTCGTCCTTCCTTGCTTTCACGTTTTTTTGAGAGGTAAAACTCTAGTTCTTAGGTAAACCTCTTCCACTCTTGATAAAAATATCTCATCGTAGTCGAAACATCTTCATATGATTAATTTTTGATGAAATTGATAGCAAAACCGCCGATATTGTTAGGATTGTTTAGAAAAACAAGCCGTGAATCCATGAATATGTTGTTTTTGCTTCTTTTTCAATTGTTGCATGCAAAACCTAGCTTTTAGGTTATAGCTTGAAAAACCCTTGGCTTGAATTTCGTAGACACGACTCCCATGAATAAAGAAAACCGTGTTATAATACGTGCAAATGAATGCGGGTCCCACCATATATGCTCGGTTGAACGTGAGTCCCATTATGTACGCCTGATTGAACATCGACCCTATACCAGCTTCGTGACCTTGACCGGTCTTGCCTGCTGATGTGGCCCAATACCAGACTTGTGACCTTGATCGGTCCTGACCAATACCGACTTGACGTGACCCAACACCAGACTTGTGACCTTGATCGGTCCTGACCAATACCGACTTGACGTGACCCAACACCAAACTACTGTCATGATATCAGTCTTGTTTGTGTGGCCCAATACCTGTTTGACTGACGTGATATCAGCCACGCCAAGCTAGCGCCATGCCAAGTTCGCGCCTTGACAAGACAACGTCCACGCCAATCCAGCGCCCATTCCAAGCCGATCTAGCGCTAACAACTTTCATCTTTCCAACGCCAGCAGCTTGCATCCCTTCCAGCGCGACGGCTTGCATCCATCCAACTAACAACTTTTATCTTTCCAGCGCCTGTAGCTTACATCTCTTCCAGCGCTGACATCTTGCATTCTTCCAGCGCTAACGGCTTGCATCCATCCAGCGCTAACAACTTTCATCTTTCCAGCGCCAGCAGCTTGCATCTCTTCCAGCGCTGACAGCTTGCATCCTTCTAGCGCTAACAACTTGCATCTTCCCAGCGCCAGCAGCTTGCATCTTTCCAGCGTTGCTCTTGAACGCTCAGTAGAAGGGAATCAACAATCTAATTTCATCACACGTAGAGATCAGGAACGACTTCTCCAAAATCGAGGCAAGGAGATCAGCAACCCCCTGAGTTCACAAAGACTCTCTTCCCGTCAGGAGATGCATGATTTCGGGGGACTTCGCCCACAAAATTGTGCAGTCTATGGTGGAACATTTATGAGAGATTTTATATTTTACCAAGGCGCAACGTCAAGACATATTTGCAGCCCTCAACCGCGTTGTGTCAGGAAAACATTTATTTCCAGCCAAGAAGTCGTTCCCAAACCCCTACCTCTCTTGGAAAGCACGATAGATGGAACTGGGGACTCATAACCACTGTTCGATTGAAGGGTGTCCAGTTTGACAGCACACTGATTGACGCAGCCTCTCCGCTTCAACGTCTTCCAGCAGCGGCTTCGCTTCAACGTTCACTTCAGCAGCCGCTCCGCTTCAGCATTCTCTCCATAAGCTGCTCCAGGATCGAAGCCGAAGCTTCAACGTTTGTCTTCTTAAGTTTCAACATCCTCTCCAAGAGCCGAAGCCGCCTCAACACCGCTTCCTCCTGCCAAGGATCGTACTTGGGCCGCCACTCCTTCCTGCAAAGGGTCGTACCACCACACTCCCCATGTGAAGGATCATGATCGCAACCAGCCAATCTTCGTAGGCATGACCGCCTTTTGATCCATCCCTCCAAAGCTCGTGGTCATGGATAGTTTGCTCGCTTACGCATTCTATCCAACCTACTTTGTTCTCACGACAATGTAGTCTCTTCTGATTACATCTGCTACCAAAAACTGTTACCACTCATTTGTTGATACCAGCCAGAGCTTCACCACAGCAGCAATCGCTACAAATATGAAAACATGTAAACCATACTTGGGGACTGAGGATATACACGGAATCCCTTCATTCCCTTCATTGTCAAAGCTCATAAGACACAGTCAACCAAAAGGCCATAGCCACAGCAAGGTCATCTACTCTTCAAGTGTGCAGCGCAAGAATATCATCACTTTTCTGTCTAGAAGATTCCTTCAACACTTTACGAGGCCGCGGAGGACCCCAAGCCTGCTTAGAGGAAAACAACTTCAGAAACTTAAGAAAAATGCGACCGGGGACTGCTCATCGCACTCGACGACCATCAAAAACTCATGAGATAACTCCAGAAACGCGGATGAAACATTTTCTTGAAGAAATAGAGGAAGCCACGATAAACAACATAACTCTCTCATTTCTACCTCTTCGCTATCCAGAATATTTCGTCCATGTGATATTCTGAGCATCCCAGCGTCGCATCCAAAAGAATACAATAAGCTTGTACCAAACCTCGTGGACGTGGAGTCAAGACGATGCATTGAAAGTAGGCTACACATGGGGACTACCAGCATGGGACGCTTTCACTCCCCTCAACCAGGTTGTTTCTGATTTCAACATCATCACTGTCGAAGTTTTACGAGCCACATGAATTTCTCAACACAAAGTCGTACATGTGCATCGAAGACTCCAAAAGCACGCCACAGAGATACATTCACATGTTCGGCCGTGCCATCGGATCTAACAGAAATATAACTGGGGACTGCTCACCGCATCTCATTCCATATGATAGTCCAAGATTCAGAAGATGGTTCGAAGGATATCTCTTGGAACAAATTCCTTGAAGACTTGATAGCAGCACGTCGGTAACGAAACGTCTTCCAACTCATCTATTTCATCCAGTGGCTCTCGAAGATTTCGACCATACAAGCATCCACAACATACTGTCATCGCGATCAGAAGGTCCAGGCACTGAACAACCTAAAATCAAGGATGGACCGACAACGCAACCACATCAATCCGTCCCAAGAATGCAATGGAGTTTGGTAAATTTTGGAATCCACTGGAGAGACACTGCAGCCGAAAGCACGGATCCGGACGAGCGACGAACAAAAGAAGAAGGTCAATACCACTTTTCATACGGACGGAGTTTCTAGAGTTTGCACAGAATAAAGTTTCCTTCATGCTCCATGAACGGGAATAGATGACTCGGCGCGACTATGTTACCCAGGGCCCGCAACATCCCTCCTGAATTCTTCCTGAGTTTCACTGTCGGGCCATTTTCACCTCCTAAACAAGCTCAAAACCTTAATATTTCCACGAAAGGAGATAGGAAATTCTTTTCCGGTCAGATGGAGGGGCGGGTCGTCAAAATCCGAGTTCGTACGATAATTCTACAACGATTTTAGTAAGGAGCGCTAATTAGGGTTTTGGCATCCCAAACCCTAATTTCGACAAAGTTGCCAGGCATCATCACCACCGTTTGGTGGCTGAAGTTCCAGCGCCATCACCACCGTTTGGTACCCGAAGTTCCAAAACCAGTTCCCATCCTTCCACGGAACTGAAGCCAGTCGACATCATTCCACGGAACTGAATCCAGTCGACATCATTCCACAGGCCCGCAACATCCCTCCTGAATTCTTCCAGTGTTTCACTGTGGGGCCGTTTTCACCTCCTAAACGAGCTAAAAACCTAAATATTCCCGCGCTAGGAGATAGGAAATTATTTGCTGGTCAGATGGAGGGGCGTACCGTCAAAATCCGAGTTCGTACGAGAATTCTACAACGATTCTAGTAAGGGGCGCTAATTAGGGTTTCGGCATGCCAAACCTTAATTTAGACACAGTTGCCAGGCTCCATCACTACCATTTGATAACCGAAGTTCCAGCATCATCACCATCGTTTGGTATCTGAAGTTCCGAAATCAATATACACCATTCTGCGGACTGAAGACAGTTTCCCCCATTCCGCGGACCGAAGCCAGATTCCTCCCATTCCAAGCCGACCAACGCCTGCGGCTCCCATTCCAAGCCGACCGACGCCTGCTGATGAGTGCCAAATATTGTATATATTTATCCCTTTTTGTTGGCATTTAACTCATCTTTTGTGCATTAATTCTACATTTTATCCCATATTCTGCATTTTCATTGTTTTCAAGAATAAATATTTTTCTTACTTAATTTTGCATTTTTAGGTAATAAATAAAGTCTGGATGACTTGCGGAGCAGAAAAGAGCTGAAGAGTAGTGAAAAGCCGGAAGAAATTACGCAAGGAAGCCGCAAAGAATGGTGCGCACAAGACCAAAAAGCTAGGAATGGGCTCAAGAAGGAAGAATTGTTCTTAAAGAAGATATGGGCTTGGCATACCCAAGGCCCAAAACCCTTACCCAAACCCATTTTCTATATCCATACCCGCCTCCATTCTCATCCGTTAGATCGGATCCATCTCATCATCCAATGGTCGCTTCTTCATCGTTCATCAAAATCTGAAGTCCCTGCAAAACACCATAGTACCTAAATTCCAAGCCTTCAGATTAGATCACATTTAGATCCTACGGTCGCTTCTTTGCCTGCTCATCAAATCTCGATACTTCCGCTTAACACTACAACACCTAACCTCGATCTTCGCCGTCAGTTTTGATGTATCTCGTCATCCAACGGTCTCCCCTCATCCATTTCAATCGCGCCGTTGGATCATTCCATCATCCTATAATCCTACGGTCCAGCTTCGCGAAACATCAAAATCCTCTACACCTGCTAAACACCCTAGTACCTAATATCTATACCCGCAAAACAAACAGCCCCTTCCTCAAACCCCATCAACTCCATCTTCTCTTCCCCCCCTCTCTGCAACAGAACCACCATCCCCTGCCGTACCACCACCTACTCCACTTCCACAACCACCACTATCTACTCCTCTACCACCACCACACCTCCACCATCATCACCCCTACCTTCCTACAGCTATTACCCATCTTTATAGCCCCCTAATTCGTCAATTTCTCCCCTGCCGAAACCCTAGGTGAGTGGTTGACGAATTAGTGAAGCTAGAAAAGCAATTGAAGGCATGGAGAGGAGCAGGAGACCGAGGAGAGGAATGGGTTGAAGAGGGAAGCGTCAAATCGCAGGTTTGGTAAGAAAAATCCCTAACCCTAATTTTTCTGATTTGGGAACTTTTTGGGGGAAATCAATTGTACGTCTAATTGAAGCATGGGTTGGTTGATTGGGTTGTTATCAGTGTGTTAGGTGAGTGAATTTTGGATTTTTGGGTACACCCTAGCTTCACTGATTTTTGGGGATTTTTCTTATATGTAACTATAAATAGAGTTGTGATGTGTGTGAAAGGGGTTATGCCTGGATTAGCCAGAGCACCACCTCAGAGGCCTGGACTAGCCAGTGCCCTCAATTATCCATGTTCTGTGAATTTCTATTATAGTTCTTAATTCAGTTAATTTCCATTTCAAATGTTAATTATGTTTATCATGTTTTTGTAATTGCTCACCATGTGTGTGTTGTTTGAATTACCTTGTATGATGTTTATTGTTGTTCACAAGATTAGCATGAGCTAAGTTGCACTGGCTAAGGCTCAGATGAAGCCTAGTGCACTGTTAAATGATGAATTTCTAGGATAGTCGTCTTAATGCTTGTCTTGCTTGAGTAATGGGAAGAAGTCAGTGCTCTGATATGCCTGTGATTGGCTGTGCTGTCAAAAGACAGTCAATACTAGGGGCATATCAGTGAGCAAGCTGATTCTCCTCCCATTCTAATGTATGCTTAAGATCCTAATTTCAACCTAGAATTGCATTGCTTGATTAGGACACAAGGTGGATTCTAAGCCCTTAGCTTAGCCACAATTCCTTTCTTCAGTCACTTACAATTCCAGCTCTGCTTTTATTCACTGCTTAGTTACTTTCCTTTACTGTTTTGCTTAGTTCTTGCATTTTGAAGCTGTGTGCACTGAAGTCAGTGCACAATCTCACCCCTGCCCTTGGCTCACAGCCTTGGTTCCTTGCTGTTTTGCCATCTTGTGTTAACTGCTTTGTTGTGTTAACTGTTTTAGTTCTTTGCATCTGCCACATTACCTTGCTTTGCTCACTGCCATAGTGCCTTGTCTCCATTGCTAGCTTAGGAAAATTTCTTTTAAGCACTCCTACTCCCTGTGGACTGATCCCTTTCTTATCCCTATATTATAAAGCTTGACCTTGTATACTTGCAAGTTTTTGTGTGTTTTCTATTTTCACACCAAGTTTTTGGCGCCGCTGCCGGGGAGTGGTGCTGCCATCTGCTGATTTCCTTTGCTGATTTCCTTTGCTGATTTCCTTTGCTGATTTTCTTTTGTGGTGTTGCTGATAAACAAGCCTGCAAACTGCCTGTTGCTGTTGTTGAGCTGTGCTGCTAGCCTGAACTGCTGCTTGAAGCCTACCTGTGCTGCTGCTGCTGCTGCTTCCTGTTGCTGCTGCCAGCCTCTGCTGTTGCTGCTCCCTGCTGCTGCTGCTGAGTCCCTGCTGAAGCTGATGCAGCTGGTGTAAGATAAAGCCCAACTGGGCTTGTGAAGTGAACTGATTTGAACCAAGCCCAACTGGGCCTTGAGTGTTGAAGCCAAAGCTTAGGATGATCCAAAGCCCAACTGGGCTTTTGCAACCAAACTGAGCAGCTGGGCTGTGCTTCAAAGGTAAACCTAAACCCATTAAGAGAACCCAACCTGTGGGCTTCCATTTTTAATCTGTGGGCTTGTAATAATTTTTTTTTTTATTTTAATTTTATTTCTTTCTTTATTTGGGATTGTAATAATTTTAGTTTTATTTTTATTTTTTTTTTTTGTGGGTTTGTAATAATTAGTTTTATTTTTATTTCTTTCTTTATTTGGGCTTGTAATTTAGTTGTTTGTTAGGCTTGTAGTTCTTTTAAACTAAAATTTGGGCTTCAAAACCCAACCCAAAAAAAAAAAAAAACAAAAAAAAACAAAAAAAAACTTTGCTCCTTATTTCAAAAACCAAAATTTTATCCCAAGCAAAACCAAATTTTCTTTTCAAAACCCTTTCAAACCAAATTTTCAAAACCCATAAAAACCAAATGTTTCCCATCAAAAACCAAATTTTTTTCATTCCCATCAAAACCAAAATTTTCCCATAAAAAACCAAATTTTGAAAACCCTTTAAAACCAAATAGTGGGCTTTGTGTCTTTTCAGTATGGGCCAACCTAATACTCTCCATGAATACATGTATCCCACAATAAAAATTCCATTATCATGTATTGTATTACCTCAAACCAATACCCCTTTTAAAATAAATGCAAGCATGATACAAATACTTCCTATATTTCGAGGGTTCGATTCTGAGAATCCCTATAACCATGTAAGAGAGCTTGAACAAATTGTCCGGGCTTTACAACCTGACCATATATCCGAAGACTCTTTGAAATTGCGTTTGTTTACTTTTTCTTTAAAGGAGAAGGCCAAAACATGGTTTTACGGTTTGAGACCGCAGTCAATCACCACTTGGGACCAACTCACAAATCAATTTGTCGGAAAGTTCTTTCCACATCATAGGACCATCTCTATTCGTCGAAGTATTAATTGTTTTGTCCAGTTTGATGGAGAAACACTTTTTCATTATTTTGAACGATTTAATGATTTGTTGTTTGAGTGTCCTCATCATGGCCTCGAGAAGTGGAGACTGGTCGCCATTCTTTATGAGGGACTAGACTTTAAGTCTCGAGCCTTGGTTGAATCTATGTGTAATGGTGAATTCATTGATAAAACTGTGGACGATGCATGGTTATTTCTAGCTGAAGTTGCAGAGAAAACCCATCAGTGGGAAACCTATAGGGAAACTAGGACCATGCCACATGATATGGGTAATCACCATGAGTCAGATGTTGATTTTCCCAATGAGCTTAATTCTGGATATAGTGTTTCATACCCTATTGCTGAAAATGTCAATCCATATTCACCTATTTTAGAGGCAGATGTATGGACGAAAAACACTAATGGTTTTGACAAAGTAGGATTTTGTATTGTGATGATGATGATTATGATGATGTTATATTAGAAGAACATGTCTATGCTGAAAATGTTATGGAACCTTTGGGTTCAAATACATTAGGCTTTTCTGCCCCGACCTTCATGAATGATGTTTCTTCTAGTATTCCATATACATGTGATGAGGCTACTGATTTAGATATTGTGCAGTTATCCTGTGAAGAGCATGACTTAGGTAATGTTGAATCTTCTGTTGACACTAATGATCCTATGCATGAAAATATAGTTGATGTGTCTGATTCCATACTTAAGCCACAATATATTGCTTCTTTTGATGTTAATTTGGATATTTCGGATAACCATGATTCTGAATTTGGACTTGTGAAATTGTGTTGTGATGATGAGCATGCTACACAACTTGATTATGATTTAGAAAATGCTGATGTGACTGATAATATTGGTACTTTTGATCTCATGCATGTGAGAAACTTAGATGTCACCTTCTTGCCTAAGTCACAGATTGAGATTATTCCACCCAACCTAGATTTGGTTTGTAACAAAAATTTTAAACCAACTTTTCTGAAGATTCCCAACCTAGGATTGGAACTGTGTGCCTCTCAAGTCCTCTTGGACTATTTTGCATCTAAATACAATACTTTTAAGGAGCCACAGTTGGAATATGCATGTTTGTCCATCCCAAACAAAGTCCATTTTCAGTTAGACCTTGTGAATCCTGCAACCCCTAAAATTGTTAGATTTTGTGCTTAAAAGTAAACCTGTTGAAAAATTTAGGTTTAGGGGTGATTCATCCGGTTTTTCACTCTCGCTCTCATTTCAGTCCAATTTTAGTGTTTTGAAACTGTCTATGTTTCAACACTTTGTCTTTTGGGTTGATCCTCAACTCTTTAGATTGTTAGTGTATGGTGAATTTTTGTATATAATCCAGTAGATAAAAATTTAAAAAACCCTTTTGTTCCTTTTGTATATATTTTGCTAATCCAATATGATCTCGGCTGACATATGTTGGATTCTTGCCCTGAATAACAGAGTTCTAATATTACTTTCGCCGAAATCGGGTATTCTCTTTCATTTTTCTCTACTCAGCATGTCCCTTTCCATATGTTGCATTTTAATTCTTTCCATATTTTTAAACATTGAGGACAATGTTTAGTTTAGGTTTGGGGATATAGAGTAGATACCACGATAATATGCCATAATTGAAAACAAAACTCCATCTTTTTGAAAAAATTGAAAAATTCCTAAAAAATTAAAAAATTGAAAAAAAACATAAAAAATGGAGCTCATTTACCTTGAAATGTTGACTCTTGTGCAAATATGTAATTATTAGGAGTCTTAGTCTAGATATTTAGGCACCCTGATTCTAGCACAATTCACATAGTGATAAGAAATTTGCACGCGCACGATCTACCAATACATGTATGGCCTTGATCTTCAAGGTGTTTGATAGGAAGTCACGATTGCCAATCACTTTAGAATACTGAACGAAACTTGACTAGCTTGTTCTTTGGTTGGTTGGGATAGAAGGTGGAGGTTACATTAAGAAAGACAACCATCGAATTTAACTGGGTGCATCAAAAAGGGCTACCTCTTGCAAAGTGTCATGTAATCTTTTGTTTCCTTGTATATGTATCAAAAGTGTTTCCATTTCAAAAAAAAAAACGATGTGTTTAATTCAAAAAAAAAAAAAAAAAAAAAAAATTAAAATAAAAAAATTCAAGTATTTATCAATTCCATTCTCTCTTGTTCCAAAAATAAAAGAGAGTAGTCAATGTAAATAAGAGTCATGTAAATAGTCATTTTGTTGTTTCATTGTAATAAGCAAGGAAGGGTGTATGCCATTGATGTACAACGCGAGTAATTGTGAAATACCTCCAACTCATTCACAATTCTCGTAAAGTCCGGACAGCTAGCTAGATTTCGACCTTGGTTCTTAGCCTGAGAAACTATCTCTTGGTGATTAGTAGTCATAACTTCAGATCTTTCTTTACACATGTGTAGATACACTTTACACTCTTATCACATGTCTTTTTTTGTTATCAGTGCTAGGATTGTGCCTTTGATAGCTAGATTGACATCTCCATTTTGCTGTGAGCTTAAACTGACTTGCACATGTCACATTTGATGGAATATGAGCTTATATTTTGACCTAGAACTTTGTAGGTACGTTCTAAGCAAACCTTCACGAGACTTAACTCGTCCACTAGGGACACTTAGTGGTTTAAAAGGCTTAGTGCATACGCTAAATTCATTCGAGAGACCAGCGACAGTGGTATAGTTAGGATTTCCTTAGTTTTGTTTTACTTGAGGACAAGTAAAATTCAGGTTTGGGGGTACTTGATGAGTGCCAAATATTGTATATATTTATCCCTTTTTGTTGGCATTTAACTCATCTTTTGTGCATTAATTCTACATTTTATCCCATATTCTGCATTTTCATTGTTTTCAAGAATAAATATTTTTCTTACTTAATTTTGCATTTTTAGGTAATAAATAAAGTCTGGATGACTTGCGGAGCAGAAAAGAGCTGAAGAGTAGTGAAAAGCCGGAAGAAATTACGCAAGGAAGCCGCAAAGAATGGTGCGCACAAGACCAAAAAGCTAGGAATGGGCTCAAGAAGGAAGAATTGTTCTTAAAGAAGATATGGGCTTGGCATACCCAAGGCCCAAAACCCTTACCCAAACCCATTTTCTATATCCATACCCGCCTCCATTCTTATCCGTTAGATCGGATCCATCTCATCATCCAATGGTCGCTTCTTCATCGTTCATCAAAATCTGAAGTCCCTGCAAAACACCATAGTACCTAAATTCCAAGCCTTCAGATTAGATCACATTTAGATCCTACGGTCGCTTCTTTGCCTGCTCATCAAATCTCGATACTTCCGCTTAACACTACAACACCTAACCTCGATCTTCGCCGTCAGTTTTGATGTATCTCGTCATCCAACGGTCTCCCCTCATCCATTTCAATCGCGCCGTTGGATCATTCCATCATCCTATAATCCTACGGTCCAGCTTCGCGAAACATCAAAATCCTCTACACCTGCTCAACACCCTAGTACCTAATATCTATACCCGCAAAACAAACAACCCCTTCCTCAAACCCCATCGACTCCATCTTCTCTTCCCCCCCTCTCTGCAACAGAACCACCATCCCCTGCCGTACCACCACCTACTCCACTTCCACAACCACCACTACCTACTCCTCCACCATCATCACCCCTACCTTCCTACAGCTATTACCCATCTTTATAGCCCCCTAATTCGTCAATTTCTCCCCTGCCGAAACCCTAGGTGAGTGATTGACGAATTAGTGAAGCTAGAAAAGCAATTGAAGGCATGGAGAGGAGCAGGAGACCGAGGAGAGGAATGGGTTGAAGAGGGAAGCGTCAAATCGCAGGTTTGGTAAGAAAAATCCCTAACCCTAATTTTTCTGATTTGGGAACTTTTTGGGGGAAATCAATTGTACGTCTAATTGAAGCATGGGTTGGTTGATTGGGTTGTTATCAGTGTGTTAGGTGAGTGAATTTTGGATTTTTGGGTACACCCTAGCTTCACTGATTTTTGGGGATTTTTCTTATATGTAACTATAAATAGAGTTGTGATGTGTGTGAAAGGGGTTATGCCTGGATTAGCCAGAGCACCACCTCAGAGGCCTGGACTAGCCAGTGCCCTCAATTATCCATGTTCTGTGAATTTCTATTATAGTTCTTAATTCAGTTAATTTCCATTTCAAATGTTAATTATGTTTATCATGTTTTTGTAATTGCTCACCATGTGTGTGTTGTTTGAATTACCTTGTATGATGTTTATTGTTGTTCACAAGATTAGCATGAGCTAAGTTGCACTGGCTAAGGCTCAGATGAAGCCTAGTGCACTGTTAAATGATGAATTTCTAGGATAGTCGTCTTAATGCTTGTCTTGCTTGAGTAATGGGAAGAAGTCAGTGCTCTGATATGCCTGTGATTGGCTGTGCTGTCAAAAGACAGTCAATACTAGGGGCATATCAGTGAGCAAGCTGATTCTCCTCCCATTCTAATGTATGCTTAAGATCCTAATTTCAACCTAGAATTGCATTGCTTGATTAGGACACAAGGTGGATTCTAAGCCCTTAGCTTAGCCACAATTCCTTTCTTCAGTCACTTACAATTCCAGCTCTGCTTTTATTCACTGCTTAGTTACTTTCCTTTACTGTTTTGCTTAGTTCTTGCATTTTGAAGCTGTGTGCACTGAAGTCAGTGCACAATCTCACCCCTGCCCTTGGCTCACAGCCTTGGTTCCTTGCTGTTTTGCCATCTTGTGTTAACTGCTTTGTTGTGTTAACTGTTTTAGTTCTTTGCATCTGCCACATTACCTTGCTTTGCTCACTGCCATAGTGCCTTGTCTCCATTGCTAGCTTAGGAAAATTTCTTTTAAGCACTCCTACTCCCTGTGGACTGATCCCTTTCTTATCCCTATATTATAAAGCTTGACCTTGTATACTTGCAAGTTTTTGTGTGTTTTCTATTTTCACACCACCTGCGGCTCCCATTCCAAGCCGACCGACGCCTGCGGCTCCCATTCCAAACAGACCGATGCTTGCGGCTCCCATTCCAAGCCGACCAACGCATGCGGCTCCCATTCCAAGCCGACCAGAGCCTGCGACTCCCATTCCAAGCCGACAATCTACATCTCGCCACTTCACGGTCTAGCCAGCAACATAAGTAGAATCTATACAAGGCCTCCAACACGAGAATCACGAACTCTCCTTACCTCTCGGAAAAGGTTAGCCGGGTCTTCTTGACCATCTTTTCACGACTTGTCATTTCGATTTTGTCCTCTCCTGTCACCATCTTATGCTTACCTCGCAACAATGCTCCTGTCCCGAGCTAAGCAGGGGACTTAATGTTGATGGTGGTTTTTAGCTTAGGGTTAAAATCTAAAACTATACATCTGACATGACGTCACTATTACCACTAGCGCATTTATTGAATCAACCAGCATGCCTATGTAAGAATTAATAGGGTACCTTTTTTTAATACATGTGTCATGTTCCACGGAAGAACCCTTAGTATTGACAAACATCATCTTCGTACATACCAAACCCTAATTCTCACGCCACCGTGCCAATGGCAAACCATTCCAGCCACGTCTCCGCGCCAAGGAATGCCAACCATGCCAGCTGCACCACCGTTCCAATGGCAAACCATGCCAGCCACGTCTCCGCGCCAAGGCATGCCAACCGTGCCAGCTGCACCACCGTGCCAATGGAAAACCATGCTAGCCACGTCTTCGCGCCAAGGCATGATAACCGTGCTAGCCGCACCACCGTGCCAATGGAAAACCATGCCAGCCACGTCTCCGCGCCAAGGCATGCCAACCGTTCCAATGGAAAACCATGCCAGCCACATCTCCGCGCCAAGGCATGCGAACCATGTCAGCCGCACCACCGTGCCAATGGCAAACCATGCCAGCCACGTCTCCACGCCAAGGCATGCCAACCATGTCAGCCGCACCACCGTGCCAATGGCAAACCATGCCAGCCACGTCTCCGCGCCAAGGCATGCCAACCGTTCCAATGGAAAACCATGCCAGCCACGTCTCCGCGCCAAGGCATGCCAACCATGCCATCCGCACCACCGTGCCAATGGTAAACCATACCAGCCACGTTACCATACCGACCTTCTCTTCACGGCTGCTAAAACGAAGGCGTGCGACAATCAACAACCACCCTTCCATCTTAGATGCAAATCTTAGCCGTCCAAGGTCACCAACCAACGCATGGTAACCTTTGGCCCAACACCAAAACCCTAGTTTGGTCGTGCCTAAACCGAGCTAAGGCATGCCGACCATGCCACATGTGCCAATAGCATGTCGCGTCAGCCACCTTGCCGCGCCTAAGCCATGCCATGCCGACCTTCCCCTCAGGGCTGCCAAAACGAAGGCGTGCGACAATCAACGGCCACCCTTCCATCTTAGATGCAAATCTTAGCCGTCCAAGGTCGCCAACCAATGCATGGTAACCTTTGGCCCAACGCCAAAACCCTAGTTTTGGCCACGCCCAAACCGCGCCAAGGCATGCCGGCCATGCCACATGTGCCAATGGCATTCCAACCACCTTGCCGTGCCATACCATGCCGGCCTTCCTTACGCGTCTACCAAAACAAAGGCTTGCGACGATAAACGACCATCCTTCCATCTTAGATGCAAATCTTATCCGTCCAAGGTCGCCAACCAACGCATGGTAACCTTTGGCCCAATGCCATAACCCTAGTTTTGGCCACGCCCAAACCGCGCCAATGGCATGCCAGCCACCTTGCCGCGCCATACCATGTCGGCCTTCCTTACGCGGCTACCAAAACAAAGGCTTGAAACGATCAACGGCCATCCTTCCATCTAAGATGCAAATCTTTGCCGTCCAAGGTCGCCAGCCAAAGCATGGTAACCTTTGGCCCAACGCCAAAAACCTAGTTTTTGGCCACGCCTAAGCTGCGCCAAGGCATGGCGGCCATGCCACATGTGCTAATGGCATGCCAGCCACCTTGCCGCACCATACCATGTCGGCCTTCCCTTTACGGCTGCCAAAATGAAGGCCTGCAACATTCAACGACCACTTTTTCATCTAAGATTCAGATCTTAGTCGTCCAAGGTTACCAGCTAACGCATGGCAACCTTTGGCCCTGGTTTGGTCGCGCCTAAACAAAGCCAAAACCTTAACTTTTGGCCGCGCCTAAACTAGGCCATATTAAAGCCATACCGATCATGCTTTCATGCCACTGGCTATCAAACGAAGGGTTGCAATAATCAACGACCACCTTTCCTCTTAAGATGCAAAATCTCGACCGTCGAAGGTCACCACTGAGACGGAAAGTCTCCCAAGCTCAACTTGCCATACAACAACAACATGCTACATGTTTTCCACGAAAACACTCGAGACATCAACACATGTCACAAATTGGGGGACGCTCATTGGGTATTGGTTTGGAGGTTTATAGCGTGCGGCGTACACTACGCCCGTTATAAGACAGTGTCATAAGGATGAGGCGGTTAGTAAATACAGGGAGTAATGGTGAAACGCTTTCTTTTATGGAACATCAATTCCAGGCGTTACCGGTTACCACCTCCTCCCATTTACTCATCCATTTTCCATTTCTTAATGAGACCAGAGTACGTTTCACTTCGACTTGTATAAATAGGACTTACCTATTTCCACCAAACAACAAGTTCAGGTCAGGAGCATACAACACTCAGAAAATATTTTCTAGCTTTCCATATGTTAGCTTCCCACTTTCTGATACAAGTCGTGAAACAACTACTCTTCCAGAATCAACTATTCTGGTCTCAACACTCTCTTCGCTTCCCTCCCCAAAACCAACCCTTCTCCTTTACTTTGTGACCGAAGCAAGTCTGGAACATCCATTTCTTGGTTTAGGCCGGATTTGTACAGATTGATCTCTCGAATCTAAAGTACTCCCTTGCAGTATATTGTTTAGGGTTTAAACTCATTTCTTACCCAAACACCCGAAATTACCAAAATCAGCAGAAACCGTTTTCACCCTCAAACACCTATAAGGGATGAATTAAAACAAGGATAAAATATCCGAAAGTATAAGTGATCCTACTAAGTCCCCACTATTTAGTTTCTTACCCCCATATAGAGATTTTATGAAAAACTCTCTCATCGAGTTATACAACTACATTCCCCACAAGGAAAAAACATTAAGCTCATGTTCAAATAAGATCTTCCCAGTTTGGTTGTCATTCTCGAAACTTAATGAGAAGTTTATCATGATTTTAGTATTCATCAAAATAATACGAATAAATTTTTAGTGTGAGTCATATATGTAAAAATACATATATGACTCACGATAAATGAATACTTAACCAAATTTTTAAGTTTTGTTTCCTTTTAACATATTTGTGTAAATTACTGCTTGATGTTTTGTTAAATGCACATGTCAAATCACAACTGTCTTTACATGCTCACATCAAAGAATGGCCTACATTAAAAATTTATCCAAAGAACGTGTATGGGTGTATTGGATCAGGATTTATATAGATATAAATATGTTATAGTTTTGTCTGAATAGGTTTCTTTAAAAATTCCACGATTCTTATAGATATATAATTTGGGATTATAATATATTGAATTTAGATAATATTTAGGTTTATATATACTGAAATAGATTTTCGCAGACGAAATAATTTCTCAAAAAAAAAGTTACAATACTTAAGAAAACAAAAGAGATTCATAAAAGTTTTCATATTTCAGGTCAAATGACAAAGTTTGAAGAGGGCGCAATATACAAATATTAATGAGAGAAAATATAATAATTCTAAAGGAGGAAATGAGTAAGTCAATGGATGAGAAGACTATTTCTAAAAGAAAAACTCATGATTAGCATTTTTTTTTTTTGATACTAAAAGAGGTTTTATTAGTCAGTTGTTGCAAAGTAATACACAATCTCCCTCAATCCATTTAACTATATGAAGAGGAAACTTAAAAATATAAGAGAAACTTTGAGCTTCAAGCCTGGCTTTTTTAGCTAGAGCATGAGATACACTATTACTTTATCTATTCACTACCTTGCAAAACCAAAGATTATTACCTAAAATTTTGTTCTTGACTGATAAACTTAAATTATGATTAAACCAATGCACTTGTGAGTCTTCGCTGTGAATTGAGTTTACCACATTTTCGCAGTCCATCTCAAAGATTACTTTATTAAATCCAATTCTACTGCTTTAACTAGAGATTTGCATTCGAAATGTTCAGCTCCAACCTCAACATCCACCTCTTCCTCCATATTAAAACCTTTCGCTCATAATGCATGACCTGCATGATCACGAACAATTAGTCTAATGTTGCCTTTTCTTGTTTCAAGCATGTATGAAGCATCACTATTAATTTTTATGAATTCTTTCTCTGGTGGAATCCATTCCTTAATGAGTATATTCCTGTTTCTATTCATACTAGCAGAGGCAATGGAAAAATCACACTGTTGAATCAAATTTTGTATTCTAATGAGTGTATTATTCACACTAGGTTTCACATCCTGAAATACATCAAACTGCATTTGTCTTTCCAGATGTACCAGACAGTGCACATAAATCTGACTACATAAGATTCAGTATGATGCTCATCATTATCATCTGTACAAAACCAAGATATCACTCAAGCCTGAAAAGAAACAAAATTTTGAAAAATAGCAGAAATATCCACATTTAATGCACTCCATATGGACCTAGCATAAGGACATTCTAGTAGATGACTAGTAGTCTCAGTACTATGTTTACATAAACTACATTGAAATTCTACATCAGTTTTATATCCAACAATTTTATCTCTAGCAGGAACAATATCTTTTAAACATTTCCATACAAAGAGTTGAACTTTATGAGGAATTTTAGAAAGCCAGAGGTTCTTCCAAACAACCTTTGGAATATTGTCTCCACTTATAGTATTGTTAATATGATTAGAACAAAGAGTATTATAGGAACTTTTAACTGAGAACTTACCCTTCCTATCAGGTTTCCAAATTAGATAATCCTCACCGGAATTAGGAATATTCATACTACGAATGACATTAGAAGTATCTTGATCAAACAAAGTAATGAGCTGCACATTCCACATTCTAGTACCAGGAAAGAAGAGATCACAAACAAAAGTGAAAGAAACAAGACTAGAAAGACCCACAATTGGGACAGGTGGACGATTAAAGCCAATAATCCAGTTATCTATCCAAATGTTTATTTTAGTGCCACATTGAACAATCCACATAGAGTGTTTTTGCACAACCACAATACCAGAGTATATACTCCTCCATAACCAAGAATAATCATATTTCAGCTCATCTAAGTGAAGTAAGCTTCCATTTTTACCATATTTGGCTCTAACAATATGCATACATAGAGAATTATCAAAAGCCTTAGGGATATTGAGTTTGTTCCATCCTATCAAACAGAGACCCTTATTGTTACTATGCCCCCACCATAAATGTCTTTGTATAGAATCCATTTGACCTATCATAGTCTTAGGAATTCTAAAACTACCCATTTGATAAGTTGGCAAAGCATTCACCACATGTTTGGCCATAATGGTTCTAGCAGATTGGTTCATATTTTTTTCTTTCCAAGTTTTCAGTCTTGTACCAAAAGATTGAATAATTTGGCCGAAGGCTTTAGTTTTGTTTCTTCATATTAACAAAGTAACACCAAGATATTTATTATATCTTTCATTTCAGTCATTTTAAGTTCTCTAGCACTAGGACTAATATTATGATTAAAATAGACACTAGACTTATCCAGATTAAGAATTTGACCAGAAACATATCCAAAATAATCAAGAACATTCATAATAGCAGCAATATTGTGCATGTCAGCTTTTGTAAAGATAAGAATATCATCAACAAATATTAGATGGGTAATACCTGGAGCATTCCTAGCTACTTTAACTCCTGAATTTAAATGATTAGTCTCAGCATTTAAAAGAATTCTAGACAAGAATTCCATACATAGAATGAATAGATAGGGTGACAGAGGATCACCCTTTCTACTACCTCTAGAAGGAGTGAAACTATGAGTAGGTGAATCATCCAACAACACAGAAATATGAGTAGTAGAAACTCATGACTAGCATGATCTCATAAATCCATGGGAGAAAATGATATGTCTAAATGGAAATATAGCATACCGTGAAAAAATCTAGTATATAAATTATCCATGAGAATTCATGAAACTCTCATGGTTTGGGTTAAGATTGATAGTAGATATAATATACATATCCTGCCTATAATTATCCACAAAAAATTTGTGTCCATCTACCATCCTCATAAATTTTAAATGAATTGAATACCTAAATATTTGTGGATTCTTAAATAGTCCAATTTAAATTCCATGGATATTTAATGATCCATGGATGTCTAAATAATCCAATTTATAATTGAATACTTAGGAGTTTTTAGAATTTCTAACTCCTAATCCAAAACACCCCTGTAAAACCAATAGACACCTTACCGTCGAAAAGGATTTATGTCAATCTTCAGCGCTAACAAGGAAAGATACATCCTAAAATCGACCATCATATGTATATTAATGTATTAATACAATTACAAGAACATAAGAGGTAATGTTAGCATTTAAGTGAAATACATGTAAGGCAACCATTACTACTTTCTTATGTGAAACATTTTAGTAACCCTTGCAAAAATTCTAGATACAAATCATCATCGTTTATTCACGTGCCTAATAAGTGAAGATCTTACACCAATCGCGTTAATGAGGGTTTCAAAAATTTATGTCATGGAAACCAAAATATTTTAGAATATTAATGACTATTTAGCGATCACTGAATGAATGAATCTGGTTGGTTTTAAAAAACTGTTGTGTTTACATAAGACACGACAAAAGAACTACAATTTGGGCCAAAACTGCAAGAATTCTGGTTGTTTATTTGAATACAATCGGTTTACGTTTAACTTCATAAAAACCTATCATAGTTTTTCTTCATAATTAGATGTTCAGAATCAGTCTCTATTATTTTTCACATATACGAATTTTGAGAACTACATTTCCTTATTTTGTCAGGTTCCCTGGTCGGTTTATATTTACATAAGTATCGATTGATTTTGATAAAAAAAATTACCGAAAATTTTGACAGTCTTCCAGAAATCAGTTTACGTGATGAACCATAGAATCCGATTATTTTAGGCAAAAAAGCCACTTTTTTTCCGTATGTTTTTTAATTTAGAATCGGATTAATTAACTGGAAATTTATATAAACCAATTGTGGCAAGGAAGATTTTATGTGATTTCACAGGGATAAAATTGGTCTATGTGGACATATTTATATGTCGTTTTTGGAATTGATTTCAAAAAATTAATCGTTGGGTCTTCATCTATATAAGGACAACCTCTTTCCCAAGAATACTTTGTCCCAAACTTGTAACTTTTAGCCACTAGTACTTCATCCACTACTCAAATAGAGTTTGGAACATGGAATGTGAATCAGAAGAAGATATGCATCTCATGAAATTATTCATTACTGGCTTCCACGAATGTCCATGTAAAATTTATTTAATGTTTTGGAAAAAAAAAGTAAAAGAATCCTATTATGAGCGCAACGGGAATCCCAAGAACTGTAGATGGAGAGGCTTAGCATTTCCATTCGCATACATCAAAAGTGAAATTCAAGAGTTCGTTAAAATTAGAAAAAATGGTGAACGACCATCATCCACATGCTCCTTTTAGTGAAAAACGAGTAACCCGACATTTTTATACCTATCTCATCGTTTAGTGTTTGCACCCTAACGTGTAGTTCATTTAATTTCAGCTGTAAAAATTTAATGGCATACGGGAACTCATTCACGCAAAGGAATTTGAGGTATTGGTCAAACACGCTCTGAGGTTCATTGATGATGTATTGATATGTGAGATTCAAGAATACACATAAAAAACTGTCTTATATAATGTTCTAATTTCCTAAACTATGTAATGTGTTGATTTCCCAAAATTAAGAATGAATATTTTGTATATGAAAGTATGACATAATCAGTCTATATGTATATTTACAATCTGTTACTTACGGTAGGTCTACGTAATGAGTAATATGCACTTACTTCGTATGTTCTTCGCGAATGAAAACATCAACCCAGAATCGATTTACGAGTGCATGACCATCCGTCAATTATGGGTTGATTTTTCATGTTTTAATGATGAATTAACGTTAGTTAATTTTTAAAATAACGAGATTAAACATCAGTTAATCAACCGAGTTAATACTAATTAATTAGTGGTAGATTAGTCATTAAAGAAAATGTTAATGAGTTTTTGAATTTACTTCAAAATGTCTTATGTTGTGTTCTAATGGCATGTCTCAAATAATTTATGTAGGTCGTAAACTAGCCCAGTATGATTAGGCACAGTATGTAGGAATAGTTTTCATCCAAAGAAAAGTGTAATAAGCCCCAAGAAAAAGAAATTAAGAAAAGGACAATGCACTAATTTCCTTGAATTAAAGAAGCAGTTGCACAGAGTACATGACGTTTTCAACGAATACATATAAACCTATACTGAATCTCATTTTACAAGGACATTATTCTCGTGCATTCACGGACACCCTTCTCTCTACTTATTACCACGTACCTTTAGTGTTAAGATCAGAAGATTACCACGTAGCTTCAGTGTTAATGATCATCTTCTGATCTTAATCTTGACCACGGTGCTTTCTTTGATTGTTTAACCTGCCTCGGACTAGATATAATAATATTATGTCCTTGCATCACCTTCTTCTTTAGTTTAGCCTTCACCCTCTTCATAATCGATCTTTTTTTCATTTCTTGAATATTATGCGAATCATGATTATAATTATCTTCTTGATGATCACCTTCTCCTTCAACAATTTTGTATAATCCTTCTCCTTCTTGATTATTATCATTTGAGTTTTCTATACAAACATTATGGGGGTTTTCTCTAGGAGACATTACGTCTGCAATATCCATTTCTGATGATTGAAGAGAAAATTTAGAGATGAAAAAGAATGATGTTTTGGCTTTTCACTTTTTTTTCTTCTTTCCAAAGCATGGTTTAATTACTGATCAAAATATTTGTTATCATAACAGATAAGAATTCTGTTATGACCATTGATCTTGCTTTAACCATTATGTTCTTGATTTATACATTCATTAACAAATTTCACAGGTCATTTTGTACATAAGGCATGTCAGGGTTTCTATTCGTTAGAATCGGTTGCTCCACAAATTATATCGTGTACTAGACTTGACATTTGCTTCCACTCAAGGAACAACCACATCGCGGCAATAAATTTTAGACCATCAATTTCGAACAGACAATATGATAGGATGGGTAGGTGGTTGCTTTCGCTTATGGGATCCCCAGGGCCTGGGGCCAGGTTTATGCATCAACAACCTAAAAGTTCAATCCCATCTCTCACTCCAGAATAAAAATAGCATTAGTGGAGCTTACCCTCCCTCTTATTGATTGGTGAGTGTAACCGCGCGTTTTCATTGACTCGGAGAAAAACCATTCGTATTCGTCGGATGAAATTTCATGAAATATGGTGCGTTAATCTGACAACATGCGGTGTAGATTGGGTAGGTGGTTGGTACACACCCGACAGACGACCCTCACTATTTGATATGTCTAACCGTTAGATGGCCAAGATCTTTGATTGAACGGCCTAAATTTATTGTTTATAATTACACCGAGTTTACATGATTTTTTTCAAATCATGATGACAGTCCAATTTTGTTACAAAAATTATTATATTAATTTCGCGTATTTATTATAAAAATCCAGAAAATAAAAAAAATTACTATATTAATTTCATGAAATCATCTTTTGCATCGTTTATAAGGTAAAAAATCTAAAAATGATTATATTGATCTCGAATATTAATGATCAAAATCCAAAAAATAAAAAAAGAATACTATATTAGTTTTGGACATTTATGATAAAAATCCATTTGTGAATCGACTGTAGGGTAAAAAAATCTATAAATTACTATATTATATTTTGAGTATTTCCAAAAACTAATAAAAAAATATATTATATTAATTTCGGATAATTATGATAAAAATCCAAAAATCGAATAAACGAAAAATCAGATATATATTTTTTGGATCGTATTTAAGGGAACAAATAAAAAATACTACATTAATTAATATCAGAAATGAATATTTATCATTTCGAGTGTCTAAAAAAATCAGATTTATATTTTATTCCACGGTCATGATTTTTCGGGTGCACTTGAGCGTCGTGGTTTTGTCCAAAAAGAAACAGAAAAATACTATATTAATCTATGGGGTAAAAAAAATCTGATTTATATTTTTGGATTTTTTTAAGGTAAGAAAATCCACGCGCATTGATTATTAAAAAATCTACACTAAAAAAACTAATTCATGGTTATGAAGTAAAAAGTCTATAAATATATTACTAAAATAAAATTAAAGAAACTGATAAGTATTGTTATTAAGGAATAAAAGTCGGTTTATATTTTTATGATAAAAAAAACGGATTTAAGATAAAAAATCGGGTCCAAGAGCATAGCTTAGTGGTATCCCATCAACTTCAGTAAGGAGGAAATCAGGGTTCAATCCCCGCCGTTGTAAAGTTTTGTAATAGATTAGTTGTATAATAGGTTAAGCGGTATTGGGTCTGGAATGGGACCAGTCCAACTGGCTGGATTCGGGATCAAATTTGGGAACTATACCCAAATTTGGTCCCAAAGTGAGCCGCAGTGGAAGAGACTAAACCTATATATAGTCTGGAAAATTAGGGTTTGAGACTAAATGTAGTCGTCAACTCAGACCAAACCCAAATTTAATGGGGCGCAGGTATATTGAGCGTGTGAGGTTAGGCGTAAGTATAGTAAGCGTCTAGGTTTATACGTGAGTATGGTGAGCATCTGATTGTAGAGCGTTAATAAAAATAGTGTCTCAATGGAGCGTTGGTATAAAGTACGTCCAACAAGACGACGACATAATGTCCGTTTGGATCAGGCGTTATTATAGTGAACGCCCAAAACCAAAACCAAGCACCAGACGTTGTTATGGTGAACGCCCAACACCAAACCCAAATACCAAGTGTTGTTATAGTAAACGCCCAACACCAAACGGTGATGTAATATGCGTCTCACACCAGGCGAACATTTTGTGCACGTCCAAGTCATGCGTTAACTATATGTGCGCCCAAGCATCGGGCGGAACTTGAATCAATGCTGGAGCTCAAACGTGGTTTATACTAGAGTTTGACTAAAATTCGGTCTTCTCCCACTGTGGTTGAAGAAGCAGGATACCAATTTTTTTAGCTTTTGGTCATGTTTTTGGTATTTAGTCCAGCTCATGGTTGTGGATGCTCTAAAATTGGGGATTTGCAGAATTCGAATTCGAGAAAAAATCCAAATAATTCCTGGCGGATCCCTTAACAGTCCCCTTATTTGACAAAGTTTAACAAAGTATGATACGTGTCCGATAACAAAATATTGACGGTAAAGATTGGAAAGTTTTGATTAATTATTTGATGGATATGTTTGATACCCGCGACCCGTGTTTCACTTTTTTCTCCTCTTTTCATTGATTTTTTCTCTCTCACGTCTCTCGGTCTTCCCTCTCATCAAATGTAAAACTACACTGTAGAAAATACTTTTCCATCAGTAATAGAACTGCAGGAACTTAAAAATAACCAGAAAAGAATCAAATCACACCTTTGAGTGACGCAAGGAAGAACAGGGTATGCGAATTGGTTTGATAAGAGCGTCCACAGTGGTGCGAGTATAACCAAAGACCAAAAACTAAAATAAAAGACCAAATTTGAGTTTGGGACGTCGTGTGGCGTAGTGGTAGGCGATTATATTTAGTCGAGCGAACGTATAATGTTCGTTTGATTGTGGAGCGTAGATAAAGATTACGCCCAATTAAGACGTTGATAAAGATTACGCCCGACGTGGGGCGTTGGTAAAGATTACGCCCGATATGAGGCGTTCTTATAGTTTACGCCGGGAAAAGAGACGTTTGTATAATCAACGCCCCATGGGACGTACGTAAAGTCACCGCTCGAAGCCAAGCGTTTGTATAATCAACGCCCCATGGGACGTACGTAAAGTCACCGCTCGAAGCCAAGCGTTTGTATAATCAACGTCCCGTGAGACGTGTATATAGGATGTGTTTTGAAAAGCTTGTTGTATGTACTTTGTACTCCTCGCCCTCCAAACTATGGTTACTTCTACCTTTGTTGTGTGATGCTTCCAACATTCATTTGGTGTTATATGCGAAATCAAAAACAAAATTAGCTATGACATGCTGCACTTGACCTAGAAACCAAAATGAAAACATTTAGTTTCGTGGAAGCATAAGATGCAAAATATTTGCTCTTCCCCAATATTTTCACACTTCAAATTTGAATTCTGTACAAGTTCAATCATTCATGGGGCGTACACTTTATCAAAGCCTGGAATCAGGCGTACACTTTATCAACGCCCCATTAAGGCGTTAACTTTATCACCGCCTGGAGTCAGGCGTTAACTTCACAAACGCCCCATCAGGCGTACATTTAATCAACGTCCCATACAGGCGAAGTTTATATACCCGCCTGTTCGTTGGACGAATTCTTTACGAACGCGCGTTGAGAAGCGGAGATTATATCAACGCCCGTTGTGAAACGGAGATTATATCAACGCTCGACTATATTTGGGTTTGGTCTTGGTCGGCGACCAAATTTAATCTGGGCTTTAGTCGTTGATCAAAATTTGATCGATAGTACGTCCCACTACGTCTGTCTAAAAGACCAAATATTTGGGTTTAGTCTTCCAGTGCAGTTGCTGTAAAGGACCCCCTGACGACTAGCACTTCCAGTACATAATGAGAAAAGAAACCAGTTTCTAGATTAAGATGGGAGTCGGACAAATACAGATCATGTGTCTCATTATCGAAAAACTACTAAATTAAAAGCTCAAACTTGCAGGTCAGTTTCTAGATCGTGAGTAAAAAGAAAAGGTGTAAATTCTGAAAGTTAAAAGAAATAATCCCTAGCCAATGAACCAACCACTTTAGGGAAATTGGAATCTCAATTTTATTTTTTCGAAGCACAAGGGGGTCTCAAATTTTATTCAAGGAAACAATTAAATTCAAAGCAACGGATGTTCACCCATACCATATATAGGTTAGAATGTAAATCTTAATTTCAACTCTAAAACCCTTGGAAGCAGTTCCTTCCCTTGATTAACTAAATCAATGTGAAGAAACAATATTATCAAATGATTCAAATCCCATGTTCAACCATTGTTAATCAAGATCTAAGAATTCTCGATTATCAGAGAAGGCAGATGATTGATTGATCGTTTCTGAAGAGAGGGAAGAACGTGAGAGAGAAATAAAAATAACGAAAACAAAAAAAGTGAGGTACGACTGCGGGTACCAAACAGAGATCCATCAAATAATTAAACAAAAGTTCTCAATCTTAACCGTCTATATTTTCTTATCGGACGCGTACCAGACTTTGTTAAACTTTGTCAAATAACGAGACTGTCAAGGGATCCGCCCTCTTCCTTTGATACATAGTATAGGTTAATTAAAGATATAAAGATACATATGTACTAGAATCACCGTCATTTAATTGATATTCTCGATATATTTTCTCCATGCGACTCATACCATCAACATCATTCGACTTCGAACAGCCGGTAGGTCTTCTCTCTCTGATTTCCTTTTTTTCTTTCTCCAATGATAATGAGAGAACTACGTGTATTTTTCTGCTTGATTTATTTTTTGGTTGTTGTTCGAGTTTCTGTTCTTTAACTTATATGCTTATCCTATGTTAGGGTTCTAAACCAGTAGACAAGGAGAAGAACATGTAGCAGCCAAGAACCCTAGGATAAGAACCTTTTTCTTTGGGGTTAGCAACCTTGAAAGCAATAAACGAATTGAAAGAACTGAATTGTATTGATTGATAATCTCTAAGAGCAAGTCTTATGGTGGAATCCAACCTATTCCAAGTGTGGAAAAATCATGGAATGTCAAGTCTAGTGGCTTCCAAGTTGGGGCTTTCCACAAAAAATCCAAGGAGAGTTCCATGGTTTGGTGGAAGGGTTCGTGGAATCCATCTAAACGCCAATAAGAATAGCGCTAAACGCAAATAAGATTGGCGCTAAAAAAACGCCATTAAGAATTGCGTTTTTTTTATCCGTAGATTTAAAATGAGTTGTTGAAATCCAACGGCTGAAAAAAAGCTTCATTCTTAATTGCGTTTTTTTATCTCCATTCTTAATTGCGTTTTTTTAGCTCCATTAAGAATAGAGTTTCTAATATTCCACCATTACACTTGGGCTTCCATCCAGAGTTCCAAGTGCTGAGGTGGCGTGGAAGATGGATGGATTCCACCATAAGACTTGCTCTAACAAACTGCGGGTAGGCTATAAATAGCTTTGAAGCCTTGAATAACAAGTAAATACGAGAGTTTAATAACTGCCTAAACTAGGAAAACACGTTTAAACTAAATAAGGAAAACTAATATAGCTAAATATGGAAGTCAGGTAGCAATGTGGAGTTGGTATCATAACATTCCACCCTCCTGGAAAACAGACTTGTCCTCAAGTCGCAAATTCTAGAAATCGTATAATGAAATCGTCAGCGTCTTCCCAAGTTGCTTCATCTGCAAGATGATGTTTCCATTGCACAAGCCATTGAGTACCAGCACGACTACCTTTCTTGTACAGTCGTCTCTGCAAAACTGTATCTGGTTCCCATTTGTCGTAGTCGATGATGTCTGGTAGGATAGTAATAACATTGATGGTCGTTCCAAGTTTCTTTTTCAGTTGAGAGACATGGAAAACAGGGTGGATACGACTGGTGATAGGAAGCTCTAGTTTATAATCCACAACTCCCATCTTCTCTAATACTCGAAAGGGTCCATAAAATCGTAGAGAAAGCTTTGAAAATGACTGACTGGCAGCAGTAGTTTGCCTATAAGGTTGTAGGCGCAAATAAACCCAATCATCTGTCTCAAAGCTACATTCTGTGCGATGAGTGTCAGCATATTTTTTCATCCGAGCTTGAGCTTCATGCAAGTGAGACTTTAAAATTTGAAGTGTGATCTCTTGACCGGAGATTAACATCAACATCATTTATTGTCGTAGATCCTGGTAAATATGATAGAATAGTTGGAGGAGGCCTACTATACAAATCTTCATATGGAGTCATTTGGATGGCAGTATGAAAACTTGTGTTATACCACCATTCAGCCCAAGGAAGCCATTTAACCCATTCCTTGGGCTTCATACCAGCAAAGCAGCACAAATAGCACTCCAAGGTGTGATTAGTAACTTCAGTCTGACCGTCTGATTGTAGATGGTACGCCGTACTACGGCATAACTTGGTACCCTGCAAAGAAAAATAAGCAGTCCAAAAATTGCTCATGAATATCGCATCTCTTTCACTGACAATACTCTTAGGCATCTCATGAAGTCGAACTATCTCTCTCACAAATACTTCTGCAACTGTGCTAGCAGAATAAGGATGAGACAAAGCAACAAAATGCGCATATTTTGATAGTCGATCAACAACAACCAGAATGGAGCTTTTTCTGTCAGATAATGGGAATCCATCAACGAAGTCCATGGAAATATCAAGCCACACGTCATCGGGGATATGCAAAGGATTCAATAGTCCAGGAGGAGCTATCGATTCATACTTGTTCCGTTGGAAAATGTCACAACGATCAATGAACTCTTTAATCGCATGCTTCATGCCTTTCCAATAAATTTTTTGTTGTAGTCGCTTGAAGGTTCGTAAGTAACCTGAATGTCCACCTAATGGAGTTGTGTGAAATTCCTCAAGTAATTTGGAGCACCAAGAGGAAGAAAAAACAACCACAATCCTTTGCTTATATCTTAGTATGCCATCTACATACGTAAAATTGCGTTAAAATGCCAGATTACCACGCAAACTAGTAATAAGTGACCCATATTCCTCATCCTGATGACATTCATTGACAATAGCCCGTACTCCAGAGAATATAGGTGCTGAAAGTGACATAAGCTGAGGTCCTGAAATTCGAGGCAATGCATCAACATCTATATTTTCTTTGCCATGTAGAAAAACAATCTCATAGTCATAACCCAATAATTTGGAAAGCCATTTTTGTTGCTCCATTGATGATAACTTTTGATCTAAGAAGTATTTCAATCTCCTATGATCAGTATATATTTTAAAATGTCTCCCCATTAAATACGGACGCCATTTCTGAACAGCGGATACGATTGCCAACGTTTCCTTGTCATATACTGAGAGATTCAAATTTTTGCCAGATAATGGCTTGCTGTAATAAGCAATAGATCGACCAGACTGCATCAATACATCACCCAAACTACCACCAGACGCATCACATTCAAGGTAAAATTCCTTTGTAAAATCTGGTAAGACTAACACAGGAGTTGTAGTAAGAGCTTGCTGCAACAGTTTGAAGGAAGAAGTAGCAGTATCAGTCCAAACAAATGCTTCTTTCTTCAACAGTTGAGTTAAGGGATGACTAATAATTCCAAAATCCTTCACAAACTTGCGATAATAGCCAGCTAAACCTAGAAAAGATCAGAGCTCTTTAACTGTGCTAGGGATAGGCCAAGACAGAATGCTCTTTATTTTATCATCTTCAACTGAGACTCCATCAGTAAAAATAACGTGGCCAAGATAGCCAACAGATGGTTGTGCAAATGTGCATTTAGATTCCTTAACGAACAATTGATTGGAACGTAAAATATCAAACACAATAGACATATGTTAAATATGCTCAGAAAAGTAGGAAATACCATATAGTCCTAGGAATAATATATTAGAGAGAGTCTAGTCCAGTGGACTCAGTCAACTGTCTGTTTGGTCCTTTTTGAAAATATAAATTATAGTTTAGTCCTAGAAATTATAGTTTGGTACTAGGGTGACGTCATGGATGATGTAATTGTCACCTTGTAGTGGCAAAAATACCCTACAAGGACCATATATATATATATAAAAGGAGTAGAAAATATCTTATTTTCAGATTTTCTTTCTCACTCCTTTATATTTCAATTTCAGATCTAGTTTTTTTTTCTCTCCATTTTTTTTCTTTTTTCTTTTCTGCAGCTGTTTATGTTGCAGACAATGAATCTTGATTTCAAGATTTGATCGACTAATATTTGAAGACGACGAAGATGATAAAAACTTTCTTGAGATCTGCTGTTGTTGAAGACGGTGATTGTTGTTGTTGAAGGCGAAGATGAAAAATGATGAATATGATAAAGACGATGAAGAAAATGATGAACGACGGAGTTTTAGGGTTTTTTCTTCTCGCTGGTGTTGATGTTGTTGATGATGATGTTGAAGTCGATGAAGATGATGAAGACGATGAAGTTTTGTGTTCTTTTTGTGCATCTGTTGTTTGTTGCTACTGTTAAAGATGATGAATACGATGTTTCTGTTGTTTGAAGATGAAGATTTATGTGTTTTGTTGTTCCTGCTGCTTAAGATGAAATTGATGAAGATGATGAAGAAGATGAAGATTTGTGTGTTTAGGTTTTTATATGGAGTTCATTTCTGGAATGAACTCTGTTTTTTTAGGTTTTTATATGGAGTTCATTTCTGGAAACAACTCTGTTTTTTTAGGTTTTTTATATGGAGTTCATTTCTGGAATGAACTCTGTTTTTTTAGGTTTTTTATATGGAGTTCATTTCTGGAATGAACTCTGTCTTTTTAGGTTTTTATATGGAGTTCATTTCTGGAATGAACTCTGTTTTTTTAGGGTTTTTATATGGAATTCATTTCTGGAATGAACTCTGTTTTTTTAAATTTTTTATAAGGAGTTCATTTCTGGAATGAACTCTGTTTTTTTTTAGGTTTTTATATGGAGTTCATTTCTGGAATGAACTCTGTTTTTTTAGGTTTTTATATGGAGTTCATTTCTGGAATGAACTCTGGTTTATATGTTTTCTGAAAAAATAAGTATAAATTAACAGGAGTTCATTTTGACGAATGAACTAATACAAGAAAATAAGTAAAAATTAACACGGAAGGGTACTTTTGTCTGTTTTATATTTTAAATAATTATGGAGCAAACAGTAAAGGCATTTTCCCAAAGGACTAAACAGACATGGGCCCACCTAAAAAAGGACCAAACCATATTTTTCCCCTCAGAAAAACTACGGCTATATATCAGTATGTCATCAAAAAATACTAGCACGAACCTGCACAAGTGAGGCCTGAATATGTGGTTCATTAAACTTTTAAACGTAGCTGGAGCATTCGAAAGTCCAAACGGCATGACTAGGAATTCATAATGGCCATCATGGGTGCGAAAAGACGTCTTAGCAACATCTGGTTCATAGAGACGAATCTGATGATAACCAGATCGTAAATCCAACTTTGTAAAAATGCACGCACCATGTAATTCATCCAAGAGTTCATCAACCATAGGAATAGGAAAACGATCCTTAATGGTAATCTTATTCAATCCACGATATTCCACACACATCCTCCAGGTACCATCCTTTTTATAGACCATTAAAATTGGAGAAGAAAATGGAATGGAGCTAGGACGAATCAACCTAGCCTCTTGTAGCTCAGTAACTATTTTCTCTATCTCATGCTTCTGAAAATGTGGATACCTATACGGTCTAACATTAACTGGAGAAGAATCAGCCAATAAAGGAATGTGATGATCATACTGCCTTGAAGGTGGTAATGAATCAGGAGTCTTAAAAATGTCATAATAAGTTGACAATAATTGTTGAATCTCAGGTCGCAGTTCTGCAGTAAATACAGCTGAACACGTATTGAATTCACATAATTGGAACATAATCCCATATTGTTCCCTATCTAATAAGCGTTGCATGGAAATGCTATCCAACATCATCACAGTTGAAGAATTGTTTCCCACTAAAACAATGTCAGTTGCATTAAATTTAAACAAGAGATTTCTCCTAATGTACGCAACCATTGAATGCCCAACACAGCATCACAACCACTGATAGGAAATAGATGGAAATCAGAAGTGAAGTTATAACCCTGCAATTTAAAGGGAACATTAAATTAAGAACCTTGAGTAATTATTTGTCCACCATCACCTACAGTTACACGTAATTCCGCATCCTTGGAACAAATACGATAACCGCACTGCTTAGCTATCTTCGGATGTATAAAGTTGTGTGTAGAACCCGAATCTACAAGGATTGTTAGAGCTTGTCCCTTAGAGAAACCAGAAATACGCATTGTTCTAGGAAAGGGAGTACCCATCAGAGAGTGAAAAGAAATCTTAGGCTCTTGTGCAGTATCATCTGAACACTTAGTTTCAGGTGCAACAGAAGAATTATCTTCAATAGTTTCAATAACATCTTCATCAACATCCAAGATAGTAAGTCTTCCTTTACACAGATGTTCTGGTCTATAGAATTCATCACAATTGAAGCACATAGATTGAGCTCGACGTTCTCTTTGCTCCTCTTGTGATAATCTCCGAGACCCCATAGGAATAGACTTCGTAGTTGGAGTAGTATGAGGAGAAGTGAAAGTTCTGGACTGAGGAGGTCGGTATGGTTGTCGTGGGACAAACTTGGGTGCTGCTAGTATAATAGATTCATATGCTTCTTCTTGATGTATAACTTTAGTAAAAGCATCGTTGAGGGTTTGTGGTGCCAATATCTTGACCACATTACCAATATGCGGTTTAAGTGAGCGAATAAAACAAGCAACCAAGTAATCATCTGGAAAATGAACATAGTTTAATAGCCTCTCGAATGCAGGAATGTGTTCTCTGACAGTTCCTACTTGATCGATTGTGCTGATTGCAAGTCGAGCATCCACAAACTTCTCAGGAGAAAATCGTGCTCGAACATGTGCACAAAATTCATCCCATGTAACTATTGTGGTTATTGTTTGTTTCCATCTAAACCATACATTAGCATACCCTTTCAAACTAGAAGAAGCAATATTAATTTTCATGGCATCATCAGCCGTGTATACATTAAAGTACTTATCAGCATTAAAGATCCAGCCGTCAGGGTCTTCTCCATCAAAACAAGGAAACTTAGAGGTTAATTGCAGCAGCTCTAGGAGGTGGAGGAGGAGGTGGAGTATTTGTACCACGATTGTTACCATTACCATTATTGTTAGGCTGAGGAATAAATTCAGGAAAAACCGTTTTCAATGAATTGGTGAGCTCTGTGTTTAGATTTTGAGTGAGGTGAGTAGATAAAGCTGTGGATATACTGGTCGACAGAGTCGTAGACAAAGTATTCAGAGCTGTTGTTATGTTGGTTGCAATGGTATCTGCGAGAACTTTATTATTCTCAGTTGTTTCTAGTTTACGAGCAACTCGTTCTTCTTCTCTTTGCTGACGTTTTGCAACAATCTTGGTCTTGCTCTTCTCGTCGTCGTCAAGTTGTTGTTTAGCTAAAGCAGTTATTAGGTTATCAAGGTTTTTAGACATATCAATAATGCCATCGCTTACGAGTTTCAGATTTTCTGTATAATTTTGATCCAGTAAGAAGAAAAAAATTGGTGAATTTAGGTTTTGATCTAAACCTGCTCTGATCCAGGAGAAGAACATGTAGCAGCCAAGAACCCTAGGATAAAACCCTTTTTCTTTGGGGTTAGCAACCTTGAAAGCAATAAACGAATTGAAAGAACTGAATTGTATTGATTGATAATCTCTAACAAACTTCGGCTAGGCTATAAATAGCTTTGAAGCCTTGAATAACAAGTAAATACCAGAGTTTAATAACTGCCTAAACTAGGAAAACACGTTTAAACTAAATAAGGAAAACTAATAGAGCTAAATATGGAAGTCAGGTAGCAATGTGGAGTTGATATCATAACATCCTATGCCTAGAAACCTTGGCTATAAACACACGCATTTGGGGTTAGTTAAGATATTTGGGTTGTTATTCTTTCACCCAATTTAAAATTTCAGTCCATCTAAATTAGGTTAGTTAGTCTCCTCTTAAGTTAAATTAGAGCTTAGGGTTGTTATTTTTTCATTCTTATATTTTATGATTTTGTTCAAAATATGAATTCTTAGTGATTAATTCTAGTTGATTATGTATGTATTTTCCAAAGTTTTGATTTGATTTTTTTGTTGATTAACACAGTCTCTTTCAGTTTTGGGGCAGTGAAAAAGATTTTTCAGTTCTTTATCGATCAAAAAGAAAAAAAAAACTTTTTCAATTAATTTCAGGTACACAATGCAACTTCGCTTATTTATCTCTGTGTCTCTAATCTATTTTCTTTTCTTTTTTGTTAATGTGATTTTTAAGACTACATTTCGAAGTGGACTGAGCTTATGTAGCCATTGATAATACGGGTAAGCCTTTCTTAATGGTTTTAGAAGATGAGGTATACTAGAATATCGTTGCCACGGTGGGGAGGGATGACCAAAGAAAAACGAAACACTCTTGATTGCATAGTGCATTATATATCATTTTTTTGCCGGAATGTTATTTTTGAGGCATAAATGAAAATATCGTTTTCCTGGAAACGGAGTGAGTATATCGTTTTATTAGTTGTAACGGAAAATTAGTTGATGTATAAACCAAAATATGACTACATAAAGTATTATGTATCTTTTGTGGTGGTTTGCATAATGGATATACATTTAATTTTTTAAAAATTATGCATAAAATGATAAACACCTACGATTTATTTCGTAAAAACTCTAAATTTGATATTGTTGTTTGTACTCATTGCGTAGATTTTTGTATAACCTTTCCAACGAGATACAATTTGTAAAATTCCAAGGCACGGATTTTTAGATATGTTATATTAAGGTTTGCTTTCCAATTATACCCCTAAAGGAATATGATACATAAGGAGTCATATTGTAATTGGATTAAAAGGGAGGGATATTTTGGTATTATCAAGTGTACACTACCAAAATCTTTTTATCAAATTACAAATTTATGTGAGGTTTCATTTTACAATAAAGTGGTCATAAAAGAGACTCCCTCCCTTCGGGTCCTTCGGACCCTCCGGTCGGTCGGCCCAACTATATGGAGATACCAATTATGATGAAATAATTTTGTTTTATTTGGTAAGAAGAAAAAGTAATCACTTAGGCGCCCTAAGGTGGTGAAGAAAAATTTGTTATATCTTTTAATCACTTAAAAGTGACCGATATATATGTACATGGTATCAATTTCCATGTGAATATGAAATATCATACATGTATGTTCTGAGTGTTTAATGATAAAAGTGTGTGTTTTAACTCTGCTTTGATTTGATGGCAATGTGGTTAATCGGAATTTGAGTTAGTATCCATAAATTTTCATCTAAGATTTCAGCTATAATGTGGAACTGAGTTTCGATCAGTTAGGTAATTGGAAGTATTGTTTAAGCATCTATGGTTTTTGTTAGAGCATTGCTCGGTCGAACTCGCATGCGTTGCTATCTCAAGCATGTTTGTCAATATTTGTGATCAAAACCTATAAGTCTTGATTTCTAGTCTATTATAGCTAAGTCTCGGACTAGGATAGAAAGTGCAGTTGAGCTCAAGGACTTCATGGCGATTCATCATACAAGTAGAAGAACTACTCAAGGAACCGGTGGAACTTCTCGACAAAAAGGTATGTGAAGACTTGAACTTATATGTCACTCAAAAGTCTATCTAATCTATCTCCTACTTCTTGAGACAAAAAGTCGTATGCTATATATATAGACTTAGATTATACACATTTGGTATTTCGAGCCGAGTATACCTCGCCTATCTATATCTCGAAATATGTGTTGGTAAGCTTTTCGCTTCGACCAAGTTTATCTTTACCTAGTGACGAAAGTCATGATATGTTTCAATCGTCTTGAAAATTGCTTTGACGAGAAATGGTGTAACAACTATATAACATCCTCTAAGAATGTTTCAATGATTGGAATGAGAGTTTAGATTACATAACCAATGATGGACATAAGCATTGTTGTGGAAACACATTTATGTATAAGTCCTATTCCTTGAACCAAAGTTTGCGAACTTTGTTGATCAAGAGAACCGGAAGAATGGCAAGTGCCAAGTCCGCGAACTCAGTCCGCGAACTTCTGAAGTTCTCAAACCCGAGAATTTCTGCTGGAGTTGACAAACTACTTGCATGAGCTAAGTCCGCGAACCGGCGAAGTTCTCATCCCGAGAATTTCTGCTGGAATTTGTAAACTTTGTCCGGTGTCTTAAATCTGTGAACCTAGTGTGCGAACTTAAGAAGGTTATATATCTGAAGATGATTTCTGAATTTAAACTTTAAAAAGACTAAGGAATGCAGTTTGCAAACCGTGGCTATAAAAGTTCATGAACCGATTCAAGTGAATCAAATCATCTTTGCTTCAATTGTGTCTTGTGTAGTTACATAAGATTTCCTTGCAATTGAACAACTCTCTAACTAGTTCATTTGAGTCATTTGAACTAGTTATGGTGAAGAAGAAAATGGTTGATATGAAATGTTCGTATGGCTAACCTTTTGGTTAATTATTGTTGAACCAACAATGTAGACGTTTGGGTACGGCTAACAAACCTAGAAGCGTGCAGTTCATTTGTGTATAACAAGCTAAGTTTTTGATCTAACGGTTGAGAAATATTAGCTTGAATCTAAATAAGGTTTTCATCTAACGGTTAATATTGATTGCTTTGTTACCAAGGCAAAACCCTGATTTGAAAGACTATATAAAGGAGACATCTAGTATTGTGCAAAACCAATCCCCACACCTTACGTGTGATACTAGTTTGCGTACTAGAGTTGGTTCTCCTTTAACCTTTGTTTTTCTTTTTCTAAAACAAGGTTAACGACTTAAAGACTTCATTGGGATTGTGAAGCCAGACCGATACTACTTTTACCGTAGTTGTGTGATTTGATCTTGCATCTTCTATCGTACGAGTACAATCAGATTGATTGGCTTGAGATTTGATATCTCCGATAGGTAAGATATAAAAAGTAATCACAAACATCTTCGTCTCATTGTTTGTGATTCCACAACATCTTGTTTCGCTACCATACTATTAAGATTGTTGTGAGGTGATTGATTAATCTAGGTTGTTCTTCGGGAATATAAAACCGGACTATCAATTGGTTCCTATTGATTATTATCAAAAGACGGAACAAAAACTTTAGGGTTTTTCTGTGGGAGACAGATTGATCCTTTGATAGACTTGTCTGTGTGAGACAGATTTGTTTATTGTCAAAGCCTGCGATTTTGGGTCGTAGCAACTCTTAGTTGTGGATGAGATCAGCTAAGGGAATCAAGTGCGCAGTATCCTGCTGGGATCAGAGGCGTAAGGAGTACAACTGTACCTTGGATCAGTGGGAGACTGATTGGGGTTCAACTACAGTCCAGTCCGAAGTTAGCTTGGAGTAGGTTAGTGTCTGTAGCGGCTTAATACAGTGTGTGTTCAATCTGGACTAGGTCCCGGGGGTTTTCTGCATTTGCGGTTTCCTCGTTAACAAAATTTCTGGTGTCTGTGTTATTTCTACTGTAGTTGCAAGAAATCCTACAACACACCCCTTGTATTATCATGACTATGATTTCTAGATCTAAACTTATTTGATATGAAAATAAAGATAAAGATAAAGATAATGAAAATAGAAAATAAGACACAAGATTTACGTGGTTCGATCAATGTGATTTACATCCACGGGGTTAGGGATCTTCATTATGATTGTTTGTAATTACATATGGATTACAATTGAGACTCCATTAATGAGTATTTGGAGCTCTTGGTTGAAGAAGGAAGAAGAAGATAATAATACAAATTATGCTCTCTCCCTCTCTACAAATGTGTCCTCCCTAAAGTGTCTCTCTCCTTTTTCTTTTTGATTATCCTCCTTTCTCTCTCTTGCCTTTCTCTTTATATAGGTATTTACATAATGGATGACAGCTCATATATGGTGGGGTACATATAACATTTCCCCTAATTTCGGATCTGGCTTGCGGTATTTTCGCAAACTTATAAATGTTAACTTCGCAAACATCCTAAATTTCGCACGACCATCATACTTTTCTCACGTTTAAGTTGATGTCATCTGTTATGTCATTTCTGAAATCATACTGCGGTGTCTTCGTGATGTATTGCTAGTAATTTCGCAAGCATGTCGTTGTTGCGAGATTCTGATCCTACATCTTGCCTTTTTTTCTTGAATATTGCTTGAAGAGCGATATTCAGGAAAAAAATCCGTTGTTGTAATTGTTGGACTAGTCTTTGATCTTTGTTAATGAAGGAACGAGCGAAAGAATACTGGACTTGAAAAGTACGTACTTGCCTCTATTATTTTGTGAAGTTCCGGAATGTTGCGAAGTAAATAAGAAGTATCATCTTTTGAAGTATGCAAAGTATGAAGTATCCTTGAACAAGTATAAGAAGCATGAAGTATCCTTGATGAAGTATAAGAAGCATGAAATATCCTTGATGAAGTATAAGAAGTATTCAATCCTCGAAATATAAGAAGTATCCGTCCTTGAATGAGAATAATAAGTATTGCCTCTATTCATGCGAAATTATTACTCCATTTTTGGTGATTCTTGCCGAGAAGATAAAGAACATAAAATGTTTTCTTGGTAATCCATAGTTGCCTCTGTTCTTTATCTATGAGGGTAGAATCCTTGAGAAAATGTTGAATCTGCGAATTGTTTCTTCATTCTTATCTTGCCTCTGTTTCATGTTTTGTGCTCATGCGATAGTATAATCTCTTCAAGTTGCTTATAATTGTGCATAATAATTGAGAGAGATAATCACATCATTCGAAATAATCACATTCTGCGAAATTCTGACACATTCTACGAAATTTCGAATCATTCTGCGAAGTTCTGAATCATTCTACGAAGTTCTGAATAATCTTGCGAAATTCTGAATAATCCTGTGAAATTCTGAGTAATCCTGAATAATTCTGCGATCTTATTGCGAAATTCTGCAATATTATTCCGTACAGTTTTGTAAAGTACTTGTCCGAATATAATGCTTATGTGATGATTATGTTATGAAATGTGTATGCGGTGTTTATGCTATGAAATGCTTATGCAATGCTTTTATGATGCGAGTATGATGCTTGTATGATGAGAATGCTTATTTATTGCAATGCATAGCTAATGTTTGTGTTACTTAGCTTATTTTGCACGCTAAAATTGATGTAGCTTTAAATTGCCTCCATTCTCCATTTCCCTGGCTTTTTCTTTAGTGTATGCATTCCTCTTCGTGTAGTTATTGTTCCTCACAAGTTCTTACTTGTGTTTCATCTTTCCTCTTTCCTGCACTAATAGTATCTCATAACAGTATGATCATAGTATCAAGTTTGTGGCATTTTCATTGCCTCATTTTCATTTCCATATACATATTCGCAAGCTTATTTGCTTACATATAATCATTTTCGCAAGCTTATTTGCTTACTCATCTTCTTATGTGGTCTTATTTTGCCTTCCTAGTTAAAGGTCTTATTTTTCCACCTCTTGTCATTGCGACAAAATCGCAGGACGTTTTTACACTTTCATGTAAGGACCCATTGATCTTTCCTTAACTCTCTCTTTTATTTGAATTTTTGTTGCGACAATATGACAGGCCTAAATATTCTTTCGAACATAAAGCCCCATGACATTGTCGTCTTGCGACGAAATCGCAGGACGTCTTCACACTTTCATGTCATGACCCATTGATCTCGTCTTATCTTTTTCTCTAGCATTATTGCCTCTTCAGGATTGTCGCACAAATATGACAAGCCTTGATACTCCCGTGAGTAATAAGCCTCATGACATTTGCGTCTTAAGACACTTATCAGCTCCTTAATGGAGGGTGCCGCCCTTATCTTCCCCTGGTTGCCCCTTCAAGGAGGTGTACTTCTACCATACAAGGTTAGCTCCTCCCATCCAGTATTAACAACAACCAGTGATTTTCGTAGCCTCTTATCCCTTTTGCCTATATGGATTATGGTTACGAGACTACACCCTAAGTGGGGTTTTCTTTGGGCCGAGTGCATCATTTGCCAAGACTTGTCAAGAGTGGTAAAGAAGCTCCAACGCCCCCCGCACTCTTGACTCCACCGTGTACCTCAGCGCCTTGATCGATTTCTACACTCCTTAGAAGAGACCTTTAGTCGTCCAACCTAAAGCAAAAGCTTAGGTTGAAAATCCAAGGTACCTCTCCTGGATGGGTTTTATTGACCCCAAATCTCCATGACTCAGGTTCTAGGGCCGGTGTAACCTTTTCCCTGAGCCATGCAACAGGTACCCCCTTCTATGACGTACTTTAGGTCTTACATTTGCCTCTTGCGAAATTTTATTCGCGAACTAGGGTGTACGCCATAAAGGTTCGCCTATATCTGCGCAATTTTATTCGCGTTTCTGCGAAATTTTCGCGTCTCTTTGTTTCTGCGAAATGTTCGCGTTTCTTTATTCTCTCATTCATCTTTTCATTTCTGTCATTTCTTTCATTCATTCTTTCATTTATGTCATCACTTTCATTCATTCTTTCATTCTCATAATATCATATCATTTGAATCAAAATAAATATTCAAGAGAAATTCTAATACATGGTAACTCTGAAATCTTTGTAGTTGTGAAATCTTTGTAATTCTGCGATTCTATCGCGTTTTGTAAATCAAATCAAAAATCTTTTTATTCTCTGCAAAAGAAATATTCTAGAGAAACATATAAATTGAATTTTCTCAGTTTTCTGTAATTTTGAAATCTCGAAATCTCTGTAATTTTGAAGTCTTTGTAATCTTGAAATCTTAGTAATCTTTATAATCTTTGAAATCTTGAAATCTTTGTAATCGTGCGATTGAATCGCTTTTTGTAAATCAAATCAAAAATCTTTTTATTCGTTCCTAGTATACAGTAAAATGTTCAAGGAGGTGGTACTTATATTTCATGTGAGTCGTTATTGTTGTCAGAGAAGTGAATAAATGCCTTGAAATGTATGAATTTCGCGCAACAAAAAGAAGTGTGAGAAGTGAGACTTGAACCCTCGACCTGCTTCTTGGATTTTCTTGCATCATACCAAATGTACTAAGCCCCTCTTGCGCAAATAATCAGATTTCTTGCGAAGTAATCAAATTCCAACTGTGTGAGACGCAATTCTGTATAAATTTCGCGTAACAAAAATAATCATGCGAGAAACAAGAATTGATCTCGCGACCTGCTGCTTGCATTCATGCCTCGTGACCAATTTTGCAAGCTTATTCTTTGCGAAATTATCATCAACTCTCTTCTGTGCGAAATAATCAAAGAAATATATGTGCGAAAAAATACGCCTGTGTTGGGACTTGATCACACGACCATGAACTCATTAACTTCGCAGATGACCAATTGTGCTGCCTCTTGTTTGCGAAATAATGAAACAATATTGCGAAATTATCATTTTTTCGCTCTCTGTAGAAAAGAAGAAAACTATGTTCGCAGGCGAAATCGAACTTGCGACCACGAACGCACATACTGCTCTCTGGACCAATTGTGCAAGAACCTCTCTGCGAAATTAATGCATAACTTTTTTACTTATTCTTTTATTCTCCCATGCAAATGAGAAGAAAATGAAAAATATGTGTCTCTGCGAATTCGAACCCGTGACCTATTTATTGTTTGCTTAGCCTTGAACCATCTGTGCGAATTTCTGTTTGTGATAGAAATTGCAGCATCTGCCTCTTATCTTTTCTTCGTCCTTCCTTAACTTCTTTCACATTTTCCTTCATCTCCTGAACATGAAAATCTTCTACTGAAACTTCCATTTTTTCCTTAAATTTCACCACAACAACTAATTTTTTCTCTCACTCTTTTCATGTCTTTGAATTGTTGATGATGTTTACTCCCTGAAAGTGTGATTTCTTCCATGAAATTTCCATTTTTGAACTTAAACTTTGTAGATCTAGAAAAATATGAACAGTAGCTAATCTTCATGGAAACTTCTTGAACCAACAAGCTACAGGAGGGATAAATCCTTTACTCCTCCCTGTTTCTAGCGCCAAAATGTAGTTGCAGGAAATCCTACAACACACCCCTTGTATTATCATGACTATGATTTCTAGATCTAAACTTATTTGATATGAAAATAAAGATAAAGATAGTGAAAATAGAAAATAAGACGCAAGATTTACGTGGTTCGATCAATGTGATCTACATCCATGGGGTTAGGGATCTTCAATATGATTGTTTGTAATTACATATGGATTACAATTGAGACTCCATTAATGAGTATTTGGAGCTCTTGGTTGAAGAAGGAAGAAGAAGATAATAATACAAATTATGTTCTCTCTCTACAAATGTGTCCTCCCTAAAGTGTCTCTCTCCTTTTTCTTTTTGATTATCCTCCTTTCTCTCTCTTGCCTTTCTCTTTATATAGGTATTTACATAATGGATGACAGCTCATATATGGTGGGGTACAACTAACATTTCCCCTAATTTCGGATCTGGCTTGCGGTATTTTCGCAAACTTACAAATGTTAACTTCGCAAACATCCTAAATTTCGAACGATCATCATACTTTTCTCACGTTTAAGCTGATGTCATTTGTTATGTCATTTCTGAAATCATACTGCGATGTCTTCGTGATGTATTGCTAGTAATTTCGCAAGCATGTCGTTGTTGCGAGATTCTGATCCTACATCTATTTTCGCATTATATTTGTTTATATAATTGAAATAATACATGTTGTGCGTTTGAATCAATCAATTGGAAATCCGACCTAACGGTTGTTGATTGATATTGATAAACACTTGGATATTGGTCTTTGGTACCATCCAAGTTATTTCTTTTATTTGATTAGTACTCGCAGTTTCTGTTTGAGGAAATCAAATCAAGAGAGAGATATAAACTCGTTGATATACTTTTAATTGATTGAGTATTGTTGATTCTCTTAAAATTATATATTCGATTTTGTCCATACAGATTGTTAAGCGAAATATTGGATGACGTTGTTAGACCCCGCTTTTTCAGTTTTGAATTGAGCTTCTTATTATTTTATTAGATTTTTTTAGATTTTCCTTAGCTACCATATTTCCTTATTCTGTATTAAGATTTTGTTTGTTTGCACAAATTTTTAGTCGGCGGCGCAGCATATGATGATTTGGGATAACAAGAAAAGAGCAAGCTTACTCTAAGATATGTTTACGATGTGTCGTAGGTTTTGAGGTATGAACTCCCAAATCAAGAATGACATTATTGTATTTATAATCGACTAAGTAACTGGGGCACCAATATTCCACGACCGGTTCAAGTAAATTAAACTTCTACTCCTGTTTCTATTCAAAGGGAGTACAATAAACGGATACGCTGTGATGTGGTATTTCACGTAATTACCTGAGTAAGTCCTTTTAGGTGAACTACTCATAGTTGTTGGGTAAGGGTGAGCTATAAAATGTTCGCGTTCCTTTCCTTTAGAAGTGTATGCAAATTAACAGATCTTTCTTACAGGTGCCACATCATTTTCGGTCCTGGTGCAAGACTTGGCCTTCTCCATCGAAGTTTATCAGTAAGTTGGATCAGAGGCTAAAGTCCTGTTAGAAGGGGCGCCTATGGATGCTAACAAGGAGCGAGAGAAAAACATTTTGAAGGGTACACCATACTCGGGTTCATCCCCATCAACTACAGATACTGATGACAATGTCTCCATGTGAGATTTTCTCCTCTCTCTATGGTAATTTACTGGCAAATGAACTGTTTGCAAAAATTTGCAATATGGGTTCCTTCCTGTGTTAGGTTTTTGAGTGTAGTTCTTATGAGATTAACGGTGAGAAAAATGATAGGATTGTTACACAGTCGTTTTCTTTATAGTACAATAAATATAAATTTTCTATTAGCTGTATGCCTGTATCTATGCAAGTGAGTTGTGTCTATGGAAAGGATATGTCCCATTTCTTCGTTTGGGATATAGGTTTGGTTGCACTTCTTTAGCCGTTGTTCACTCAAAGTTTAGGTTCACAAATCATTGTTTCCGATAGAATAGTTGTATATGAAATCCAGTTGAATTTATTTATTTCATTATTATTGGATTGGATTGTATGCAGGTGTTCGTTGCATCATCAAAAGAAAATTTTATAATTCTACCTTTCGAACAAGTTGCTCGGTTTCTCATCGGTTTTTATGCCTATGAATCCTTCAATTTCATAATGTTTAGTACCACCATGTTTGGTACCACCAAATTATTATGTTTTCAGTTTAATTTAGTAATATAGGAAACTGAATTCTTGATTTGATCTATACGGGCATGTTTAATATTGCTTCCAGTAAACTCCTCGAGGGATATAATGTTTCAAATAAAGCTAACCGAATCTCTGAGCCAGGTTTCTAATGGTACAAAATGAGTACAACACCATAAACTACCGACTCTTCGATTTGGAAGGGTATCTTAGAGGGAGTGGACAACGTAAAGATAAACTACAAATGGAAAATGGGAAATGGTTCAAGCATATTTACAAGCATATTTACGAAAAAGTATAAAAAAGACAATATCAATCTTACTTGGGAAAAATATAGAAAATGGATACTTCACCAGCAGCCATAAAGCTTTTCATCTGAAAATGTGCTCATGGAATTTTCCAACTAATGCCAAGACTATAAGTATTCTCCATTACATTGATCATATATGTAACCTTTGTAATTATGCAAAGGTGGACATAACCGTTACCCAGATATCCTGTTCTTTTGTTTCATTTGTTTGGAATATTCAGATCCCAACACTGGGTATTTGGAGATGCTACTTCATTTACAGAACGTCTAAATAGATGGTTCACCCCTCTCAATCATCAAAGTAGTTGGATCTCCACCTATGCTACCACCTGCTGGTTCATTTGGAAAACCAGATGTGACTTCATATTCAGAAATATTTTCTGAGTGGCAAACACTACAACCAATAATATTAGACAACATCTTTGCTCATTTCACAGAGCTATGCACAACCAGCTAACACATCCTCAACAATCTCCATTATCAAAGAAATAATCAGGATGTCAGGGAAAGAATTATCAGACACCAAAAGGAAAAAATTGGAATCATTATTAACATAAGCACAATGGATGTCTATTCAACCAGTGCTATGATATCACCTACCGATTTACTAACTTTTCCCTTATTGTTATGTCCTTTGCAGGGAACCACGTGAGAGCAAGAAACTCCAAAGAAGCTATTCTCGGAGACTGCATAGCAAGGAGAGGAGCAGACCTAGCTCTGAGATGGGGTATGGAGTTGCAGAAGGCCAACATAGACTTCAAAGCTCATGATCAAGCAACTCTGGAAAACATAAAAGGAGGAATATATAAGAGAAGTTCAAGATAGATTCAATCTAGGATTTCACCAAGTGAAATGTGGAAATTTTGAAATAATTGATTTGTCCTAGGTAATCTGATCAAGTAAATCAGAATCAGAAAAAAATGGCAGTCAACTTAGCTAACTTAGCAGTCAATTATACGGCTCTAGGAAACCATAACTGGAAAGGTCCAAGTTTGTCACAATTGTTCAAGTCTCGGTGAAACAAGTGACATTAGCAATATTATGTACGTTAATTCTTAGGCTCTGCATGGTGCTACCCTTAGCCATTCAGATCAAACTTTTGTAATTGAGTAGTTGTTCCTCTGGAACAGACTCCTCAATTTCATTATAAAAGAAAATAATCGATGGAAGAATGAACAAATAAAATTCTGGTTCCTTTTAACATTGAGATGTGGTATCATTTTATATCATTTATACATAATTGTTTCTCACTGATTGAATGTGCACTAAGCTATAGGAAATCTAATATTAAAGGTATACATTCTCTCAAGGATACATATCATGCTCTACTACATCGAAGAAACACCATTTGTTCGAGCAAATTGGTTTGGTTTCCCAATCGTATACCTCGACATAGTTTTATTTCGTGGTTGATTACGAGAAAAGCTATTTAAACAAGGAAAGTACTATATGATTGGGGGTTGATTTCAAATCCTATTTGTGTTCTTCGTGGTTTTTCGGATGGGACTCTTTCACAATTATTCTTTGAGTATAATTATTCTCATCATATATGGAAAATGATTCTTCGAGAACTTGGTTATATAAGGAATCCTTTTCCTCTTGCTCGTGAGATTGAATGGTGTTTACAACACATGGGAAAAGTTCTAGTTTGCGTGATTAAAAAGTTGTGCCTCAACGCTTGCTTCTATCACTTATGTTGTGAAAGGAATAAAAGGATTTTACAAGCATCCACTCAAAATGCAGACCAAATCTTCCATAAAATCCGCAATGAGGTATGCATAAAATCTTTAAACATTAAGATCAACTATATTGATATCCCTTACGACCGTTAGTTTGTGGATAGATGGGGGCTTGATGTAATCCCCGTTTACGCTGCGTTATCTCTTGTGCTTGAGAGAATCCTATGGCTAATCGTTATATGTTAAACTTGGATGGTTCCCTGCACAACCAAGTGGTTGGATATGGTGATATCATTCGAGATCCTGAAGGTAATCCTCTCTTTGCTGCTACAGGGAATACTACACCTTCTAGCATATCAGTTCACGAGCTTCAAAAACTGGATATCTGTCTAAATGTAGCCCTCAATCATGATCTGAAACATGTAGAATGCGGTGTTGATTCTATGCTTGTTATGGACATTATCCAAAACCATACAGAACCTCCATGGTTTACTTTAAATTTACACCTCATTTGGTTGGAAAAATTGGATTCCTAGGAATCCAATTATGGGATAATCCAATTCCTGGAATTGAATTTAAATTCAAAAAATTAGCATTTGGTTGAGGTAATCCAATTACTTTTGTTTTTACCCTAGAATCCAATTACATTGCACTACTAAACCAATGAATGGAAATCTACTATTTTGGAGAAAATTGGATTTCTAGGAATCAAAATTTTCAATTACATAGAGTTGATTTGAGTTATTTGGTTCAAGGAATTGGTCACATTTCCCCAGAATTGAATTACCCAGAATCTAATTCCCTGAACCAAACATGTTGTTAGTGAGGTCAATTCGTGCCAAGATTAAAGAGCTGGATTTTTTTTTTGTATCAACTATGTTTACAGGGAGACGAATAGAGCTACTGACTACCTTTCCAACTTACATCCATCAGTTGAATTTATAGAGAATTTTACCTAGACCATTTGTCGAGGATTCGAAGAAAAATAAATTTAAATAAGAAAAAAGAAAAGAGATTATAGGAAAGCAAATATGCAAATTCTTATTTTTTTTATATGTATATTTTTTTTATCGATAAAGAAGAATGCATTATCAAGAAATAGGGGTAAAAAAATGCACCACCCAAGGTGGAATGTACAGAAAAAGAAAAAAAACTGTGCAAAAATAATAAAAAAAATAATGAAATGAAAGCTACAAGATTTTCAACGTGCTGCGTTGAGATTGCAAGTACACTGGACAAAAGGAGATCTCTGTGGATCGGCGATAAAACCGAGTCAAACCAGTTTCAAAATTCTTCAAAAATTTCCATGTAACTCTGATTCTTTTCGTTGATGGAAGACTTTTTTATAATCCCAATCTTCCTATTCTTCTCTTTCCCTTTGTCTATTGAATCCTTTATGATTTATTTTTGGTTTTAACCGATTCTTTTTTTAGGTTCAAACTGTTTTTCTTATCGTTCTTGCGTTTCTAGGTTTTCCCCTGTTTATCCTCATCTTTTCTCCAAAGATTTCTTTCTTTTTTCCTCTTAATTGATTCTCCCTTTTAATTCTATTGATTTTCTGTTCCTCTTGGTGCCCAATTTGATAACTAACTCTTTGATTCAAAAGTTCAAAATCCTAAATTTTAGGTTATTTCAATATGAGCAATTACAAATCTTTTATTTTCAACACAATATGTTATCTCCTTTTCTGTTTCCGCAGGGAAAGCATTATTGGAGCTAATGCTCAATTGAGGCCATCTCCGGTCAATAGCTTCCTTCAGAGTCGGAGGGAATCACTACAATGTTTACAGGGTTTCCCTAGTCAGCAAAAGGAATTTTCCTTGGGTGAAAGTAAAGAATCTTTCATCTTGGGTAAGGACAATACCCTCAAGCCAATTTCTGATTATTATTTTAAAGAAGTAATCATTGCATTAGGAGTTATAAATTACTTGGGAAATACTTCTGAAAAAGGGACTAGTATCATCAATACTCTTCATGTCAGTGATAGCATCAGCATTATCCCTCATGTCAGTGACTCTATTTATCATAACTTCGGTTATATCGATCTCCCCCTACAAGTGTCTACGTCCTTGAGGAATAATGCTCCTTTTAAAAACCATAACACTATTTCTAGTTTTCATCCATCAGAAATGTTGAGAGATTTTGCACAAGTGGCGAATTTTTACAGAATCTACAATGAAAGGATTGCATGCATTCAGAAAATCTGTAGTAGTAGTCATATCAATTCTCTGTCACCTCCTTGATATTGCATACAAGTGTCAAATAACCTAAGAGATTGCATTTATATATACATAAATCCGATGCTTGATAAATCTCCATAAGCAAAAACTTCTAGTGTTCCTTTACAAGAAAGAAACAAAAAACCAAATCCATAGCCTTTCTTTCCACACTTCACACAGAAAACCATAAACTTTTCTTTCTTCTAATACCAGGAGAAATGTCTGATATTCCAACAAGGAACTATATTGCTCATCTTACTGACATTCTAGAGGACAATACTCAGCCTCTTACAACTTCAGTTAAGAAATATGTAGAGTTCCTTAGAAATGCTGCAGTAGACATTGAAAACAGAAAATTTCCTAGAGTTATTGTCAAAATATTTAAGGAAATAAAAAAAAGTGATGATCCTAGGGGTCTTAAGACTGGAGAAGTAGTTCATGCTCTTAACTTATCTTAGTCTCCTACTGGCAGACTAATTGTAAAGAAAACAGCCGATCCCAGATTTTTATTATCAGGTTCTTAAATGCTGCTGATTTTGCTGCTGTTATCTATTCAATACCAAACAGAGTCCAAGGTTATCTTACTTCTATGAGGATGTGGAACAATCAAGCTAGAGTGGAAGAAGTTGACTTTAAAGCTCAGGATTATTGGGTCAAATTCATCCTAAGAGGAGATTTAGTAGGTAAAGGATTTGTGGCAAAGCAAGTGGCAGATAAAGTTGGAAAAGTGCTTACTCTTATTGGTCCACTGAATGATCAAGGAGAGTTTCAAGCTCATATTGTTGCTGATATTTCCCAAGGAAAACTCTTATCCATGAAGTTAAAGTTATTCTTATTGATCCCAATGACAGAGAAACAATCAAGGTTAAGATTTTCTTTATGTAGATTCCACATGGTACCTGTTTTAAATGCTGGCATGTTGATGCTACTCATTCTGAGGATAAATGCAAAGCTAGAAGAGGAGTCTACAATAGAAACTGTCCTAAGGTGTTTGTTTATAATTAAGAAGAGGAGCAAACAAATGTGCCAAATCAGCCTACTCAGGAAAATATTGGTATGGAGAACTTAGCCTCTACTGCTGCTGGTATAAGAATATATGACAGTGAAATTGATAGAGATAACTCTCAAAGAAGGGGTACAAAAAGAAGGAGAATAAATAACAGTTTCATTTTCAATAATGAGGAGATGGCTGGAGCCTAGTTAGTAAGTTCGCGAATGATTCGCGAATCATTCGCGAATTTTTCCGTATCACGAATTTTACCGTCTTATTCGCGTACGTTTGCAATTCCGAACTCAAGTCGCGTATTATGTGGCATTTCCGAATTATTCGCGAACCGTTCACGAATTTTACGTATCCCGAATGATACGCCGCTTAATTCGCCATAAATTCTTTAGCTTTTACTTTTCAAAGATTCCATTTTTTGGGCTTTACTGCCTCCCGAGCATACACGACCGAATATTAGACGTGTTGTGATTTTTATGAAACAAAAACGACTAAAAAGATTTGAAGGTGAAGGTGAGAGAGATCTCAAACTCACTAACCAAGCATCTAAACCACCATACGACGTCCTCTTGGATAACTAATGTTGTATATATTATTAATATCATCATATTAAGTTTATTTTTTCTTTAAATAACTCACACATATGCATAAAAATTGGTCTATGACCTTATAAATACAAATTATTTGTTATATATGGATACCGAATTTTCAGAGCCGAACTCACATTTATAAATCGAATCATACACGTACGTATGCCGTTCCGAATTACTGACGAATCACGTCCCGTTGACCGAATTTTGGACCGAATCTGAATTTTACAAAACCGTATAATACTCGTACATTTGCCGTTCCGTACGTTTGCCGAATCCCGAATTGCTAACTAGGGGCTGGAGTGGGTGTTATTGGTGACAGAAGAAGAGTTGCTTGTGGTGATGGAGGAATTCCTGATGAAAGGAGTAGCAGTAACTTTGAAGAAAGGGTTAATGCAGAAATAAGAAGGTTAACTAAAGGAAAATCTCCTATTATTGATAACAGTGGAGCTAGCCAGAAGGAATTGAAACAAAAGAGAAGGCAAGATGATTGGTTAAGACTCCTAGGTCAATATTCTGCAATGGATAGGAAGAAGGATGATTCTTGGGTCATAGTTAAGAACAACAACAGTAACCTTATGGCTGGGGGAACTCGAAAATCTGCTGAGATAATTACTGATGAGGAAGAGAATGCTCTCTTCTAGAGTCTCCTTGAAGAGGAAGCTGAAAAGTTTGATGGGAAGAATATGGAGATGGCCAAAGTTGATATTAGCCCTGATAATTCTATCCCTGAGCAACAAGCTACTATTTACGAGATAATCTGTGAAAGTTGCTTTTCTAGTCATATTTTCTCTTATATTTTCTTTTATAAGTATATTATACATATAAATTTCTAGTTAATCATGTCCATTGTGACGATCTTAAATGCTTTTAAATTTGATTTAAGTAGTTTTACTTTTCAAAAGTTTTTCTCAAAAAAGTGTGTTATATGCATATGCTTTTATTTATGTCTGTTCTTCAATTACATCATAGATAGATTTCTACCACTGTATAAAAAGTTGTTGTTTTGTTACATGGTAATGGAAGATAAAGATTTTGGGTATGACTTCAAGGTTTTGTCCTAGAATCTTCAAGGTATTAGGTCTATGTTAAAACAAGATCATCTGTAGCATTTAAATAAATCCCATAATTTGGACATGATTTTCTTGTCTGAGACAAAGTTAACATTTCAGTAGTAAAAAAAGTTTTTAAAAGGTTAAAAGTAAAAGATTGTTTCATAATGCCATCAATTGGAAGATCAGGTGGTTTTGCTATTGCATGGAATCAGGGAGTCTCTGCTGAACTTTGCATGTTTAAAGATAATGTCTTTCATTTTCAAGTTTTTAAGGATAATTTGAATGTTTTCATTACTTTTATATATGGTGCTTTAGATAATAATCTTAGGAATGATCAATGGGATTTCATAAAAAGAATTAGTTATGTGAATGCTCCATGGGCTATTATAGGGGATATGAACTTTATTCTCCATGTCCCTCGACTAGTAGTTTTTCTTACATTTTCCATTGCATACAAACTCTAGGTTTAGTTGACCTTAATTTCACAGGCCTTCCATTTACCTGGAAAAATAGAAGAACTGGTAAACAACATATTCAAGAAAGGATCGATAGGATTTTAGTAAATTATAAATGGTTAGAACTGTTTGCTAAATCAGGTAATAAACATCTTACTAGGGTTGCTTTGGACCATGCCCCAATACTATTAGGAACATATCCCATTAGAGATAAAAGTATGAAACCTTATAGGTACATTAAATGCTGGTTAGAACACAAGGATTATAGGAAAGTTATAGACACATCTATCCAAAAAAAGTAAACCAGGGAATTTCAATCTTTTTAGAACACTTAAGAACCTAGAATCTGATCTTAGAATATGGAATCGAAGAGGCTTTGATAATATTTTTAGGAACATATCTAATATCCTTGAGAATATTGAAAATGAAAATAAGAAACCATATAGTTTAGAAACGAAGATCAAAATAGAACAACTTCAAAATGATCTATCTAACTGGTATGAGATATAGAAGGAATATTGGGGACAACATGTTAAAGAGACTTGGGTTAATGAAAATGACAGTAACACTAAGTTTTTTCATCAGCAGGCCTCTGATAGAAATAGGTATAACAAGATTCATGCCTTAAGGGATAGTACATGCCTATGGATTGAAGGCCAGCAACAACTAAGTCACCTGTTAACAAACCATTTCAGGAATATAGCTAGCAGCAATGGAAATGTTATAAATCCCATCTTTGACGAATTTCTTAGTCCTTCCATAGGTTTAGACGATAATGAAAAACTGAATAAAATTCCTAGTGCATCTGAAATAAAATAAGCGTTATTTATGATGAATGCTTGGGGGGCTCCGGGGCCTGATGGATTTCCCCCCGGTTTCTATCAACAACATTGGGATCTTCTAAAAGAAGACATGGTCATCTGGGTTCAGAATGTTTTTAGAGAAAGATGTTTTAATCAGACTGTTAATCATTCTTTAATTACTCTTATACCTAAAACAAAAATGCCTAAAACTCCAAGTGATTTCAGGCCGATTAGTCTTAGTAATGCTCTCTACAAGATAGTGACTAAGATAATAGCCAATAGAATGAATCCATTGTTAGACAAGATTATATCTCAGAACCAATCGGCTTTCATCCCCAATAGGCAGATAACAGATAACATCATATTGGCACATGAAATCCTCCATACTATGAAAACCAGTAGAAGCAAAAATGGCCATATGGCCCTTAAACTAGATCTTTCGAAAGCCTTTGATAGGCTGGAATGTAATTTTTTAATGTTTGTGTTAGAAAAGTTTGGTTTCTCTAAAGAATTCTGTGACTTAGTTTATAATTGCATATCTATTGTATCTATGTCTGTTCTTGTTAATGGTTCTCAAGGAGAAACCTTTTTCCCTACTAGAGGTATTAGACAGGGTGACCCTATGTCACCCTACATTTTCATTATATGTATGGAGGCCCTTTCTAGACTTATTTCTTACGCTGAATCTAATGGTAAAATCTCTGGTATAAAAGTTACTAAGCATTGTCCTTCTATTTCCCATTTATTTTTAGCAGATGATTCTTTTCTGTTTACTTCTGCCACTATAGTTCAGGCTAGAAACCTACTAGATATTCTTAAAATCTTTAGTGACTCCTCTGGTCAAGTGATCAATTATCAGAAATCAGGAATTTATTTTAGTAAAAAAGTCGAAAACAAGCATTGTAAACTTCTAGCTAGAATTCTTAGAGTTGGTAGAATAACAAAAAACGACACATATCTAGGGACACCTCTGTTTTTTAATATATCCAAAATCTTCAATTATCATAATTTGTTAGATAGAGTTTATAATAGAGTTCAAGGCTGGAAGGAAAAATTTCTCTCTCAAGCAGGAAGAACTACTCTCATTTGCTCTGTCACGTGCTATGCCCATGTATCAAATGATATGTTTCCTTCTTTCCCAAAAAACCTTAGATAAATTAGATACTCTGCAAAGAGAATTTTGGTGGAAAAAAAGTAAAAGTAGTAGAGGTCTTTACATAAAAGCCTGGGACTTCATTTGCTCTAGTAAAGCTAATGGAGGTTTAGGAATAAAAAAATACTTATAAGTTTAATCTTGCTCTGCTTACTAAACTGGCATGGAGGTTAATTAAGAATCCAGAAAAGCTTGGGTGCATTATTCTTAAGCATAAATACTTCCCTAAATCTGATCTCCTAAAGTACAAGAAGAAGTCTGTTAAGTCTTGGGTCTGGACCAGTATATGTAAAGACCTAGATACTATTAAAGAAAACCATTGTTGGTTGTTAGGAAATGGTAGAGACATAGAAATTTGGACTGGTAGATGGCTTCCTGAAGGTGATACTCCTAAACCAAAAGACAATAGTTGCATTCAGTTAGTTATTAAAGTTGCAGATGTCATTGATATAGAAGGTAAATGGAACCCTGATCTCATAGGTAGAGTGTTTGGAAATGACACTATCAAAAAAATTAGATTGCTTGAACCTGATTATGACATTGGAAAAAAAGATAGTATGATGTGGATAGGCACTAAAGATGGTTATGTTTCTGTTAAGTCTGCTTATAATTTTTTATCCGATAGAAATCATGTGAACATACCTGTAGACTGGAAAGGAATATGGTATCTTAATATCATACCTAGGGTTAAACTATTTCTTTGGAAAACTTTAAGTGGTTGCTTGCCTGTTAGGGAAGTCTTAGGTAGATATACACCAATAGATATCATCCCATTATGTAATAACTATGTGATTGAAACTTTTGATCATCTCTTTACTAGATGTGTGTTCTCTGAAGCTATTTGGAGAGGGCTTTCTTTCTCTCAAAACTTTTATTTTGCTGCTAATATTTCCTACAAGAATTGGTGTTTTATGTGGTTAAGGATTGCACTAACAGAAATTTCTTTGCCTATGTTCTTTGGTATATATGGAAGTATAGGTGTAAAGTTGTTTTTGATAATGTTACGCCTTATCCTAATGATCTGATAGAATTTATTAAGAAAGACAACTCCCAATATTTGCGGAAAAGTTTTAGTTGTACTGCTAATCTGAAATCTACTTCTCTTTGTGATGCTGCAAATTTGAAATCTTCTTTAGTGTGTGATATTTCCCATCCATGCTGTATTCATGAGAGTTTCAACAGATTGCAGGATGTTGTCTATATCTATTTTGATGCTGCTTTTTAGAGCAAATCTAACAAATTTGCCTATGGTATTGTGGAAGTAAATAATGAAGGCTTAATTGTTGACTTTACAGGAGGGACAAGATGGTGTTCAAGTGCTGAAGAGGCAGAATCCAGAGCTTGCCGAGAAGCTACAAGATGGGGACAAAGCAGTAGAAAAGAAAGACTAATCTTCCTCAATGATAACCAAAATGTGATAAGTAGTCTAAAAAAGAAATTTTTTGATGTTAACTAGAGGTCAAAAGCTTTTCTGATACAAGATTTAAATCTTCAGAATTCTCTTACTAGTTCTTCTTATGTTTATATTCGGAGGTCGTGTAATAGTCTAGCGGATAATTTAGCAAAATTCCTCAATCTGCATGCGGATGTGCATATTGATTCTAGATGTTGGGAGAAATCTAGAAAGGAAATATGGTTAGGTATTCTATGTAAGCAAAACAATGTATGTTTTTCCAGTTACTTTTTAATTAATTTCCTTTTATCAAAAAAGAAAATAATAATAATAATGAAAGCTCCAAAACTACACTAAGGCGGCTTAAAATACATCTCTTTCCAATTCTCCGTCACCTGTTGGTAAGAAACATCGGCAAAATCTTCAAAAGCTAATTCCCAAGAGTATACTGTGTACTTTGATAGCATCAATCATTTGGGGAACCGTCCGCCTTTTATCGTCAAAAACTCCAGCATGTTTTTCTTTCCAAATGCACCAAAAATCGCAGGAGGAATCAAATCAATACACAGCTAGTTCATATAATTGCTTAAAGAAAAAGGTAGTTTTTATATGATGTCAATTCTTCTCATCTTTGCCACCGTACTAGAAGAGTGGATACGCGTCAATTTTTCACACTTCGTTCGAGTTCATGTAAAATTCGTGGAAGATTCTAAACAAATGGTGCTTGTTTTGTTGTTAACCGTCAGTCCCGGTTCTGAGGGGGGCTTCTAGCGCTCCAGCACAGGGCGGGATATAGCAGTATTTTTCACAGGGCGGGATAGAGCAGAATTTGAAAAAAAATTGAAAAAGAAAATCCAATTGTTTTGGTCCATGTACAGACTTAGTTTACCTATTGGCAGTATTATTTCACCCATATCGTTCATATTTTCATTGCATAATACAATTAGGGTGTGTAGAACAATAATCTTTGATGGTGCATTGTATATTTGTTTAGTAATGAATCATGGACGGCGCATTTCCTAACAACATGAACTGTGCTTACATGGTGATGAAGTTTAATGCCCTGCATCATACTGTGTCATTTTATTACTCCAATATTGGGACAAAGGGTGATCTGAGCTTTTTCGCACATGGTCCTCTAAATATCAGAGACGGCCCTGCTAACCGTTTATTGTACCGAAATATGGATGGAATTAATGACGTCAAAATTCGCTTTAAATAGTAGTATAGTACCAAACATCCAGAGAACAAACAAAACTCATGTCATACTCAAAACAGTGAATGCTACAGTTAGTTTCCCTGTGACTGAAGCTATGGATGGGTCCTTTGTGTTCCTTTTAAATAAGCGCCCATTATTGCCAAGTTTGCATTCATGCTGCTTCATCTGGAAATAGTAAGATCACAGTCTCTCTGGGGCCAAAATATTATCATGAACACTGTGACCCCTTGCTCCGAAAGCAATGCCACATACGGATTCATCTAATTATATTAATTTTCTTTGAAAAAAATCTGATGATGCATTATAATGGAACTCTTGCCACGTCTTATTCACATATATACTGCGCAAATATAGCACTGAACGGGTATTTACCAGGGCTAGTGCTAATCTAAAGATTGTAAACACCTCCGGTAAGCAGAAAACATATTCTCACAGCTTTATTATACAGATATTAGCCAATTTGGTGAGATTGTTTCAAAAATTCCACAATTTATGAGCATTCATATTTAATTTATTTACTGATGAAATAATTTATAAGAGGCGTTAGGGACTGAGGTAAAGCAACTATAGTGTACCGGGTGGCTACCTGCAAATGGCCTATTCCTATTAATGTTACTCACAAAAAAAAACACATTGTACCATGCATGCACAATCTGGCAAGTGGCAAAGATTTTGCTGATAGGAAGTAGCAGGTTGCCAAGTCCGACCCAAAGTCCTTTATCCACTCATGGAATGTAGTGCATTTCCATCACAAAAGGTAGACTATCAACTTTCAAGGAAACCCATCACATGAAGAAGGCACAGAGATCTTTTCATAGAATTGGACAAAAAATGGAGATCGAATCAAATCATGAAATCAAATTTACAAAGGAAAGAGAAACAAAGATGCAAGAAGTGACATTATTATTTTAATTATAATAATCTAGCTAGTGAGGAACTGTATCAGTGAGCTGAACCCATCACTCAACAGCTTGTCAATTAAAAACCCCGACAAACTAATAAGATAACTCCAACATATCTCACATGGCTTTTTAACTCGGAATACTTTCTCTCTTCTTATTATTTTCTTCGTTGATAATAATCTCCTCCTAGTTCTGTTTCACTATTTTCTGCTCTGATTTTTATCCTTTTTATTCAGAGAAATACTTCTGTTATTCGTTTTAGCTTGCGGGCGTATCATTCAAAATGTGGGAATCAGAAAGTGGGTCTGTTGCTGGAAGAGATTATGACAGTGAAATACTCAGCTCAAACATACATGGAGTCAAGACAAATGGGTTTGAATTAAAAGATCATTCATGGTATATGCTAAAACTTCAAATGAAAATAAAAATGTAGTCATTTACTTTGATTATTTTGAACTTACAGCAGTTGATGAGCTAATGGTATTTTCATTTTTCCGTCTTTGTAAAGGTATGTTGCAAGTGATATCCCAAGTGATCTTCTTATTCAAGTTGGCGATTATACTTTCTATCTTCACAAGGTATTCCGTCTATATGTTTTAGTTGGTAATTGTCATTTTCAACTACTTGGATTTAAATTTTTTTTTGAATAATATTACTGACTTGAAATTTTGTGTTTTTTAGTATCCTTTACTCTCAAGGAGTGGAAGAATGAATAGAATTATATATGACTCGAAAGAAGGAGACGTAAACAGGATAGAAATGAATGATATACCAGGCGGGCCTGATGCATTTGAACTCGCAGCCAAGTTTTGTTACGGAATAGCGGTTGATTTGACGGCTACAAATATATCCGGGTTAAGATGTGCGGCAGAGTATCTTGAAATGACTGAAGACTTGGAGGAAGGAAATCTTGTATTTAAAACTGAAGCTTTTCTTAGTTACGTAGTTTTATCATCATGGAGAGATTCGATTTTGGTATTAAAAGGCTGTGAACACCTTTCTCCATGGGCCGAAAATCTTCAAATTGTTCGTAGGTGCAGTGAGTCGATTGCTTGGAAAGCTTGTGCGAATCCAAGAGGAATCAAATGGGCATACACAGGAAAACCAATAAGCCATATGTCGAGTCCCAAGTGGAACGAGATCAAGCAGGAATCAAATCCTAGTAGGAATCACCAAGTTCCTTCAGATTGGTGGTTTGAAGATGTATCGATGTTACGGATCGATCACTTTGTTAGAGTCATCACAGCAATCAAAGTTAAAGGTATGAGGTTTGAGCTTATTGGAGCTGCAATTATGCAATACGGCGTGAAATGCTTACCTGGTTTAACGAAAGACGGAAAGGAAGATGAGATTAATAATCCTAGAGATGGTTACTCTAGCAGTTGGAAGGGTGGACTTCATATGATAATTTCAGGAAACAAGGAAGAACCTCAAAATGTTGAGATTAAGGAACAACGGATGATGGTTGAAAGTCTGATTAGTATCATCCCACCTCAGAAAGATGGTGTTTCGTGTAGTTTCCTATTAAGACTTCTAAGAATCGCGAATATGTTGAAAGTTGCACCGGCATTAATCACTGAATTAGAAAAGAGAGTTGGAATGCAACTTGAACAAGCAAATTTAGTGGATTTACTTATTCCTTCTTTTCACAAGAGTGAAACTTTATACGATGTGGATCTTGTTCAGAGAGTTTTGGAACATTTTTTAGTTCAAGAACAGACTGATCAACTCGCAAGCCCTAGTCGACAACCTTTCACTGATAAACACGGGTTTGAACCAACTCCAAGAGACACTGTGACTAATGCAAAAATTAGAGTTGCAAGACTTGTTGATAGTTATCTTACTGAGGTGTCCCGAGATAGAAATCTTTCTCTTGCCAAGTTTCAAGTTATTGCCGAGGCTTTGCCAGAATCTGCAAGAACTTGCGATGATGGACTATATCGAGCAGTAGATTCATATCTAAAGGTACCAATAAAATTTCCTCTTAATCCTAAGTTAGTTCATTTCGTTTCTCTGCTGTATGTTACTCATCTCATGCTTCTTAGGTAATTTAAGATTTCATATGCATACAACATAGAGATGTTTAAGTGAAGTAACTGCAAATCGAACTTTAACTTCCTGATAGGACATGCATGTAGTTCTCATGTTGCCATGTAGTTCTGATTGGCTAAATATGATGTTTTGTTTGGTTCTGCTTAAAAATTTCTACTTAGGCTCATCCAACTCTTTCGGAGCATGAAAGGAAAAGGCTTTGTCGAGTGATGGACTGCCAAAAGCTCTCAATCGATGCTTGTATGCATGCGGCACAAAATGAACGGCTACCACTAAGAATAGTATTTCAGGTTCTCTTCTCGGAACAGATAAAAATAAGCAATGCGATAGCCAACAATACAATAAAAGAATCAACTGAATCAAGTTACCACCAACCAATGATCACACCACGAAAAGCGTTACTTGAAGGGACTCCACAGTCATTCCAGGAAGGATGGTCTACTGCAAAGAAGGATATTAATACACTTAAATTTGACCTGGAAAGCATGAAAGCCAAGTACCTGGAACTTCAGACTGATATGGAGAATTTACAAAGGCAATTTGATAAAACGTCAAAGCAGAAACAAACTTCGGCGTGGAGTAGTGGGTGGAAGAAATTAGGCAGTAAACTTAGTAAGATGACTACTGAAAATCAAGAAATTGGGCCTCACCAGGAATCAAATACTCATGTTGATCAAATAAGAAAAGCTCCTAGAAGATGGAGGAATTCTATTTCCTGAGCACGTTCAACCTTTTATTTTTATTTATTTTAATCGCGATTTAAGTTGAATAATTTTATATCTATCATCAAATTCTGAATTTCTGTGACCATGTTAGTGTGTTGTTTGAATGTTTTATGACCTTCCAATTTTTCCTTTTAATAGCAAAGCTAATGTTAAAAATAAAAGATATGATGTTTGAACATAAGGAAAAAGACAGACAAAAAAAATTCACTAGCATGTATGAGTGCAGTACAAGTTTGAATATGTCATGAATATGATTACCGGATGATTTTATCATTCTACTAGAACACTGTTGTCACCGTGGGAGGGCCGACAGGAAAAAAAAAGAAACAGCGCTGCATAACGCGTTATATATCATTTTTTTATTTACTGGAGTGTTATTTTTGAAGCATATACATCGTTTTAGTGGTTGCATAATCAAATTAGTGGCTGCATGAACCAAAATACGACGACATAAACTATTATACATCGTGGTGACTCCATAATTCGTTATGCATCTTTATTTTTGTTGGAATGATATTTTTAGCCATACACTACCTCCGTTTCAGAAAAAGGGATACTTTCACAGTTTGATTTTTGACTAGAAAGGCCAAATTGAAAAAGTGAAAGTATCACTTTTTCCAAAACGGAGTGAAAGTATCACTTTTTCCAAACAGAGTGAGAATATCATTTTTTCTGAAACGGGAGGGAAATGAACACTTTTTCTGAAACGGAGCGAAAGTATCACTTTTTTCTGAAACGGGGCGAAAGTATCACTTTTTTTGAAACGGATCGATAGTATCACTTTTTCTGAACGGGGCGAAAGTATCACTTTTTCTGAAACGGGCGAAAGTATCACTTTTTCTGAAATGGGTGAAACTTTTTTCTGAAACGGGTAAAAATATCATTTTTTTTCTGAAGCGGGCGAAAATATCACTTTTCTAAGACGGGGTAAAAGTATCATTTTTTCTGAAACGGGAAGAAAGTATCACTTCTCCTGATTGCATAATAGCCATGTCACTGGAAAAATATGATACCTAAAGAGTTGTAGTAATTGGACTAAAGGATAATTTTGGCTAGTGAAAAAGTATACGACCGAGATCTTTTAGGAATATTATGTCCCAATCCTTTTATCAAATTGAACATTCACGGAATCACGTTAATCTGATTTTACAAAAAAGAAAAAAAAAATACTCTCTTTTCGGGCCCTCTGGTCGGCCGGCCGACCCAATTCTTCTGGGAAAATTAGGTTCAGGCCCCACCCATGGATAACCCATAATATGAGGCCCTTAATTAAAAGAAGTTTAAATCTAGGCCCCGAATTATTAAAAGACCTTGATACCCTTATGAATATTGCCAAACCCATAATTAGATAAAATTTAAATCTAGGCCCAAAATTATTAAATCTAGGCCCGAAATTATTAAAGTATAGTGCGAATGTGTAAACATAAGTTACATATGCATATGACATGTGTATCCAGAAGTTACACATCCTTATGGCATGTGTAATGCAAAGTTACACTTGTATATATATGCAAAAAATAGACATAAAATAGAGTACATAAAAAAAATACATGTATTACTTTAATATTCATTTACAACAATTTTTTAGCATGTGTAACTAGAATTTACACATGCATCTGTCTAGTGTAATCGAGAGTTACATATGCATCTATCTAGTGTAATTGAGAGTTACACATGCATCTATCTAGTGTAATTGAGGGTAATATTAATAATCAACATCTGCAGATTGACACACCAATCCAAAACACCAATTGATCATCATATTCTTCTCTGTCATCTCAAGTCTTACGCAATCATACCTCCTAACTCATCTGCTCAGAGAGGGTAACCTGTAAAAAGATGGATAAATCAATATTTATGCATGGAAAGACTGACTGGTATTCCAGTATCAGACCAGAACATAAAAAAATATGAATGCATGACATAATATATACAAATCTTAAGTTTTACACATATAATTACCACATGTAACCAGCAGTTACACATTCAATTGGCATGTGTAACTCGCAGTTACACATCCAATTGGCATGTGTAACTAGCAGTTACACGATTTCCGAATTTTGACATTTTTGCAGCCTAGTTAGATCGAACTAGCTAACAGGAGAAATCCCAAAACATAAGAATGTTCATAACATGAACCTAACCCTAACTTTATTGAACCTGTGTTTACCATGTCAGTCGCCGTGTCGATGCACAAACATGTATACCCTTCTATATAGTAAAATATTTGACCATAATTGTTATAACAGTGCTCATTCTGTATAGTAAGTAAAATCCAAGATTTGATTCAACAATCTAAGAAACATGGCAACATCATTATATGAAAGAAGGAAAAGCATGATCAGAAGAAAGATAACTATACAAGTAAAACCCCATATTTTCACCAATCAAAAATTGATTATTTGTATAAAAAAGGTCTGCAATCATGAAATAACAAGCAGTGAAGAACTGATAAAAAGAATTAAGGTTCAATACCTTAACAGATCAAGTAAGATCCACCACCATCACTATTGTAAGAGGGGAATGAAGTAGCTGAGCTAGAAATACAAGCTGAAATAATCATTCAAGAATAAAAAGTAAGTTCAGATTTTGGTCAACAAGCAAAAGTTAACAAATTTGAAATCAAGATAACGAAATCAAGATAAAACTGCTCTAAAAAACTACATCAAAATCAGTATGTGTAAGTAAAAGTTACACATCTAATTAGCATGTGTAACTACAAATTACACACCTATTCAGGTTGTGTAACTACAAATTACACACCTATTCAGGTTGTGTAACTAGAAGTTACACATCTAATTAGCATGTGTAACTAAAAATTACACATCTATTTAACTTGTGTAACTAGAAGTTACACATCTAGAAGTTACATACCCACTCCATGATCATAGATCAACGTATTATGTTGTTTGTGCAGTTGCTCCATCAAACTTACCAATCGGTGTCTTCATATCACTTTCTTCTTTATTTCAGACCTCTCTCCTAAATCTTTCAATGAAACAAAAACATTTCTTAAATAACATTACACATCTTTTCACAATTGCTTAAATAACATTTCTAAGCCCGCGTCTGACAAGCATTGTTCAACAGTTGCTAAAGTTCAGCAGTTCTTAGGAATATGAATCACAGATATAAACATATTATACGCAAATCAACGATGCACGAAGTAGTTTCTTCTAGCAACTAAAGCAATGATGATTTTCACATATATTTATATCAAATTGAAAGCATTACAAGTCCACGTCCAGTATTAACTAAACATAGGAGATAAAAAATTTGTATTCTCCACTACTATTAGCTCATAGACAGTTGAAGGGTTAGGAAAAATTGTACATAATAAAACTGAGTGCACCACCGAGACCAGAATAACATGTCATGTGATTAGGTACTGCTAGTCCTCCTACCTACAAACATCAATTGAAACAAAAATAAATATTACTCTCAATCAAATACTAATTAAACCACTTTGACAGATCTTAAATACAAATTGAGTTCATATGAAAACACATACTCCTAAATCCAGCTATACATACCTAAAGGTACCAATAAAATTTCCTCTTAATCCTAAGTTAGTTCATTTCGTTTCTCTGCTGTATGTTACTCATCTCATGCTTCTTAGGTAATTTAAGATTTCATATGCATACAACATAGAGATGTTTAAGTGAAGTAACTGCAAATCGAACTTTAACTTCCTGATAGGACATGCATGTAGTTCTCATGTTGCCATGTAGTTCTGATTGGCTAAATATGATGTTTTGTTTGGTTCTGCTTAAAAATTTCTACTTAGGCTCATCCAACTCTTTCGGAGCATGAAAGGAAAAGGCTTTGTCGAGTGATGGACTGCCAAAAGCTCTCAATCGATGCTTGTATGCATGCGGCACAAAATGAACGGCTACCACTAAGAATAGTATTTCAGGTTCTCTTCTCGGAACAGATAAAAATAAGCAATGCGATAGCCAACAATACAATAAAAGAATCAACTGAATCAAGTTACCACCAACCAATGATCACACCACGAAAAGCGTTACTTGAAGGGACTCCACAGTCATTCCAGGAAGGATGGTCTACTGCAAAGAAGGATATTAATACACTTAAATTTGACCTGGAAAGCATGAAAGCCAAGTACCTGGAACTTCAGACTGATATGGAGAATTTACAAAGGCAATTTGATAAAACGTCAAAGCAGAAACAAACTTCGGCGTGGAGTAGTGGGTGGAAGAAATTAGGCAGTAAACTTGGTAAGATGACTACTGAAAATCAAGAAATTGGGCCTCACCAGGAATCAAATACTCATGTTGATCAAATAAGAAAAGCTCCTAGAAGATGGAGGAATTCTATTTCCTGAGCACGTTCAACCTTTTATTTTTATTTATTTTAATCGCGATTTAAGTTGAATAATTTTATATCTATCATCAAATTCTGAATTTCTGTGACCATGTTAGTGTGTTGTTTGAATGTTTTATGACCTTCCAATTTTTCCTTTTAATAGCAAAGCTAATGTTAAAAATAAAAGATATGATGTTTGAACATAAGGAAAAAGACAGACAAAAAAAATTCACTAGCATGTATGAGTGCAGTACAAGTTTGAATATGTCATGAATTTGATTACCGGATGATTTTATCATTCTACTAGAACACTGTTGTCACCGTGGGAGGGCCGACAGGAAAAAAAAAGAAACAGCGTTGCATAACACGTTATATATCATTTTTTTATTTACTGGAGTGTTATTTTTGAGGCATATACATCGTTTTAGTGGTTGCATAATCAAATTAGTGGCTGCATGAACCAAAATACGACGACATAAACTATTATACATCGTGGTGACTCCATAATTCGTTATGCATCTTTATTTTTGTTGGAATGATATTTTTAGCCATACACTACCTCCGTTTCAGAAAAAGGGATACTTTCACAGTTTGATTTTTGACTAGAAAGGCCAAATTGAAAAAGTGAAAGTATCACTTTTTCCAAAACGGAGTGAAAGTATCACTTTTTCCAAACAGAGTGAGAATATCATTTTTTCTGAAACGGGAGGGAAATGAACACTTTTTCTGAAACGGAGCGAAAGTATCACTTTTTTCTGAAACGGGGCGAAAGTATCACTTTTTTTGAAACGGATCGATAGTATCACTTTTTCTGAACGGGGCGAAAGTATCACTTTTTCTGAAACGGGCGAAAGTATCACTTTTTCTGAAATGGGTGAAACTTTTTTCTGAAACGGGTAAAAATATCATTTTTTTTCTGAAGCGGGCGAAAATATCACTTTTCTAAGACGGGGTAAAAGTATCATTTTTTCTGAAACGGGAAGAAAGTATCACTTCTCCTGATTGCATAATAGCCATGCCACTGGAAAAATATGATACCTAAAGAGTTGTAGTAATTGGACTAAAGGATAATTTTGGCTAGTGAAAAAGTATACGACCGAGATCTTTTAGGAATATTATGTCCCAATCCTTTTATCAAATTGAACATTCACGGAATCACGTTAATCTGATTTTACAAAAAAGAAAAAAAAAATACTCTCTTTTCGGGCCCTCTGGTCGGCCGGCCGACCCAATTCTTCTGGGAAAATTAGGTTCAGGCCCCACCCATGGATAACCCATAATATGAGGCCCTTAATTAAAAGAAGTTTAAATCTAGGCCCCGAATTATTAAAAGACCTTGATACCCTTATGAATATTGCCAAACCCATAATTAAATAAAATTTAAATCTAGGCCCAAAATTATTAAATCTAGGCCCGAAATTATTAAAGTATAGTGCGAATGTGTAAACATAAGTTACATATGCATATGACATGTGTATCCAGAAGTTACACATCCTTATGGCATGTGTAATGCAAAGTTACACTTGTATATATATGCAAAAAATAGACATAAAAAAGAGTACATAAAAAAAATACATGTATTACTTTAATATTCATTTACAACAATTTTTTAGCATGTGTAACTAGAATTTACACATGCATCTGTCTAGTGTAATCGAGAGTTACATATGCATCTATCTAGTGTAATTGAGAGTTACACATGCATCTATCTAGTGTAATTGAGGGTAATATTAATAATCAACATCTGCAGATTGACACACCAATCCAAAACACCAATTGATCATCATATTCTTCTCTGTCATCTCAAGTCTTACGCAATCATACCTCCTAACTCATCTGCTCAGAGAGGGTAACCTGTAAAAAGATGGATAAATCAATATTTATGCATGGAAAGACTGACTGGTATTCCAGTATCAGACCAGAACATAAAAAAATATGAATGCATGACATAAGATATACAAATCTTAAGTTTTACACATATAATTACCACATGTAACCAGCAGTTACACATTCAATTGGCATGTGTAACTCGCAGTTACACATCCAATTGGCATGTGTAACTAGCAGTTACACGATTTCCGAATTTTGACATTTTTGCAGCCTAGTTAGATCGAACTAGCTAACAGGAGAAATCACAAAACATAAGAATGTTCATAACATGAACCTAACCCTAACTTTATTGAACCTGTGTTTACCATGTCAGTCGCCGTGTCGATGCACAAACATGTATACCCTTCTATATAGTAAAATATTTGACCATAAAATTGTTATAACAGTGCTCATTCTGTATAGTAAGTAAAATCCAAGATTTGATTCAACAATCTAAGAAACATGGCAACATCATTATATGAAAGAAGGAAAAGCATGAGCAGAAGAAAGATAACTATACAAGTAAAATCCCATATTTTCACCAATCAAAAATTGATTATTTGTATAAAAAAGGTCTGCAATTATGAAATAACAAGCAGTGAAGAACTGATAAAAAGAATTAAGGTTCAATACCTTAACAGATCAAGTAAGATCCACCACCATCACTATTGTAAGAGGGGAATGAAGTAGCTGAGCTAGAAATACAAGCTGAAATAATCATTCAAGAATAAAAAGTAAGTTCAGATTTTGGTCAACAAGCAAAAGTTAACAAATTTGAAATCAAGATAACGAAATCAAGATAAAACTGCTCTAAAAAACTACATCAAAATCAGTATGTGTAAGTAAAAGTTACACATCTAATTATCATGTGTAACTACAAATTACACACCTATTCAGGTTGTGTAACCACAAATTACACACCTATTCAGGTTGTGTAACTAGAAGTTACACATCTAATTAGCATGTGTAACTAAAAATTACACATCTATTTAACTTGTGTAACTAGAAGTTACACATCTAGAAGTTACATACCCACTCCATGATCATAAATCAACGTATTATGTTGTTTGTGCAGTTGCTCCATCAAACTTACCAATCGGTGTCTTCATATCACTTTCTTCTTTATTTCAGACCTCTCTCCTAAATCTTTCAATGAAACAAAAACATTTCTTAAATAACATTACACATCTTTTCACAATTGCTTAAATAACATTTCAAAGCCCGCGTCTGACAAGCATTGTTCAACAGTTGCTAAAGTTCAGCAGTTCTTAGGAATATGAATCACAGATATAAACATATTATACGCAAATCAACGATGCACGAAGTAGTTTCTTCTAGCAACTAAAGCAATGATGATTTTCACATATATTTATATCAAATTGAAAGCATTACAAGTCCACGTCCAGTATTAACTAAACATAGGAGATAAAAAATTTGTATTCTCCACTACTATTAGCTCATAGACAGTTGAAGGGTTAGGAAAAACTGTACATAATAAAACTGAGTGCACCACCGAGACCAGAATAACATGTCATGTGATTAGGTACTGCTAGTCCTCCTACCTACAAACATCAATTGAAACAAAAATAAATATTACTCTCAATCAAATACTAATTAAACCACTTTGACAGATCTTAAATACAAATTGAGTTCATATGAAAACACATACTCCTAAATCCATCTATACATACCTGATTTATAAAATTGAATCCACATACTCCTAAATTATTCTTCAACCCAACTGAAAATCACCTAATCAAAATGAACAAAACAAAAATTAAATTATCAAAAACAGATCAAGATTGGTTCCCATAGGAAATTAGATTGTGATAAAACTAAATCAAAATTGAAATTGAGAATGAAACTAAAATCGAAACGAGAATAATTACTAACAACAACAACAACTAAAAAACAAATCGTACCTTGATTCTGTTGCTATTCTTCCGAAACAGTGATGATTCTTCTTGATCTCAGAAATCAAAAGAAACAACAACAACTTCAAATCAGAAAACCTAACATGGAGTAGCTTTGAAACAACAAACTAGAATCAATTGAGAATTCGTAGATTGATGATCAGTTGTTAAATAAATTTGAACCAAATCATTCAGATCTGTAAATCCATTGAACAAAAATCGATTAAATCAATTCCTGAGATATCTTCGAATCAACTGAAAAATTCATATTTAATCGACGTAGATCAAATCTATTTATTTCAATCGATTAGTTCATTGAGCTATTCAATCAAAATCATCAACGAAGATCCATAAGCATCGTCATCTGAAATCGATGAAGCTAAACTCGTTTTCTTCTTCTCCGTTAAACTACGACGTTGACGATCTGAAACTGAAAACCTTAATACTCTTCGGAGCAAAAACCAGAGAGAGAAAGTGATGTTGATGTAGAATTTTTGTTTGGATAATCAGGATATTTGTTTGCAAAATCTTAGATCTAAGTTTCGAAATCATTTTTTCATTGAGAATTTCGATTAGGAATTGTTTCTCGGACTGGTTCTTCATCCGAGAGAGAGCGCTAAAGAAAATTAGAGAGAGAAACTGAAAAAGAAAAAGAAACCAAAAATGAAATCTACGCCTAGTTTTATAACTATATATACTAAAGGGATGTTTTGGTATTATGAAGTAAATTTTTTATTTACAGGTCCTGAATTCTAAAGTTATGGGCCTAGAAATATCAAAATGTGAAATAATGAAGTTGATAAAGAAGGATCCATTTTGTGGGGCTTCTCTATATTCAACCCATATAGTAGGGGGTTATAGTATTTTTCACTTCTGGTGTTGTTTACCGTGGATTCAAGACCAAAGGTTTTGGCGGGATTTGTTTTTCTAGTCAAAAAGATTTTGTTTTCCTTTTTGCATCGTTTTAGGATTTTAATCATGAAAAAGGCTGGTTTTCCATGCGCACCCTCCTCACCCACTGTCACACCTGCAAATGACTTGGACGGTAACACCCACCGTGAGTGTGACCCGATTGCTTATTTTCTTTTTCATAGTACAATGTGATCCGTTTTTCATTAAGTTCAAACTTCTTCATCAGAACTCATGATCATAGATAGTAAGAGGAAAAGAATGGCTATTACTTTGTCCTGTAATGATTTCACTATGCCATTGGTCCCCAGTTCATAGTGTTCCACATGCTTCAATGGAACCGTAAACCATCAAAGGCTTCAACATCTGACAAAAGTATCAAGACGGAGATTTCTTTTCTCCTTAATGTGTCATCGTAATCTGCCTTCCATGTTCCAATCAGTGATTTTGTGACTAAGTGCCAATTATGCTCGCCGAATTGGATTTCCCTCAAACCCACGCCCTTCATTACATTGGTAATGACCAGTTTTGGGACCAGTTAGTGCTCTTGTCCAAAACCCATGCACTAAATTTTAACAGTATAGTTTCTTTTGTAGGGCTACTAGGACAAGCAGCTCATAATGAAAGTACCATTTTATTCTGTGATGCATGACAGCATGAGTATTCATGCAAGTGCAACTCTGTAGCACAATTAATCGTGCCGCCAACTAAGAAATACACGTCTTCATTGGAGCATCTCCAATGCAAGGGGTCAAGGTTTTAGAATTGCATGACAATTAAGATTTAAGATCTTTTCCACCAAGTATCATCTTCATTACAAAGGTGAAGGTCGTAAAGAAAGATAACATGGCTAAGTAGGGATAAAAGAGAAACTCTAGATTAGACTCTCTCTGGGATCTTGGGTCTTAATTCCACGGCATCGTTTGTTTCTAAATTTAAACAAAGTTCGTTAGATAAGACCTTGGACATTCAAGATGAACTTTAGATAAAAAAATTTTGTTTTTTTGTTTTTTAGTAATAACCCACTAAAAGAAGGTGTTAATAAGACCTCCACATAGGATGACCTTGACCCCAAGCATTGGAGATGCTCTTAGCAGTCTCAATTCGAATAAATTTTAATTCTGAAAATGTCCTAGTGTGGGGAGCAGTGACAATTGTTAGAGTATTGCTCGGTCGAACTCACAAGTGTTGCTATCTCAAGCTTGTTGTTAAATTTAGTTGTCAAAACTATATCTTGATTTCTAGTCTACAATTAGTTAAGTCTCGGATTAAGATAAAATTGTAGTTGAGCAACGGACATCGCGGCAGTCATCATTGCATTCTACCATTTGAAGGCGAAGATCAACCGAAACTTTTGGAGAACTTCTTCAACAAAAGGTAAGTGAATACCGAACCACCTATTTTTCAAGTTATATTCATGTTTCTATCTATGAGACGATCTCGCATAACTAATTAGAATATCATGCATATACAAGAATTTCGATTCAAGTTTATCTTGGTAATTTGTTCTCGAAATATAAGGACTAAGCTTAATGAACATTTGTTCATACTTGATGAATTTCGGCTAAGGCCAATTTATTGTTTGCAATAAAAATCATGATTCAGGTTTTATCATACGGAAATAGCCTGGAATAGTGATATGTGTCATTTGATGTTATTTGGGAATGTTTAGAATCGATTTAAAGAGAAATATAGAACTATTATAGATTCAGATATAAAACAGTGTTATCAGTCTTACAAACTGGGAAAATTGTTATAAGTATGAAGCCGTATCACATGTATTTGTACACGTAGCGGAGTAGCTACATGTCGACAAGCATATTTTTGGTAGCATATCCTTATGCACATCCTGTAGAAATTTGTTAACTCGAGAATCGGATCGGTACGTATACCCGTATGCAAAACGAAAAGTTATGTGTTCTGTAACAGAAAAGTTATGTGTTATAATCTTAAGGTACACATGCCTAAATTGTTCAGTGAACTCCGGAACTTGGTTGTGTTTAATAATATACAAACCGGTACACGTACTGTAACTGACCTGACTCATGAACGGCTATGGTATTTGTACTTTGTACATCTACTAACCATGTCGATTATTTTCAAAGAAATAAAGTTATTTCTACGAGATAATTAGCATTTGATCAAATCTCTAAAACACTATAGACTTGTTTGATTACATGATTGTGACTCAAGGTTAATGTCTTAAGTGTTTATAAAAATGAATATTAAGCTTATAAGTTCAAATCGGCTAGTTTTGGCTAACCACCTTGAACATAGTCTTTATACGCGGTTCAGTTACGGTTTCACCTAACCAGAGTGTATATCTTGTTTATGTAAACCAGATTTAAAGATTCATCTAACGCTGGATATTGATTGCTTGGTTCCAAAGCTATCTTAGCTTAAACCTAAAGCAACTTATGATTTGAATGTCTATAAAAGGGGAACTTCAAGCAACTAGGATCTTTGAATCCCGACACTACTTTTTTTTGGTGTGTGCTAGTTGTAACTAGAGTCTTCCACTTCCTGAAACCCCTTTTAGGGGTTACAACGACTTCAAATACTTCATTGGGATTTGTGAATCCAGGTCCAGCTATTTTTTTTCTTGATAGCTCGAGTATCCTAATCTTGTTCGATTGTTGAGCTACTCACTTGAACAAGATAGATATAAATCATCAAAGTTCTCTTCGTCTAAGGCTTTGTCGATTCCACAAGTTTTATACTTGTGAGGTGAATAATAATCTAGGTTGCGCTTCGGGTTGCATAAGTCTGGATTTGAGGTTAGCTAGACTTTGTCTATTGCTATCGATTTCCATCACCTTGATCAAACTTTTTGATCGTAAAGGAAATCACATATAGGCTTAATCTGTGGGAGGCAGATTGGTTTAAAGTCTTCAATTGATTTGAAGCAACTCTTAATTGGTGTGACATCAACAAAGGGAATCAATTGCGTAGAGTCCTGCTGGGATTCAAGAGGCATAAGGAACGCGAGTATAACTGAATAACTGGGAGGGTTTAATTCGGCCTCAACTACATTCCAGTCTGAAGTTAAATGGTAGTAGGCTAGTGTCTTTAGCGGCTTAATACAATTTGGTGTTCAATCTGGACTAGGTCCCGGGATTTTTCTGCATTTGCGGTTTCCTCGTTAACAAAACTTCCGGTGTCTGTGTTATTTCCTTTTCCGCATTATATTGTTGGTTTATTTAACGGTTGGTACCCATCAGATGTCTAACACCTAGCTTTGGTACCCAACATTTGAAATATTAGCGGTTGGTACCTAAATTTGTGAAGGACAGGCAAGTCAAACAGTTGACTTAGCAAATTCAAGATTATGTTTTATAATAAAATTATTATTTTTAAGCCCCAAAAATTTAAATATCCCTTGATCCGATGGTCATAAAGAAAGATCCAACATAACTTTTGCTTTCAATTATTCAGTAGATCTTCGCCGGCGCCAAACTAAATTAAAGATACAATAGTTAGGGTTGCCGAATAGAATTGGGGATTTAAGTAATTTCTGCTCGATTTGTTTAGTTAAGCTTAGGATTTTGTTAGATTTATACATTATTCAAGTTTTACTGATTCAATTTGGTGATTGACTTCTTTGTTTTCTTCGTTATTACAACAACTCTCAAGTGGTTCTGAATTCAGGATTCATCATCAAAACACGATTACGTTAATGATTCATAGCATCAAAAACCCATATATGAAATCATACTAAAACCTAAACAACAATGGTAATGCTTCACAGAAGATGGTCCTTGTGATGATCTCAATCAGGGTGTGGCTCTGTTGGTTTTAAGTACATGATTTTTACTTTATCAAGGAATTCCATAATTAATCTCGAAGAAATAATGATGTTGTCATTTGCTGTCGTAGGAGATTTGAAAAGGAAATTGTGTTTGAGACTAACATGGAACGATTGGTATGAGATGATAAGAATAGGTTTTTATGAATCTGGAGAAATCTCCACTGATCTTCAACCGCTTGAGTTCTCATTAGAAATTCCCCAAGAGTAATTACCCTTTTTTTTTGAATTATGCTCTTGTATGGGCTTCGTGATTTCACTGAAAAATTAGGAAAGAATCGTGCATGTGAAACGGTGGTGGGTGATATGTTTTGGCTATGAAATAGAAAAAGAGAGGAAGAAGATGTTTTTTGTGAAGGGTAAAATTATCAAACCAATTTTATATTTTAATGGAAATTATAAAAAATTAAAAAAATGGTCAAATGAAGTATTTAATGGTAGTTAACTGTCAACATCTTGTCAAGGTACTAACCCTTAATATTTCAAATGTTGGGTACCAAAGCTAGGTGTTGGACATTTGTTGGGTACGAAACGTTAAATAGCCATATATTGTTTATCTTTATAATTGAAATATCACATATTATGCATTAATCAATCATAGTAGATACATCCGACCTTGTTTGTTAGATACGACTTGATTTATTACTTGGGAAATTGATCTTTGGAATCAGCCAAGTACTCTCACTCGGAAATCAGGTTCACGGACTTGTGTTTGTAAACGTTCTGATTTGAGAGATATAGATATAACTCTAAATATTCTTTCTTGATTGAGATTCATTAAGTTGAACTCTCAGAATTATATTTTAGTTTGTCCATAAATATTTCCTAAGAAAAAGTTGGTGGTGTATTTTGGTACCCCCGCGTTTTCAATTCGTATCAGAGCATGTTACAGCATAGCTCGGTTGAACTCACTAAGCGTTGGTATGAAAAGTTTGGTTGTCATATTTTAGTATCAAAACTCATCTAGAGTCGCTTCATTAAATGCTAGAGTCAACTTCATTTAGGTTAGACTAGAAAGTCTAGGAATGTTGAGACATACAAGTATTGCTCTGAAGACTTGAAGAATGTGAAGAAGTAGCCAACTACAAGGACGACATCGTCCTTCCACTTGAGGTTAGTAATATTGACTTGAATTATTTCATTCTTAATGTATCTTTCAAGTCGTACTATATTGAAAACATAACTTCGAAGCTGTATATACTGTACATAATAGTATGATCATAGTATTAGGGAACTAGACTATGAAGTATAACGCTTATCTTTTTGAACTTAGTAGATATGACATCAACATAATCTGTGTATATTGTTATGATTATGTGAATGGGTTATGGTGAATATTTCATCCTAGGAAACAATGTTTTACATTTGTTTAAAGGAAGTACATTCATGAACTTGTTTCGTGAATCGAAAGGGAAATCATTAGGCTTATTGGTCCGGATATTCATTGCAAATCTTTGGATGACCAATATGTGTGAGATGGTAGAACCGATCTTAACTTATGTAAGGTATCTTGGTATAACTAATCACAATGCCTGACTTATGATTTGGTATGACTAGTTTTTATTAACTGGTGTAACCGATCCTAAGTAATCACCCTGTGATGGTATGAACGATCCTTGTAATTGGTGTGACCGATCCTAGTAATTAGTGTAACCGATCCTAGTAATTGGTATGACCGATCACGAGTTTTGTGTGACTGATAACCGGTCCTGGTAATTGGTGTGACCGATCACAAGTAATACCATGTGTAGATGGAACCGATCCTTGTAACTGGTGTGACCGATCACAAGTGTTTCCATATGTAGGTATAACCGATCCTAATGATTGGTAGAACCGATTGAACCCATGTATGTGATTTGGTATTTGATCAATCACATAATGTAGATGGTGGATTTTCAACAAAGGGCAAAAACGTAAAATCATGAGGCATGTTTTTGACACGGCTTTCAGGCATGCAACGATTCATATTTTACGAAGCCATGATGAATATGTTTTCCAAAAGCCTCCACTAGCTGAGTGTTCCATCCCTGGCATTTCATCATGGCCTCTATGCAGAATAATGTAATTGGGAGGTTCTCCGTAAGATTGAGAGTTTAACGCCTTCAGGATGTCGGTGACACTCATTGTTCCCTGACTACATAGAGGAATTCACCTCTACATAGAAGAATGATTGGGCGGTTCTCCATAAGATTGAGAGCCATAACTCCTTCAGGAGGCCGGTGACACTCACTGTTCCCTGACTATGTAGAGTGTCCGTGTATAGACTCAGGCGGTCCTCCATACATGAAATGTTGAGAGGGCAAAACGTCTTTAGGACATTGGCAACACTCGCTGATTCACTGACTATACGAAAGAGATTAATTTCTATGTCATATTCGCCACAGAATTCCTAGAAAATAATCTATCTTATCTTATTACTCCTATTTCATGATCGAAATGGTAATAGATAAATGTATTACTCCGATTTCATGATCGAATCCACGGCTGATCTCATGAAATGGTAATAGATATTACTCCGATTTCATGGTCGAACCCACGGCTGGTCTCATGAAATGGTAATATCACCACTTGTTTTATTACTCCGATTTCATGGTCGAATCTACGATCCCATGAAATGGTAATACCTATTTTATTATTTTCGAATTCATGGTCGAATCCACGGCTGATTCTATGAATCGATAATAAAAACTACTCATTTTATTACTCAGTTTCATGAATTATTCTCCATTGAATTCCATGAATTAGTAAAAAATATTCAACAACTGGGCATCTGGACCATCACTGAGTAAGCCCCACAAAAATGGTGCAGGTGTACTCGACAATGATGCACGACTGAGCACCCAGATGCACGAACGAGCATCCAAAAATTTGAAACAATGGGGAATCCTTCACAAAAAAAGGAGAGAGAAAATAATAATAATAAAATAATGGGGAAGCGCCCATGGGCCGGACCCACCGGCCGGACGGCTGTGCCCTAGCCGTGGCCGGTCCCATGATTCCTCCATTATTTTTCCCTTATTTTTGTAGTTTTCATAAACTCATGAAGACTTCTCCATCTTAATTCCTTATTTGTGCAAAACTCGTGAATTCTCCACAACTTCGTGGGTTCACCAAATAAAATTATAAAATAAGGAGAGAGTGTTGGACCGGGCAACCTAGCCGGCCGGCCATGCCAAAGCAGTGGCCGGTCCCACACCTCACAATCCTTAGCTTTTTATAATTATTATTCCCTAATCTGGTAAAACTCCTTGTTTCAACAAAAACTCATGGATTCTCCAGATCTTCAAGGACTCTCCATAACTTCAAGAATCCACGAAAAATAATATTATAAAATAGGGAAAGGTGTGCGGGACCGGGAAACATGGTCGGCCGGACATGCCTTAGCCGTTGTCGGTCCCACACCTTGCAATCCCTAATCTTTCATAATTATTATTTTTCTCAACTCGTGAAACTCCCATATTTGGGAAAAAATCGTGATTTCTCCATATTTTCTCAAATATTGTTCGAATCACGAAAAAACAAAAGGCAACATGGTCAAACGGCCGGCTAGCCTCTCACGGAAATTTTAAATATTAAAATATTTTTATTTTAATATTTTCAAAATTTTGATGAATTGAGCATACATGCTCATTCCACCAAAAAATCGAGAATTCTCGGTCAAGATGAAACTCTTCCGAAAATTCACGATATTGCTCAAACGCGCATCAGAAAATAATGAAACTCTCAGTATGGAGACACGGACATCATGGAAACATGTGCATGCCTCCATGACCGACCAGGTCGTTCCTAGGGCTTGCACGAATCTGGTCCCACACGTGTTCGCAATTCTGACCTAATTTGCTCAATTGCTCATACTGGGCCCGAACTCTCTCCAACCAACTGGAGAATCCTCCAAACGACCAACAATTGTCACGTGACCACCAAGGGCCGGTCCCATGCCACCTTGGTCGGTCTCATCTCTCATACCTAGGTTTTACACCTAATGTTAAACCTATCAATATTTTCAGTAAATGGTGAATCCACCATTTATTCATGATTTTCACCAACTCTCAAACTGAGAATCCTGGTGTGTGCTCACTTGAGCACTGGACATCACATGGGCGTTCATCATCCCATGTGGTCGGTCCCTCATCACTCATGGTCAATTTTCAGCAATTCCCCAATGGATGGATGGAGGATTGACCAAAAATTAGGGTTTTGAACAAACACTCTGTGAAACCATCATTCTGAGCACCCTTCAAACACTAATAAAATTATGTTGATCCAGCTATCAACATCTAAATTAATTATGCAATATTCGGTAATCTACCAATATTTTAATTGATATTTTATTAGGTCACGTCACCAGTAAATAATTCGCTGAATCGAGCAATACTTGCTCAATTGCACGTCAGATTATCAAAAATCATTAACTTGGTGAATTGAGCAATACTTGCTCATCAAATCCTCAATATTCAGTAATTCGCAGAATTAAGCAATACTTGCTCAATCGCTCAACTAGTCGGTAATCCATCATACTGACATCCCTTTAGAGAACTACATGTTAAACTCATGAATTCGCTGAGCATTCATCATTCATGCTCGACTCACCGAAACTTAGACTCATTGTCTAAACATTCAAAAACTGACTAATCAAAACACGTCTGCCTTGCAGACTCCACGATTTGTGAAACATCAATCACGTCACAAATGGGGGGATATCACTTAGGGTTTTGGTATGGCGGTCTACAGCACGTGGATTCATCCACAACGAGAAATGTGCGTAAGTCGTGTAAACGGTTTAAGGAGTTAGCAAAGTAGTGGGTGCACGATCAGTCAAGTCTCCACACGACATGGAACTGACTTTACCACGATCTCCCACTTTCCCACTCTTTCACTCAAGAAACCGTCACACTTACAGGGATCAGTGGTGCTACTACTCTGACAGTATAAATAAGTCTCTGAATCCAGGATTAAAAACAACATTGACAACATTCGAACACTTGAATACACGTCTAACAGGAATTCTACGAGTAATCACTCTCAAGATTTCATCAATCCATCAGAACTTATTAGAACTCAACAGTTCACCAATACTGCAGAAACCTTCAACACACCCACAATCCTCGATCATCACTGATTCCACACAATTCTCAGCTTTCCTCCTACAGATCAACCCATCTCCCTCTTTGCGACCGAATTGACTATGTAACGGCCATTGTCTTGGTTTAGGCCGTAGTGATACAGATTTATTTCCCGAATCTAAGCACCCCCTTTGCAGCGGTGCATCTGTGTGAGGATTAACATTTTACCCCGCTGAGGAGTCTCGACAGCACGCTCGTCTCTTCACTTCCTAAAAAACCGGCGACCCGTTTTTCCCCATCCACAGATTGGCGACCACAGTGGGAGCTTAATCTCTCGGTTGCAATCTTTCATTCGCGCAAAATGGCTGGTCTTAGGTCTGGGTTAGTTACAAACGCAAACGATGCCAGCACTAGCAACACTAACAACGATGGGATTCCAGAAACTACTCCCGCTTCCAACATTGGTGTCGAAACCACTCCTCTCCAAACTAACATTGGAAGGAATCCCCTCTTCGGACGATCTCCTGAAGAAATCATAGAAAATCCACTTACTATCGATGATCTCATGAAAGTTTAGGAAGTTCTCACCAAGAATCAAACTGACATGGCTGCTACCCAGAAAGAGCTATGTAACTACCTCAAAACTCTCACTGATAAGATGTCAGATAAAACTCGGAGAAGGGAAAAGACAAGGAAAAATCTCCAACTACAGATCCTGAGGTTATTCCAGTTCACGACGACGATGAAGTCCACAAAACTACAGAACCTGCTGGTTTTATCACTCGTGAAGTCTTAGAACGTTTTATGGAGAATCGAGGAAAGGGCAAGGCACCATATGTCCATCGTCATCAACCTCCCTATTCCTCTGCTGTACAGAGAATTTCTCTCCCGAAAGGCTATACTTCTCCAACGTTCACACTTTACAATGGAACAGGGAACGCCCGAGAGCATGTTTCTCGATTCCTTGAGGCATTAGGAGAACATGAACACAATGATGTCGTCCGACTGAAGGATTTCTCAAAGTCTCTGACCGGCCGAGCATATACTTGGTACAACAACATCGCACCAAGGAGCATCGCTAATTGAGGAGAAATGGTTAATGCCTTCTACATGAAATACTTTTTCGTTTCATAACAGATTACTCTTTCTGACTTAGGGAGAATGACTCAGAAAAACACTAAACATCCGAACGAATATGTGAAGAGGTTCAGAATTCAAGCCTTTGATTGTCATGATCCTAATGTTACTAAACAACAATTGGTGGAATTGTGCATCAACGGGATGATTCCTGTCTACAGAGCCTTACTGGAAAATCTTCGGTTCCATACTTTCTCAGAACTCCATGAAGCGGCTAAGCGATCTGCAACTACTGCTCCAGCCTTACTAGAAAGAACAAAATTGTCAAAACGGAGGAGCCGCGAGACACTTGGAGCAACATCAGACGCCTAGTCAATAAACAATACAATGTTCAACCTTCCATGAATGTTGCTGAAGGAGGCAAAAGGAAAGCTCGGGCGCAACAACATAAGAATACTCCTCCAACGTGCCATCCTAAAAAAGTACCAAGAAAGGACAACCATACTAGAAACGCACAACCACCATTTCAGCATCAACAAGACGATCAGGAAGCGCCTGACTTCCCTTTTTCCATTGAAGAAGTGATCGAACTACTAGAAGCCTGGATCCAAGATGGTGCAATCAAACTACCTCCTGTCAAAAGGGAACCAACTGCGGAACAGGTGGAAAATGCACGCTACTGCCATTTCCATAGGTAAGTCATCCATCCAACAAGTGATTACAGAAATTTGAAGCGCATTTTCAAGGAGAAGGCCGACTCAGGGGAACTGGTGACTGAGGGAGTGCACAAAAATCCTCTCCCAATCAGAACATTCTCACCCTCCGAGCAGCCGGTCAAGGAAGCAGTTCAATCCTTAATTGAGCACGTCTGCGAGTTGCTGTACTTGTGAAAGTCTCAAAGAGATGATATGTTTGCTGAACTGAACCATATTGTGTCAGGAAAATGACTGACAATTCAAGAGACACTCCCTGAACCTTCCGTGACGGACAAAGAGATGTACGACTGGGGACTTCTCACCATGGTCAATCTCAAAGGAAATGAATTTAAGCGAGCATTGGTCGATGTTGGCAATGTTGTTAACATCATCCCTTTGAAAACCCTCGGAGCTGCTGGTATCACTCGTCAAGAAGCAACTCATGCTCCTATCTCAATCAGAGATCACAAAGGAATCTCCAGGGATGCTTATGGCTACATTATTCTCAACATAAGAAATGAGTCAACCTAGACCAAAACTAAATTCTTCATAATTAAAGAGGATCTGGTATATGACATGGTTCTGGGGCAAGCATGGATTCATGGTGGAAAAGTTGTTGCGGTATCTTCATCTTCGGTTGCACAATTCTCGGTCGAAGGAAGTTCTGACTCTCAACCTTTCGAGCATTTGGGAAAAGTCGAAGCCTTAATGGAACTCACGCAAAAACCTGGGGAGAACGCCCACGAATTCTTCAGGAGGTTTCGCACTCAGGCAAGTCTTATTCCTCATAATTCATATGTGTTACCAACTTTCAAATATGCTACCCTAGTCCGGGGACTCGCTCAAAACCTTGCTATCACCAAACGCTATGAGTGGTTAGTCTCGCCTCAGCAATACTTCACCAAATGGTTAGATGCAGAACCCCTCCAAATCCATCATCTTACTAACACGGTCGTTGCTAGGAATGAGTTTTACAATCTATATCCTAAGTATTCTCCTTCGCACGAGTGTCCACATATGCCGCAGAATTGGAAAGCTCCACCAACATGGAGTCCACGAGGGATCCCTAACCAGCAGAAGATATTCAAGGCACGAGCAATCCAACCCAAAAAATTTCATGAAGGAGATTTAGTTCTCAAAGCAGTTAAACTCAAAGAGCGTTCAAGGAGGAATCCTAACTGGGAAGGGCCTTTCGTGATCACCAAATCCGTGATCGGTGGGTACTACAAGTTTATCGACATGGATGATAAATCCATTGTACCGGTGATTCGTGAGAAATGGATCAAAGCTTTTGAAGCCTAAGAAAGGGACATTTGAGGTACCGGAGTTCAGGACATGAACGTCCAAAACATCTGAATTTGGAATTTAGGATTTTCTTTCATTGTATATTCAATTCCTCTAAAATGTGTGCATACTTGCGCTCAGTATTTGAAAATTCAGCAATCTATCAAAGTTCTTTATTTAAGAAAAATCTCTATCAAATCCAAAATTCAAAATTCAAAAGAAAATCCTCAATAGAATTCAAAACCTATAAAAATCAAAACCCAAATAAAATCTCACATCTCTCAGAAGTTCAGTTTTCATGAGTTTATGGAAAGGAAACTAAAGAAAGCCGTCAAAGAATGATTTTTGCTTCTCAGCATTCTCCAAGACCTGTAGAGCTGCTTTCTCCAACTCCAGCTTTTTGGTCAGTTCAGCAACTTCAATCATCTTCTTCATCACGGCTTCACTAGTATAAGGGATGTTCTCCACCACTGCATCCTTGATGATATTGATTTTCTGACGAAGCCACTTCAAGTTAAAGCCAAGTCTCTCAGAATTCTTCAAGTTGTACTCCCAATCAAAGAGTACATCTCGAGTCACAGTACTTCTGGACCTGGTATGAATATCATCTATAACACGCAATATGATCTCTACTTGCCTTGTCAAGAAATAACTATGCTCTGGATCCTTCGTAATAACAAAGTGGCCATACATCTTTCACAACTTCTCATACATAGCAACGTACCCAGAGGGGACGCTGAATCCACCAACTAACGTGTGATTTGGGAGCGTCTCATCGAATGGAGGATCAAAAGCAGTCCCTGCATTGGGATATTCATGCACTATTATACGCTTCTCAATCACTGGAGCAGCATCAACAATCATAGGGGAGACTTCAGACGAAGCAGTTTCTGCCATTCTTGGTTCGGGTTCCACTGTCTCAGGTACAATTGGAGTTTCTTCCACCTCTACGGCATCGAAAACTAGCACTTCATGACCTTTAGGCGCAGGGATGGAGTCTTCATCATCAACATCACCAAGATTGCCCAAACCGTCACCATCAGGTTCATTATTCCCAACTTCGACATTTGGCACCTAAATGCGAAGATTACATGGGATTAGAAGAATTCAAGTGTGGAAACCCAGTACAACCATAAAATCAAGAAACTAAGTGAATTAATATCATCTAAGTTTCTTATTATGCATCTAAAATATACACAAATGTTGTAAAAGTTGTGAAACACGTTTCCAAGCAAGCTCAGATGAAGAAAATTTACACTTCCCTGTGTTCACTGAAGAACTGGGAGCAATTGGAGGGGAATCTAGATCCTGGTTATATAACATTCTCTTCGTATTGAAGTTCTCTACAATGTGTCAAAATTTCATAACGATTGGATGAACGAGCAAGGATATGTAGCCAAAAAATTGGACAACATGCAATCTGGAAAAGTTCTGAAAATCTCCTGGAAGTTTGCTGTTTTGCCTTTTTCAGGCCATTAACATGCTCAAAATTCAAAAATATTCTTTGATAAAGCTTGGAAATTTCCTGGGCTTGAGGATACATATTCATACATTGAAAATCCGACTCCAAACGAAGATTTTACGGTGTTTCTATTAAAAGCTGAAGTCTGAAATTTTCTGATGACGTATTTTGACAAAATTATTCATATATTCATAAGGGTTCTCATTCATTCATTCACAAATCAGAAATTTCATACTTCTATGAAGAGATTACAGGAGATATTCTTATTATGGGAGTCTCTAAATCATTTGAAGGCTCAGCAATGCCAGAATCTCCATTGGCAACGCCGCTATCTCCAATCGGTTCGGGATTTCAGGAATTTTTCATATTCCCATATCCCAAAGAAGAGCACGCTTCATCAACGTGATTCTCATCTACAATGATTTCTTCCTGGATTCATCAACAACAATTATTATTATTCAAGGAGATGTCACAATCACCTGCAAGAAAAAGATACTTACATCGACTTCTCCATCAGTGTTGGATTCATGAATTGTTTGCCCGGGAACAAGTTGAAGAACGTCAATCGATGGTGAGAAAAAGTCTGAAAAGAAATAACAAACCTTGGTCTCGTGATCCTAATTTCACGGACAAAATCATGACACAAGGAGCGCTAACAACTCACCAAAGAAACGGTTGGGGACTGCACGTCATTTGCTAACATCCTGCAGTCCTTACTTCTGGATTCTCCGCTCCCGTAGACTTTCTTCCATTTCCTTGGAGTCTACATTGATCCGGGATCTCACTACACGATCATCCTATGGTAAAGCTAATGAAATAACCAAGAGAACAACTCAGTATGAAGGATATCTCACCATCACTCAGAGGTCCCAGAAGTACCATTTCTTAAAGTTTCGTCCGTAGAGATATTATCTCTGGAAACACCATCTTTGGAAGTGTCATTCATGGGAGTCAGTCATTCTTGCAAAGTGGCTACTTCAGCACGTCGTTCATAGAGAGTGCAAGATTCGACAGAACGATGAATCATGGAATAAAGATTCTCACAACATCGTCTACAAAAATGGTAATCCTCAACTCTTACCTATTTACGGTTTCACGAACTTAGTGATAATAACGTAAAAACCTCGAAAACTTGCTCGCTTCTTCAAACTTGCCAAGGCGAGCAAAATTCATTATTTAAAGTCAACACCTGACTTTTCATAAAACTATGAATAATTCAAATAACCTTTCATCTGAACATTCGTTGATTTTCTACATATGTGCATACACTATAAAATCGCCAAACTCGTACATATATTATTTCATGACGTATACAATTGTTTGCTTTAAGCAATTTCTCAAAATCATAAATTGATTTTTATAAAACCGTGAACAACCCACGTAAATTTTTACTGAGTGAACATCCACTGGTTTTTCAAAAAATTGGACATACGTCCATTCTACAATTGCGAAAACTCACATACAGATATTACTTCACCAGTTGTTCAAAATCAAAACATTGATTTTACAAAAATATATAATGTGAAGCTCACATGACTTTGAAAATATATGTATATATTTTTGCTCCCTCTCATGAGCACCCCCCTTTGAAATGAAGGTTTATTCACTTTCTGAAATCTCACGTATTTTTAAAAATAAAATTTTGGTTTTCATGAAAGCTCATAGACAAAATTTTATATCATTAGACTCAGGTCTATTTGGTTCGTATCTTAAACTAACGAACGAACCTCTGTTCTTAAAACAAGTATTTACTTTTTGGGTCGAGCCCGTAAATGCTAAACCGACCATGACTAGGCTTCCAAACGTCCAAATCAGCAGTGCCTCATCTCTCCACGCTTAAGAGATGACACTCTACCTAACTATCAGAGTCCTCATCTGTGCATTGGCTCGTACGTGACACCATTGGGGTAAATCGAGGATTCTGAAACTGCCTTTGTAGACTAAGTCCAATCACAGACCTCGTCGACTGAAAATCACCATTTTATGCATACTGCGGAACATGATTGTTCCCCACTAAGCAAGGGACTTAATGTAGATGGTGGATTTTCAACAAAGGGCAAAAACGTAAAATCATGAGGCATATTTTTGACACGGCTTTCAGGCATGCAACGATTCATATTTTACGAAGCCATGATGAATATGTTTTCCAAAAGCCTCCACTAGCTGAGCGTTCGATCCATGGCATTTCATCATGGCCTCTATGTAGAATAATATAATTGGGCGGTTCTCCGTAAGATTGAGAGCTTAACGCCTTCAGGATGTCGGTGACACTAATTGTTCCCTAACTACAAAGAGGAATTCACCTCTACATAGAAGAATGATTGGGCGGTTCTCCATAAGATTGAGAGCAATAACGCCTTCAGGAGGCCGGTGACACTCACTGTTCCCTGACTATGTAGATTGTCCGTGTATAGACTCAGGCGGTCCTCCATACATAAAATGTTGAGAGGGAAAAACGTCTTCGGGACATTGGCAACACTCGCTGATTCACTGAATATACGCAAGAGATTAATTTCTATGTCATATTCGCCATAGAATTCCTAGAAAATAATCTATCTTATCTTATTACTCCTATTTCATGATCGAAATGGTAATAGATAAATATATTACTCCGATTTCATGATCGAATCCACGGACGGCTGATCTCATGAAATGGTAATAGATATTACTCTGATTTCATGGTCGAACCCACGGCTGGTCTCATGAAATGGTAATATCACCACTTGTTTTATTACTCCGATTTCATGGTCGAATCTACGATCCCATGAAATGGTAATACCTATTTTATTATTCTGAATTCATGGTCGAATCCACGGCTGATCCTATGAATTGATAATAAAAACTACTCATTTTATTACTCAGTTTCATGAATTGTTCTCCACTGAATTCCATGAATTAGTAATAAATATTCAACAACTGGGCATCTGGACCATCACTGAGTAAGCCCCACAAAAATGGTGCAAGTGTACTCGATAATGATGCACGACTGAGCACTCAGATGCACGAACGAGCATCCAAAAATGTGAAACAATGGGGAATCCTTCACAAAACAGGAGAGAGAAAATAATAATAATAAAATAACGGGGAAGCGTCCATGGGCCGGACCCACTGGCCGGTCGGCCGTGTCTTAGCCGTGGCCGGTCCCATGCTTCCTCCATTATTTTTCCCTTATTTTTGTAGTTTTCATAAACTCATGAAGACTTCTCCACCTTAATTCCTTATTTGTGCAAAACTCGTGAATTCTCCACAACTTCGTGGGTTCACCAAATAAAATTATAAAATAAGAAGAGAGTGTGGGACTAGGCAACCTAGTCGGCCGGCCATTCCAAAGCCGTGGCCGGTCCCACACCTCACAATCCTTAGATTTTTATTATTACTATTCCCTAATCTAGTGAAAGTCCTTGTTTCAACAAAAACTCATGGATTCTCCATATCTTCAAGGACTCTCCATAACTTCAAGGATCCATGAAAAATAATATTATAAAATAGGAAAAGGTGTGCGGGACCGGGCAACATGGCCGGCCGGCCATGCCCTAGCCGTGGTCGGTCCCACACCTTGCAATCATCAATATTTCATAATTATTATTTTTCTCAACTCGTGAAACTCCCAGATTTGGGCAAGATTCGTGATTTCTCCATATTTTTTCTCAAATATTGCTCGAATCACGAAAAACCAAAAGCCAACATGGTCAGACGGCCGGCTAGCCTCTCACAAGATTTTTAAATATTAAAATATTTTTGTTTTAGTATTTTCAAAATATTGATGAATTGAGCATACATGCTCATTCCACCAAAAAATCGAGAATTCTCGGTCAAGATGAAACTCTTCCGAAAATTCACGACATTGCTCAAACGCGCATCAGAAAATACTGGAACTCTCAGTATGGAGACACGGACATCATGGAAACACGTGCATGCATCCATGACCGACCAGGTCGTTCCTAGGGCTCGCACGAAGCTGGTCCCACATGTTTTCGCAATTCTGACCTAATTTCCTCAATTGCTCATACTGGGCCCGAACTCTCTCCAACCAACTGGAGAATCCTCCAAACGACCAACAATTGGTCACATGACCACCAAGGGACGGTCCCATGCCCCCTTCGTCGGTCCCATCTCTCATACCTAGGTTTTAAACCTAATGTTGAACCCAGCAATATTTTCAGTAAATGGTGAATCCACCATTTATTCATGATTTTTCACCAACTCTCAAACTGAGAATCCTGGTGCGTGCTCATTTGACCACTGGGCATCACATGGGCGCTCATCATCCCATGTGGTCGGTCCCTCATCACTCATGGTCAATTTTCAGCAATTCCCCAATGGATGGATGGAGTATTGACCAAAAATTAGGGTTTTGAACAAACGCTCTGTGAAACCATCATTCTGAGCACCCTTCAAACACTAATAAAATTATGTTGATCCAGCTATCAACATCTAAATTAATTACGCAATATTCGGTAATCTACCAATATTTTAATTGATATTTTATTGGGTCACGTCACCAGTAAATAATTCGCTGAATCGAGCAATACTTGCTCAATTGCACGTCAGATTATCAATAATCATTAACTTGGTGAATTGAGCAATACTTGCTCAGTTTCTCATCAAATCCTCGATATTCAGTAATTCACAGAATTGAGCAATACTTTCTCAATCGCTCAACTAGCCGGTAATCCATCATACTCACATCCCTTTACAGAACTACATGTTCAACTCATGAATTCGCTGAGCATTCATCATTCATGCTCGATTCACCGAAACTTAGACTCATTGTCTAAACAGTCAACAACTGACTAATCATAACACGTCTGCCCTGCAGACTCCACGATTTGTGAAACATCAATCACGTCACAAATGGGGGGATATCACTTAGGGTTTTGGTCTGGCGGTCTACGCCACGTGGATTCATCCACAACGAGAAATGTGCGTAAGTCGTGTAAACGGTTGAAGGAGTTAGCAAAGTAGTGGGTGCACGATCAGTCAAGTCTCCACACGACATTGAACTGACTTTACCACGATCTCCCACTTTCCCACTCTTTCACTCAAGAAACCCTCACACTTACAAGGATCAGTGGTGCTACTACTCTGACAGTATAAATAAGTCTCTGAATCCAGGATTAAAAACAACATTGACAACATTCGAACACTCGAATACACGTCTAACAGGAATTCTACGAGTAATCACTCTCAAGATTTCATCAATCTATCAGAACTTATTAGAAGTCAACAGTTCACAAATACTGCAGAAACCTTCAACACACCCACAATCCTCGATCATCACTGATTCCACACAATTCACAGCTTCCCTCCTACAGATCAACCTATCTCCCTCTTTGCGACCGAATTGACTCTGGAACGACCATTGTCTTGGTTTAGGCCGGAGTCATACAGATTTATTTCCCGAATCTAAGCACCCCCTTTGCAGCGGCGCATCTGTGTGAGGAATAACATTTTACCCGGCTGAGGAGTCTCGACATCACGCTCGTCTCTTCACTCCCCAAAAAACCGGTGACCCGTTTTTCCCCATCCACACATAGTAGTCTTTGAATACATGTAAACTAATTCTAAACTTGTTGAGAAGTGTGGTATAACCGACCCCAAGAATGAAAATCCATGTAAATATGAACTAAGGATATGTAGCGAAAACATGTCAACATACTTTGAACACGAGCCGTAACTCTTATCATTTATTGTTCAAAGATATTCCTTAGTACTCAAGGTGATCCTGTGCCGAAATAAATTAAGAATCTTCTTATTAAGGTTTTTGATTTTATATACATTAATTAGTAACAATTAATGTGTATCTCTAGAAAATTAAAATTAGTAATGTGCATTTACTAGTTGAAGATTTTCTATTGAGAGATGTCGGAAATATTGGACAAGCATTTATTGGAATTATGAAAACCGAATTTTTCCATTTCATTGCATATCTTGAGAATATTTTCGATTTTGGAAATACCTCGGTGTCCAGACATCCTTGGTCTATAAATACCTAAGTTTGCATTTCTAGCAAACTATCCTAAGAGCCTGGCAAACTTCATTTCTTGTTGTTTCTGGTGGAGTCGTCTATTCGGAGAGAAAGTATCCTAATTAGGTGAAATCTCTTGCGACCCCTGTTTTAAGACTTATGTGGGATCAAGAAACTCTACGAGTACCGTTGGTGGGAAACTAGATAATTGCAGTGTTATTAGTTTTCGATTGATTTGATTGACTAATGGTTGTTGAAACTTTGATTGCACCTAGTTCGTTTATTCTTGAGAATCTTCTCTTCTGATATAAGATTCACTCAAACTAGATCGAAGTGACGCCAGGATCTTTAGAATTGTTTGTTGATCTAAAGACATCTTGTGATAATCCATTGTTAACAGACTCCGTTCTGTGCGTGATTTATCACAAGAGATTCAAGTGGCGTTGTGCAGGTTATTGAAGATTAAAGAAGATTTGAAGACAAGGAAGATTTCTTATTGGTTTTCGTATCTTGTGAATTTGTGTGCACAAACCCTGATGAGCTGGATCCAACCAGAATTAGATTTATTCGAATGGTTATTTGTGTGAGATCAGCATTCTTAATATATCTCTTTGAGATTTATTTTGATTGAGTGTGAATCTATACTTGACTATTTCGGTAGTTAAAGTTAGATTGATCCAACCAGACAAAGGATTTTATTAGATTAAACATAAGAGACTTTGTCAACAACTCATCTATATCTTGTAGCAAAGATTGATTAGAGTGGTTACCAAACAGATTATTCCTTTGCTGTTTGGAATACGATCCAAAGGACTTGTTATTCACGTGCGTGACTCTAGAAGTCGAAGGCGCAGAGATACTGAGGGAACTAAGTAGCTAGGGGTAGTCTGCTTGGTTTCAACTATACAAAGTTGGTTTAGATTTTGTATAGCGGCTTAATTCTGAGAGTATTAAAAATTAGACTAGGTCCCGGGGGTTTTCTGCATTTGTGGTTTCCTCGTTAACAAAACTTCTGGTGTCTGTGTTATTTCTTTTTCCGCAATATATTGTTTATCTTTATAATTGACATATTACAGGTTATGCGTTAATCAATCATAGAAGATACATCCGATCTTGTTTGTTGAATACCACTTGATTGATTACTTGGGAATTTGATCTTTGAAATCACCCAAGTACTCCTACCATGAAATCAGGTTCACGGACTTGTGTGTGTAAACGTTCTTATATGATAGATAGTGAAAAAGCGGGGGTCCAACAACACCACCCAATATTTCGCTTAGCAATCTGTATGGACTAACTCCGAAATACTTTGCTAGAGAATCAACTACACAGTCAGACTCAAACTAGATTAAAGTATCTCAAGGAGTCAATATCTCTCACTTGTTTTGTTTTACTCAAGCTAAAACAATAACGAGTCTTTAATCAAACACAAGGAATAACTTGGACGGTACCAAAGACCAATATCCAAGGATCAATTAATATCAATGCAGAAAAATCCGTAAATACAGAAAAATCCCGGGACCTAGTCCAGATTGAATACACATTGTATTAATCCTCTATAGACACTAGCCTACTACAAGCTAACTTCGGACTGGACTATAGTTGAACCCCAATCAGTCTCCCACCTGTTGATGGTGGATTTAAGTTCAGGGATAAAATTGTAAAACCAAATTTATGCTGACATCCTGCAAAGGATAAAGCCACTGATAAGTGATGAATACTTTTTCACTTTACTAATTCACTTAGAATGGAGCATGTGGCAACAATCCCAGTATTCTGTGAATTAAATACACAAAATTCATCCAGGTTGAAGCACGTAGCAACAATCCCATATACACTGTGAATTTATAGCATTATTAATTAATGCGTGATTAGCCTTGTATTTCCTGTGTTGTTTCCGCAGAACCCTCATTATTGGTGCGGCATGGCGACTGAATGTTGCTCTCAGCAGAGTGACACGAATCTCCAAGTATCGATAATGAGGCATGCACGAAATACCCGTACATGCTATATCTCTCGGTGTGTTATACTAGCCCGATTGAGCATCTGGGCTGTCCATGTCAGTCTCAGAAACAATCACGACCACGCAAGTTGGCCGCATGATTTAACCAGCCTAGACGATCCTCAGCAGGAGCACGCTACCACCTTGATGACCACCAGCAGGCCCGTTTTTTCCCTGGTCGGTCGAATACATACCACGCCTCCCAAACAACCACCGAACGCCATCCTAAAGTAGGATGGTTGGGATGGTGTGGAGAAGCTTGGAGAAACTTGTACGCACAAGACTGTCAATGTCGGTCTCAAAACAGATCGCGACCGTCCAACTTCGCCCGCATGGTTGGACAACATAGATCGTCTCATGACCGGTTGGACAAGCGTTTTCCTGCAAACCGGCTGGCCCCCTTTCCACTTACTTGACCGACCTTCTCACGACCTAGCCAGGGAGGAGCAAACGCTTGCTCGAAGTTCGATCGGTGTGATGCTTTAAGGGTCACAGGAAAGTCCACTAGTGTCTTAAATTGATCACGACCATCCAACTTCACCTGCATGATTGGATGGCTTAGATCAAGCCTATGACCGTGGGACAGGTACACACATGCTCACCACCGGCTCAATGTGGGCCCCACATGGTCGGCCTCCCCAAAGGAGGAGCATAGCTTGCCAAACCGTTAGGTTGAATTCGTGTACACACGACCGATCCAAAACCCTAATTAGGGTTTGTGGCATGGTACATGTGTCGCTAATCGATCACGAGCGTCCATCTTCGCAAGCTTGGACGTAGGGTGTAGATGTAGACTTAAAAGGTCCCGAGCATGTCAACATGATCACTGTCGGCCCGTCTACATGCATGACCGATCGACCAAGGCCAACCTTGGCCGGACGTCTCGAAACGCGCGCCCGAAGTAGGCATGTCGCGCGGTTTCCAACTCCTTTGCGGCATGGGATTTCTGTTGCAAATAAATCTCAGCCGTTCCTCTTTGCCTTTCAAATTGAGTGGCTTAGATCACACTTTCATGGGACAGTGAGGTACAGACATGTACACCGGCAAGTCGTCTACACGCATGCCCGATCGGTCCTGCCTAAAAAACCTCCCATGCTTGTTTTTGACCAAGCTGAAGAGTGATGCTTGAGCACCTCTTTAAAACCCTAAAATTCCACCAACGGTCGCAGATGAGCGTCATAAGATCATCTCGTCCGTCCAACTCTACCAGCTTGGTTAGGCAGCCTGGCTAGGAGTTAAACGACTAAAGAAGCATCCCTGTGATCACTGTCCGCCACTCTTCCACATAGAGTGATCGGTCAAAGCAAGGCTCGCCCGTGCAGCCTCCATACGATCACTTGAAGATGGTTGGACGTGATGCTATTTTAAGACACTTGATCGTGACTTACTCCGTTAATCCTTAAAATAGCGATGCTTCATACATGTTGAATATATTTGATGCATTACATGCATATAATACACACGATATTTCATAAATATTGATTTCCCAAATAACTTAGTTATTTAACCTAGCACCGTATGCTACCTTCTGTGGGTCCCACGATCCACACAATCGAGACATCAAGCATGTCACAAACTGGGGGATACTTACTGGTGTATTGGTCTGGCGGTTTACAGCGTGCAGCGCGCATCGCGCCATCACAAATACGTGTCATGAAGACATGGACGATTAGTGATGATGGGAGAAGTGGGCTTAGACCTGATCGTGTGACAATCACCAGCACGACCCCACTACTCCATCACTCCACTTCCTCCACTTTCTACGAGATGAGGGTTGTGATTTATGACTTGTATAAATAGGTTCTCCTCCCTATTACCCAGAGCTGATTGCTTATATTATTGCAAGCCAGTTCGATATTATGATACAAGTCATAAACAACTAACACCTTCACAATCTCAACACCTTCTTCGCTTCCCTCCCTAAGATCAACCCCATCTCCTTCACTTTGTGACCGAAGCAAGTCTGGAACGGCCATTTCTTGGTTTAGGACAGAATTGTACAGATTGATCTATCGAATCAGAAAGCACTCCCGTGCAGTGTATTTGTTTAGGGTTTAGATTCGTTTCTCATCCACACACACCCAAATTTACCAAAAACCGCAGAAACAATTTTCACTCATAAACAATTGGCGACCACAGTGAGAGATTAGTCTCTCGGTTGTGAAGTCAATTTCTTCAATATCCAATCCCATTCGATTGATTTCAATATGGTTGGTCTTAGGACTGCCTCAACAGCCTCAAATCCCGATTATTTCTCCAACGTAGATACCCCTCCTCCCAACGGTGTATCTAATGGTATAATCAGGAGACTTCCAACATTAAGTGAGCTAGCACGAGTGCAGGAGATTCAAACAAAGAACATGGAGCTAATCAAAGAAGTGATAAACGGCATACTCGATCTCCTTGTCAAGATAACATCGGAGATGAGCGGTCTGGAGACTTCTACGCGGGGACTGGTCTCTCTCAAATCAACAACTTCACTATGAACCGGAGGCCAGTGGATCAGGAAGCGGCTTCTCTAGTATAAAGTTTGTGTGAACTTTTACACCTCTCAAAGAATCAGCGGGCGGAGACGTTTGCTGCAATTAACCAGATAGCCATGGACGTGCACCTGGCTCCTTCACGTCCAGAAGTCTTGAACGCATCAGAAACATCTGTGAATAATGTTACATTCACAGAGGACGACATGATGGAGGAAGAAGGTCACAACCAGGCCCTACATGTTACTGCACGTATCAAGGATTCAGAGTTCAGGAGGGCCCTCATCGACACAGGAGATTCTTCGAATGTGATTAATCTCAAGACTCTCAGGACAGCCAAGGTTCTCCCATGCAAGATCGTACGACAGCCTACCACAATGACAGACTTTGAAGGAAACCAGACCAGCACATGCGTGTATGCCAATATGAATTTATCAGTAGGGCCCGTTCAGTCAAAAGTGAAATTCGAGGTCATAGAGAAGGATTCGGACTATCATATGATACTAGTAAGACCATGGATTCATGGAAATAAGGTCGTCCCTTCAACGTATCACTAGTGCCTGAAGACTGTGCTGAATAAAGAAGTCATTCGTATTCCTGCATCATTGTCTCCTTACACACCAATATGCGGAGTGGAACTGTTCGAACCAAGGGAACCTCCACGGGAAGGATCAGACAAAGTCCATTGCATCCCACTCCCCATGTGGGAGTCAATCTATGAGGAGGACCGACTTGCATCATTGAGGACAGAGCTCCACGACGCACCTTTGCTGACAAGGCATTCTTCTTTATCCGGTGAAGCCGCAACCCATGTTCACACCAAGAGGGAATGAGCTTTTGTGGAAAGCCGTGACCAGAAAGGGAAGACGATATATCGATGCCGCTGTTAGCAATTAGCAGGGGAGACTGGTACCCAGTCTCTCCGCCCAGTTGAATGTTGCAAAAGCGACGATCCACAAGAAGAGGTATTGGACGCTCCGCGGCAGTTACAAGATGGCACCAACTCCACGACCGACGAGCTCGAGATCGTTAACATCGGGAATTAAGAATCTCCCAGGCCTGTATCTATCAGTTCGACTTTATCCACGGATGAACGCGCGTAGCTTTTCCAACTTCTAAAGGAGTATCAGGATGTATTCGCCTGGACATATGAGGAAATGCGTGGTTTAGATGAAAAATTGGTCACCCATCATCTACATGTCGCACCCGGATCCAAGCCGATCAAACAGTCTCCGAGGAAATTCATACACTAAGTGGAAGATCAAATCAAAACCGAAATTCAGAAGTTGCTAGCTGTCGGCTTCATCAAACCTGGATAGCTAACGTGGTTCCGGTAAAGAAGAAAAACGGACAGATCTTGTGCTTTGTGGACTTCAGAGACTTGAACAAGTACTTCCCCAAGGATGATTTTCCTCTGCATAACATCGACATGTTAGTGGATGCCACCAGTGGACACGGCATGTTCTCCTTCATGTATGGTTATAGTGGCTACAATCAGATAAGGATGTATGAGCACGATGCAAGTAAGACAGCCTTCTGAACCCCCTCTTGGCAATTTTTACTATACTGTTATGCCATTCGGTTTAAAAATGCCGGCGCAACGTATCAACGCGCTATGACGGCAATCTTCCACGATATGATGCATAAACAAGTAGAAGACTACGTGGATGATATTTTGGTCAAGTCAAGAGCTCTAGCGGACCACACGGGAGTCATACGACAAGTGTTCGATAGGTGTCGTGAATAAAAATTGAAGATGAATCCTTTGAAATGCGCTTTCGGTGTCTCTTCAGGCAAATTTCTGGGATTCCAAGTGACTGCTGAAGGAATCAAAGTGGACCCGTTCAAGACTCAAGCCATCCTCACGATGCCGCACCACAAACTGTGAAGGAACTCCAAAGCTTCATGGGAAAGGTGAACTACATTCGACGTTTTATACCTGGCCTGGCCCAGCTTGTTGCCTCATTCACCCCCTTGCTGAAGAAGGGAGCAAGCTTCATCTGGACCGCAACCCAATAGGAAGCGTTTCGAAAGATTCAACGAATATTGTCATCTCCATCCATCATGAAGTCTCCCGTCCAAGGAAAGCCTCTATGTCTATACACCGCTTTCAGTGATACCCTCGTCGGGGCTTTACTCGCTCAAGAAGACGATAAGGGAATCGAACGTCCCATATACTACTTCAGTCGAATATTGGGAGATGTTGAAATCAGATATCCCAAGGCGGAGAAAGCATGTTTATCTCTAATCCATTCCATTCAGAAGTTCAGACATTACCTGATGTCCAACAAGGTGGTACTCATATCTAAATCCGACCCTGCGAAGTTTTTGCTTTCAAAACCGGTCCTGGTGGGAAGGACGGCCAAGTGTCTTCTCCAAATGTCAGAGTTAGACATAACGTGTGCATCACCTAAAGATATCAAGGGGCAAGCAGTAGCAGACTTACTAGCAGCATTCCCTGGGGAAGGCACTACGGGGCTACACGAGGATCTTCCTGGAGAATTTCCAGACATCTCTGTTGTCGAAGAGGAAGTGTGACTGTTGTATTTTGACGGCTCTGCCACCCCTAGAAGTAACACTGGAGGAGCAGGCTTAGTCTTAGTATCTCCGACTGGGGAAGTATTCTCGCACTCCTTCAAGCTGGACTTCCAATGTACCAACAACTCAGCAGAATATGAAGCCTTCCTCATAGGGTTGTCAATAGCCAAGCAAGCAGGAGTCACGTGCCTGGAGATAAGAGGTGACTCCAAGTTACTGGTGAATCAGATGAATGGAGTATATGCATTAAAGGAGGTGACGCTATCTCCATACCGATCAGAAGCACAAAGGTTACTAAACTACTTTGCTGATGCAACCATAACCCATGTTGGTCGCAGCAACAACAAACACGCCAATTTTCTAGCAACGATGGCGTCTAAATGGAAGTTCGAAGGTTTAGAAGAAACCCTGACAGTGAAGAGGAGAACCGTAGAATCAACATGGCTTTCAAAATACAAAGACACCGAGATTTGCGATTGGCGAACTCCGATCATTCAAGAACTCAGCAGCTCACTCTCTTAAGGAAAGGTCAGTTTCAAAACCCTACAAAAATTCTTCATGCTTCATGGTGTGCTATATCATCGAAACCCGGACGGTTCCCTATCAAGATGTCTTGGGGATGATGAAGCACAGATGCAGCTTAACCGCGTTCAGGATGAAATTTGTGGACAATCACTGGTGGTAACGCTTTATCGACGACTTCAACGCCTGGGTTATTACTGGCCAGAGATGGAGACTCAATCCCGACTACTTCATAAGTCATGCTCAAATTGTCAAGTGCCACCACACCAATTGGAGGTTTTTAATGTGAGCCACACTGGGGACTGGAGAGAGCCGTACATTAGCTATCTCCGCGACGGGGCAACTCCTGTTAGCTAAAAGGATGCCGTCAAGATGAAGCAAAAGGCCAAGCGGTTCTTGTTTCACGAAGGGATCCTATATCGCGAGAGCTTCGGAGGAGATCTGTTGCGGTGCCTGGCTGGGATAGAAATCCCGGTTATGCTGAAGAAAATGCATGAAAGGGAACACCAAGGGAAGAGGAAACTGTTTCTCCATATATACGAGAAATATTATTGGCCGACCATGGAGGATGATGCAGCCGCATTTGTTCAAAGTTGCCACAAATGTTAAATCCATAGGAACCTTGTTCACGCGCCTTCCACCCCTTTACACTCGATAAGCAGTCCATGGAAATTTTACAGTTGGGGACTGGACATTATTGGAAAAATCAATCCATTGTAATCAAAGCAGCACGAGTATATCATAACCGCGACAGAGTACTTCACTAAATGGGTGGAGGCCATTCCTCTGCGAGGAACTACAGGAGAAACAATTTTGGCTTTCACTAAAGAGTATATCATTTGTCATTTTAGTGTGCCTAAGCATATTATCACTGATAGCGGCATTCCCTACGCCAACAAACAGGTTCGAGAGTTACTTGAAGAATATGGAATTAAACAAGTCTTCTCCACTATCTACTATCCTCAAGGAAACGGGCAAGTTGAGAGCACCAACAAGACGTTGATCCGGATTCTCAGTCGAACAGTACATGACAATCCTAGAGAATGGAATGACCAGTTACCGATGGCGCTATGGGCATATCGGACGTCACCTAGGAGTTCCATTGGAGTTTCTCCATACTCACTTGTTTACGATGCGGACGCAATCCTCCCAGCAGAGATCAAAATCCCATCAGCCAGGATCGTAGCGACAAGCAGGGTCCACTGAAACGAGGCTGAAGCATCTAACTCCAGAGTAGCTGAGTTGGAAACTTTGGATTTCAGAAGAAGCAAAGCAGAGGAACGCACTCAGGTGTACAGAAATAGAATCTCCAAGGCATATAACAAAACTGTGAAGCTACGTGTTTTCAAAGTGGGAGATTTGGTCTTGAAGACGGCCAAGCACATCCAGCGAAACATGTCTGCACCAAAATTCTCAACGAAATGGGAGGGTCCTTATACAATTACTAAGGCTTACAGTATCGGCTACTACAAGATCATTAAGGTGGACGGGAGCAAGTTAGAAGCAGTCATCAATGGAAAATGGCTCAAGGCATGTCATGCTTGATCATTATTCGCTTCTGTCTCATGACACGGCAATACATGCATTTATTTTCATTACACATTTGAATTATCAATTTATTCAGAGATGCATTAATGAAAAAACCCCTTTCACCAATCAAAAACCAATGCAATTTATTCTGCAAAGATGTTCAAAAAAAAATGACGTGAACGTCATTGACAATAAGAGAATACAGCTGAATGCGGCTTAGAAGAGACCATCCAACAGATTATAGTTCCTTGAGAGCATCATCTTCAATCTAGATTGATATCTGTCTGTCCTATTCTTCAAGTTCTGTTCTGCCTGCTCCACCTTATCCGATTCCGCGGCTAGAGCCTTTTCTTCTTCCAAGATAGCCTTCGCAGCAGGAACTACGTTCGCAAGGATGCCGGCTCCATCATCCTTGATGATGTCAAGACGCTGCCGCAGCGAACCCACATTGAATCCCATCGATTCACAGGTAGACACCATGTTCTCCCACTCCTCAAATTTCGATTCAGCAACGTTACGGATGGAGATATCTTCCATCTCGGCAAGCATAGGGAGAAAGCAGTTTACTGTGGTAACCAAAGAAGATGCACAGTGATGAACTACATTCCTGGTTGCAATATGGCCATACCTCCTCCATACTTTTGTGTATAAAGGCGCAAACTTCTTTCGCACCAAGAATCCGCCGACGGTTCGATAACTAGAAGATAGGAATTTCATGTGAATATAGAATGGAAGACCTGCACTGGGATATTCGTAAGAAGAGATGACCAGATCATCATCTTCAAGGTCCGCAGGAGTAAGTGTGTTTGAATTTGAAGGAGGAGGGCTGGTTAAATCATCATCATCGATCGAATACGAGCAGGAGAGTCATCGCGAAGCTGTTCATCCTGAACCTCAGATGATCGTGCGCGTTTAACAGAAGAGCCTGGGTGGTACGAAGAAGATGATTTGTTGTTGTTTGACATGATGAAGAGATGGATTTTCTGCAAGAAAATCCTATCAACAAAAGGCGGTTTTAAAACCCCTGCGCATGTGTCGAGAAAACCCTAGAGAAAGGTTGAATCGGCTGCAACAAAGCTTATCCGATGAATAAGGCCTCAACGCCGACCAAGTCGTACTTTTCTCCCAAACCCTAATCAGGTTTGACCAGCTCCAAGACAACACCTGGCGATGTATATCTAAACGGTATATATGTATTTACTTTAGCTCGGTCATTTCTATATGCAAATTTGTCACCATCTCATGCCTACCCCACAATGATGCAACCATTATGTGCTAGGCAGGGGACTTAATGTTGATGGTGGATTTTAGTTCAGGGCTAAAATTGTAAAACCAAATATATGCGATGGCATCCTGCAAAGGATAAAGCCACTGATAAGTGATGAATACTTCTTCACTTTACTAATTCACCTAGAATGGAGCATGTGGCAAAAATCCCAGTATTCAGCGAATTAAATACACAAAATTCATCCAGGTTGGAGCATGTAGCAACAATCCCATATACCCTGTGAATTTATAGCATTATTAATTAATGTGCGATTAACCTTGTATTTCCTGTGATGTTCCCGCGGAACCCTCATTATTGGTGTGGCATGACGACTGAATGTTGCTCTCAGCAGAGTGACACGAATCTCCAAGTATCGATAATGAGGCATGCACGAAATACCCGTACAGGCTACATCTCTCGGTGTGTTATACTAGCCCGATTGAGCATCTGGGCTGTCCATGTCAGTCTCAGAAACAATCACGACCACGCAAGTTGGCCGCATGATTTAACCAGCCTAAACGATCCTCAGCAGGAGCACGCTACCACCTTGATGACCACCAGCAGGCCCGTTTTTTCCCTGGCCGGTCGAATACATACCACGCCTCCCAAACAACCACCGAACGCCAGCCTAAAGTAGGATGGTTGGGATGGTGTGGAGCAGCTTGGAAAAACTTGTATGCACAAGACTGCCAATGTCGGTCTCAAAACAGATCGCGACCGTCCAACTTCGCCCGCATGGTTGGACGGAAAGATCGTCCCATGACCGGTTGGACAAGCGTTATCCTGCACACCGGCGGGTCCCCCTTTCCACTTACTTGACCGACCTTCTCACGACCTATCCAGGGAGGAGCAAACGCTTGCTCGAAGTTCGGCCGGCGTGATGCTTTAAGGGTCACAGGAAAGTCCACTCGTGTCTTAAATTGATCACTACCATCCAACTTCACCTGCATGATTGGATGGCTTAGATCAAGCCTATGACCGTGAGACAGGTACACACATGCTCACCACCGGATCAATGTGGGCCCCACATGGTCGGCCTCCCCAAAGGAGGAGCATAGCTTGACAAACCGTTAGGTTGAAGTCGTGTACACACGACCGATCCAAAACCCTAATTAGGGTTTGCGGCATGTTACATGCGTCGCTAATCGATCACGAGCGTCCATCTTCGCAAGCTTGGATGGAATGTGTAGATGTAGACTTAAAAGGTCCCGAGCATGTCAACATGATCACCGTGGGCCCATCTACACGCATGACCGATCGACCAAGTCCAACCATAGCCGGACGTCTCGAAACGCGCGCCTGAAGCAGGCATGTCGCGCGGTTTCCAATTCCTTGGCGGCATGGGATTTCTGTTGCAAATCAATCTCAGTCGCTCCTCTTTGCCTGTCAAATTGAGTGGCTTAGATCACACTTTCATGAGACAGTGAGGTGCAGACGTGTACACCGACAAGCCGTCTACACGCATGCCCGATCGGTCCTGCCTAAAAAACCACCCATGCTTGTTTTCGACCAAGCAGAAGAGTGATGCTTGCGCACCTCTTTAAAACCCTAAAATTCCACCAACGGTCGCAGATGAGCGTCATAAGATCATCTCGTCCGTCCAACTCTACAAGCTTGGTTAGGCAGCCCTGGCTAGGAGTTAAACGACTAAAGAAGCATCCCCATGATCACCGTATGCCACTCTTCCACATAGAGTGATCGGTCAAAGCAAGTCTCACCCATGCATCCTCCAAACGATCACTTGAAGATGGTTGGACGTGATGCTAAGACACTTGATCGTGACTTACTCTGTTAATCTTTAAAATAGCGATGCTTCATACATGCTGAATATATTCGATGCATTACATGCATTGAATACACACGATATTTCATAAATATTGATTTCCCAAATAACTTAGTTATTTAACCTAGCACCATATGATACCTTCTGTGGGTCCCACGATCCACACAATCGAGACATCAAGCATGTCACAAACTGGGGGATACTTACTGGGGTATTGTTCTGGCGGTTTACAGCGTGCAGCGCGCAACGCGCCATCACAAATACGTGTCAGGAAGACATGGACGGTTAGTGATGATGGGAGAAGTGGGCTTAGACCTGATCGTGTGACAATCACCAGCACGACCCCACTACTCCACTTCCTACGAGACGAGGGTTGTGCTTTATGACTTGTATAAATAGGTTATCCTACCTATTTCCACGTCGGAAAAGACAGAAATCAAGTGTTGATACAACGTATTCAAATACCCAGAGCTGATTGCTTACATTATTGCAAGCCAGTTCGATATTCTGATACAAGTCATAAACAGCCAACACCTTCACAATCTCAACACCTTCTTCGCTTCCCTCCCTAAGATCAACCCCATCTCCTTCACTTTGTGACCGAAGCAAGTCTGGAACGGCCATTTCTTGGTTTAGGCCAGAATTGTACAGATTTATCTCTCGAATCAGAAAGCACTCCCGTGCAGTGCATTTGTTTAGGGTTTAGATTCGTTTCTCATCCACACACACCAAATTTACCAAAAATCGCAGAAACAGTTTTCACCCATAAACACCACCGATCCAAGGTACTGTTTTACTCCTACGCCTCTGATCCCAGCAGGATACTGCGCACTTGATTCCCTTAGCTTATCTCACCCACAACTAAGAGTTGTTGCAACCCAAAATCGCATACTTGATAATAAACAAATATGTCTCACACAAAAAAGTTTATCAAAGGATAAATCTGTCTCCCACAGAAAAACCCTAGGTTTTGTTCCGTCTTAAGATATAAAATCAAGGCGAACAGGAACCAATTGATAATCCGGTCTTATATTCCCAAAGAACATCCTTGATTAATCAATAACCTCTCAACAATCCTTCTTGACTACACAAGCGGTTTGTCGAGGAATCACAAACAGTGAGACGAAGATGTTTGTGACTTCTTTATCTTGCCTATCGGAGAACTCTCACGATCTCAAGCCAATCAAAGATTGTACTCGTACGATAGAAGATGCAAGATCAGATCACACAACTACGATAAAGTAGTATCGGTCTGGCTTCACAATCCCAATGAAGTCTTTAAGTCGGTAACCTGGTTTTAGAGAAGAAAACCAAAGGTTAAAGGAGAATCGACTCTAGCGAGCGCACTAGTATCACACATACGTGTGGGGATTAGTTTGGCACAATGCTAGATGTCTCCTTTATATAGCCTTCAAATCAGGGTTTTGCCTTAGTTACAAAGCATTCCATATTCACCGTTAGATGAAAACCTGATTTAGATTCAAGCTAATATTTCTCAACTGTTAGATCGAAAACTTAGCTTGTCACACACACTTGGGTAGACGTTTACTGGGTTTGTGAAAACCATGCCCAAACGTGTAAGTGTATGTTGGTTCAACATAGTAACCCAAAAGGTTAACTATATGAGTATTTCATATTAACCTAGTTCTTCTTCACCATAACTAGTTCAATTGACTCAAATGAACTAGTTGGAGAGTTGTTCAATTGCTATGAGATCTTATGTAACTACACAAGACATAATTGAAACCAAGATGATTCGATTCGATGAATCGGCTCATGAAATTTATAGCCACGGTTTGCATAAGCATTCCTTAGTAATTTAAGTTTCATGTTCAGAGCCCATATTTAGATTATAACCACTTAAGCTCACAAACAAGTTCGCGGACTTAAGGCAACCGGCAGAGTTTTCCAAACTCAGCAGAAAATCTCGGCAAAGAGACTTCCGCCAGTTCGCGGACTAAACACGCAAACGAGTTTTTGGAAAATCCCAGCAAAAATTCTCGTTTAGAGAACTTTCTTCAGTTCACGGACTGAGTTCGCGGACTGGGTTCGCGGACTTGGCAAAGCCAATTACTTCGGTTTCTCTCAATCAACAAAGTTCGAAAACTTCGGATTAAGGAACACATGGTTATATAATCTAAACTCTCATTCTAATCATTGAGACATTCTCAGAGGACGTTATATAATCGTTATTCACAGACCGTTTCACGTCAGAGCAATTCTCAAATTAATTAAAACTTTTCATGACTTTCGTCACTAGGTGAAGATAAACTTGATCAAAGCGAAACGCTTTACCAACACGCGATTTCGAGAAAAAGATAAGTAGTGAATACTCAGCTCAAAATATCAAATGTGTATGATCCAGTCTATATAGTATACGACTTTTTGTCTCATAAGAAGTAGGAGATAGAATATATAGACTTTTGAGTGATAGATAAGTTCAAGTCTCCACATACCTTTTTGTTGATGAAGTTCCACGGTTCCTTGTGTAGATCTTCGTCGTTGTATGATGAATCACCATGAAGTCCTTGAGCTCAACTACACTTTTCTATCCTAGTCCGAGACTTAGCTATAATAGACTAGAAATCAAGACTCATAGTTTTAATCACTAACATTGAAAAACATGCTTGATATAAAAACGCATGCGAGGTCGACCGAGTTATGCTCTAACAATCTCCCTCTTTTTCAATTTTAGTGACAAAACTATTAATACATATGGAATACAAAAAAGATAAACTTTAGTGGATCCTATTCCATAGTCTAATCTTCAACGTTCCTTGAAATCTTCGTCCTTCCAAGTACTCCAATGATCCCAAAGGTTGTAAGTTTAGCACCACCGTTGTTGAAGATCCGTATCTATAACAATGAGAGAAATCGAAATTCTCGATCATTATTATACAATATCATAGTATCATTATATAACATCAAAGTCCAATTGCATCATGACTTTAACAACAATACTATGGTGATATGTATCACTCCCCCTTAGTCAATACTCCATCTCGATCATGGAAACCACTCCCCCTTACACAATGATCTGAAAACCATATGTATTTGTAGTGTGAACTACATTATTTCTCCCCCTTTTTGTCAATAAAATTGGCAAAGGTAAAACAACGGGATCATAATGAAATTTTCACAAGAGACATTTCATAGACTAAAAGAAAAAAATACATATCAACTTAATTTAGATGCAATCATAAAGCAGAAGCTAAATGCATTCATCAAGGAGTTTTAAGATACAAGATAACCCCTATAAAATTCCACAGCCGCACACCCCGCAAGATATTACCATGAAGCATAAGTTCAAAAGAACTCTCCCCCATTTGATGTCATTCCCGAAAGAACAAGAAGAGCGACCTTAATTTCGAAAGAAAATAAGGATTTTTTAATTGGACACCAAAAACCATGGAACTGATTTTCTATATCCAAAACTCAACCAAATTAATCACAAGTAAACCCATGATTAATTTAATTGGAATACGCAACTAAATCAAACCACAAAAGTGATCAATTTAATTTATTATGCTCAACATAAGAAAACTGACGGAGCTACGACTAAGATAACCACACGGAGATGACTACCTTAATCGTTCATATACTCAACATAAGGAAAACCTTACGGAATATACGACTACATCAACCAATAGAACATGATTAGTATAGCCGTTCATATACTCAACACAAGAACTTGTGGAATATATGAAAATTCAACTAGATTAATTACAAGAGAACCTCTAATTAATATAATTGGAATACACAACCAAACTAATCACCGAAGCAATCAATTTAATTGTCAAAAGATTTTGCTCGACAAAAGAAGACTTTCAGAGCAAATAACTAAATAACCAATCAAGATGATTAATTTAGTTCATAATGCTCAACATATAGCATCTTACGGAACAATCAACAAAGCCAATAAGAATAATCGACTTAGTTGTAAGGTGCTCAACATAAGACACACAATGGAGCCTTCACGGTAAAACATAACAAAATGGATCAATGAAGATCAATACCGTGGATAACATACAAGGATCTATTCTACTTTCCATCACTATTTGCATAACGACATAATAGACTTTATCCTTGTCGGAAAAAAATTTCATCTTATTTTCCATCAATTACATGACTGCATAGGCATAACTTTTGTAATTGTCAAAAGTCCATTCGTCCTTTCATCAATACGAATATCAATTTATGAACGGCTTTACTTTAGACACAATATGGGACCTTCAAGTTCACGGACGCAAACAATACATATCCTATAAAAATATTGCAATATTTCAAAACAGATTAACACTGCAATAATATCATCCTCCAAATATTTTAAGAATTTAAAACCCAATAAACCTAAAACATTGAAGATGAAAATCATTGGACATAGCTATGTGTAATCACAATAGTGGCTATTCCAAACTCTAGTAATCCTTCTCAAAAACAAGAATAAATTCTCATAAGAAGTTTCCTAGGCATCAAGGCAAACTCGTAATGCACATATAAGATGATTTGTCCTCAGAGGATAGAATCAATCTTTTTCGCCCGGATTTACACCAAGAATAGCTACCACAGGCGTATAAAAAGATTTTCTTAGCAAAGAAGAACATACAAAGTCAATAATGACCATGCAACATAGTTCACATAGGATGATTGTGAACATTCAAGAATTCCATAGCACTGTGTACTACTTTCCATTCTTGAACTTCCTTCTTTGTGATTCACCAACAACATTCTTGTAAAAACTACAAATTATCTTAAAAGAGTAGTACTCCAAGAATCCAAGTGCCCAAGTTCAAGAGAAGTGGAACAAGTGCAACGAAATGAAGCAAAATACTCAAAAGAGTCAGGAAAAATACCAATCCTAAGTCATTCAAATTAAAGGTTTCTCATCTCCATTTCGAAGATAATTCAAAGAGGAAGAGAGTGCAAAAAGAATGAGGTCAATCCTACTTCGGACGAAGAAGTTACGGCCGAAACAAGTTTACCGAATATCGACGTCAAGTACGCATACGGGTTTGCAAACGAATTTTCGTATCCTGGAGCAGTTTGCAGACGGGGTTTGCGAACTTAAACCCCTGGATTTTGGTTTTAAATGATGTTATGCACCCTTGGTAAGTGTACTATGAAGTCCAAACATCCCGAACTAATGTTTTCAAACCTAAACATTTAAGAACCTTAAACACAGATCAAGTTAGGTAGAAATGAACGATAAGCAAGATTATTATAAGTATTCTAAGCAAATAAAAGTACAAACCTTGCTCAAGTTTATAGACATACCTTTTTAGATGAATCAAATCGAATTCTACCGTCTTACCGAACATAATTTGTGTGCCCTAATTCTTGTGCTTCCCTCACCGTATACAAAGCAGGGCATTCCTTGGTGAAGATGCACTTACAACACAATAAAGTTATGTTGGGGTGAACAATGTCTTGCTCACCACAAGTGACCTTTGGATTATCATGAAAGAGATCACTTTTAGAACCTTTCACATCCAATTCCATTTTCCCAAAAAACTTGTTAAGTTCCAACATCATGGATATTGCCTTCTCCATAGTCATGGAATTTTCTGGGAGATCATTCCTTTTCACACTCAAAACATCATCGACTTTCTTTGGTATCCACTTCTGAGTGCGTTTAGGAACAATTGGAACCTTCTTCCCATTACTCTCTTCTAGAATTCTCGGAAGAGAATTGGATTGACTATTCTTTTGCAAGTTAGTCTTTCTCCAGTTGGGAGCATCGGATCTTTTCTTCGTCTGTACGAAGTTATCCTTTTGATAACCATTACGATTGTGAAAAGGATTCGTACGACGTTTATAGGAAAATCTAGGTTTATCATAGCACTGATTCCCTTGCATAAAGGTTGGACAATTACAACTTGTAACGTTAAGAGGATCAGTCTTAACGTATAATATTGGTTTCACAACTTCTTGTGATGCCCAAACAAGAACATCATGAAGTTTCTCATTCCTTATACGAAAACGACATCTCCTTTCCAGGTGACCTTTATTTCCGCAATAGTGGCAAACATAAGGAATGTTTTTACCTTGATCCATGTGTGTTGTCTTTGGAGGTTGATAAACTTTGTTCTTTTGAACCTTAACTGCAGGTGAAAGTATTTCACTTTTGCCATCAGCGGAAACCTTTTGTTGAGAAGAATCATTAGCCTTGACAAATTTCACCTCTTTGCTAATACTTGGAGCATTTATTCCCTTATAGCCCAATCCTCGTGTATCACGATGGTTTCTATTTGCTCCTAGCATAGTGGTTAATTTGCTTGAACTAGTATTGAACTTTTTCAAATCACCTTCCAACATCTTGATTTTATCAAGAGCAGCAGCTAAATGAGCCTCAAGGCGTTTTTCTCGAGCGACACAAGCACTTTCTCTGTCATCAAAACTAATTTGTTGAGAGTTAAACCTTGCTTCAGATTCTGCAAGTTTCTCTTCCAACAAAAAGTACTTTTGATAAAGTATCACATTCAAGTGACTTCACACGTAGGTTTTCCTCAGAATCCTTGAGGATCGATTCGCAAGAACGATTCGAAAAATAAACACCTGCGTAACATCTTCTCAATTTCTTGTTTTCTCGACAGAAAGGAATCAGAAGAGGTGAGACATGAGAAGTTGTAATCTTCTTCATTTTCCATGAATCCAAAAACTTAACATACTCTGAGACTTCCTCATCAACAGCTCTATCAATATCTGAATCACCTTCATCAGAAAGTTCATCCAACTGTTCTTCTAGGAGAGTTTCCCAATCAACAGTTTTTACATCAAGAGAATGTTTAGATATTGACTTAGATGTGACAGTTCTCTTAGGTGAATCCAAGCTTTTAGAATCATCTGGTAATTTCTGAACTGGTACGTTATTAGAGATAGACTCGTCCATAATCAGATTGCTACAAACACAGACTTATAAGGTCTTTAACGTGTTTGCCTGCTCTGATACCAATTGAAAAAGCGGGGGTCTAACACCACCACCCAATATTTCGCTTAGCAATCTGTATGGACTAACTCCGAAATACTTTGCTAGAGAATCAACTAGACAATCAGACTCAATCTAGATTAAAGTATCTCAAGGAGTCAATATCTCTCACTTGTTTTGTTTTACTCAAGCTAAAAAAATAGCGAGTCTTTAATCAAACACAAGGAATAACTTGGACGATACCAAAGACCAATATCCAAGGATCAATCAATATCAATCAACAACCAAAGGTTGGATTTCCAATTGATGATCTTAACGCACAACCTGTATTATTTCAATTATATAAAATATAATGCGGAAAATAAATAACACAGATACCAGAAGTTTTGTTAATGAGGAAACCGCAAATGCAGAAAAACCCCGGGACCTAGTCCAGATTGAATACACACTGTATTAAGCCGCTATAGACACTAGCCTACTACAAGCTAACTTCGGACTGGACTATAGTTGAACCCAAATCAGTCTCCCTCCGATCCAAGGTACATTTGTACTCCTACGCCTCTGATCCCAGCAGGATACTGCGCACTTGATTCCCTTAGCTGATCTCACCCACAACCAAGAGTTGTTGCAACCCAAAATCGCAGACTTGATAATAAACAAATCTGTCTCACACAGAAAAGTCTATCAAAGGATAAATATATCTCCCACAGAAAACCCTAGGCTTTATTCCGTCTTAAGATATAAAATCAAGGTGAACAGGAACCAATTGATAATCCGGTCTTATATTCCCGAAGAACAACCTAGATTAATCAATCACCTCTCAACAATCCTTCTTGACTACACAAGCGGTTTGTCGAGGAATCAAAAACAGTGAGACGAAGATGTTTGTGACTTCTTTATCTTGCCTATCGGAGAACTCTCACGATCTCAAGCCAATCAAAGATTGTACTCGTACGTTAGAGTATGCAAGATCAGATCACACAACTACGATAAAGTAGTATTGGTCTGGCTTCACAATCCCAATGAAGTCTTTAAGTCGTTAACCTGGTTTTAGAGAAGAAAATCAAAGGTTAAAGGAGAATCAACTCTAGCGAGCGCACTAGTATCACACAGACGTGTGTGGATTAGTTTTACACAATGCTAGATGTCTCCTTTATATAGCCTTCAAATCAGGGTTTTGCCTTAGTTATAAAACAATCCACATTCATCGTTAGATGAAAACCTGATTTAGATTCAAGCTAACATTTCTTAACCGTTAGATCAAAAACTTAGATTGTCACACACACTTGGGTAGACGTTTACTGGGTTTGTGAAAACCATGCCCAAACGTGTACGTGTATGTTGGTTCAACATAGTAACCCAAAAAGTTAACCATATGAGCATTTCATATTAACCTAGTTCTTCTTCACCATAACTAGTTCAATTGACTCAAATGAACTAGTTAGAGAGTTTTTCAATTGCTATGAGATCTTATGTAACTAAACAAGACACAATTGAAACAAAGATGATTCGATTCGATGAATCGGCTCATGAACTTTATAGCCACGGTTTGCATAAAGCATTCCTTAGTAATTTAAGTTTCATGTTCAGAGAACATTTTTAGATCATAACCACTTAAGCTCACAAACAAGTTCGCGGACTTAAGGCAACCGGCAGAGTTTTCCAAACTCAGCAGAAAATATCGGCAAAGAGACTTCCGCCAGTTCGCGGACTAAACACGCAAACGAGTTTTTGGAAAATCCCAGCAGAAATTCTCGGTAAAAAAACTTTTGTCAGTTCAAGGACTGGGTTCGCGGACTTGGCAAAGCCAATTCCTCCGATTTCTCTCAATCAACAAAGTTCGAAAACTTCGGATTAAGGAATACATGGTTATGTAATCTAAACTCTCATTCCAATCATTGAGACATTCTCAGAAGACGTTATATAGCCGTTATTCACAGATCATTTCACGTCAGAGCAATTCTCAAAGTAATTGAAACTTTTCATGACTTTCGTCACTAGGTGAAGATAAACTTGATCAAAGTGAAACGCTTTACCAACACACGATTTCGAGAAAAAGATAAGTAGTGAATACTCAGCTCGAAATTGCAAATGTGTATGATCCAGTCTATATAGCATACAACTTTTTGTCTCATAAGAAGTAGGAGATATAATATATAGACTTTTGAGTGATAGATAAGTTCAAGTCTCCACATACCTTTTTGTTGATGAAGTTCCATGGTTCCTTGTGTAGATCTTCGTCGTCGTATGATGAATCGCCATGAAGTCCTTGAGCTCAACTACACTTTTCTATCCTAGTCCGAGACTTGGCTATAATAGACTAGAAATCAAGACTCATAGTTTTGATCACTAACATTGACAAACATGCTTGATATAGCAACGCATGCGAGGTCGACCGAGCTATGCTCTAACAGATAGAGATATAACTCTAAATATTCTTTCTTGATTGAGATTCATTAAGTTGAACTCTCGGAATTATATTTGAGTTTGTCCATAAAGATTGCCTAAGAAAAAGTTGGTGGTGCATTTTGGTACCCCCGCGTTTTCAACAACGTCGTATCTTTGAAAAATAACTAAAGCATTAATCTTTTCATTATTACCATCTACAACTTTATTATAAGTAATATCTTTTGTTGTTGATGCGTATAACTTATTACACATCTTCCCCCAAGAGCAATCTATCATTAATAAACAATAATCACGAATAAGCATATGAATTAGAAGAGATAGATACTTAAGATTAGAATTTGGTGGTGACAATCCACCCAATATATGATTGGTAACATTGGTTATTCTATCTTAATATTGGACTAGTCGACGAATGAAGATGTCAAGATGTTGAAGAAATTCGTGTTCATTATACATATGGTGAAAATGAGGAGTAAAAATATAATCAGATTGATGTTCTGCTATTGAAAAAAAATCTACAATAAAATTGTTGAAAAGTTTGAAAAATATTAAACTCAGAACTTTTGGAGAAAAATAAAGATTGTAAAATAAAACTTATAGATCTAAAATTTATATGTAAAGAGAAAGAAAGTGAAAAGATGTGAGCGCCTTACCTGGTTTATTATCTCCACTAAATTTATCATATTTATGACAGATAGAGAGTAATGGCCAGGGATCCACTAATAAAAGCTTTTGACAAAATAATTTAACCATAGGATCATATATCTCTGACGGCTACTATTTTTGATTACATGGCACAAATTTTAGTTTTAGGTTGTGTTTGGCGGCGAAAAAAGATAGGATTTATAAAAATCAAAACTCAATATATATAATTGTCACCTTCTTATACAATTCTGCTCTCCTCGACCTACTGTTGAAAACTCTTACCCTAAGTGAAATAAAGAAAAGCCCGCCATAAGCGTAGACCCTCATGTCCCAAATAGCGTCGCATATTCAAAGTGAAACCAAATTAGATATAATTAAAATGTTATATGATCAGAAGAAACTTTAGATGATGTTTTGGTTGAGTAACCATGTTGTCTGCACTCTGGACTCATATTTATATTAATGATTTTAAATAGTGAGGAGGTCTCAAAGAGAACTTCATTTAGGCATGTGATGTCAATCATGATAAAAAAATCACAGAAAAAATTGAATACCAATCGAATTTTCAAACTTCCCCTTGAATTCAAGCTCTGATATATATCTAATGATGATCAAACATAATTTATTTCTAGTTATGCGTTTTATACACAATTGATCACATAAGAAAATTATAAATCATCATCAAGTATAAATAAATAGGGGTAATGTATTTCATTAAAATTTTAATAAGATGTAGGTTAAGCCAGATGATGGATATCCAAGTTTTTTAGTAGAAGACGAAGGATATTAGGATAACATTAGGTTTGGTTTAGATTTTTAGTAGAAGATGAAAAAATCACAACCAAACACATATACCGGTAATATATTTTGTGACATGTCATCAAAAATATATGCGGTCTGATATCAAAGATCATACAGTTAACGAGTTTTGTCATAAAATTTTGTCAAAACATATTGTTAACCGATCCCGACCCTAGAGTAATAAACCACTACCACTAGTCATAAAGGACACTATTTAAAAAGGGTGAAAAAGATCTAGTTAAACTTTTCGGTTTCCGAAAAGGGTAAGGAAATCACAATTTAAACTCTTCAATTTTCAAGAAGGGTAAGGAACACACTCCACATCGAAAACTGTGATAATAATTAAGCAGCAGTAAATTTGTATCTCTTTTGAGCAAACGACTAATATTCCAGAAATGAATAATAATTGAATGCCTAAAATTGGTACTTGTCAATAAATCAGAATATGTGGAGAAAATATTACCTAGACCACTAACTGACAGTATAATATCTTTATCAAAAGATATCCCTTCTTTTGAGGGAAAAAGAGATATATCAGATCAAATTAGAGACCTAAAGATCTAAGACCTGGGTTATATTGCACATCTAATAACTCGCGAGATTGGGGTATATCCAGATTAATTGGAGTATACCAAATAAAGCAAAATAGGGTTATTAAGAAGTAAAATTCAAAGCCTCTTAGCCCAATGTTTTTGAAAATGGCTAAATTACTTCTAAGTGATTAGGACTAATTCAAACTTATGAATGTTGTTTGAAAAATTTAAATCTAGTTAAATTTAACATAAGAATCTTGTTAGAAGAAATTTTGGAAAGTTTTTGGTTTTTGAGAATTTCATAACGAAAATGACTTACTCTAGCCAAACACTTCTCAAGATGGATTGAATATGATTTTGTTGGTTTATGATCGCATGAATTTCAAAATTCAGCCTATGAAATCTAAAAAAAAAAACACGTTGACTAAGCATTTTTAGAATTCAGTACATGAAAAGTTGACATGCTCCACTAAAATAAAGCGTGCCGACTAAACTCAGTCTGCATGCTTGACTGAAACAAAACACGCTGACCAAATTTAGCCGGCATCTCAACAGGAAAGGCGTAAAGATTGATCAAGTTTAGTAATTCACCAATTGAATCATAAAATTATAACCTTGTGTAGGTGTGTAATTGATTCTAATTTCTGAATTAAGAAATAGGATCTTCGTTGGCGTCGGCTAAGATATACGCATCATCATTGGCAGTCTTGCCGCGAATAATACTCAAAAGATGCCCTAGTACGGGGAGCAGTTGTAGCGTTGTATCTTTGAAAAATAGCTAAATCAGTGATCTTTTGATAGCCACCATTTACAACTTTATTACAAGCAATATCTTTTGTCGTTGGCGCACAAAACTTGTTACAATCTTCCAAGAGAGCAATTTATCATTAATAAATAATCATGAGTAAACTGATGAATTGGAAGAGACAGACGCTTAAGATGAAAATCTGATATTAACAATCCACCCAATATATGATTAAAAACATTAGCTACTCTATCTTTGTATGGCACTGTTGAATGAATGCAGACATAAATACGTTAAAGAAATTGGTGTTCATCATATAGGTTGTGAAAAGGAGTAGTAACAACATAATCAAATTGATGTTCTGTTAGTGAAAGAAAAGGTGGAAAATAAGAAAAACTTCTGCAACTAAACTGTTGAAGAGTTTGGAAAAGCTATAAAAACTTTAAAACTCAGAATTTTGGGGAAAAAAGAAAGACTGTAAAACAAAATTTACAAATCTAAACTTTTTATATAAAGAAAAAGAAAGTGAAAATACATGGCTTCCTTAGCAAGTCCACTATCTGCATCAAATTTAACATACATATGACATAAAGGGTATAACTCACTACCATCATTCGTAAAAGACACAATTTAAAGGGTGAAGAGAACTTGTTTAAAATTTTCGGTTTCCGAGAAGGGTGAGGAAATCACAAATTAACCTCTTTGATTTATGAGAAGGATGGAAATACACCGCACATGGAAAACTATGCTAATAATTAAGATACAGTAACTTCTTATTTCTCTTAAGAAAACGCCTAATATTTCTTAAAGGAATAATTATAGAACTCCTCAAATTGATAGTTGTTAATCGATCAGTACATGTGAAAAAAATATTACCTACACCACTAACTGACAGCTCAATATCTTTATCGAAAAATATTCGTTCTTTTGTAGAAAGGAGAGATATATCAAATCAGATCAGAGTCCTAATGATCTAAGATCTTGGTTATATCACCCATATAATATTTTATCTCAAAAAATTGCATCTTACATCTGAAATGAGTTGTAAATGATTAAATTCATAAAATCATATCTCGTATCTAATATTTTATCTCAAAAAGATCTCATATATGGGATGAGATGTTTAAGCATAGATGAACTGCGAAAGGAATAAAATACCTAGTTTAAATAAAATAAAGTATAAGTCTTACTTTTAAATAAATCATGGGAAAATACATAGATGACAAAATTTAATATCTACCAATAACTGACAACTATAGGGCATATCTCGATAACCAATATCAAATACGTGCATACCTGAAGGTTATGACTTGATCATGTGCAAGGCATGAAGACAACTACCAAAACCTGTGTTTTAGAGCGGGATGAAGACAAGACCCGTAGTTGTAAGGGGCTAAGACCAAGAGATCGAGACCTGTAGCTAAGATTATAACAAGGAAATAGAATCAAATTCAGGTCAAGGTAGTTACTTTATGAGAAAGTAATTCTAGTGGAACATGACGTCCCCTCCACGTAGTCTAAAGCGGTCCCTCATATGATATACCTTCAGTGTGATAGCCACGGTTGTATATATATATATAGAAAATATAATCTTGTAAACAAGTACATTATATCCAAACTATCTTGATCAATAAAGAATTTACACTTTTGGTGTTGTCTGTCTCTCTTATTGTTCTCTGAACTATTATTCAATACCGACCTAAAAGATAGTCATTATACAATTACTTGATTAGAACAAGGTAATCAACAAGAAAGATCTAAATATTGATCAAGTTCTGTAGTTCACCAATTGAATAATCAAATGACAACATTTTGTAGATACACAATTGATTCTAATTCCTAAATATATAGAAATACACATCTTCATTGGCGCCGCTAAGATATACGCATCTTCATGTTAGAAATAACACTTCCTAAAAATTTCATTAGGTTAGAATAGGAAGTCTAGAAATGTTAATACATACAAGTATTACTTTGAATACCTAAAGATTCTGAAAACGTATCGACATCAACGAAAATATCATCCTTCTACTTGAGGTTAGTAATACAAGACTTAACTTGTTTCTATTTCTATCTACATTATTTTCAAGTCGTTTAGATTGAAAAAATAACATGCAAATATATATATATATATATATATAACTCTAGTACTAGAGACTTGATCATTTTATTATGATCAAAGTGTCAAGGAAGAATATATACCAAACTTGTGTATATTGAATTACGAAGTACAACACCTATCTTTTGACTTCGTAATACGACATACATAATATGTTTGTAACTTATTACTAAATTGTGTAATGAATTTAGGATTCATTTCATTCCTAGAAACTATGTTTGATTATATGTATTTAAGGAAGTAAACTTACGAACCTTGTTTTATAGTTGAAAGAAATCAACGCATTGGTGGTCTGGTTACTATTGGGTATCAATTGCAGGACTGATCCCTACTTGGGGATCTCTAGCAGAACCGATCCCTACCTATTGGGGATCTATAGTAGGACCGATCCTCATGGAAAAACCGATTTCCGATCTCACGTATACTTTATGGTTGTGTGATTTTGGAAGTTGGGTTTGAAAAATAGGAAAGTTCAAGATGTCAACATTATTAGTAATTTGAACATGTGTATAAATCTTATCTTTTATTTTTCAAAGATATTCGTTGATACTCAGGGTGATATCCCAAACCGAAATATTTAAGAATCTTTGTTAAGATTTTCGAATATGTATGTTTTATTTTTCCAGCAAGTAAAACATATCTCTGGAAGTTATATTAGTATAATTGTATACCAACTAATATTGAGTTGTAATCCAAGAGGGATTTCGATATTACAGTTGGATATTGGTTGGAATTAGAGAAAACCGAAAATCGATGTTTATTACATATCTTGAGAATATTTTCGGTCATGGAAATTCTTTGGTGTCCAAACTACTTTCGGAATAAATAGTGAAGTTTTTTCTTCATACAAACTTATACTGAGTAATGCACTTAATTTTGTAGTCATTGTCGTGACCAACTAATAGTATTACTTATAATATTATATTGGAGAGGATAGTAACCTAATTAGGTGAATCTCTTATGTCCACTAGTTAAAGATTTCTTTGGGATCAAAAAGCGTCTAGATAGTACCATTAGTGGAAAACTAAAATTGTATTATTATTTTAGTTTTCGGTTATTGATTTGATTGACTAACGGTGGTTGAACCTTGATTGCACCTAATTTTTCTATTCTGAGAACCTTCTGTTCTGATATAATTAAGGTCACTCGAACTAGATCAAGGATCGACATAAATCAATCTATTTTTAGATCTGAAGATAGGCTTGTGAGTATCCATTGTTAACAGACTCTGTTATGTGCGTGATCCATCACGGGAGAATTAAGTTTGTTTGTACAGGCACTTTGAAAACATTGGGGATTTGAAGACAAAATTTCTTATTGGTTGTGTATATTTGTGATTTACTTCATGCACACGCTTGATCAGACGGGATCAGACTAGACTTTGTTTATCTTCGATAGACATCTTATCTGCTAGTCGTGTTTGATCCGAGAACTATCATTTGGTGGTACTAGACTTAGTAAATCTTACCCAACAAAGGAGTTTGTTAGATTAAACGGAAGAGCCTTTGTTGAACTCAATATATAATCTATGATTCACTTATTGATATTGAAAGAGTGGTTACCGAACAAATTAGTCCTTAAATCTTTAGAAAGAAGATCCAAAGGAGTTGAGTGCTTGAAGTCTTCACACTGACTGAATCAACTTAAGATAATGGACTTTATCTTAGGATTCGCGTGAGTTGGATAGATTGGTTGTAGACGCGGGGATACTGAAAACTCGGTAAGTAGGGGTAGTTTACTTGGTATCAACTATACGAAGTTGGTAGTAGTATTTGTATAGCGGATTAATTCTGAAAGTATTCAAAAGTGGACTAGGTCCTTGGGTTTTCTGCATTTGTGGTTTCCTCATTAAAAAAATCTTGGTGTGTGCTTTTACTTTACTTTCCATATTATGATTATCGATTAGTTATAATTAAAGTAGTTTCACTTGTACGTTAATCCAGACACTTGGGGATCCCTATAGTTAAGGTTCGGTTTCAGACTTATACTATATACCAAGCGTATAACTTGTTGTCCTCATCTTCTTGACAGTCTCTGACTACATTAGATTACACAAGGTATCAGACTTATAGGTTGATATCGAAAAGATTGTGGAGTACTTGGTACCTTCGTCATTTCAAGTTTCTGCCGCGAAAACCAAGATCAACTGTAAATATTGGCCAAAATAAAAGAATGGTAATAACATCTGAAGGAAATATAAATTACAATCTATGTTTTTAAGAAAATAATTCCAAATTCTCTAAGCTAATAGGTAAAAGGGTTTGTTATCTTGTGCACCCATGCACAAGATAAGAGCCAATCATTGGCATTGCGAATTGTAAAAAACTACAAAATTCAAGAGAAATAATGCTTATTTGCATTGGAGAATACAAATATTCATGGGTTTTTAAACTTCTCTCTCTACAAATGAATTCTCCAACGCAAAGAAGCATTCTCTCTCTTGAATTTTATAGTTTTTTACACTTTCCAACGCCAATGATTGGCTCTTATCTTGTGCATGGGTGCACAAGATAACAAAACCCTAGGTAAAATATAAGCAGATGAACTTCAGTTTCTCAAGCAATGTAAGCAGTTGGAAGGAGTTGTAATGTTTCACTAAGCAAATAATCACGAGTAAGAATCTTATTTTATGCCAAGACCCAAAAAAGAAACCAATTTTAGGGGGAATTTATGATCCCAAATAAATTTAAAAATCTCATCAGTTATACTTGTCATAGACTAGTCATTGAGTTGATTGTAACTTGATTTCACTAAATATAGCTTTGTACTTGAACAATTTCACTCAATGGAATCTTCTCTAGAAAAATAAATATTGACAGTATCAAGTTTTTCCAAAAAAGAAATAATGCCACGTTGAGCTTGCATGTTGCTTAACCGCTAGGGGGACCCGGTTTACTGGGATGGTACCAAAACTCATATTAGACAAACTAGAGAGTCCTCTGTCTTATATGAATTTTGGTGCCCTCCTCAGTAATCTGGCATACCCTATCAGCAATGTTGTGCATGTTGATTCTTCTTGGAATAGTTAAGTCTCAATGTAGCGTACTGCAGTTACCTAAAATCTGAGAGAGGTTAGCAGTGGGATTCTAAGGTTTCTGAAAGTGTGTTACGGGAGGTTGACCACGAATAATCTTTGCCTTAAGCACGCGTAGTGGTCGTTCAATGGGTTCTTCAGTCACATGGAAGATTTTTAGGGTTGGTCTTAGGGAGGGAAGCAGACGAAGAGAGAGATCATAGAATTCTAGGGTTTGAATAATAATTGCTCTGAGAGGTTATGAGAAAGATTTGAATCTCTTTGAGATTTTGGGAAGAGATGTGAATCTCTTTGAGATTTTCTGGAGAGATGTGAATATCTCCCGGATTTTGAGAAGAGATATGAATCTCTTTGAGATTGCGTGGAGAGTTTTGAATCTCTCCGAGATTTTGCGGAGAGATATTTTGAGAAGAAATGTGAATCTCGTTGACATTTTGTGGAGAGATGTGAATCTCTTCGGGATTTTTAGAAGAGATGTGAATCTCTTTGAGATTTTGTGGAGAGTTTTGATTCTATCCGAGATTTTATAGAGAGATTTGAATCCCCCCGAGATTTTGCAGAGAGATGTGAATCCCTTCGAGATTTTGCAGAGAAAGGTGAATTTCTCCAAGATTTTGCAGAGAGACGTGAATCCCTCCGAGATTTTGCAGAGAGACGTGAATCTCTCCAAGATTTTGCAGAGACATTTGAATCTCTCCGAGATTTTGAAGACGGATTCGAATCTCTCTATGGTCAACAGGGACTCGTCCTGAAGAGAGAAAGGGCTTTGTATGCCCGATTGATGTCTCTACGAGACTTTGGCTCATTTGTATTTTGACCAGCGTATCTTTATAGAGATGTTCTAGGAATTAATTATGTATGTATTTATGGGGCCGACAGGACTAGTATATCTCAGAGGGATGTTTTACAAATCTGTCAAAAGGGCCCGGAGGCAGAATAACCAGTGTATCTCACGGGGATGTCCTAGGAACTATTCAACAACCTCAATAAGTCGAGTCAGAGCCCAGAGTATACATGACTAGTGTATCTCGCGATTATGTACTAGGAATCAGTCCTCGATATCAAATAGGATGAGTCGTGATTATAGGAGACATGCATATTTTCGCTCTGGGACATAAGTCCGTCGGGGACGTTTTTACGCATCTACAGAGCCTACATGAAAAACGGTATCTCGTCGAGGATGTATACTAGGAATCATGGCATCACAATCAGCTGTGTCTCGCGAAGACATGCTGGAATTGTGGCTGTTCTGGTTCATAAGTCTGCCGGCGACGTTTTACGCTCTACAGAACCTACGTGACCAGCAGTATCTCGAGGAATGTATGCTAGGAATCACGGCATCACGACTAGTAGTGTCTCGCAAGGACATATACTAGAAATCGTGTCTAAGGGTGCCTTTAAGGGCCAAGGGCTTAATCTCTCCTGTGAGAGTTGAATTTTGTCGATGGTCTTGAAATGACACTTTTGTCCCTTATCCAAATTTCACCATCTACATTAAGTCCCCTACTCAGAAAAGACCCAACTTCCAGTGATATGTCCATATGAAGTTGAACTCGGAATCTAGAGTTATTTAAACAATTCCTTCAAGTGTTTTGACGATATCTCTTGGATCGTGTTTTGAAACATCATGCCCTTTTAGCACATGATAGGATAGACGTAGAAGAATATTTTTATCAAGGGAGCGTTGTCGAATTCTCAACCTATTTGTCCCAGTTTGTCGAGTTGGTTAGATGAAGTATGAGGTGGTTTGAGCGAAAATAAGCCATAGACTCTTTTTGACCCAACGCGAACCCTAGTTTGTCTCAGCCGTGAATATTGAGCATAGAAACGATTCTAACGCGTTGGGGTAATCTCGGTACATGTTTTATCTCTGAAATCCTTATACAGGGTTTTGTAAAACCTAGCTTGATTGATCGTGATGGAAACCCTAGATGGCTGAGTCCTTCGTTGGATACGACAAAACTTGATTTTGACTTGTAGAAGTATTTCGGCATCTCTGTCATGGATTGAGTTCATTCCCGTTGGATAGCATTCCGCAATTCTTTGTTTGATATCAAGGGTTGAATCGCTTGTGCCCGAGGGTCGGCCGTGGATCTGAGGCTCGGACAGGATATTCGATTCTCGTTCATACACCTCTAGTGAGAAGTCTCTAACTTGAAGCATTCTTAATTCTACCAATTTGTTTTCCACCCGAAATCTCTGGGTTAGTGGTGTAAGAGTCTTTCATCTAGGAGTTGGATGTTTGAGCCGTCTCATGTTAGTCACAAAGATTCCTGATGCACGGTTCTCGTCAGTCCCCAGTTTGTTGTATGAATATGGATTCTCGTTTACTAGAGATGTTTGATCATTGGGGTAAGACCTTTATATTATTTTTTTGAGATTGAATCTTCAGAGATGAGATAAAGACGTTGTTTTGTCTCTGCTAGGTGTCTTGACAGGGACTCATGTGAATTTATGTTGCAACTTTTCTGCTGGGATCTATTCTTCTAGGAGATGGCCAAACGACCTCGAGATTAGTAGACACCTTCTGGTACCGGGGGAAGATGTATCTTGTCATTTAGTCATCATGTATGAATCTGACACATGGGGAAGCTTGTTGAGCCGGTTTTTCGATTGAATAGGTTTTGACTGAGGGAATCGCTAGTAGGAAATTGGATGAGTAGTGTTTGTTCTGGATTCGCGATCTCGTATCCTTCCCATGTTTACTTCAGTGATAGTAGTTGGTTGTGGATGTATGTCGAGTAATTGAGACTTTATCTGAATTGTTGGCCTCACGAGTATTACTTTGGATTTCTTTTCCCCTGATAGATTCGACTGCAAAGATATTCTCCTTCTCCATATTGGGTGAACTGAGGTCCCATCGGCAAATGAAACTGCATATATAGTCTTTGGTGTACTGAGATGGAGGCTCATCGGGACTTGGTCATATAATTGCTAGAGCTAGTTCTTCTTCTTTCTGACAGAATCGGTGTTGAGGTAGCATATCGATAGCAGCTTTGCATCTTCGGATAAGTCTGAGTTTCGGTTTAGCCTCATCTTGGGATCTAGTTTCTCTTCATACTTTGCCGCATTCTCGTAACGATTCTTTGAAGAAGGATGGGAGACAAGATGTATCTTTGTTGGAAGTTTATGACCCCATGTGGCTCTACAACGCTTTTGACTACTTCACGAATTTTGGAGCTTTTCCAAGTTTTCGCTAAGTTTATCTTGTAGATGACGAAAAGACAAATCCGACGGGAACAAAACTAGGTCAATCGGATACAGAATGAAATAGTTATAAGTAAAATAACAAAGTGAAGTAAACTTCCCGAGTCCCTTGTGATCAGGTTGAGGTCCCTTGACCTAAACGAATTTTGGAGAAAATATTCATCAGATTCTCCAAGTTTACATCTGGTCCTTGAGGTCCTTGAGAATGATAAGGTCGGCTGGATGATTGCTCATTTGTTATGTCGTGTTTGTAATGAGCTTTATCTTCTCCGGTGAGGTCGATTGCAGGAAAGATCACGTCAGTGCTATTATCAGCAGTTTTGGTACTCCTTCTTTAGGAAACATGTACTCGATCTAGATTTGCTGGATCTATCCCTACTGGTAACTCGAAAGGAATTTTCAGATAAGCCTGGATGTCGTTATGAGATTTGTAAGATTATGTTGAGTCTCCAGGAGTTCTCCTTGGTCCTTATCCAACGTTCTAAAGGATTAGCAATAGATTTTTATGAAAATAGGTTACTGGGGCGTTTTGTTATGCAGGAAGAGATCCATGTGATCCGGGACACACTAACCTATTCACTAAGGTCAAACTCGAAAGAGAGAGAAAGTGTTGGTAGGGATAGCTCTCTCGGATAAACCTATAACGGATTTACAGAGACCGAATCAATGAAATGTTTTTATATTTGGATTGGTGGAATCGTCTTACTTCTTAAGAGACATGATTAATATCTGTAACTGAGTGAACATCCCCCCACTGTGGTCGCCAAAATGTAGTTACCTAAAATCTGAGAAAGCTTAGAAGTGGGATTCTAGGGTTTCTGAAAGTGAGTTACGGGAGATTGAGCACGAAAAGTCTCTGCCTAAACCACGCACAATGGTCGTTCAAAGGATGCTTCAGTCACAGGGAAGAGGTTTAGGGATGGTATTAGGGAGGAAAGCAAACGAAGAGAGAGATCAGAGAATTCTAGAGTATGAAGAAGAATTGCTCTGAGAGGTTATGGGAAAGATTTTAATATCTCTGAGATTTTGAGAAGAGATGTGAATCTCTTTGAGATTTTGTAGAGAGATGTGAATCTCTCCGGGATTTTGAGAAGAGATATGAATCTCTTTAAGATTGTGTGGAGATATTTGAATCTCTCCGAGATTTTGAGAAGAGATGTGAATCTCTTTGAGATTTTGTGGAGACATGTGAATATCTCCGGGAATTTGAGACGAGATGTGAATCTCTTTGAGATTTTGTGGAGAGATTTGAATCTCTCCGAGATTTTGCAAAGAGATTTGAATCCCTCCGAGATTTTGCAGAGAGATTTGAATTCTTCCGAGATTTTGCAGAGAGATGTGAATCTCTCCGAGATTTTGCAGAGAGATTTGAATCTCTCCGATATTTTGAAGACGGATCAAAATATCTATGAAGATTCTCTTAACGTATCTGAATCTCTCTGTGGTCAGCAGAGAGTCGTCCTGAAGAGAGAAAGGGATTTGTATGCCCGATTAATGTCTCTACGATAGTTTGGCTCATTTGTCTTTTGACCAACGTATCTTTGTAGAGATGTGCTAGGAATCAATTATTTCTGTATTAATGAGGCTGACATGACCAGTGTATCTCAGAAGGATGTTCTAGGAATTTTTCGAAAGGTACCGAAGGCAGAATAACTAGTGTATCTCGCGGGGATGTCCTAGGAATTATTCAACAACCTCAGTAAGTCGAGTCAGATCCTAAAGTAGACATGACCAGTGTATCTCGCGATGATATACTAGGAATCAGTCACTGATCTCAAATAGGATGAGTCGTGCTTACAATAGACATACATATCTCCGCTCTGGGTTATAAGTCTGTTGGGGACGTTTTTACGCATCTACAGAGCCTACATGACCAACGGTATCTCGTTGAGGATGTATACTAGGAATCATGGCATCACAATCAGTTGTGTCTCGCTAAGAAATGCTAGAATTATGGTTGTTCTGGTTCATAAGTCTACCGGGGACGTTTTACGCTCTACAGAACCTACGTGACCAGCAGTATCTCACGGGGATGTGTGCTCGGAATCACGGCATCACCACCAGTAGTGTCTCGCAGGGACGTATACTAGAAATCGTGGCTAAGAGTGCCTTAAGAACAAGGGCTTAATTTCTTCCGTGGGAGTTGAGTTTTGTCGATGGTCTTGAAATGACATTTTTGCTCCTTATCCAAATTTCACCATCTACACGTACTATAAACTTCAGTTTCTGTCTGAGAAACAGTAAACCAATTTAGTTCTAGCTATGACGTAAAGACTTGGATAAAACAAGTGGTCTGATGGTTCTCATGCTCCCTCCCACTGCGGAGGTAGGGTTCGAACCATGTAATTGCCAGAATCCACTCCAATTTAAGGAGTTTGGATGTAGTCTAGGGTATCAAAAAAAAAAAAAAAGACTTGGATAAATGGTTGACAAAGAAAAATCCTACGACCATGGATCTTCCTAAAATGTAACATGAGTAATTTGTATGTGTTGATGGTGGATTTTTGACGAAGGTTAAATTCGTTAAATCACATAGAAAATTATTAATTTCATGGATTAGTAATGAATATTCATCTTTCGGGCATAAGAGCCACCCAAAATCATGGATGAAGGAGGATATGGAATACCCATCAAAAAATGAAAGAAGAAAAAATCTATCTTACAAAAACAAATGATTTTTGGCTGATCCGACGATTTTGAATGTGCCGTATTGAGCAATCGATGGTTCCAATTGCTTATAATTTGCTCTCAAATTTCAAAAAAAATCATGGCCGAAAATGTTTCCCCTTTTTACGCCCTGATCCGACGTCTCAGAAGTGCCTCGGCTAGGTTTTACTTCGGTTTTTTCTCCATTCAATTTTCATCCGTTACGTAAATAAAAGATCCTCGGCACCATCTACCACCGGTCCACCACCATAATTTCTGTCGTTCAATGAGCCCTAATCCCCTTTAAAAAAAATCCCGTTTACTCCAGTTGCAAAATTAGTGTTCTTCTTCAACCTAATATCTATCGGTTTTTCATACGTTACGGAACAAAAAATTCCTCATCAACGGGTCTATTATTTCTACTAATAAATTCCTAGAAATGCTAAAAACTAGGGGTGCACATACCCTACTCATATCCGCCAATCCTACCCTACCCGCCAGTGTTTTAACCGTATCCTATCCTAGCCACTATTTGGCGGGTAGGATAACGGGTAAAGATTTTCTTAACCGCCGTTAGATGGGTAGGGTGACGGGTAAAGTTCGAAATTATCCTACCCTACCCGCCTATTTATCTAACAGCCGTATAGATAAACATGTCCTTCCTTTTATAGCTTATAAGCTGAAATGATAAACATGTAAAAAAAAAATGAAGGGAATTTGCAGACCTCGTTGTCTTCTGCATAAATCTGGAATCTGAATTTTTGATTCTGCTGATGATGTTTTTTTCTGTTTCCTATAATGAAAATACAGATAGTAGCTGCAGTTATTCCTAGAGAACAGAGAGCTTCAATTCCAGTTATCCTCCACTTCCAAATATGCAAACCACCACCGTTGTTCCTTTCTTGTAAGTTTCTTTGATCTTTTTCATACCCCAATCCGAACAATTCTTCTTCGACGCCTCTTGATCATCATCAATTTTCTTATTCTCTATGAAATCTTCTTCTTTATCCTCAAATTGAATTGATCCTCCTGATTCAATTCTTGGTGTCTTAATTCCTGTAGACCCAGCAGACTTTGTGGGGGAGTCTAATTTCATTTCCACGAATTCGTTCTCCTTCATTTTCTTAAAAAAGACTTTTGAAATCTTCTCCAACTAGTACCAACTTTGGAGTTTTGATCTCAATAACAGGAACTTGAATCATCTCTCTTATTATTATCCGTTCCTTCTCTGTTTTTTTCTCCTCCTTTCGGGTAGTAGTAATAAAAAAAAACGGTTATACCCGCCACCCTACCATATCCGACCCGTCAGAGAATGGGTTGGGTAGGATCTTACCCGTTAATGGCGGGTAGGGTGGCGGATAAATTTTTTCTTAACCGCCAGTAAACGGGTAGGGTGGCAGGTATAGGCCATATCCTACCCACCCTACCCGTTGTGCAGCCCTACTGAAAACAGGTGATCTTCCGAGGTTTCTCAGTTTCCTTACCGTACTCTCTACACTGTCAATGCTGCGTAAGTTTAATTCTGGACGTTTTTTATTTGTTAATTTTTCTTATAATTTTTTTTGGTTTAGTTGTTCTGATCGAGTTGTTTTTGCGAATTTTTTGATTTATTATTGCAGATTTTGTTGGTAGAGGACGTATTGAGAAACCATTCATCTCAGGAAAATCATTTACATCAACACTGAACTACTATGTGTAAAGCTCATTTGTGCAGGTCTTTAGTATATGGCTTTGCATTTTCATTTTTTCAGTATTAGTTGGTGTTTGGAAAAATGGGTTGCCAATGTTGGAGAAACTAATCAATTGGACCCTTCATGTAATTTGTAATACACAATTATACATTGTGATGGATACAACGACTTTTGCTTTGGGTTGCTTCTTATTATCAGTAAGTTCCTAAGTTTTATCAATGGGGGTATCAACAAATCCATGAAAGTAATCTACGTATGTACTAATAGTCCTCATTTGTAATGTTGAGTGTTTATCAGATATTCGTAGTGGGTGTTTTGCAGGTAATCAACATTTGTACGGCTGTAGGAAGCTTGATTGTTTCCGACGCTGATTACCTTGGAGGTTCAAGCTATGAGTTTCAAATTTATACAATCGAAATGCCATGAAATTTCATTATCATTCACAGAACAGATATATACATTCTCCAAATTTCAGGTAATACACGTCCCCTAATTGCTAGGTATCTACTTTCTCTTTGTCTCTAAAATATTTTTCCTTATTATGATTAGAACATGTAATTGATTATCGATTTGTAACATAGGCGTGCAAGGGAGCTATCCCGTGTATTACGGGGATGCACATTGCAATGAACATGGAAGAAGCTGAAACAGAAGAGAAACTAACAAATTGATAAATGATTATGCTCTTCAGAAGTTTGGATAAATGCACTTCTTGATTCTCAACGACTATTCCATCCTCATATTCTTCTTCTTTTACCTGTTGATCGCTGTAGCTGTGGTGGGATGATATTTAGTGACGACAAAGCTTATAAAATTATTTTCGTGATAGAATAGTCGATGAGAATCAAGAACAAAATTCCGAAACCATTTACGTCAAGGTATATGTATTTGCATTTTCATTATGGTTGTTGTTTCTTTATCCTTTTTTTAAATCTTGGGTTCACAAGAGCGTTCATAATGCAGACCAAAATACTGAATTTGATTGATTATCTTATGTTCTTCATTGTAATTAATATATGTCATTTCAGAGCAATTCCATAGAGAGAGTTCTCAAGAGGTCCATCATATCTCGAGCATCAAAGATCTACTGAACCTCCTATGCTGGCACTCACGGAATCGAGCTAAACCAAACACGTTTGAATTCTCTTTGATGTCTTTACATGTCTGTTTTTAATAGATGGTGGAAATAGGAAGGCATGAGTAAACTTAAAAGTGACCATTCCAATATGAGGAAGTGAATAGATCGTAAGGGCTTCTATTAGGAGCTCTTCCCTGTGGAGCCAATGTGAAGTCCTTAGATTTATGCGAAACTATGAGGCTGGGAAATGAGGATCCAGAAAATGTGGAATTCGATTTCTTGCTTAAGGTATGAAGAGAATCATGCATAGAAAATTTTGGTTGAATATTCAATTATTTGATAAAGGAGTTCACTTAATCCACTCACAGTAGGATCCATACAATATTGAACATACCCATCTATATAATAATGAACATTACCGTCGCTAACTTAGTTGTATACTAATCCATAAGGGCCTTCTAACACTTCCCAGTAGATGAATGATATATAGAAACCGTATACATTAGAATAAGCAACTTAGCATACTAATAAACATCATTTGAACTTGATGCACTGCCTAAAAAGGTAATACCCATTCTTGATTCATGGGTTTTGTTGATCAGCAGGTACTATAATATGGCATTGTTGAAGTTTCGTTGCGCGTGATTTTGTTCCAGCATAGCTTGGTTGTTTCCGTGTGAAATGTCATGCTTGTTTATTGATATTTTTTCTTAAAATGTTCCTAAAAAGTGACTTCATTACTGCATAGCTTGGATGTACCTGAAAGTTTGACAAATATACTGTAATATGTTGTTGACCAACTAAGGTCTAAACTAGATGAAAGTTGAGGACCTCACTGTGAACAGAGAAATCTATATCAGATACTACCTATCACTTCTCCAGAAACAGAAGTAGTATCTATTTATGAAGTCTTGCGATGAGTAACAAGAAATAGAATATGTGTTTTAGAAGTTTTTGAGTAGAATTATCAGCTCCTGAACAAGAGGAGCAACCAACAATTCATCAGTGGAAATGATGCTCATTTATAGATCATAAAAATGTTGACGCAGTGCATTGAACTGAAAGAGTTCTAATAGTTAAACAGTAAAATCTTGGTTGCAACGTCTTCTTTTTCACTTTCATTTTCTTTCTCTTCATTAATCTTTGTTAACCTTAGTTTTATTTTTGTAGTTTGTTCAAATGATTTCCCAGATTCGCACCACCTACAAAACTTTCAAACATATAGGGGAGGTTGAAGAAGGTAAACCCTGGATGATCTTTCAAAAGCGGAACAAATTAGATTTCATGGGGATTAATGATGTCACCATCTTAGATGTGTTAATGATCGATGATAATGTAAGTAACGCCAACGTCTTTTTTAAATTATCTATATTGCAGTCTTATTTAAGTTTCTTATACAAATATTTTTGAAACTGTAAGTCCGTGATAGATTTCTTGCAATTTTTTGTTTCCTAAAATAACTAAATGTTATGTGTACAAAGAAACGTGTTTTGTTTGTACATTGTACAACTTCAAATGAACATGGATGTACAACAATTGCTTGAGCTATGACCCTTTGCGTTGTTTAGTAGTTTCAGTACTTTCTTGCACCAATGGTGCTATGCATTAGAAAGTCTACTAAAATCTGATGCTAATTGATAACGGGTTTCGGAAAATAAGTCTGATTTATCAAGGTGGTCATTGAAGTATAGGGCATTCTGTTAATATATAGAATTTTCTCCGCTTGCTCGCAATATGCACGTCAGGATTCATTCAACTTGAGCCTATCATTTATTTAACTTTTGAAATGCTTAAGTGATTTTTTTTTTTTGCTAATGGTGCCTGATTTTTCTTGCAGCCCATCCAATCAAAAAATCCAGTTGCAATTTATTTAACAGGTATTCCAAAGTCTGGCTAACAGGTATTCGAATGATGTTCACTAGCAACAGTAGGGTGTGATAAAAATTAGGTATATTTTTGGGCATATTTAGTTAATTAAACTGTTAAGTGAAGTCTATTAATCTTCCATGGTTGAAAATTAGTTCATAAGCCTGTCAAAAAAAAATTGTAGAAAAATTCACAGGCTGCTTACAAATCATGCTGGCATTCGAACACAATTATATATATATATATATATATATATATATATATATATATATACATATCTGTCCAAGATCAACATGTCTAAGCATGCCACTTTCTCAGCTTTCATAAATCATTTTGTTAGATTACAGAGTCATGATTTCTTCGAAAAGTCCTACGTCGTGCACCATGGAAGTGGAAAACTTTCCCTTATTATTCATGTTTCTCCCCTTAACTATATGAGTATCGTTACTATTGGTATGAGATAAACTGTAGTTACTCCACCTTTGGCATTCATTGGAATTTGAACTTCTGCAGTTTTAGAAACTTCTCTGCATTTTTCTTTGTTAACAATTATTTTTTCTGATACTGTCAGATTATGATAACTGGAAAGAGCTTCTTTAGATCTTTTGCATTTGCTAGAGGACTAATTATGGATTATTAGTCCATAATTAGTTGTGTGCGTCAGTCTCGCGAGTGTCCCATTTCCATTCTTGATGCTAACTACTCGCAAATACTAATCTCGGACATAATGAAATCTCCCACTATTACCGGTTGTGGTCAGTAGAGGTCTGGGCTATTTTGTTGCTTCTCTTTTCTCTGTTTGGTGGAGATCTGAACTGATACCATGATTCTATCATCATGTCAACATTCCGGTGTACGTTGAGAAACTGCTCAGTAACTTCTGATGGAAGCACTTAAAATGAGGTGCAAAAACTTACCCAAGTTCCTTTTGAAAGACCACTTCGTATGAGTGGTGAAACTTGCTAACACATGAACTAGACAGATGGCTCATTCCTAGGGGTTGGATAAACCATTACAATGTCAACTTTTACATGGTACATATTAAGTTTACTTCGTGCAGGGAAATTTCCATATATTTTTTATTTCCTGTTATATTAATTATTATCATGTGAATTGAACCTATGAAAATGAGGCTCCAAACAACCACTAAGACACGATTTGATAACGGTAGTATCAAAAAGAAAGTTGCTTTAGATATCAAAACAACTGGATTAAAAAAGGTTGCCACCATGGACGTATAATAGTTTCATCTGGTGTTGTTGTTATTGGCTCTTTGACGTCCTTGCAGTGGCTTATTCATTTGTAGAAGGTTAGGCTGATTGGTTAGGTGTTAATTCTATTCTATATGTATGTGGACTGTTTTTATTTTTTTCTTGAACATGTTTGGTGAGATTAGATATTACCCTATATCGCTTTCAATACGCACACCACTTGGAGGAATATGTTGGTCTTCTATATGGAGCTTTAGCAACACTGAAAGAAATAATTATGTACTGCGCTTGCAGATAATACTTTTATAGGTGATGTATGATGAACCTGTTATTACATTTTGTAGAGACGCAAATTAGATGCAAAGAAGGTTGGAGCTTTTTCACGTTCATTTTTTGAAGTTGTTGTAGCTTGGATTTTATTACTATGTTCTTTTACCACCCTTAAGCAGTGTACGTCCTGATAGCCCCACATACCATGTTAAGAAAAAAGTTACTAGAAGTAGAAAATAGAAATGCTTGCAAGTGATATTTGTCACTCACAACATATCTTCCAGGGTGGTATGCAACGCGAAGGGCCACAACGGCTAAACGTAGTACACAGAGTGTAATTTAGGAACAACACTATAAATAAATAAACAACCCAAATGAGTTAAAAGGATAAAACATTCACAATACACAGTAAGAACAACCCAAAAACGGCACTGGTCATATCCTAGTAAAATAATAATAAAAAAATATTTTGGCAGGGCTGGCCAACTTTTTTATTTTAATTATTTAACAATAAATATTCGAGGAAGTAGTGTTTCATATTGACCCAGCTATCAGTATCTTATTGGTTCATCAACCAATACTCAGTTGGTACATCAAACAATATTCACTAGGTTCATTGGTCGACCACTATTTTAATATTATAATCTCTCTGCTTGTCATTTTGACCTACTCATGACATGTGGATCGAGGATGAACCTTCTATAATCATTCAACAGTGATTATCTTCATAATGGTTTATCATCGATCCATCCTTTTATGGTTGAACGTTTGCTTATCAATCCAAATCATTAGACTATCATTGATGCTTCATTTAACACAATGATATGTCACAACCATCAACGATCCATCAGAGTCAATGTCTATGGTCCACGAAGCATGTTTTTGTTCCAGCTAACACTTTATGCTTCATCCATCATAACCTTGAATAACGAACCTTTATCAATTTATCAGTTAAGACTCATAGTCTAACTAGGTCAACAGTTGACCACATAAATATACGTCTGCAAAGCAGACTTTCACATGAGACATCAGTTCATGTCGCATGGGGGATATTCATTAGGGTTTTGGTCTGGCGTCCTACATCACGTCCGATGTGCAATATATCCACAATGAGAAATGTGAGTAAGTCGTGCTGGAAGTTGAAGAAGTAAATGAAATAGTGGATGGTCAATCAACCAAGTCTCCCACGCAAAGTGGAACTGGTTTACACACGATTTCCCATTTTCTCATTCTTCCACTCTCTTCAACCGTCACCACTTACAGGGATCGATGTGCTAACTACCTCTGTAGTAAATAGGTTCCCCAACCTATGACTTTATAACACTAACAAGCTCAATGTAAGCAAACCTACGACAGTCAAATATCAAGTAATTACAGAAGGTTTCTCTCGTCTTACACAGGGAAATCATCTTCAAAGCAGTTCAACACATCACACATCAACCAATCAATCAATCTCCATCGATCTCTACACATTCTCTGTTTCCCTCCCTATAGACCGACCTGCCTCCTTCCTTGTGAACGAACTGAATCTGGAACTGTCAATATTTTGGTTTAGGTCAGAGTCCTACAGATTAGTTTCTCGAATTCAAAGTACTCTCATGCAGTACATTTTTTTAAAGGTTTAGATGATTTGCTTAATCGAGCACTTAACTACTCCACCACTTTTACCAAAAAACCAGTGAACCATTTTTGCCCGCAAACAGTAGGTTATATTGCTAAAAAAGAAACTCAAAAATTGCATTATCTCATATTCCATTCCAGATTTCTTTACCAAAGGCAAAAATGGAAGGGCCGTATTTCTCTCCATAAGGTATCTCCTTTGGAAACATATCTCCATGACCACTTATAGATCAGAGCTTCATTCATTAACATCAAATTATTTACCTCGTACACCTCATACTTTTTTTTCCTGATAATCTTATAAAATTTCATTCATGATAAAATAAAGATTACATGGACTTCGAGGACATCAAGATCAAAGATCGAAATGCAATAAAAAAGTACTAACAAAAAGTAACTCATGAAGAGAAGTAACGAACTACCAACAAGAGTACCAAGTCATCCGAAGGTTGAAAGAATGGATTTGAGATTATAATCCAGACATATTGATTGAGTTTTTTCTTCTTGAAAAAGAGATCTTCCCATAAAAATATGAGAGTAGTATGCCCAAAATCTTGATTCTTGATCACTACACTTGAACTTCCACCCAAAATCTCCATTGAAATCACAAAGAAACGCCAAATCTAGCAAAGAAAAAAGGAAAAAAAAGGAAAAAAAAAACTGCTCAAATCTAGCCCAAAATGGACTGGATCTGAGCAGTAAGCTTTAATGGTGGTAAGAGCTTTTTTAGGTTTCGAGGAGGAGCTGGAGACCAGAGAGAAGTTTAGAGAGAAAATTTTCTCTTTCTTTTACACCTCATACTTCTTAGATTAAATCCTATAGGCAGTGTCACTCTTTCAAATGAAAGAGTACACTACCAATTTGAGCAAATTTGAGGCTGTTATGGATAGTTTTTACCCACTTTTCCCCCAAACCCGTTCATGCACTCGTTCAGCTGAACGCGTGGTTGGGAGTGTAACACTAGACGGGGGACTGTCTCCCGTGTATCAAAAAAAATTGCACCAAACGGGGAATAGTCCCCCGTTTTAGAAGTTTTTTAGTTCCAAACGGGAGACAGTCCCCCGTTTGGATAACAAAAAAGAAATTGATTAAAATTCCATTTTTTTTACTTGCACGGGAGACTGTCTTCCGTGTAGTGTCTTTTTTTGTATTTGCCCATAGTAGGTTCTCTCGTTCATTTGATTGAGTGGTCGTTCATTTGAGCGAGTTAGTCTTTATTTGGAGACTATCCATAGGATATGCTCTTATAACCATGCAATTTTTTCTATTTTTGTTATCATTACAACGAAAATCACACCTCAGCTTTTCTAATTTTTCAGTAACAAAATAAGGAGTATCAAATAATGACATGTAATGTTTTTACAATAAAATAAAAAATAATATTCAGGTAGGCTAGAAAAAATAACATCTGCTCTAACACATGCTAACCGCCGAGCAACAAAACTATGTCGGAAGGTGCTGTTTAGAAACGGACCAAATCTCTTCCATTTTTCTAATAGGTTAGTTGTTATGCTTGGATATAATTTGTGTTTTCGGTAACCTAGAACCAATTCAAAGACAATGAGGGAGCAAGTAAGACACACAGCTCGGGGAATTTCAAATACAAGGATTCATTCATTTTTTTTTATTTTTCTTTTGGCACCACCATTATTAAAGGGTTAGTTAAGCTCCTCCCAATAAGTACAGCATTTCCAGCTAACCAGGAACAAGATATTATTGTCCTCATTGTAACGTGGGTGAAACCAAAACACGTTATTCTCTTGAACTCCAAAAGTCTAACTTTCTCTTCCAGCCGTACAAATTTTCATTAGCTAGCCAAGTAAGGACATGGGTTGGTCTTCTTCACTTACACTACTATTAGGTCAACATATAATTTCATACCTTAAATCATTGAGCAGTTCTGGGACTTTGAGTTAGTAGCACACAAAAAAGTGGGAGTTGTTAAGATCACTATTAGAAAAATCTCTTTAACTTTCAAAATTCACTTCCAACGCAGAAAAGAACACAAATAATCTCTCGCACTCTCCCTAGAAATACTCAACCAGTCAACTACTCCCAACTTCCCCTCTTCCATTAAAACCCCCCATTTCTATCACTTTCTCCAATTACTATCTAATCCACCCATAACCCACATTTCAATTGCATCGGAAGAGCTACTCATACAATTTCTGGCTGTACCATGTCTGGTCTCAACACAATGTTGATATCTCTAACTATACTTTTCTCACTCATTTTCTCAACAAGCAATGCTCAAACATGTACAAACTATACATTTTCTAGTAACAAAATATACAGTTCTTGCAATGATTTACCAGTATTAAACGCATATCTACACTGGAACTATAATTCTACAACGAAAACAATGGATATTGCTTTCCGCCACACCAACATGACTTCCTCAAAATGGGTTGCTTGGGGTATAAACCCAACATCAAAAGGAATGATTGGGACACAAGCTTTAGTTGCATTTCAAGATTCTAATGGAAATTTAAAAGCTTTTACTTCTTCAGTTACTGGTTATACTACTCAGTTACAGCAAGGAAATCTTACTTTTGGCGTTCCATTGATTTCAGCTCAACTTGTTAATAATGAAATCACTATTTTTGCAACTCTGGAGCTTCTTAGTAGTAATACTTCTACTATAACTCAGTTATGGCAAGAAGGTCCTGTTAAAGGTGATTCTTTGATGGCTCATGTTACTTCTGGAGATAATATCAAATCAGTCGGCACTTTGGATCTCCTCTCTGGTCAAGCTACTACAACCCTTGGTGGTGGGAATTCAAGACAAAAACGAATGAATGTGAGTAATAATCGTGACTATATTCAGATCAATTGGATCAGAGTGTTGATAAATATATTGTTGACACTTTGAGTTGCTCTATTTTGGAATTACAGAATTGTTAAATGTTTATGCATGGACTGAACTGAAACTTTTGCAGGTGCATGGAGTGCTAAACGCAATAAGTTGGGGTATTCTAATGCCACTTGGAGCCTTAATAGCAAGATACTTGAAGGTGGTTGATTCAGCTGGTCCTGCATGGTTTTACCTTCACATGGCATGCCAACATGTTGCATATGTTGTCGGTGCCACCGGATGGGTTCTAGGTCTACGACTCGGTTCTGAATCTGTTGGCATTCAATATTCTTCCCATAGATACATTGGCATTGTTCTCTTCTCCCTCGGAACACTTCAGGTACTCTTTGTTTCCTTTTATTTATGACCGGCCGTCGATGAGATCCCAAGTTTGTGTTGGCTGTAACTTTGTACATAATGGAAAACTTGCAGGTGTTTGCTTTGCTCCTAAGACCAAGTCCGGATCACAAGTACAGATTCTATTGGAATATTTATCATCGTATGACTGGTTATACCGTAATTGTACTCAGTGTAATCAATGTGTTTAAGGGTCTTGATATCTTAGACCCAGAGAAGAATTGGAAAATGATTTATGTCATTATAATCTCGGTGTTGGGTGTTATAGCCATAAACCTTGAAGTCTATAAATGGATTAGAGTGATGAAGATGAAGAAGAACGTCAAATCAGAAAACATGAATCAAGCATACGGTGTGAATGGAGTCAACGGATACAGTGGTAAACCACGACAGTCTAGTGCGGATTTTTAAGATAGGCGCATCTGTGTGAATTTTTCGGACTTGTTTTGCAATTTTTTTTGTTACTTTTCCATTCTCAATGTAGGTTAAAACTTGTTCTTTGTTAGATTGGTAAATTTTAATGCTGGAATGTTTTTTTGTGTACTCCATGGTATATGTTCTGTTGGTAAAAACCATTGTATCTTTCACTTTTATTTATAGATACGCCGCCACTAAGAGCATAGACCCTGCACCATGTGCATGTACATTTGTCTCTTGGAAGAGTGTCCATAATGTAAATTCTAGGATCATATTCTAGAATGGGCAACAAATAGTGGAAAGAAAATTTGGCCTCTCATACCGCCAGCAATTTTTTTGGGTAATTTGGTTGGAGAGAAACATGAGGGTGATGACAAGTCAGAGGCATAGAGACAAACATGAACTGATAGTCGAAGTCAAGAGATTCATCTACCAATGGGGTTCCATCAAGAACTGTTTCCCTAACCACTTTTAGGGATCTCATTACAAATTGGGTTGAAATTATGAACTGTAATTAAACTAAACATTGTCCATCTTTGCGCTAAGGGCTTTGGGCTTGTAATTTCCTTTCTTTTCTTGTAATAAGATTTTACCCTTCGCCTTTAAAAATAAATAAAAGAAATCGGTAGAGCCCCCCGCTACAGCCGGCAAAGCAAAATAACACAACACTAAGGGGATTTTATATAATGGCCATGTAAGGAAATACAATTAATAAAACGGTCCGCGAGTTATAACCCCAAAGGTGTCACTATCGATATACAAAAACTCCAACAAAATAAATTGTTCACAAAAACCCCATTTAATATAAACTGTCTATATTACCCTTCTAGTTTAAATCATCCCAACAAAAACAAAAATCAACCACACTTTAATTCTTATTATATTGTCACCCCCAACAAGAAATAAACAACCACCAATAAGCATCGCCGCTGCCTCCGACCACCACCTTCGCCGCCACCACCGACCACCACCGCCGCCGCCGTCGCAGACCACCACCACCGCCGCCGACGACGACCACCACCGCTCCGCCGCCGCCACCCGCTACCGCCACCGCCGCCCACCACCGCTCCGCCGTCGCCACCGATACTGCGCAATTGCACCACCACTGCCAGACACCCTACCATCCAGCACCACCATTGTCGACCACCACCGCCACCACCTCCGACCACCACCACCACCGCCACCACCGATACTACGTAATTGCACCACCAATACCATCCACCCTACCATCCAGCACCACCACTGTCGACCACCGCCGACCAAAACCAGCACCACGACCGCCCACCACCACCACCTCCCAAAAATACGATGAAACCGATTTTGGTTTCATCATAAATAAGATGAAATCGATTTTGGTTTCATCTTGGTTTCGTGAGAAATCACCTGCAAGAAATTTTTTAAGAGGTATTATACATCTTCATGCATAGAAATACATTGTTGAAATACGATGAAACCGATTTTGGTTTCATCATAAATAAGATGAAACCATAATTGGTTTCTGCGCTTCGACAGCAATACCACCAGTTATGTCTCAAGACCCATTACTCAGCTTCACCTGGTATATAACTTGATACCAGGTGCAGATGGTTTTGATTCCCCAGGACCAGCAAAGAGATATCCTAAAGAACTTTGACCTCCTCCATAACTGACTCCACGACCCATTTATCTAAAACACCAACAAGATTGGTTTCGTCGACATAAAATCTAGAAAAAAAAAATCACATATTAGATGAAACAAAAATTTCATTCAAACCTCAGCAACATAATTAGTTACAGCTAGAATTCAAACCACACAACTACCTAAGCATCATCACAACTAATTCAGTTTCATAACATTCTCTAAAGCACCCACCAATAACATTTTGTAACTCAATTTTTTTCCGCTTCAGACTTAACTTAAACACAAATACCACTTCTTTGATTCAAAGAACATAATCTCCATCACAACTAGCATTGTAAATCCTAATCCACAAATATCAAACACAACAACAATTCAAACTCATAAACAAAATTCAATTTAAGTAAGGATAAGATTAGATGGAACCAATTTTGGTTTCATCAGTCTGCAAGAAAAATTATAAACCATGATTCATTTTGTTTGACGACACCAATAGCAATAACTTGTGTTGGCCTATAAAAACAATAACTTGATACTCGCAAAAATATTGTAAGGCATGGACACACAGAGGTCTCAATATTCAGAACAGGGTCATTCAATTCATTCATTACAGCCAAATCCCAAAGGTAAGTCATACAGGCAAAAGAAGGTAAAACTACCATGGTAATTCATTGTATTGCGGGTACGTAAGACTCTAACTTGTTAAGTTACATTGTTGTTGTTGAGATCATATCATTTTAATTAACGAAGAATAAAGCAAATCAATGATAAAAGCAACAAGCAGGGAAACATAAACTTGAATGAACCAAAAGGATGATACTAGTCTGAAGAGATTAAAAACATAGACCACACCACCTACAACATTGATAAAAAATTTAAGTAAGGATAAGATTACCTTATATCAAATTCCTAAAACGAGGTAGATGATTCTGGCTTCCTTGATTTGTCCACTACAACCAGCTCGACACAGATAACAACTCCATCACTTCCTTATAACATAATCAAACAATAATTCCATCAGCAGCTTCAAACAATTAACTTTATCTTGAACTTCTGAATCATAGATTCAAAAAAATACATTATTATATCACCAACAAATTGGTTTTGTCGACAAAAATTAGATGAAACCAAACTAGTTTCAGCCTAAAACAATCCATATCACAAACAAAAATTGGTTTTAGCAATTAATACGCAGCCACAACACTGCCACCACCACCGCCATAGCCACCAGCAAAGCCACCATCACAATAACATTGGGTTTTGTCGACGAAAAGTTGAAAAAATAAAAGATGAACCAAAACCTGTTCCATCAGAAAACTATAGTAAAATTTGGATGTTATACTAAATCAGGGGCAGAATCAAAGGTGGATTATCCTCGGTTGTAGCATCACCTTTTTTTTACAAGGCAACAACCTTGGTTATTCAGTTCAGCCAATTAATTAGACACCGAAAGAATTTAATTTCCTAGCTTTAGAGTTAGAAACCCAATTTTAACTAAAAAGAGGAAGCAAAAGTTTCGGTTCAAGAAAAATAGATTGAAAATATATACTGATCAAGTAGTATAAGAATAAATTAACGAGATATTAAATAATTGAAGATACAGGACAATAAAAAACCACGATGCAGTAAATGACGAGATTTCAACAACAAAAATTAGGAAGTAAAAGGTAACCATTATGCCACAACAAATGATTTTTTCTTTAGGAAAATCAAACCCAATCCTCTACAGTAGAACCGCCAACAAAAAATTACATCAAAAAGACTTATTAGTAGGGAAATGACAAGCAAAGATGGATCCATCAACATCCTTAGAAGCATCCACGACAATCATCTAAGGTTAGTTTGTTATCTTACATATCAACAGAAATGTAATTCAAAACCCTAGAATAGTAATTATAAAATTTCATTTCATCAAAATCAAATTCAACTTCTTAGTTTAAAATAACGGAATTCAGTACCAAACTTAAGTATCCAAAAATGATTCAAACCCATATCCAACAAATCATGAATCAATTTTCACAAAAGAAAAAAAATAGAAATATCACAAAAAATCACAAATATGTCTAATAAACTAACCTTAGGAGATTGGGATTCAAGCATATTCTTCAACATTTCAAGAATCATCGTAGTGAAAGTTGATGAGTAAACCCTAATATAACTGGGTTTTTAGAGAAAAATGGTGGACGAGAGTATTTTGAACGAAGGGGAGTGGGTTTACCAAATTGAAGAATTGATGCAGTAATTGCTACTCACAGGCACCACGATCCATAATTTTTTGAATTGTTGTTGTTTTACTAATGATCACCAGTTCATCATCCAGTATCTTTTATTTTCATCTTCTATTTCAAGCGATTTGAAACCCTAGATTCTACGAAACAACCAAAATGAAGAAGAAGAGTAGGTGATGTTGGGGAAAGAAGAGAATTAGACGTTGTTGGTGAAGGACTAATAAATGGTTGTGGTTTTGGTGGTGGTGCGGGAGAAGGCGATGAGGAGACGTTGTGGTGGTGGTGTAACAGAGATTGAGAGAGACGATGAGTCTTCTCATACGAGGAAAATGAAAAGAAAGGAGGGAAGAAAAAGAAGAAGAAAGATCAAAGGGTATGTTTGGCTTTTTTTAAAGTAATAAAAATTAAATTTGCACATTGTTATTTGACTTGGGGTTTTTATGTCACTTTTTAATTAAATGGTTTTCATTTATTAAAAATAATATGGCTGGATTTTTTGTACCACATGTTTGGTCACCTTGGTTTTATTTGAATAGTTTTGTTAATAAAATGCCTATGTTTTTTTTTCAAAATTTATTAAATGTACATAGTTTGACCTTTTCCATCATGTTTTGTTGAAAAAACGGCTAACAATAATTTGCTATATTGTATCAGGCGCTAGGCGTCAAAGAAAAATTGGAAAATTACAGAAACATACATATTTTGGCGCCTTGGGCGCCTCGCGTACCTAGGCGAACCCCCAGAGCGCCTTTTACAACATAAGTCGTTGGTGTACACATGGCATTAAATCAATTTTTACAAAGACAATTTAAGCCCACCAAATTGTTTGACTCGGACCTACTTTATTCAGATCGTCTAAGCCTATTACTAAAAAAGTAAGGAAAGAACAAACTAAGACTTAGTTTGGTGTTATTGTGCTTTTTATAGAAGCACTTTTCTAATGTGTGTTGTTGTGTAATGCTATGTAAAAAGGATGAGCTGAACGTTTGATAAATTATAAATTAACAGTTAAAGTTGATTACAAAAGTAATCAAACTGTTCAACTATTGTTTTTGTGGAAAATGACAAAAATAAACATATTTCTTGAAATAATATTATTATAACTTTTTGTGTTGAAAATAATTAATTTTTTTATTATTAAATGCACATAATATAAATTCTACATTTTTTAAAGTAAAGAAATAATTTTATTTTAAATAACTGGATGTGATCCTAGTCACCAGCTGAGCACCAACACCCTTCTGAATAACAATACATAATCTATGTGTTGATGGTGGATTTTCAACAAAGGCTAAAATCGTAAAGTTATGATCTCGCATGTTTCTGACATGGCTTGAGAAATGTATGTGAAACTCATATTTTAGGATTCGTGAAAGCTCATTTCACAATCTCTGACTGAGCATACACCCTCTCAGAGCTCTGTATGAATATGTTATTGGTAAAGCCTTCCCGGCTAAGGTTTTCGACACTTTGCATATTTCATCAACATCTCTATATAGAATGGAAATGATTGGACGGCTCCTAGACATAGTATAGAGCGTTAACGTCTTCAGGATGCCACACTGTTCCCTGACTATGTAGACCGAATATGTATAGAATCTCTCGATGATTGGATTGCTTCTAGACATATTTCATGCTAGTATAGAGCGTTGATGATGCCACACTGTTCCCTGACTATACATAATCAATATTCAGAACGAGTATGATGCTTCCATCATCTCATACCTCGATTCTCGAATAAACTCGCTCATAGACATATTGCATGCTAGTATTGAGCAATTCATAGATTAAATTCTAACACAACATTCATCAATCAAATTCCAAGAAAAATAATCTATTTTATCTCATTACTCCGTTTCATGGCTTATTCCCGACTGAATTACATGAATTAGTAATATATAATCAATCTATTTTATTACTCCGTTTCATGACTTATTCTCAGTCGAATTCCATGAATCAGTAATAAATAGTCATTGATTGGGCATTTGGGCCCCCACCGAGTAAGCCCTGAGAAAATGTTGCGAGTGTACTTAACAATAACGCACGAACGAGCACCCAAACGCATGAACGAGCATTCAAAAATATGGACGAACGAGGAAACATATGTGAAACAAAAGAGAAATAATAATATAAAAATAAAAGAGAGGCGCGTGGGGCCGGGCCCACCGGCCGACCAATCATGCCGTCGTGGCTGGTTCACGCCTCTCCCGTTTATTTTTATTTTATTTTATTACTTTCCTCATCTCATGAAAACTCCCTTGTTTGAGAAAACTTCCTCGTTTGAGCAGAACTCCTAGTTTCTCCATATTTCCCTCACACGATGAAAAAAATAAAAATAGGGAAGAATGTCACGGGACCGGGCCTACTAGCCGGTAGGACATGTGAAAAAGCGGGGGTACAACAACCACACCCAACAATTCCATTAGCAATTTGTATGGACAAACTCCGATATACTTTCTAGAGAATCAACTAGACAGTCAGACTCAATCTAGAGAAAAGTATATCAAAGAGTTTATATCTCAATCTCTCGATTTGATCTTTACTCAAGCAAATAGAAATCTACGAGTCTCTATCAAAGAGAGATAACTTGGATGGTATCGAAGACCAATATCCAAGTGTCAATTAATTTAAATCAACAACTAAAAGATCGGATATTCTAATTGATTGAACAACACACAACCTGTGATATTTCAATTATATAAACAAATATAATGCAGAATAGAAATAACACAGATACCAGAATTTTGTTAAGGAGGAAACCGCAAATGTAGAAAAACCCCGGGACCTATTCCAGATTGAACACACACTGTATTAAGCCGCTACAGAGACTAGCCTACTCCAAACTAACTTCGGTCCGGACGGTAGTTGAACCCCAATCAATCTCACACTGATCCAAGGTACAGTTATGCTTCTACGCCTCTGATCCCAGCAGGATGCTACGTACTTGATTCCCTTAGTTGATCTTACCCACAACTAAGAGTTCCTACGATCTAAAGTTGAAGACTTTAATAAACAAATCTGTATCACACAGAAAAGTCTACGATAATAGATAAATCTGTCTCCCCGAATTAGCACAACTAGTATCACACAGAATTAGCACAACTAGTATCACACAGAAGGTGTGGGGATTAGGTTTCCCAGTTGCTAGAGTTCTCCCTTATATAGTCTTTCAAATCAGGGTTTGCAATCAATGTTAGCTTGGTAACAAAGCATTCAATGTTCACTGTTAGATGAAAACCTGATTAAATTCAAGCTAATATTTCTCAACCGTTGGATCGAAACCTTATCTTGTTACACACAAATGAAATGTCCAATTTTGGGTTTATGTAATCGTTCCTAAATATTAACATTTGTTGGTTCAACAATAGTTAACCAAATGGTTAGCCATATGAGCACTTTCATATCCACCATATTCTTCTTCACCATAACTAGTTCAAATGACTCAAATGAACTAGTTAGAGAGTTTTTCAATTGCTTAGATCTTATGTAACTACACAAGACACAATCGAAGTAAAAACGGTTTGATTCACCGGAATCGGTTCATGAACTTTATAGCCACGGTTTGCAAAAGCATTCCTTAGTTTATTTAAGCATGAGTTCAAGAACAACCGATTTCATATATAACCAACTCAAGTTCGCGGACTGGGTTCGCGGACTTAAGCTCACGGAAGGAGTTCACAAACTCCAGCAGAAATTCTCGGGCCGAGAACTTCCGCCAGTTCGCAGACTGACTTCGCGGATTTGGCTCACGCCACATTTCGTTTCTCTTGATCAACAAAATTCGCAAACTTTGTTCAAGGAATAAGGACTTATACATATATGTGTTTCCATAACAATGCTTATATCCTACCAATGGTTATGTAATCTAAACTCTCATTTCAATCATTCAAACATTCTCAGAGGACGTTATATAGCCGTTATTCACAGACCATTTTTCGTCAGAGCAATTTTCAAAGTGACTGAAATATAATATGACTTTCGTCACTAGGTAAAGATGAATTTGGCTAAAGAGAAAGCTTACCAACACATATTTCGAGAAATAGATAGGCGAGTTAAACTCGGATCGAAATAGCAAATGTGTATAGTGAAAGTATATATATCAAAACGACTTTTTTCTCAAGAATAGGAGATAAAATAAATAGACTTTTGAGTGACAGATAAGTTCAAGTCTCCACATACCTTTTATGTAGTTGCAGGAAATCCTACACTACACCCCTCATATTATTTCACTATTAATCAACTCATTTTTAGGTTTACACTCTTAATTTTATTGATTACTATTTGAATGTTCTTACAAGAAAAGATAAAGAAATCAAGAATGATCTCTGCTCTAGACTTTCTCTCTCCTATTTACTTGTTTATTACTCAAAAAAGATCTCTCCCTCCTTACAACTCGAATGACTATTTATAGGGAAATACACAGTGGATGACAGCTAATCTGTCCTTTTTTTCGGGTATGGTTTGCGACATTCTCGCAACCTTACAAATGTTAATTTCGCAAACTCTCTAATTTTCGCAGGACTATCATATTTTTCTCGTGATCTTAGCTGACGTCATTTATTTTGTCATTTCTGAAATTGTTCTGCGACGCTGTTGTACTGTGTCATTGATAATTTCACTGAAACATTGTCGTTTCGAGATTCTGATCCTACATCTTGCCTCTTCTCATATCTTTTCTGCGAAGTAGAGAATGATGTGAGAAATGTCGCAGTTGTTCTCCTCTTCATATTCTGCATTTATCACACGTATTCTTTCTTCCATTTATTTCTTGACACGTCTTTTGTAACCGTTGCTTTTTAACCGCTTATAACTTTCCGTATTAATCGTGTTTATTTTTTTGAGGAGAAATTCCCTCTATATATATTCCTTCTCACTCTCTTTTTCTTTCTTTTTATTTTCTTTGCAACTTCATCGTTCTTCTGCAAATTCCATTATTGCAACCTTTCTTCTTTCTTCTTCAATCTTTTTAAGTTCTTCTTCATCTTCATACTATTTCTTCTACAGATCTTCATAGTTCATAATTTTCTTTGAAACAATCTCCCTGCTATTGTCTTCCATGGATTCATCAAGGTCAGCTTTCTTTTTTCTTCTTTATGAGTTTTGCTGAAATTGATCTTGTTTATTTCCTTATTTGATGTTGTTTACGTGATTCCCATACTCTTGTTAATTCAGAAAAAGCGCCTCCAACACTAGATTTACAGTTCAGAACCCTAACATTCCCAAATCGCAGCATAAGGTTGTCGCGCATAAAAGAAAGTCTGCGAATGAGAAGGTAGTAAGAAACACTATCCTTTTCTAATAACAATATTGTTGCCTCTGTTTCTTATCTGGATTGTAATTCGCAGGGTGATAAAGATGTTAATAAACCTCCCAAGAAGTCTCGCCACCTTAAAACTGTTCCAACTTCTGTTCCCTTCCATTTACTCATCTCTTCTAAATCTTCTGCGACACCTTCGCAAGATAAACCTTTATCTCCAATTCGCGAAAAAGCTGTCTCAGACTTCATTTCTTCAGCTTACCTCTCAATGATTGAAACTCCCCTTGTTGATCCTGCTGTGAATAAAACCTCGTCTCTTCCCATTGAGAATGTTTCTCAACCTTCTATCTCTACCAGTTCTCTACCTAAGTATCTTCCTCTTTCGAAAGAAACCATGGAAGGGATAGATATTTCCTTCAAAGTTTTATCTGAAGTTCTGGATGATGTCAAGAAATCTTCTATTGATCCTATCAAGTCTAATGTTTGCGAAATTCTGAGCAAGAATTTGGGTTCTGACAGAGCTGCTTCGCAGACAGCTTTGGAAAAAGAATGTAACGCTCTTCGTCTCGAAAATCAGAAGCTTCAGAATGTTTTACTGGATCGTGACAATATTAGCAAGAAGAATGATGAATTGAGAGGTATGATTTTCTTATCTGTGTCTTTAATTTGCCTTTTTAATGGTTTTATCCTTCCCATATTTAATTATCCTTGAAATCCATCTTTCGCATGTTAAGCTTTAAACCAGAAACGAATAATGGAGAGATATCAATTTGAATCTGTTGTTGAAGAAGCCCGTGTTGATAAAGAAATCTTTATGGATCAATATAACCAATTAGATAACCTCTATTCATATTCTCTTGATCATATAAATAATCTTACCAATGAAAATACCCAATTAGTTCAAAGACAAGATTTATTAAGTAATGAAGTATCTCGTCTTTCTTATTCTTTAACTAAAGCTAATTTAGGGATGGAAACTTTATCAGATGAGAATAAAACCTTATCCCAAGAGAAGAGAACTTATTTAAACAAGATGGCGATATCTTCGCAACAACTTAGTATTCTTCAAAAAGTATGTGATGACCAAGAGCAATCTCTTCGTTCTTTGAGAAATGAACTTAAAGAAGTAACAAAGTCATCTATCGCTGAAAGAGATACACTCATTCAAGGTAGAATAGCTTTAAGTGTAAAGGCGAATCAGCTTAAAGAATAATATTCCAAATTAGAAGAATCTTATTCTTCTCTTGCGAAGAAAAATGCCTTTCTTATTTCTAAAGAGAAAAATCTTCAGTCTCGACTTAAAGGTTTAATTGGAGATAAATTTGATGACGCAATGGACCGTTGGGAGAATAGTTGTCTGTCTTTGATTCAACACCTTATTTCGCAAAAGAAAGGTAGTCATAATAGTTTGACTGCCTTAATTATCTTTTCTTTGTCATATCTTTCTGAATTCTTTATCTTAATGAAATTTTGTATTCTATCTTTCCAGAGTCTGAGAAGAATCTTTATTCTTCAATTTCTGTTTTGGAGGCTAAATACTTGTTTTCTCATATGGTCTTATTTTTCCTTCCTAATTAAAGGTCTTATTATGCCACCTCTTGTCATTGCGACAAAATCGCAGGACGTCCATGCACTTTCATGCAAAAACCCATTGATCTTGCCTTAATTTTTTCTTTTGTATTATAGCCTCTTCAGGAATGTTGCGACAGTATGACAGGCCTAAATATTCTTGCGAAAATAAAGCCCCATGAAATTGTCGTCTTGCGACGAAATCGCAGGACGTCTTCGCACTTTCATGCGAAAACCCATTGATCTCGTCTTATCCTTTTATTTTGTATTATTGCCTCTTCAAGATTGTTGCACAAATATGACAAGCCTTAATATCCTTGCGAATAAAAAGCCTCATGACATTTGCGTCTTACGACACTTATCAGCTCCCTAATGGAGGGTGCCGCCCTTATCTCCTCCCTGGTTGCCCCTTCAAGGAGGCGTACTTATACCATACAAGGTTAGCTCCTCCCATCCAGTCTTAACAACAACCAGTTGTTTTCGCAGCCTCTTATCCCTTTTACCTATAGGGCTTATGGTTACGAGACTGCACCCTAAGTGGGGTTTTCTTCAGGCCGAGTGCAGTATAAGCCAAGACTTGTCAAGAATGGTAAGGTACGCTTCAAAAGTCCCTGGCACTCTTGACTCAACCGGGTACCTCGGCGCCTTGATCAGATCTGCACTCCTTGGGAGAGTCCTTATTACCTTAGTCTCCCAAACCAAGTCATATGCTTAAGCTGAGAATCCAAGGTGCCTCTCCCGGATGGGCTTTATTGACCCCAAATCTCCATGACTCAGGTTCCGGTGGCGGTGTAGCCTTTCACTGAGCCATGCAACAGGTACCCCCTAATATGACGTACTTTAGGTCTTACATTTGCCTCTTGCGAAATTTTATTCGCGAACTAGGGTGTACACCATAAAGGTTCACCCCTTTCTTTTATGTCATTTTTCTGTGATTATCTCTGCGAAAATTTCGCACATCATGATCTTGTTTTGATATGAGTAATCTTGCAATTATTATTTCAGAAACCATAACTTCTCAAAGCTTCTTACGGATAATATCTTTTTAAGTACAACCTGTTCCATGGTCTGTCTAATCTATGACCAACATCTTTTCCTTCTGGATCCATTAATCTATAAGCTCCTGTTCCAACTATCTCCTTTATGATGTAAGGTCCATCCCACTTTTTCGCTAATTTTACTCCATTTTCTCGCTGATATATTGGTGTTTCTCGCAGAACTAAATCTCCTGGTTGAAATTCGCGTATTTTGACACGTTTATTATACTCTCGGGCTAATCTTCGCTGATAATTCTCCATATGTTGTAAAGCCTTTTCTCTTCTTTCTTCTAATTCATCAAGTTTATTTAAAATCAAGCCCGCACTAAGATTTGTCTCCCAAGCTTCTCTTTTTGTTGTCGGAATAACAGCTTTTGTTGGTAATGCCGCTTCAACTCCGTATGTTAAACAAAAAGGTGACATTCCAGTAGCTTCTCTTCTAGTTGTGTTATAAGCCCATACTGCATTATGTACTTGTTCGCACCATGCTTTGTGATGTCCTTCCAATTTCTTCTTTAATATATCTGCAATTATTTTGTTTGTTGCTTCTACTTGCCCATTAGCTTGTGGATACAAAGGAGTAGACTTTCCACATTTTATCTTGAATGCATTAAGTAGCATTTCTATATTCTGTCCTTCAAATTGTTTCCCATTATCAGATACCAACTGTGCAGGAATTCCGAATCTGCAAATGATATTTTCGAATATGAATGTAAATATATCTTTGTCGCGAATATGTTGTACTGCCTTCACTTCTGTCCATTTTGTGAAATAATCTGTTGCGACTATTAAGTATCTTCTTTGTCCAGATCCTGGTAAAAATGGCCCCACAATATCTAAGCCCACTTTCCAAAAGGCCACACACTGGTTGAAGATGACAATGGTGCTCCAGGTGCATGTATTTTCTTTCCATGCCGCTGACAATCTTCGCAACGTCTTGATATTTGTATTGCATCTTCATGCATATATGGCCAGTAATAACCTTGCATTTTTGCTCTATGTGCCAAAGATCTTCCTCCACTATGATTGCCAGCATCCCCACTATGTAACATTTTTAGCACCTTTTCTCCTTCCTCTCGTGTCAAACATCTGAATGATGGTCCATTAAAGGATTTTCGGTATAGCAACTCATCTCTTAATTCATAATTCGTTGCACGGCTTTTTAACTTGTGTGTTTTCAATCTATTTCTTGGTGTTTCTCCTTTCGCCAAATATGCATGAAGTTCCATTCTCCAGTCTGCGATATTGTTCATTTGTTGTTCTTCTTCATTGTCTATTATCATCACGTCCACGTCTTCTTCTTCTTTATTGATTGATGGTGACAGAAGTGTTTGTATTTTTATGTATATCTCAGTTGGATCTGTCATCATGCTTGAGATGAAAGCAAAAGCGTCTGCGAGTCTGTTATCCTTTCTTGAAATGTGCCTCCATTTTATTTTTGGGATTTTCGTTGACAATTCTTCAACCAGCTTCTTGTATTTCTTCAAGGATGGTTCATTTGTAGTATACTCTCCCTTTATTTGGCGAATAACTAGCTGCAAATCACTAGTGATCCTGGCATTTTCTAGTTTCATTTCTATTGCGAATTTTAAGGCATGTATCACAGCTTCATATTCTGTTTCATTATTAGTGGATGCAAATTCCAATCTGAATGAAAAAGCCATTTTATTCCTTCTGGCGAAATTAAAACAATTCCAACTCCATTTCCTTCTCCATTTGATGATCCATCTACCAATATCTCCCATCTATTTGGTTCTGTTAATAAATCTTTTGGATCTCCATGTTCTTCTTCTACATCCATCATTTCTTCTACTGCTTCATCTTCTTCTAAAGGAAATTCTGCCAAGAAATCTGCAACAACTTGTGATTTTGGTGAAGACAAAATTTCATATTTAATATCAAAGTGGCCTACTTGTGCATTCCATCTCTCCACTCTTCCTGATCTTTTAGAATTCTTCATCACTGATTCAATTGGTACTTTTGTTAATACCTTTATCTTGTGTGCTTGAAAGTATATGCGGAGCTTAAATGATGCATAAACTAATGCTAAGATTAACTTTTCAATCTTTGAGTAATTCTTCTCGCAGTATTAAAAGTTTTGCTAATGTAATAAATGGGTTTCTCCACTCCTGCGTCTACTCGCAATAACACACACACTTAATGCATGACGTCGTCAAGATAGATCAATAATTCTTCTCCTGATTCTGCTTTTTGTAAAATAGTTGTATTCATAAGATGTTCTTTGATTCCTTGAAAAGCTTTTCACATTCATCAGTCCATTTAAATTTCGCACCCTTCTTGAGTATATCGAAAAAATATTTGCATTTGTCTGATGATCGCGAAATGAATCTCCCCAGCGAAGCTAGAAGCCCATTCAACTTCTGTACATCTTTTATTGTTGCTGGTGTTGGCATGTCACGAACTGCTTGCACTTTTTCTGGATCAACCTGTATTCCTTCCTTTGATACAATGTAGCCTAAAAATTTTCCCGATGCAACTCCAATAGTACACTTCTCAGGATTCAATTTAATGTTATACTGCCGCATTTGTTCAAAAATCTCCCTCAGGTCTTGTACATGGTCTTTAGCTTCTTTACTCTTTACTAACATGTCATCCACGTATACTTCTAATGTTTTGTATCCATTTTGCGAACACCTTCTCTACCATTCTTTGGTATGTCGCTCCCGTTTCGCAAACCAAATGGCATTTTCGTGTAACAATATAAACCTCTAGGGGCAAAGAAAGCAGTATGTTCTTGATCTTCTTCAGCGAGAGGGATTTGGTTATACCCTTTGTACCATCTAAAGATGATACCCTATCATTTCCCGCTGCGGATTCCACCATTTGAGGAATATCTGGTAACGGAAAACTATCTTTGGGGCAAGCTTTGTTTAAATCAGTGAAATCTATGCAAATCCTGATTCCTTTGTTTTTCTTTGGGACAATGACCATATTCGCTATCCATTCTGGGTATTTAGCTTCTCTTATGATTCCCGCTCAAGCATTTTCTGTAGTTCTTCTTCTATTTGGGAATGGTAAGTTGTTGCAATTTTTTTATTCTCTGTTTAAATGGTCTCACATTTTTGTTAATCTCCAACTTGTGGCATGCAATTGATGGATCTATTCCCGGTATCTCATCCATGCTTCCTGCGAAAACATCTTTATATTCTCGCAACAAGTTAACAGTTCTTTCTTCTTCTTCCATATCCATTTTGGTTCCAATTCTCAATATTAGAGGTTCTCTATAGTCCCAACGTTTATTTCTTTTGTTGGTTCTGCGGCAGTGTAACTGGGTTTAGGTTCTCCCATTGGTGTTGGTTCTTTTATTGTTTTCATAGGTCCTTCTCCTTCTTCCGAAATTTCGCTGGGTATTCCTTTGCCTTCTTTTGCCCTTATCATATACTCTAAATTCTTCTTCTTTCTTTGCTTCCTTTGCCAACTTTCTGCGAAATTGTTTCTTTTTTGCTTGTCCTTCATAATGCTTTACTTCAATTTGATGACATAATTTCGCATTGTCAACATCTCCTCTGATTTCACCTATTCCATTTGGTGTGGGGAATTTAATACATTGATGCAACGTTGATACCACAGCTTTTATCGCATGTATCCATGGTCTTCCTAATAACATATTATATGGCGATTCCATATCCACCACGCACAATGTTACATGTGTTTCGATTTCTCCAAGTGGAATTCGTACCACTATCTCTCCTTTAGGTTTTGTTGTGGATTTTCCAAAGCCGTGAACAAAATATGTTGAACTGGACATTTCTTCCATCTTTAAATCCCATTCCCCGGAATGCGTGATAAAATATATATCCACTGAACTTCCTGTATCGATTAAAGTTCTGTTCAATATCCATTCTCCTGTGGATTTTTCGTTGTCTCTCTTCTCTTTTCGCGTAATAGGCACTGTGATAACCAACGGAGATGTGTGATTCAAATTTTCTTTCGGTATTTCTGCCGCCATGAATGTAATTTTTTGCTTTTCCCAATCTTTCAAGGGTGATGTCTTTTCTACCGCCATAACTTTCCTTCCTTCAAAATTTCGTTTATGTATTCTTCCTTTGATGTTTTCATGGAATTCATTAATCACCGTTTTTGTTATCATATTACACTCCAATCTTTTGTCATCTTCATTAATTCTATTCATCTTTCTTCTAACTGATTCACTGATTTATTTAATCACTTTCTTGATTTGAATATTCTCAACAACAATCTTCAACCTTCGATCTTCAAATCCCTGTTTCTAGCGCCATTATGTAGTTGCAGGAAATCCTACACTACACCCCTCATATGATTTCACTATTAATCAACTCATTTTTAGGTTTACACTCTTAATTTTATTGATTACTATTTGAATGTTCTTACAAGAAAAGATAAAGAAATCAAGAATGATCTCTGCTCTAGACTTTCTCTCTCCTATTTACTTGTTTCTTACTCAAAAACGATCTCTCCCTCTTTACAACTCGAATGACTATTTATAAGGAAATACACGGTGGATGACAGCTAATCTGTCCTTTATTTTCGGGTATGGTTTGCGACATTCTCGCAACCTTACAAATGTTAATTTCGCAAAATCTCTAATTTTCGCAGGACTATCATATTTTTCTCGTGATCTTAGCTGACGTCATTTATTTTGTCATTTCTGAAATTGTTCTGCGACGCTGTTGTACTATGTCATTGATAATTTCGCTGAAACATTGTCGTTGCGAGATTCTGATCCTACATTTTAGTCGATGAAGATCCACCAGTTCCTTGAGTAGTCCTTCGTCTTGTATGATGATTGCCATGGAGTCTTGATCTCAACTACACTTTTTATCCTAGTGCGAGACCTTTAGCTATATAGGCTAGAAATCAAGACTTATCGTTTTGATCACTAACATTGACAAACATGCTTGAGATAGCAACGCATGCGAGTTCGACCGAAATGCTCTAACAATCTCCCCCTTTGTCAATTTTAGTGGCAAAACTATTAATACACATGGAATACAAAAAACAAATAAATTAACTTTTGTAGCTCCTATTCCACATGTCTAATCTTCAACATTACTCGAAATCTTCGTCACTTCCAAATACTCCAATGATCTCAAAGTTTGTAAGTTTAGCATCATCGTTGTTAAAAATCCGTAGCCATACAATGGGAAAACAAAAACTCTCAATCATTGTTATACAGTGTCATAGTATCATTACACAGCGTCAAAGTTCTATTGTATCACAACTTTAACAACAATACTATGGTGATATGTATCACTCCCCCTTAGTCAATACTCCATCTCACATGGAAACCACTCCCCCTTACATAATGATCCAAAAACCATATGTATTTGTAGTGTGAACTACATATTAATTCTCCCCCTTTTTGTCAATAAAATTGGCAAAGGTACAAGAATGGGATCCTAATGAAATTTCCGAAAGAGACATTTCTTGACCAAAAGAAAGCAAAAATATATCATCTTGTTTAGATGCAATCACAAAGCCGAAGCTAAATGCATTCATCAAGGAGTTTAAAGATACAAGATAACCCCTCTAATATTCCACAACCTCACTCCCCAAAAGATTTGTCAATTAAGAACAAGTTCAAAAATAACTCTCCCCCATAATATGTCATTCCCGAAAAAACAACAAGAGCGACCTTAATTTCAAAAGAAAAGAAGAATTTCTTTGGACATAAAAAATTACATACAAGTATGAATTTGAATCTAAAGATCTCAATTAAATTAACCACAAGAGAACCCATAATTAATTTAATCGAAAATTTCTCAACATAAGTGAACTTATGGAGACTCAAAAATACTCAATTAGATTAATCACAAGAGAACCCATAATTTGAAAAAGCGGGGGTCTAACAACACCACCCAATATTTCGCTTAGCAATCTGTATGGACTAACTCCGAAATACTTTGCTAGAGAATCAACTAGACATTCAGACTCAATCTAGATTAAAGTATCTCAAGGAGTTAATATCTCTCACTTGTTTTGATTTACTCAAGCTCAAAAAATAGCGAGTCTTTAATCAAACACAAGGAATAACTTGGATGGTACCAAAGACCAATATCCAAGTGTTAATCAATGAAATCAACAACCACAAGGTCGGATCTCTAATCGATTAAACTTTAACGCACAACCTGTATTATTTCAATTATATAACAAATATAATGTGGAAAAGAAATAACACAGACACTAGAAGTTTTGTTAACGAGGAAACCACAAATGCAAAAAAAAACCCGGGACCTAGTCTAGATTGAATACACACTGTATTAAGCCGCTACAGACACTAGCCTACTCCAAGCTAACTTCGGACTGGACTATAGTTGAACCCCAACCAGTCTCCCACTAATTCAAGGTACAATTGTACTCCTACGCCTCTGATCCCAGCAGGACTGTGCACACTTGATTCCCTTAGCTGATCTCACCCACAACTAAGAGTTGTTGCAACCCAAAATCGCAGACTTGATAATAACAAATCTGTCTCACACAGAAAAGTTTATCAAAGGATAAATTTGTCTCCCACAGAAGAACCCTAGGTTTTGTTCTGTCTTATGATATGAAATCAAGGTGACAGGAACCAATTGATAATCCGGTATTATATTCCCGAAGAACAGCCTGGATTAATCAATCACCTCACAACAGTCTTACTTGAAATAAACAAGAGGACGTCGAGGAATCACAAACAGTGAGATGAAGATGTTTGTGACTTCTTTATCTTGCCTATCGGAGAACTCTCACGATCTCAAGTCAATCAATACGATTGTACTTAGTACGATAGAAGATCCAAGATCAGATCACACAACTACGATAAAAGTAGTATCGGTCTGGCTTCACAATCCCAATGAAGTCTTTAAGTCGTTAACATGGTTTTAGAGAAGAAAACCAAATGTTAGAGTAGAATCGACTCTAGCGAGCGCACTAGTATCACACAGACGTGTGGGGATTATTTTTGCCCAATGCTAGATGTCTCCTTTATATAGCCTTCAAATCAGGGTTTTGCCTTAGGTACAAAGCAATCAATATTCACCGTTAGATGAAAACCTGATTTAGATTCAAGATAATATTTCTCAACCGTTAGATTGAAAACTTAGCTTGTCACACACACTTGGATAGACATTTACTGGGTTTTGTGAAAACCATGCCCAAACGAGTACGTGTATGTTGGTTCAACATAGTAACCAAAAGGTTAACCATATGAGCATTTCATATTAACCTTGTTCTTATTCACCATAACTAGTTCAATTGACTTCAATACGAACTAGTTAGAGAGTTGTTCAATTGCTATGAGATCTTATGTAACTACACAAGACACAATTGAAACAAAGATGATTCGATTCGATTAAATAGGATTGCAGCATCCAGTGGTGTACAATGGGATGAGGCCGAAATCTCCAGATCAAGAATCGTTGAGCTAGATATGCTGGAATCAAGGAGAACCAAGGTGGAAAAATATGTGGAGGCCTACAAACAGAGAATCTCCATAGCCTACAACAAAATGGTAAGACCTCGAACATTTCAAGTAGGAGATTTGGTATTAAAGACGGCAAAGCACATTCAACAAGACATGTCCGCTCCTAAGTTATCTCCTAAATGGGAAGGGCCATATGTTGTTATCAAAGCAGTGTCTAGCGGATACTACAAAATTTTAGCAATCAATGGAGGAAAGGAAGGAAACATCACCAATGGCAAATGGCTCAAAGCTTATTATGTATGATCCATGAAACAAACTACCTCTTCATCATTTCAAGTATTTTCAAAAATGTAATTTTATTCCTCCAAAGAGCATGCGAATGCTCCGTTTTTCATTAAACATTTCAAAAATGAGCAAAATTCGTTCATACCACGATCAACTGTTTTACCTAACTAGAAACTCAGATTTACTCAAAAAATAATAACCACAAATGCTCACTCAGAGCAAACCATCCAGCAACGGATAATCCCTGTAAGAAGCCTCGTCAATCTTCTTCTGAAAAATCTTGGTCTTTGCCTTTAAGTCTTCGACCGCTTTCTCAACCCTTGCCGACTCCAGAGCCAGTATCCTCTCCTTATCCAGTAAAGCTGCATTCATAGAAATTGCATCAGCAACCTATGCCGCCTTATGAACCTTGATTATCTCAAGACGACGACGGAGCCAGCTTACATTGAATCGCAATATATCACAGTTCGAGATCATTTCATCCCATTGGTGCAGCTCATGGTTTTTGACGTCTCGCAAGTGCATCTGATTCATTTCCTCGATGATCGGCAATAACCCCGCTACCGTGGTTAAAAGGGTTGGAAGAAAACCTTTCCACACTTCTGTGGTGGCAATATGACCATACTTCTTCCAGATCTTGGTGTACAAAGATACATGACATTTTGGAACCACGAATCCACCGATTATTTCATTTTCTGGGAAGGTATTAATCAATGGGACTTCAAATAAAAGTCAAGTTGTAGGGTATTCACGAGCATGGACACTGTCTCCGATCTCCACGGATCCTGAAGAATCTTCACATGCCTGGTTGCTGCTTTCCTCGACCTCAACCACGGTCACGGATTTTTTACTCTTTCTTCGTCTAGCGTCGACGACGACACGGACATCCGCCTATGATGAAATGAAAGAGTGTTAATATCGGGACTCAGTTCAATATCAAGAGTCATAAGTTTACTTGCAGACGATCCAGCCTCAGCACGATCCGATCCATACCGGGCAGGAGCTCTAACAGTCCCCTTAGGCCTTGCATTATGAGGAGTAGTATTCTTCTTACAGTTCTACGACAAATTATTTTCTTGTGATCAACAATCGAACAGAGACAAGAAAGGAGAAGAAGAAGAAGTATACAACTTACTGAGATAGACGTTGCCATTTCACGCTTCGACTGAAGATCATCTTGAGAAGAAATGTTATTGCTCGACATGACGATAAGGAGGTAGAATCAAAAGTTCTCTGCATGATGAAACTGACTCAGGAATGGAAGAAATATTTGCGTGGAACATATATTTTGGGTCTTGAGGATATATATATATATATATATATATATATATATATATATATATATATCAGGCGATAGTTATGTAGTCAACTCAGTTATGAGTTCCACTAAAACCCTAGACTTCAAAGATCGATACCGGAGACACGGAGGAAAATAACACACTGGGGACTGAACATCACGGGTCAAAGGATATGCCACGCGCCTTGTACACGTCATGAATTCTCGGCCGTGTGTTATGTTACTTCTCATGAAAATCGACAAGTCATGATGAATTTGGATATATGGGCATCGGTCCATGTCATGGACTAGAAGAAATCGACGTTAACAAAATGTTCATCATTCAGAAGAAAAGTCTAATTGAAGTAAAGTCGTTTAAACAGTCAAAAAGAAAGATATCTACTATGAAGACTAAAAAGGTAATGCTCTACCATCTACAAGAAGATGGAAGTAAAACTACTCGTCGGACTCATCCGAATTGTCAGCTTCATCGTCATTGTCCTTCTCGGAATCATCTTCTTCAGAGTCACTATCAGGATCATTGGTGAAGTCCGGTGGACGGAAGATAACATCATCATCTGAATCCGAATTATCTTATGCTGCAGCTTCAGCTTCAATTTTCTTCATCGTCCTCCGATGCTCTCTTTCATATCGATCAGGCTTAATGTGACTCTCGGATGGTTCCCATGCGATCTCTCCTTCAGAAGCATCAGCATCAGAATCAGAAGGCACCCCATCCAAGAATTGACGCTTTTCCTCAACCCTCTGTCTCTTACGACGGGTGCGATCTTTTTCACGTTGACGGGCATCCTCTTTTTTGTCTTCAGCTCTTTTCTTTTCGAGTTCAGCAAAAGAGACTCTTCGCTTAGCCAAAGGAACATTAGGCTTCGCCCCTTTCTGGGTAACCCTAGCCTTCGATTTCGCTACAGGAGCGTCGGAATCCTCATCAGAAGAGCCAGAGGAAGAAGAGGAATACCAGTAATCGTAATTGCTGTTACTGTTGGTCGACATTTTCTGGAACTGGAAGATCAAAGATTACTACCATGTAAACAAACCAACATCAGCAAAAAATGGTAACTCTTAACTCTTACCTTTTACGCTTCCACTAACAATGGTGATAGTAATACTAGAGTTAACACCTCAAAATCGTTCGTCTCTTCGAAAACTGCAAAAACGAAACTTTATTTAATTTCCGAAACTGATTTTTCATGAAATCACGAACACAATTTTCATAATGTGAACATTCACATAACTGACCGATGAAGTTTGCAACAGTAAAATATTTCATCATAAATATATTGTCTATCTTCGAAGGTTCCTCAAAACCCACGTTTCTGATTTTTCGAAAAAAAAACAGTAATTAATGCAACTTGCATATATAAATTCTCAAAGAATTTTATCTAATGAAAACAAATTCATGCAAACAAAATATACCATCATATTTTACACAATATATGTCACGGCTACATATATATAAAAAAAAAACTATTTCTCCTTCGTATCGTCGTTATTTGTCTTTAAAACGAAGGTTTATTTCAAAAAATATTGTGAAAGCTCACATCTCATACATATGATAAAGTTTTGTATTTACATGAAAGCTCATAAGCAAAATTTTATCACTGGGCACAAGTTCATCATACATATTTTCCTTCGTGTCATCATTATTTGTCTTTAAAACGAAGGATTTTTCCAATTTCATGAAAATTCACTTCTTTTATGATGAAACCTTGGTATACATGAAAGATCATACACTAAGTTTTATCACTGGACATAAGTTCATATTAAAAAAAATCTCTCCTAAATCAGGGATTATAATTAGTTTTCAAAACTAACAATCGAACGAACATACGTTTTAAAAAACGAGGGTTTTTTCATAAAACTCACACTAATATACACACATGTATATAACTTCATCATGATCAAAGCATGAACAACTCATGAGGATCATAAACATCAGCAAACAAAAAAAACGTACCTGGGAGCGCCGGACGGAAATTGGACGACAGCGACCGGCGGCGGCAGGTGGTGGTCCGGCGGCGGCGGGAAAACTCTCCTTCCCTGGTGTGAAGGTGATGAAGGTGCTGGTAGTGTGTGAAGAAAAAAAAAAGAGTATTAATCCCTTTTATATCAATTTTATTTCCAAAACCTAATTTTGTAAGGATTTCCTTATTGGGCTCGACCCGCGAATCCTAACCGACCACGGACTCGTCATCCAAACCAGCGGTTCAACACCAATTTATGCTCATCAAACGATGCTCCAATCATAACATTGAAGCCTTCATTAAGTCGTGGTTTGCTCATGCTCTCTAAATCCGATAACGTTTCAACTTACGACTAAGTTCAATTACTGGTACTATTATTTATGGCCGAAAATCACCATTTAATGCTGACTGAGGAACACAGCCTTCCTCAGTAAGCAGGGGACTTAATGTAGATGGTGGATTTTCGACAAAGGCTAAATTCATAAACTCATAATCATACGAAACTCTGATTCAGCAATCGGACGTGAGTATCGAGACACGAGTCTCTCATCGAATTCTCAACAGAGAGTACTTTCTCTCAAAGTACATGTAGATATGCAGTCTCACGACTGGACAACGGCATATCTCATGAATACTGAATACTTTCAGTGATTATTTCTATATAGCATCACGTGATGGACGGCTCCTAAACAGCTTGCTCTACTAGTATAGAGTGATAACGTCTTCAGGAACAAACAACGAGTTTACCCTGACTATATAAAAGATATGACTTACCGAAAAGCTCATATCGGGATGATTAATGCTCCTAGACAACTTGCTCTACAGTATGGAGCCACAAAGTTAATCATTCCTAATTTCTCCTATTCCATGGTCGAATCCACGACTGGTCCCATGGAACGGCGATAACAATTGTTCTGATTCTATGATCAAATCCACGGCTTGATCTCATAGAATAGCAATAACTATATTATCACATTACTCCGATTTCATGATCGAATCCACAACTGGTCTCATAAATGGTAATAGATAAATCTTAATTACTCAGATTCTATGGTCGAATCTACGACCCATGGAATGGTAATGCTCACTTTATTATTCTGAAATCGTAGTCGAATCCTCATCTGATCCTATGAATTAATAATAAACATCTTATTACTCAGTTTTGTGAATTATTTTCCATCGAATTCCACAATTAGTAATAAATAATCAACAACCGGGCGTCTGAGCTACCTCTAAGTAAGCCTCGATTCAAATGGTAAAAGTGTATTCAACGATGATACACTAACAGTCACCGCACGAACGAGTATTTCAAAAATACAACGAAACGATGAACCTATGCAAAATAGAGAAGAAAATAATAAATAATTAAAATATTGACCAAGGTGCTGGGAGCACGGACACACGACTAATCGACCATTTTAATGCATTTTTATTATTTTTCATGATTTGATGAAAATTCCCTTATTTTATCAAATTTCCTTCGTCTCGAGGAAACTCCTCGGTTTCATGGTACTTCCATAAATTCATAAAAAATAATATAAAATTAAGGAAAGGAGTGTGGGGCGTGACCATTGGCCAACCGGCCATGCATTGGTCCCAACCGGCCCCACACCCACGGTTCCTTATTATCTTATTATTATTATTATTTCTCTAATTTCATGAAAAAACTCCTTGATTTCATGGTATTTTTGCATAAATCATCAAATAATAATAAAATAATATAAATTATGAAAACTTGTGGGACCGGGCCTTGGCCGGCCGGCCATGCCCTAGCCAGTCCCACATGCCCCTTTTTTTTATTATTTTATTATTAGTTTTCCTTGAATTCATCAAATTCCTTGATTTCATGGTATTTCTCTCAAATTAGGAAAAATTCCCTCAAATCATCAAAAATACTTAAAAAATATTAAATAATTATGAAAACTCGTGGGACCAGGCCCAAGCCGGCCGGCCGGCCATGCCTCCACGGTCCCACACGCCGTTGTTTTTATTATTTTAATATTTTTTGCTTCCCTGAACTCATGAAAACTCCTTCACTTCATGGAAACTCCCTAAATTCATCAAATTTCTCAAAATTCATGATTTTTTCATAAAATCATTATAAAATTACGGAAACTTGTGGGACTGGCCCCTGGACGGCCAGTCATGCCTTCCACGGTCTCACACGCCCTTGTTTTATTATTTTAATATCTTTTGCTTCCTTGAACTCATGTAAACTCCTTCAATTCATGGAAACTCCCAAAATTCATCAAATTTCTCAAAATTCATGAATTTTTCATAAAATCATCAAAATATTATAAAATTAAGAAAAAGGCACCATGGGACCATGGTCACGACCGGCCGACCATACCTTGACCACGATGGTCCCACGCCTCCTCATTCCTTATTTTATAATTATTTTTCATCATCTCATGGTGTTTTTCCTCATTTTCGTCGAAACCCTAATTTTGGCATATTTTCTCGAATGGATGCTCAATTGCACGCCAGAAAATATAAAAATTCTCAGGACTGAGACACGGACGCCTTGGGGACACGAGCGCGCTATTCTGACCGACCAAGATTGGCTTTTTGGCTCACGGAAGCCGGTCCTATCAATTTTCACAGTTTTGACCTAATTTGCACAATTGCTCGTATTAGGTCCAAAACTCTCCCAAACACTTTGGATTTTCATGAAGTGATCGTCAGGCGGTCACGGGATAACCCAGGGCCGGTTTCATGACTCCATGGTCGGTCCCTCGCCTCGTCATAATTAATTAGGTTTTTTCACCTAAGGCTCAGACGAGCATTTTCGAATAAATGATTAAACCAGCATTTAATCATTCTTTCACCAACAAATCGTCAACTCTTCATGAGTTCTTCGTATTTGCTCACGTGAGCATATGGACACTACATGGTTGATCCACGGTCCCATGTAGTCGCTCCCTCCTTCGTCCCATGGTTGAAATTCTGACGAACCATGAATTGATCATCAATTGATCAAATTAGGGTTTCTGAATCCAAGGATCATCATTCCAGATTCTAACCTTAATAATTTTATGACGACCTCATGGTCATTAATTTTATTAATTATGCTCGGTTCAACGACCAGTATTCTAATTAACATTTTTGGTACGCTGCCAATAATCCATCAGACGAGCAACACATGCTCAGACGATCAAATATTCAACAATTCATCACATGAGCAGCACTTGCTCAGATGAGGAATATTTGCTCAATATTGGTTCAACAATTAACATTCAACGATCCATCGAATGAGCAATACTTGCTCACTTCATCGTAAGAACTATACCTCTGTCTCATGACATGTTCAACTCATGAGTTTCATAACATCATGTTCAACTCAACGACTACATGGACTCATCGTCCCATCAAACCATGAAGTCATCAATTGGATAACAAACTAAGAGACGTCAATCGTGTCACTTGGGGGGATATCACTTAGGGTTTTGGTCTGGCGGTCTACGGCACGTGTGTTCAAACACACGATGGAATGTGAGCAAGTCATGCAATCAGTTGAAGGAATTCACGAGGTAGTGGGTGGAAAATCGACCAAGTCTCCACACGTTGAGCAACTGGTTTCAAACACGATCTCCACTTCCCCACTCCTTGATTCCATCAACTATCACACTTCATGGAATCATGGTGTCTACAATTCCAGTAATATAAATAAGTCTCTGAATCATGATTGAATCATCATCAGTATCATCAATCTCTCGTCAAACTGACAACACGAGATCATCGACTCATCAATTGAGCAACTACTCTCAATTGAGCAATTTCAATCACTCAGAGCTTATCGTATTCGGAATTCACACACCCACAATCTTTGATTACCATTGATTCCACACATTTCTCATCTTCCCTCCTACAGATCAACCCATCCTCTCTTGTGACCGAATTTACTATGGAACGGTTAATGTCTTGATTTAGGCCGGAGTACTACAAATTGATCTCTCGAATCTAAAGAACCCCCTTTGCAGCGGTGCATCTGTGTGAGGTTTAAAATTTCGCTCGGTCCGAGGAGTCTCCTCCGTACGGTCGTCTCCTCAATTCCTTAAAAATCGGCAAATCGTTTTTCCCCATCTACAATGGTCAAAAAGCCGCACGGATTTGTGCATGTTACATGTTTTCTCAGCCTATGCGACGTATCCTAGTATTTTCATACGGAAATTCCCAGGGCGAGCCGAAAGAAATTATGATGGATTTTGGCGCATGAACATCGGTCTATTTCATTTAGTTCAATCAGGAAGAATCAACATTAACAAAAGGGTTTTTCACTCAAAAAGAAAATCCTAATTTTGAAGTGAAGTTGTTCAAATAATCAAAGAGATATCTACTACGAAGACTAAGAAAAAACATTCAGATGTTTAAACAAGATTATGAGTAAGACTAATCGTCAGAGTCATCCGATTCGTTGTCATCATCATTCTCTGAGGAATCCTCTCCAGACTCTTTCTCAGAATCACTGTCTGAATCATCAGGGAATTCTTCTTCGATATCACCATCTATTGCATCCAAGAGGTCTTCTTCATCACGTTCGGCTTGAAGATCATCCTTAACCTGTCGCTCAATCTCCCAATGCGGTGGATATGGCTTATTATTGCGTTCTGGCAACCTCCATACAAGTTCCTCTTCTTCCTCTTCAGCATCTGAATCTGAAGCTACACCATAAGGACGGGATCGGAGTCTCTCCTCAGCCTCTTGCATTTTCCGATGAATTCTACGCCTCTTCTCTCGATATTCATCAAGTATCTCTTACCTTTCCTTTCTCTTCAAGAACTCATCATGAGCAAATTTTGGATCATAAGGAGGCACCTTAGTATGAACACGTGCTTTGGCCATCGGAATCCTGGAATTCTCATCAGAAGAGCTAGAGGAATAATCACTGCTGGAAGACACCATTATCTGAAACCATAAACGTGAAATCATGCAAATGATAAATGCTCAACTAGCATCTACAAAAATGGTAATTCTCAACTCTTACCTTTTTACGATTCTACTAACAGTAGTGATTGTGATGCAAGAGTTAACCCTTCAAAACTCGTTCGTTTCTTCGAAATATACAAAAAATGAGCGAAACTCGGGTTTTCATAAAATCATAAACACTTCCACTGTGTGAATAATCGTCATGGAGTTATGAAAACTAAAACATTATTTCATCATAAATAACTGTTTACATCTAATGACTACGCAAAATTCAATTTTTGATTTTTAATGTATATATTCATATATATATAAATAAAAACGTGATTTATTCACGTAAGTTAAAAAAAAAACATTTTTTGACATGAGCAAGGCTCACGTAAATAAAGTTCGTGGATATTTCACGGTTTCATCAAAAAAAAAATCCGTGAACAACCCATGGTTTTATAAAAAAAATCCTTTTCCTTCGTACTATCATCTGTCTTTGAAACGAGGTTTTATTTCGATTTTGTGAAAGCTCATAAACAAAAATTTATCACTGGATACATGTATATGTACTAAAAAAAAATCTCTCTTAAATTAGGGATTATTACTAGTTTCTCAAACTAACGATCAAACGAACGTACGTTCCTAAAACAAGGGTTTTTCCATAAAACTCACATCCAAAGTATGTATATACACATATTATTTTATGATGAAAAACTCATCAACAAACAGCAAACTTTGAAGAAAAAAAATTGATGCGTACCTGGTCGGCACCGCCGGAAGTTGGTCGGACTGTGGTTGCTCCGGTTGGACGACGGTAACGCTCGGGCAAAATTTTCCTTGTCCTGTTGTTGATGTGAAGGAGGTAAAAGAGATGAAGGTGGTTGGTTGTGTGAGGTAGAAATTAAAACAAAAAAGATTAATTCCCTTTTATATCAGATTTTATTTCCAAAACCTAATTTCACAAGGATTTCCTTATTGGGCCCGGCCCGTGAATACAAAACCGACCAAGGTCCCGCCATCAAATCAGCGGTTCTACACCAATTTATGCTCATTAGGTGATGCTCTATCATGCCACTGGGATCTTCGTTCAAGCCGTGGTTCGCTCGCGCAATCGGAAAACCGGTAACATCTTATCTTACGACTAAGTTCAATTACTTGTTTCGTTCGTAACTGGAAAATCACCATCCAGTGCTGACTGAGGAACATGACTGTCCCTCACTAAGCAGGGGACTTAATGCAGATGGTGGATTTTCGACAAGGGCTAAAATCGTAAAATCATAATTATACGTGCTCCTGATCCAGCAATCAGATGAGTATTGAGGCTCATATATCTCATCGAAGCATGAAAGCTCATGCCACAAGAATCTCTGAGTGAAAATACTGTCTCTCATAGTGTATGTAGATATGTAGTCTCTCAGCTGAGGCAATGGCATATCTCATGAATTCTGAGCAATTTCAGTAATTACTTCTATATATAATCGAAAGATTGGACGGCTCCTAGACAGCTTGCCTGCTAGTATAGAGCAATAACGTCTTCAGGATGTAACAATGTTTTCCCTGACTATATAAAAGAAATATGCCGCTTCAAAACTCATATCACTCGATTCCTGAATAATTAATGCTCCTAGACGATCGTACTAGTATAGAGCCCTCAATTAATTATTCCTAAACCATTAGATTCATTAACTGAATCCCTGGAGAATATTCTAGGTTTTTTCATAATATTTCGTTACTTCAATTCATGGTTCTTCCCAGCAGATTTCCATGGGTTAGTAATAAATATTAAACACACGGGCATCTGAGCCACTATCGAGTAAGCCCCGACTAAAATGGTGCAAGTGTACTCAGCAATAATACACTAACGAGCCCCTGAATGCACGAACGAGCATTCCAAAATACGAAGGAACGATGAACCTATGCAAAAATAGGAAGAAAATAATAAATAATAAAATATTAATCAAGGCGCTGGGAGACTGGGCCCACCGGTCGGCCGGTCGTGTCGTGGCCAATCCCACGCCCAATTCTATGCTTTATCATATTTTATTATTTTCCTTGATCTCATAAAAATCCCTTCATTTGAACAAATATCTTTCGTTTTAAGGAAACTCCTAAGTTTCATGGTGTTTCCTTCGCATCAAGGAAGTAATATAAAATTGGGAAAGGTGTCGTGGGATCGTGTCTACTAGCCGGTCGGCTATGCCCTAGCCGTGGCCGGTCTTACACCTCATGATTCCTCATTATTTTATTGATATATCCCTCATCTCATGAAAACTCCTTAATTTCATGATATTTCCTTCAAGTCATGAAAGTAATATAAAATTAGGGAAAACTCGTGGGACCGAGCCCTAGCCGGCCGGTCTTGCCCTAGTCGGTCCCAGATTCCCCTTATTTTATTGTTATTATTTTTTATGTTTCCTTCATTCCATGAAATTCCTTGATTTCATGATATTTCCTTCAAATTATGAAAATTCCTTCAAATCATGAAATAATACATAAAACTAGGGAAAGCTCACGGGACCGAGCCCTAGCCGGCCGACCATGCCCAAGCCGGTCCAACACGCCCTTATTTTATGATTATTAATATTATTTGTTTCCTTCATCTCATGGTAACTCCTTAACTTCAAGGAAACTCCTTGATTTCAACAAAACTCCTTGATTTCAACAAACTCCTTGATTTCATGATATTTCCCTAAAATCATGAAAAATAATATAAATTAGGAAAAGTGTCATGGGACCGGGATCTTTGGACGGACGGCCATGCCTTGGCCATATCCGGTCCCACACTTCGTGATTCCTTTATTATTATTTCCTTCATCTTATGAAGTTTTCCTCGGTTTCAGCAAAATCTTTGATTTCTTCATATTTTCTCAAAATGTTGCTCAAACGCACATCAGAAAATATCAAAATTCTTAGGACTGAGACACGGACACTTTGGCGACGCGAACATATTGCCTTGACTGACCAAGGTTGGCTCTTTGGATTGTAAGAGGCCGGTCCCACATACTTTCATCATTTGACCTAATTTGTTCACATTAGGTTCAAATGCTTCCAAATAATTTTGGAATTTCATAAAACGATCGTCAGTCGATCCCGTGACCAACCAGGGACGGTTTCATGACCCCTTGGTCGGTCCTTCATCTTTTCATAATTAATTTGGTTTTATCACCTAAGGCTCAGAGGAGCATTATTTTAAATGATTAAACCAGCATTTAATCATCCTTTCACCAACTGGTCTTCAAGAGACTTTGGTATTTGCTCACTCGAGCATCTAGGCGCGCTACATGGTTGACCCATCATCCCATGTAGCCGGTCCCTCCTTCACTCCGTGGTTAATTTTCAATAAATCATCAATTGATCGAATTAGGGTTTCGAGTCCAAGGTTCATAATTCCATATTCGAACGCTAATAATTTTACGACGATCTCATGATCAACATTTTATTAATTATACTCGGTTCAGTTGCCAGTATCTTAAAATAATATTTTATTTGGTCATGCTACCAATAATTCATCAAACGAGCAACATTTGCTCAAATGAGCAATATTTGCTCAGACTAAGGAATATTGGTTCAACTATCAATATTCAACGATCCATCGAATGAGCAATATTTGCTCACCTTAACTATCAACATTTTTTCGACTATTATACTTTTGTCTCAACAGACACGTTCAATTCATTAGTCTCAGAACATTCGCAAATCACGTTCGACTCAGCAATATAAGGACTCATCGTCCCATGAAGTCAGCAACTCACTAACTAAATACACGTCTGTCTTGCAGATTCCACAATCACGAAATATCAGTCGTGTTACATGGGGGATATTAACTAGGGTTTTGGTCTGGCGGTCTACGACACGTGTGTTCATACACACGATGAGAATGTGAGCAATTCATGCAATCAGTTGAATGAGTTAACAAAGTAGTGGGTAGATAATCAACCAAGTCTTCGCACGATGATCAACTGGTTTTAACACGATTTCTACTTCCCCACTCTTTGACTCCAGCAACTGTCACACTTCATGGGATCAAGGTGTTTACAATTCTAGCAATATAAATAAGTCTCTGAATCATGATTGAAAACAACAGAGTCTTTTCATCGAACAGACAATACGAGATTAACATCTCAACGTCTGAGCAATTACTATCAACATAGCAAATTCAATCAATCAGAGCTTATCTTATTCCTTTACGCAGAATATACAACACACATACAATCTTCGATCACCATTGATCTCACACATTTCTCAGCTTCCCTCCTACAGATCGACTCATCCTCTCTTGTGACCGAATTGACTCTGGAACGACCATTGCCTTGGTTTAGGCTGGAGTCCTACATATATATCTCTCGAACTTAAAGCACTCCCTTCTTGCAGTGCATATGTGTGAGGTTGAACACTTCGCTCGGTTCAAGGAGTTTCCTCCGTACGGTCGTCTCCTCAATTTCGTAAAAACCAGCAAATCGTTTTCCCCATCTAAAATCATATAGTCGTATTGATCGACAACTATCATTTGGTGGTTGTCTACGATTTGATAGTTGGGAATCTAGATCTGAAGTTTCATATTTGGATTGATCATACCCGACAAAGGAGTTTATTGGATTAAACGGAAGAGCCTTTGTCGATTACTCAGTATATCTTTTATAGTAAAGATAATTGAAGTGGTTACCAAAAGGTTTATTTCTTTACTGTTTGGAATACAATCTAAAGGAGTTGGGTACATAAAGACTTTACTGGGTAAAACAACTTGAGATAGTGGCTTCTGTCTTGAGATTCACGTGTGTGACCAAATGATCGAAGACGCTGGGATACTGAGGAAACTAAGTATCTAAGGGTAGTGTACTTAGTCTCAGCTATATGAAGTTGGCTTATGTTCTTTCTGTAGCGGCTTCATTATGAAAGTATTTAAAACTGGACAAGGTCTCAGGGTTTTTCTGCATTTGCGGTTTCCTCGTTAACAAAATATTGTGTTGTGTTATTTACTTTATTACTTCCGCATTATAATTATTTTATATTATAATAAAGTAAATACACCTGTGCTTGAAATCCTAATCACTTGATATTAGTACTGTAGTAAATAGGTTTCGGACTGTAACTATTATCAAGTGAATATCAAGTTGTCGTATTCTCTCGACTTTGTCCATAGACAATCACACTTGGTATCAGACTTATAGGTTGATACTTAAAAGATTGTGGTGTATCTGGGTACCCTCGTCTTTTCAATTGGTACCAGAGCATGCAAACACGAAAAGATCTAACAATCTGCGTTTGGTGTGATCCAATTTATAAGATTTGAATCAATTAGTTGTTTCAGTTAACGTCCCATCAAGATTTTATGGCTTCAATCTTTCATGGTGGAAGACACAAATGAAGAAAACAATACTCTTGATTATGAGTATCTTGGGAATATGGATTATTCTAATATGTTTCTCAGATCTAATGTCTAGATTCTTAACAGTCATAGGCATGTATATCATGGAATTCTTACTGATTATTTTAATAATGATAATACAGATACCTGTGTGACATATTACAAACATGCATAAGATTCTTGAAGAGACTTTTCAAATAATATCCCCTGAATTATTTGTCTGAAAAGTCTAGAATCTTGAATATATTTTGGCATTATTTAAATATATGTACACATACATCTGAAGCTATTTTTATGGTTTTGATCAAACATAACTTTTGGAATTATGTTACTTATACAAAGGATGATTTTTCTGCTAACAATACTGTTAATCAAGGATTGCTTCACACTCCTCATAATTTTTTTAATGAAGCTAGTGATATTTTAAAAGCTAGTGATATTTTGATCAAACATAACTTTTGGAATTATGTTACTTATACAAAGGATGATTTTTCTGTTAACAATACTGTTAATCAAGGATTGCTTCACACTCCTCATAATTTTTTTAATGAAGCTAGTGATATTTTCAGAAGCAAATCTCTGTCCAATTTACTTTATCTGCAAGACATTCTATTATGTGGAAAAGCAACCAGATTAAGCATGCTCAAGACTATCTTTTGGCTGTCCCCATCAGTGCTTTAGATCAATGTCTTTCTCCTAGATAGTTCAGAGCAGTGGTTTGTTATCGTCTTGGTATCCCTTTGTTTGTAGAATACAGACTTTGTTCTTGTTGTAATAAACCTATGGACATTTATGGCGATCATGCACTTCACTGCGCCAAGGATGTTGGGATTAAATTTCGTCATGATTTGGTTCGTGATGTAACTATGGATATTTGTTTCAAAGCCAGTGTCCCGGCTCACAAAGAAGTTTCTTTGGGTTTGGTGTCAGAGAACAACAAGGATCTTCGCCCAGCCGATATTCTGGTGCTCAACTGGGAAAATGGAAGGGATGTGTGTATGGATATTACATGTGTTTCACCTTTTACTGGTGACGGAGTTCGTGGCTTTGTCCCAGGCCAGGCTATTTCAAGAGCTATCTCGCGTAAGCGTAATAAATATTTGAATGAGTGTGATTCGCACGGCCTTGGTCTAGGTATTTTGGCTTTCAGTACGTTAGGCGAGCTTAGTGAAGATTTTGTTTGTTTTTTCAAGCGTCTTAAAAATTGTTTAGTTAGTAACGACGCTGGTAGTGGCCTACGTAGTTTTATTTTCCACATATTGGGTGTTGTTATCCAAAAAGGAGTTGGTGACCAGCTTGTTGCTCGGTTTCCAACTAAAAACTCCTTTGTGTAATCTTACATATTAATTCAGTAAATAAAATAAAATAAAAAGGAAAAAATAAAATAATATCCTAATATGATTTTATTTATTGGATTAATAATTCTAAAGATATTTTCTGTGAATATCTTGTCAAAACTGATTTTGTCATATCTTGCTCTATATGAGTAACAAGTATTCGGATATGAATATAGAATTAATTCACAATAAAGATCCAGTCTATGAAGAAAAATCGATTTTCCAAAAGGGAGTTGATTTTCGGAAATCAAATTTGTTTCCTCATAAACAAATATTTCCAAAACAGAGATTTCCTAAACTTAGTCAAATCCGAAAGATATTCAATTTTTCTTTAAACTAGAGTACTCATATATTGTTTTCAGAAACAATCTTTGTGAAGAATAGTTTCGGAACCAGTACTTAGGGTTTTCTGTACAGTTTCGGTACAAGAAAAAATAGTGAAAAGAAAATCAAGAGAAGAAAAAACTTCAAAAACAGACGATGCCTTGAATCCCTATATTCCTTACAATGAGATTGAGAAGATCAGATTTCCCAATATGATCAAAGATCAACATGAGCTTACCAACTTTACTGACAACACGTGTTTTGAAAAATATCAAATACTTAAAGGAATGAAATTCACTGCTAAAAAGAGATTTGTCTCAGAGGTTTCGAATGATGACTATGTGAAGTTTATTCAAGATCAGAATTGGGAAAATGTTTTTGATTTTGAGAATCATTCACCTGATGTGGTAAGAATCTTTTGTGCCACTATTCACAAAGATTGACCATAAGAAGCTTACTTTCGTCACACTTGTCAGATGCAATCTTTTTCATGTTAATCAAAAGATGATTTCGAATATTATCAAGTACAATGAGAATTGTAATCACATGATTATTGGTTTTGAAATTGATCACGATAGCATTTCAACCCGTCTCACTGGAAAAAGGATTAACTGGGAGAAAGTAAGATTACCAACCAAAGACATACCAACTTAATTTAAGAGTTTTTGGAAATCTTGATGTTACAACCATCTTTCCAAGTTCAAGAGACAAGTCAGACTGGTAAAAAGAGTTTGCACAGTTTGTCTATTTTCTTTTAAAAGATGATAAACAACTTTATCTATGTGGGATATCATAAATCAAATGATTAAGATATATGAGATCTCTTCTTCTCCAGTTTCAAAGAAAAATCTTGGATATCCCTATCTCATCACTAACCTTTTTGAATGTGCAGTAGGTGACAATTTTAGTGATTTAAAGTATACTAAAGTTGTCACCAAGGGAACCATAAATAAAATGATTGGAGGGAAAAACAAAGGAAAATCTAGTGTCGTGTCATATCAAACTTCTGGGGATGAGAATCTCATGTTTTTCATCTTGCGTCTTGGTAGACAATTAAACTGTATTCATAAACAGTTAGATTTTGTTGCTCGAAAAGATCCAGAAACTCTACAAGGAATCCTAGATATTGATACAGGGTGTTGGAGAGGTGATGGATACCACGGTCCAGGACTAGAGATGGAATGTCAAGAGTGCTTCAACAATAAGGAGTAATCCACTCCATATATCCAAGGAATAAACTATTCAAATTGTTGATTTATTTCAATTTTTTATGTAAACTCTATTCGAATAAACTATCAATTATTATGAATGAATAAATTTTATTTTATAATTTTTGTTTCATTATTTGATAGTTCTGATTGCATAAGCCTGTGTTGAATGGTTATATTTTTATGATATTGCTTTCGGTTTTTGAAATGCTAGTTTCTTTTTTTTTTAACCTAATTTCCGATCTATTATTGTGTTCCCTTAGGCCAAGCACTATAGTGCAGGGCATCCCTTCCCTATCCCTTAAATAAAGGGAAGGGATACCATAAGTAAGGCAACCTCACTATGATGCCCTTTTTTCCCTTCCCTACAGGATACGGAAACTGAGCAGCGGTATGAATAGTGCTATACGGCTACTGAGTTTCCATATTTTTTTCCAATAGGAATATATTTATCTAGGTAAAAAAAGATATTTTAGAGTAAAAAAAAGATATATAATAGGTAAAAAAGAGATATAATAGGTAAAAAAATATTTTTAGTAAAACAAAAGAGTGAAAAAGGAAAGTTTTAAGGTAAAACCAGAAACGGAAACTCGGTAGCCGTGTAAAATGCTACTACTGAGTTTCCGCAAAGCGTAAATTTATACGGATACTGAGTATCCGTGTGATTTCCCTTCCCTACAAGGTGGATCAGATCTGATCCACTTTTCCTTGTAGGGAAGGGATATGGGAGATCGTAGTGGATGGATTTCTAGGTTTTTCCGTACATATGAGGGATATGATAGGGAAAATGGGCACCATAGTGCTTGGCCTTATGGTTTGCGTGGCTTTTTGATTTAACGGGATTAATCTAGACTTTTTAGGTAGGCTTTATCAAAGGATCATAAGGTGATACGATTAAAACTCGTGTGTGAAAAATCACAATGATGTTGATATCAATTTATGTTTACATAAGTTGTGTTTAGCATAAACATATGAGTTTTGGGTATAAACTTTTGTTATTGGCACGCATTAGTTAAAACCGATACAATGTTTCTCTGGTAGAGGTTGCTCTTGTTGTTGTTCATTTTTTCTTGCGAGAGGATGACAACAAACAGGTGAGGAGTTCTTATTGAACTGCTGCTTAAATGTATATCTTTCTGGGGAGAAGTGGCTGCGGAATTCAAGGTAATGATTTATTTTGTTAGTTAATCGTTTTTCCTGTTTAAGAAAAGCTTGATTTTATTATAAATATTTTGCTTTTTCTTAACCAAATTTCGGTACAATTGATATGTTACACTATGATGTGTGGATTGATCATTGTGATTCAATTGTTTTCGGTTAAGAAAAACTGTGTCAATTATATTGACTTAATAATTGTTATCTTCTTTATTGTTTGGTATCAACTGTTTTTGCTTAACGAAATTCGGTGCAGTTGTTGTGCTTACATTGAATTATCTTAGTTTCAATTGCTTTCGGTTGAGAAAAACTATGAAAATTCAATGATTTGATTTGTACCTATTGTTTTTGCTTAACGAAACTACGGGATCATTTGTTTAGTCCATTTGAATCTGGATAAGAAAAACTAAGTTAATTCTGATCTTAGTTAGACTTATCAAATGTAATATTTGGTTATTTAACTCTAATCGAAGTCCTCGACAAGAAAAACTAGTTAACTAACCTAGTGTTTGTCTTGTCTAAAAGGGAGGTCTAAGTTATTTTATGGAATAGTAGAGCCTGATAAGAGAAATAGAGTTAATTCTGATCTATATTTGTGTCTTATCGAACAAGCGATTGTACATACACCATTGGTTCGATTAAGAACTAAGTTATCTTAGTTGATTTATCGGACTAATGGAAAATTGCTTCGGGCAAATGTTTCCTTGATAACATACTAAAACAAGATTACTTTCATAGTTTATGTTTTAGTATTTATTATCTAAAATGGTATGTGAAACCTTCGTGCTTAACTCTTATAAGTTGTACAAGTCTTATGGATTTGTAAGATCCTTTGGGTTTGCTTTTCTTTTGTTTGTTATATGGAGTGAAGAAAGTGATTTATGATCAATAGGAAAGGATATATGTGCTTAAACGTTATATCTAACGAAAGAGCATAGACTAAGGGGGAGAAACATATCGTCATGATGTGTAGTATTTCATACTACTAAAGGGGAATAACAAAGATGTTCAGATTAAATATTTACCTAGATTTTCTTTAAGGGAGTAAACCTTTTGTTATTTGATAGGTGTGATAAACACCTAGATTTATATCTATTGTTTATGCTTTCTTTGCGAGTTTTCATGTAAATTATGTATCTTATGTTTGCTTTTGAGTTTTATAGGTGTTTTGGAGTCATTGCAGTAAAAAGAAGTGGAATACGCTCAAATCCAATATTTCTTCTTATCATCTTGAAGAGAACGAAAAGACGAAGCCACTGGCGAAAGAATGAAGTTATTCCGACTTGTATGGGAAAGTTATGAGCAAAATCACTGGTTACACTTGTCAGTTCTTGGGAACTGACGGTACAAGAAGAATTATGACAATTGAAAGGAGATCATTTTGGTGGCCCATATCCAGAAACAGGTGCGTAATCCATTTTTGTGGTCATAATCCTATGAAACTAGGTCAAGGTCATTTAGTTCTTCTCCTCTCAACAGCACTAAGACCACGGTCCTACTGATGCCGGCAAGCCATGGTTCACGATGTGAATAGATTCTGAGATATGGAAGATTGAAGAATTCAAGTTGAGCTTCAACATAGGACAAATAAAGAGATTTGGAGAGTTTGAGAAGAGGCAGAGAGTGGATTTGGTTCAAATTTGATTATTGCAGCAAGCAAACGAGTTTTGGTAAGGGTTTTGAGTGAATTTCTTGATGACGAAGAAGAAGACATTGATCTGCTGCTGTTTACCGTGAAATTGAAGAACAATTGGGTGCTGATGCTCAGGCTGAAGTGAAATTGGTGATTATCATGGGTTAGATTGTTGTGCCACTGGAACTGTTGGAACGGCGGTTTGCTGATTGATTTCAGTCAGAATTGCAGATGGGTTTAATTGAAATTATTACAAAAAGCTGGTTGTGTTTGCAATGTTTGTTGGTGGATTTGAAGTTAGGGTTGGAAGTGAAGAGAAATTGAAGAGATGCTTGGAGTTGTAGATGGCAGTGATAGAATTATAAGTGGGGTTGATTTCGATTTGTAATCGACGGTTAATTAAGGTGTTGTTGCTTATGAAGCTGAGACTGAAGTGGAGAACGAGGAGAAATTGCAGCTGTACAGGTCATAGTGAATGATGAGTTTGAGCTGGTGGATATGATTCGCAGCTACAGATGTTGTGAGACAGTAGAGCTTAAACTGAGCTGTGGAGATGGTGATTGTAGCAGAAGGTGTTGGGTCTGGACTGGTGTTGTTTGTTGAATCTACGGAATGAATGTAAAGCTGCAGGAATTGCAGGTGACGGCAGTGCAAGGGCAGTCGTGGTGATGCTGAGAAGAGTTGCAAGAGTGAGCTGTATTACATGGAGAAGGAAAGTTGGTACGCACTGGAGCTGCTGTTATGTGCTGTACTGGGAGGATTGAGTGTGCAGCAGCTGGTAGATGGACTGAAGGTTCAGCTAGTGCTGTTGGTTATGAAGCTAGGCTGTATCGCAGGAATGAATGAGCTTAAGGTCAGACTGAGTTGTAATTTCAGGTGGTGGTTGCGGCTACAAATGGGTGAGAGTGTTGCCATGGGACTGAAGCCGTGATGTTGCTGGTGGTTTCTGGTGTGCAACTGATGTTTCCGGTGCAGCTTAAGATGAACTGGGACTAGTGGTGTTAGGTTTACAGGGATGAATGGTTGGTTTCAGTGAAGCTGTGTGGCAGAGTTGCAGTGTATGAAGTACTGTCAAGACGGAGGCAGTGGTGAATTTAGTTGCAGGTGGAGCTGCAGGTGTTGATGCTAGTAATGGAAATTGCCGCCATTTGACTGGAGCTGCAGGCCATGGAGCGGAGATTGGAACTCAAGGAAGTAAAGGATTGCAGCTAAAGGTTGAATTGGAAGTTGCAGCTGGTAAATGCAAGAGCTGAGTTGCAGGTATAAATGATTTATGGAATGTAGAGTTGATGTTGGCTGGAACTGCTGATGCCATGGAGATTACAAGGCTGTAGAAGGCAGTGATAACCTGTTGGTCTTGTTGCTGATGCATAAATGGTTTGTGCTTAGTTGATTGCAGTCAAGATAAGCTGGAAATGGTGGTGCACAAGCAGGGAATGGAAGTGCTGAATAGATGAATGTTTAGGTTGAATGAATGAGATGAAATTGTGCAGGGAAACAAGCCTGAGACAGGCCGGAAATCAGCAAGAAAACAAAGGGAACTCTGCTGGAATTTCATTCTGCCGAGTTCACTCAGTGATCCGATGCGACTCAGTTGACCCGGTTCGTCTCAGATGGACTTGGGTTGTTTTTACTGGGCTTCACTCATACTGGTTCAGCAACACTTTTGGACGCGACTTATTGAAGGTTAAGGCAGAGAAAGTACATAAAGGGGGATCTCGATTATCGGATCTTATCTCTTCTTCTACTTTTGGTTTTAGGGTTAGAAACATGAGTTTTCTTTTTCTCCTTGTTATGAACTCCTATGCCATGAGTACTTAATTTTACCATTGGTTATGGATTAGTTGGATTTTACAAAGCATGTTTCTTGGTCAATAAATTAGTTTTGTCTCACAATTATCGATTATGATTCACTAGAAATATCGCATGTATGATTGATTGTTAGTTTCGTCAAGTTGCAAATTGGTAGAACTCGTAATCATATCTATTGCTAGTTTAGGGTTTATTATACGTAAACGTGATACACCTTGAATACAAGTGGCATAATTGTGATTATTTCTTGTAGTGATACATCCTAGTAGTCACATGTGATTCATAACCTTTGTTAAATCGGATTAGTGCTTTTACACGTTCGGTTGCTTTGATTGGCCTGATTTCATAAAATTTAATGCATCTAGGGAATTAAACTTGATTAGTGCTTTTACACGTTATGTTGTTCTCTTAGGTAGAATTCATATTCGCACCTTTTAATGTGTTTGTTGATGATAAGAGGAAATTAGCGGGATATTCTTGCGATCAAGATATTCTATGGCCTTTGATAAAAGTTGAGATTAAAATATCAATTCTAGTTATTGTGTAGAAAACATGTTTGTGAATGAAGATGAAATCCGTGACCAATATTTTCTCATCCTTGATTTGATTTGTTTACCTTTATTGTTTGCTTTTATTTATTTTAGTATATAAAAATCAGAAAAATCCCCCCTTGTTTATTTAAGAAACCGAAACATATTGACAACCTAGTCCTCTCTGTGGGAACGATCCTTTCTTACCCTTGCTATATTATATATTTTAAGTTTTGAGAAAGTAATATTATTTTTGACGCATACGACTGCGATCAAATTTTTGGCGCCGCTGCCGGTAGTCACTTGTTTTTGGTTTCTTATTTTCTTGTTTTTAGTTTTGCTTTATTTTCTGGTTTTTAATCTTGTTTTGAGAATCGTGTTTCAGGTACTTATTTCTCATGGATGGAGCACATTGGAACAGTGGATACGGTTTCCAACATTCTCAACAACATGGCCACTTCCAACAATTCCAGGGGTATAATTAAAACCAATTCATTGGCTATGACCAATATTCCATAGATCCTTATGGTTTTCCTCAACAACCTTATTGCGGGTATGTGTGTGAACAACCACAAGGATGGGAGGATTCTTATGCTCGTGAACAAAAAGTCCCTGACTTTCTAGACAAAGTTTCCAACTTTGTACAACAAGAGTTCCAAAAAGATAAAGAGGCTACAGAATAGCAACTCCAAGAACTTCGTGAAGGTATTGCTAACTTACAAAGAGGTATTTATCAAATCAAAGAAGAAAGGTATGAGGAAGAACTTTGCTTTTAAAAACAATAACTATTCTTATGTGCCTGTGGTTTGTGATGAATATTTGATTGATGCTAATGTTGAAAAAGGCCAACCTTTGGGGTCTTTCATTGATAATTGTGTAGTTAACTCAACTCTTGATCTTAATAATGATCATTCACCTATTCAAAAGGACGAGTTTGAGACTAGCAACACTAAATTCAGTGAGAGCCAATCTTATGTTAACTATGAAAGTGATGATGATTATGAATCTACATCGCTTGAAACCAACTCATGGTGACATTTTCCAAAGGTGTACCGCGGAGTCTTTTTGGGATCAAGATGAAGTCGAAGAAGACTATGATGACATTTCTATAGGTAACTCAAGCATTGATATTAATAATGATCAAGAGCCTATTCAAAGGGTGGAGCTTGAGGATGATGCATTTTTGAGTCTTCTAAAAAAGTTCCTTATAGCGAAATTTGGAGCCGCAAAAGAGTATGAGTCTTACAACGAAGAGGAGTGTGTTGAGAATGTGACTGATTTGACCAATATTGTGGAAGACCCAATTGAGCTTGCAAAGAATTGTAATGATGATGTTTATGTCGAGACTTTGGTTAAGGCAGAAACAGATGAAGAATGGTTGCAAGGTTTGATAGAGGACCATGATATAAAAGAGGTGAGTAATTCACTTGAGTTTTTCAAGGATGAAGAGGATTATGTGATACAAGAGATTCTGCAAGGTTTGTCTAACCCTTTGCATATTGTTTCTTCTCCTTTACCTCTTATTGGTTTGAATGTATGTGCTTCGAGAATATTCTTGAATGACTTTGTTTCTCGATTTCCACCATTAGAGAAACTTGATTCTCATACTATGCAGGTTTTGGAACAAGAAACCGTAGAAGTACCCGACTTCTACATTCTTTATACACTTCCAAGTGTGGACAAGAATAAGTGTGGGGGAAACTTTTATCGGTTAATAGATTTTTTTCTGTTTTATATTACTAATATGTGTGCGAAGCTAGTGTTTGCAAAACAGGTGCTATGTGTGGATCCCCAACTTTTCCGATTATTGGTGTATGGAGAATCCGTCTTGCAAGTCGGGCTGACGATTTTAAACCAAGCGCTAAATGGGAGGCAACCCACTGGTTTTGTGTATCTATCTCTATCTTTTTATTCTCAAGTCTTTTATCTTCATTTTTCTTATTTTGGATATTTGCATATCAAAACTCCAACTTTTAGAAATTTTGAATAATTTAGAATAAACACTAGCCTTTCTAAGTAGATGGAATTTTTTCTTGACGATGAGGTATATATATTGGCTGAGTTGGGGTTATATGCCAACTAAATAACTTTTTTAGTGTTTATCCTCTATTGTTTAGAAATAGTTATGAGTTGGAGTATCAGTTTTTATTATGCATTTTATTTTCTTATTGCGTATTTATATCATGTTATGAATTTCCCATCTTGAACTTTAATTTGGATGACTAAATTTTACATTGAGGACAATGTAAAGTTTAAGTGTGTGGGAATGTTCTCGTATAGAGTTTTTAGCCTTGTGTTTATAAAAAAAAAATGATAAACTCCTTAGTCTAGAAACTTGTGCCTTACACTAATGGAAACATCGTGGTTGTAGGAGTTGAGGAACCCATTGGTAGAGTTTATTCATGTGAAAATGAACAAAATATAAAAATAAATAACATGTTAGTTGTCACCATATCTCGGAATCGTCACCGTATCATGTTCTATTTTTATTTTTCCATATTTATCTATTGTCTCTCTAAGTGAATTGGTGGGGCACGAACATCGAATTGTTATCACTGCTAGGATGAAATAGAGTGATTGAGTTACTAAAAAAAAAACAGACAAATTTGACCAAACGTTGTACATAAAAAAAACAGATTGACACTTGGATAGCAATATGTGTGTGTTCTCCCTGTCTCCGTCGCCTAAGCAAGCGTGGAATGCAGGATCCATGGGAATTACCATGTAATGCTGACAAGAATCATGCGCTTGGATCAAAAAGATCCAATCATGTTGTCGATTTAAAAAAAAATCGAAAAAAGAAAAGAAAAAGAAGAATTTTTTTATTATTGTATTGAATAAATCGATCACTGGTTCCCTTGTATATGCCAGTGAATTGATCTAGAATTAAGTTTGTCGACCGCTGGTTCCCTCGTATATGCCAGCTGTGTTGATATTAGAATTCAGACCAGTAGCTCAATCTAATAGGAATTTTAAGTTTGTTTTGGCAGTGACCTTCAGAGAGATATGGGAAACACCGTTCACCTTAGTCAACAGTCCGCCACCATCTACTTTTTATATCTACCTTCTTAATCTTTTCATGTGATTGTAGTTGATTAGATTCCGAGTATTGTGGTTGTGTTCAATTTTCCGAATGAAACTATATTACTAATTTATGAATTTGATTTGAAAGTGGGTATTTCCTCCTGTAATCATTGATAATATGCCAATTAATAAAAATATTTAGTGCCATTCTTAATTTTCACAGGTAGCTGGATTTTGGAAGTAAAGATTTTGTAGGTACACCTCTTGTAAACCTTCACGAGACTATAACTCGTCCACTGGGGACACCTAGGGGTTCAAAGGCCTGTTATTCATGCTAAGAGTAACCGTATGCTCAGCGACATGGAGTTGTATGTATGTTTAAAATTTGTTTTGTTTGATTTGATCGAGGCATGGCATATAAGAATTTATTTTATAGATCGTTAATTAAGATCGTTGAACTTCATGATAATCACATAATCAAATACACAAAGATTAGTTTATACGGAATACCTGATAGCGTTAATCCATCTCACGCCGATCATATTTGGAGCAGCGGTAATACCTTGTGGAGTTCTTGGTTTCTCCTTCTTGACCTCATACGTTATGAATAGTTAAATTCTCGAACCCAATACCGATGGCTATTGTGTTCCTCTTATAGGCAGAAGGAGGACCAAGTTCTTAGGGTTTAGTTAATAGCATTAGATCTCGATCGTCCATCAAAAAAGAGATATTAGGAATAATAATCCCATAAAGGAAACCGAACATAAGTATAGCAATAATCTATTACTAAGATTACTACATGGGCCCAAGGGAATATTTCTAGTCATACAAAATATTCTTACATTCTCCCACTGGTCCATGTGATAATCGAATTAATGGTTAATCATAGAAAACATAAGTGCGTATAATTGCTAATGATCCCTTTATTATATTGTGAATCTTCTCATTATCAGAGTGTTAGATAATGAAAGACCACAAATTAGTGATCCAATACTCCATAATATAACTATTGCCAATAAAGAATTTTTTTTGATAACAACATGAACCAGCATTAAGAAGGTCTCAACAGAGATTGAAAGAAAGTTATTCATGTTGTTTCAGTGATTTTCTTACAAGAATTTATTACATTTTGATATGGAATGGCAAAGACTCGGTTTTAGGTTCACAAATATTATGTGTAATAATTTTGATTAATGGATTGATGCTATGTGAGAAAAAATCATTGGTTGAAAGTCAAGTCTCGGATATTGTTTAATTGCTCGAAAGACACAAATCAGTTGTATATGAAAGTGGGTCTTTCTAACCTAATACGACTGTAATAGCAATTTTAAACGGTATAAAGCAAGACTTATTGCCAAATATTTTACTCTGAAACGATGCATTGATTATAAATAAGTTTTTCTCTCATGTCAAAGAAAGAATTATTCAAAATTATCATAAGTATTATTAGTAGCTCAGTATAACGTAAGAGTTGCATTAATTAAATGTGAAAATAGCCTTTATTAATGATAAATTTTAGAAATCAAAATATGAAATTTAAGCATCCTCCCATAATGGTATATGAAATTCAACAAAACTATAAATGTTTCAAGTTTTGGATGAAATTATTACAGATTTATGCATATACCTCAAGATCAGTGGGAGAAATTCATACTCTTGGTGTTGTATGTTAAGACATACTACCTACAAGTAGTGATCTTGACTTTATGCATATCTCTATATTTTTTGAAACAAATGATATTAATGAAGCTTACCATGTGATAGTAATATCATATGGATTACTAAATCTCTCATATAAGGCATATATCGAATGTTCAAAGAATTTTGAGATAATAACATATTTTATTTCATGTTGGATAGAAGATATAAATTTAATCTTCATTACGTCTTAATTCTGATATGAAACTTATAAAAAGTTGTTGATATGTTAACTAAATGCCTAAAGAATCGAAGTACAAATTACAGGAAAGCTATCAAGAATTTTGAGATACTATTTTTAACTTATGTCTTATAATTAGTTAGCAAACCCAACAAAAGTTGATTGGGTTTCTAGACTTCAATTTTTGTGGATGTATGGATTTTATAAAGGAAGAACCCATTAACAGTAGTTCCACAATTGAGTTTGAATATTTATTACTGCGATACTTAGATACTTAAGGTTTGTCTCTACATTGCTGAAAATTATCGTCTTAGCTTCGCAACATTAAAGCACGATATGATACAAAAGCAACAAAACACATGAACCTTGAGTATATATGCGTGAATTAACCAATTCAGAAACAATACTTGTTCATGTATCACTTAATCACAATTGCATTTGGAGATGCACTTATTGAACAATTACCTTTTAAGACCTATTAAGAAAAGATTAAAATCTTAGGTACGTGGGAGTAATTGATTATTGAATTCAGATAATTTATGTGCTTATTTATGAACACTTATTGAGCTCTTATTAACGTCATTCTGAATTATTTCTGTATCCATGTTTAGTATACACTTATGTGAATGGATGAATGTTAACAGAAATTGTCTTTCTTTTGAAGACATTACTGGACCATTATGATATCCCAATTTAAGGCCTAGTTAAGTAAGTTATTTGTGTTGTGGTACATGGAAGGGAACATGTTGATAACAGGACAATGTGCAACCGCCATGACCCGCATGAGTAGTTTGCTTGATCAAGGTATTATGTTTAACCATTAAATTTTGTTTAGCAATTATGCGCACTTATGTTTTCTATGATTAACCATTAAGTCGATTATCACATGGACCAGTGGGAGAATGTAAGAATATTTTGTATGACTAGAAATATTCCCTTGGGCCCATGTAATAATCTTGGTAATAGATTATTGCTATAATTATGTTCGGTTTCCTTTATGGGATTATTATTATGATTTCTTGAACAGATATATGCACGTACTCCCACTGATTATGCCATCATTAACGAATTTACATTTTCGGTTTCAATAAGTCTCATACTACGGTTAGAATGTTAAAGAATACCATTTGGATTATTTAGGAAAACCAATGAACTAATAATAATTTCCAAATCCAATTTTCCTTCTTTGGAATGTAAGCCCTCACCTCCAACTGAACAGCCATAATTTAAAGGTGATTTAAACTAGGTTTCCAGCCATTCTAGTCCAAAGTGTGTCTTTGAAACTGCTTTACTCGGAAATCTATTTAAATTACACAGTTGTTGAAAGAACATACATTCAATGATATGTGGTCATTATGCATAACTCATCATGCTTCTAACCATTTTCATAAAAGTATGATTTTGCCTTTTGTTATACACCATTATGCCAAGGATAATTTGGCCTTGTGTATTGAGAAACAATTCCAAATTTTTGAAGATACTATGCAAAAGATTTAGGATATTATCCTGTTTTGTAATACGTTTCACAATATTCACCACCTTTGTCAGACTTTATGATTTTCACTTTATCTATAATTGCCTCTCAAATTCAATAATGAATGTTCAAGAAAACATCCATGGATTGGGATTCATAATGCAATCTATAGATTTACGCAGTAATGCGAAAAATTTCCAGGTGATAAACAATTTTATCTTCCAAAAATTGGACCATTAAAAGTCTACAAAATAATCATAATTAACAATTAATAAGAACAAAAGCTGAAATTTATAATAGAGATAAATGACAATTAAGCTTACAGTAGTTACATACCTTCAATAAGATTCTCATGTGGGTAAAACCTTATCAAGGAACAATGTGAGACATGAAAAACATCAGTACATATTTTATATTCTCATAATTCAACATTACGTTTGTTAAATACTATAACTAGAATTACCTGTGGGCAACTCACGTCCTAAAATGTATTAACAAACTCGAATAATTCTAAATATGTTCATCCTAATATAATGTGAATTCTAGTCACCTGTGGGTGGCTATTATTTCACATGTATATGAAATATTTGGATAACCTCAATGCTTGTTTAAACGTATGAACCAAAACTAATTGTGAGCAGCATTGTTCTAATCGTTAAATCAAACTAAAAAAAGGACTCAAAATACACAATAGTTACAAGATAAGAGTTTAGTATCACTGTGGTGATAACTAAACAATCTAGCAAATATGTACAATTGCAAATATCACACTAACTTTTCTTGTGATATTGCACAGTCCCACTCAATAATACGGACATACTTGATCTGATCATAAAATTAGTCGATTATAAACAATTATGAGTAGCCCTAAAACATTAATCACAAAAATTAATCCAAAAAGCATGTCATATAGAAAATATGAAAACATTAACCCCTTAATAGAAAAAATATCCAAACATGACGAACATTTCTTAACCCAAAATTGAGCATTAAGCAAGTCTATAAGTATGTTTCTATAGTAAATTTCATTGAAGAAAAATTCTTTGATGCATCACTAGTTTAATTTGATGCAAGTTTGAAAAATCATGATGAATAACACATATAATGTGGATTAAAATGAAGGGTGTCAGAATAGGCAATGAACATCATATATTTTCACAAATATGAAGGAATTTATCCAAAAATAAACCTTAATTTCTATAGAATATGCAACAAGTTTTGGATAAAACAACATAATAAAAATATTCATATAAATTTAAAAATCCATAATAGGGTAGTCAACTCGATAATGAGTTAATTAACATAAATTTTCTTTTATGCTTTTTATAAGAAATGATGAAAACTTAAGCATAATTTACTTAATCATGATCTTTACTGTTATGTCTAGTAAATGCAGTCTAAATTGACACTCAAGTTAGAAAATGTGGAGAAATGATATTAGACACTCATTAAGACGAAAAAGTGATTCAGATCCATAATGTATAACCAAAAATCATATTCTTAAGTGTCTTCTTAAACATGTGAACTCGAATCACCTGTGGATAATTGGCGTTCTAATACATTTAAGCAAAACAATATAGTAAGCACTTGACAATATAATTATTATGGCCAAAGAAATTGTTTGAAATCACTGTGGTGATCGCCAAACAATCTTAACAATAATGCCATTATCATAATAATTCGATAGTCGCTGAACCTCACCTTTACGGTTTGGCGAATTCCTGCTTACAATGACAATATGATTATTGCTTAAGATAAAAACACCCCAGTATATTGTGGTGATAACTAAAGAGTCTCGACATAATGATCTTGCGGACAATAATCTCGTTTGATAAAAAAAAAAGCGCCGGGAAAAAAAATCCGACCATAATGCACATACACATAAACCATATCATAATACACGCTCAAATCTAATAGTGTGAAAAATAGTTTCATTATAAAATCATTCGATAAAAATCAACTTAAATTGTGCATTAATGTTATCGATAAAGCGGAAGCATATTGGTCGGTTCATATATTTCTTTAAGTAAGACCCCTACATAATTTCTTAGGCTTCATAGAATTTAGTTTTCGCTATAAACTGTTCCATTTATAATTTTGATTCTATAATGATCAAATTTAACCATACTAAGTTTGAACCAAAAAACCATTAGAACGATTCTTTCATTCTTTATATTTTTTTTAATATTGATATCCAATTCAGTGAAAGTCAAAATGAACGGTACACAGTAAGATTCAAAAGTCTATTTTACTATTAACTTGCATGTAAAGTTAGACCCTAAACAAAACTGGACCATATTTAGTATCATAATGAATACAAGCCAGGTAACCTTAGAAAAAATAACAAACACGTTCATTTTTAAGTTGCAGACTTGCAGTTGAAAAATGCATATACATGATTATTGGGCTAGGCCCAATAGATAGTCGGTCAGTTGATTTTAACTTGTGCTTTTGACATGTACATAACCAGTACAGACACAAAGTGATTTCTCAATTCTTACGAGGTGATTTCTCAATTCTTACAAGGATAAGACCCTACTCGGATCTGTTTAATCATTGGATGGGATAAGTTGAGGCAGCTAAGAAGAATCGGTTACATTTTCAATCAATACGGAGAAATTTTAACGTAAGGAAGGCGTCACTTATTTGTATTTTAAATACCCAACTTAATGTGTAATAGTGGGTGCGTTTATGTACGGACCCATTAATGTTTTTACTTTTAAACTTTATCACACAATAAACCACACAGGCCCGGAACGTTAGGTTAACTTTATCAACTTCGAATTTGATATTTTTCAAAAATTAACAAAAAAAAAGAATTAAACCCTAATCGGCCATTTGCTCATCAAGCCCAGGCACACAACGCACTATTGGAATCAAAGTTAAAGAATTTTCTTTTGAGTGTTCGTAATTCAGAGAACATGATTATGCACTTATATTTTAAAGATATTCCATCAATATGCATATTACCAACGGACAATCATGAGTTCTAAACACAAGCTCTAGATGCCAATATAAGAATTTATTTTATAGATCGTTAATTAGTATCGTTGAACTTCATGATAATCACATAATCAAATACACAAAGATTAGTTTATACGGAATACCTGATAGCGTTACCCATCTCACGCCGATCATCTTTGGAACATCGGTAATACCTTGTGGAGTTCTTGGTTTCTCCTTCTTGACCTCATACGTTATGAATAGTTAAATTCTCGAACCCAATACCGATGGCTATTGTGTTCCTCTTATAGGCAGAAGGAGGACCAAGTTCCTAGGGTTTAGTTAATAGCATTAGATCTCGACCGTCCATCAAAAATGAGATATTATGAATAATAATCCCATAAAGGAAACCGAACATAAGTATAGCAATAATTTTTTACCAAGATTATTACATGGGCCCAAGGGAATATTTCTTGTCATACAAAATATTCTTACATGGCAAAGTCCAAGTGTGGGGGAATTTGATAGGTGTGATAAACACCTAGATTTATATCTATTGTTTATGCTTTCTTTGCGAGTTTTCGTGTAAATTATGTAACTTATGTTTGCTTTTGAGTTTTATAGGTGTTTTGGAGTCATTGCAGTAAAAAGAAGTGGAATACGCTCAAATCCAATATTTCTTCTTATCATCTTGAAGAGAACGAAAAGACGAAGCCACTGGTGAAAGAATGAAGTTATTCCGACTTGTATGGGAAATTTATGAGCAAAATCACTAGTTACGCTTGTTAGTTCTTGGGAACTGACGGTACAAGAAGGATTATGACAATTGAAAGGAGATCATTTTTGTGGCCCATATCCAGAAACAGGTGCCTAATCCATTTTTGTGGTCATAACCCTATGAAACTAGGTCAAGGTCATTTAGTTCTTCTCCTCTCAACAGCACTAAGACCACATTCCTACGGAGAAAATACGATTTAGTCCAAAAGCTTGTCAAAAAGTACAATTTAGTCCAGATCGAGTAAACTAGGTACAAATTAGTCCAAAAATTATTTAAAATATGAAAAATACACAAATGACCTTCCTGATTTACAATTTATTCCAAATATTACAGTTTAGTCCAAAGTAACTCACGAAGATGTCATCAATTTTAAATAATATAAAAATAATTGAAAACCGATTTATCTTTTGAACCGCTCATCCAAAATTCACAAACTTTTCTTTATATATTCGGAAAGCTCTTTCCGAGATCTACAAAAAGAGTACCCATATGACTATAATTCTCATTTTTGAAAAATGTTAATTTACACTAGTGTATACAACTTTGTTTAACAGGGAATATAGGCAGTGAGTTAAAGTACTGCATGTTGCATCAACTGTACCTCTGCATGACCTGTAACGAAGATTCAATGAGACATCGAATCCTTGTTCAGGGCGATAAGATGTAATTAGTAACAATCTGCTTCAATAATTGTCTTTCATGCGTTCTCCATTGCGAGTTGCTTATCAAATTTCAATTTTTTCAAAGCTGCAGGAAGTTGATTGTTTAAAACATTATAGATTTTATCAGCACCTGGGCGTCAACAGACAAATACGAATATTAAACAAAAAAAGTAGGCACCACTTTGTACAGATAACAAAAACCAAAGTGTAAAGAAAAATTGCAGTTACGTACATGTCGTCAAGATGTTCTTAGTAAATTTCATCGAAAAAAACATATACAAAACAAGATTCTGGTTATGTTATCCCTTAAGTCACTCCCAATGTATGAGATTGAAGTCCAAATATTGAATATACTAACACTCTTACATACCTGAAATTGAAACGCTAATGCAGCAATCAGACCAACATCAACTGAGTCGTTGGAGTTTAAGCCGTTCATTACCACCTCCATGTAAGACCGCTTTGACATTCCAATAAATGCTTCATCTGTAAGATGAGAATTCATCCACTACTCATTATACAGAATCACTCATTTATACAAAATCACAAAGATCAAAAGTCCAAACCCGGAAACGAAAAAAGATTGTTCACTAAAATTTGATTAAGAGTCCTATTATGGGCTATTATATACACCTATAATTTCTTGTATTATAGGTGTACTAATATGTACACATGTAATTTCTGTCATAACCAACAGTCAGTGATTCATATAAATCCAAGAAATGAAAAAAACATTGTTCACTAAAATTTGATTAAGAGTCCTAGAGTGGGCTATAATGCACACATGCAATTTCTGTGACATATGTACAACAATGTACACTTATACTTCAGCTGTCCAAGCTAACTGTTATATTGGAAGCCTTATATCTGATAGGGAAAAAAAAAACGCCAAGGCATTCCACAAAGCAGATATGTATTCAGGTGAGGTCGAAATTGAAAATAGATGCAATTCAAACTTATTTGATGGGTAATAAAGTCTAAGATGCATCAATCTCGAATCTGAAGTCCAATTTTGGATCGTAATCATATATTGAAAACCAGATCAAGGTCTTCGTAAATTCAAAAACTATGGTGAACTTCAAAAAGAATCAATATGTGCACTACTATGTACACATTGGCAATCAGGTGTACAACTATGTACATTAGCAATCAACATGTGTACAACAATGTACACATTAAGAATCAATATGAAGTTACCGTAGTGGCTAAAGTTGCAAAATTAAGAGCTTGAATTCCGTCACTGACAACCTTATGCACATTGTCTGAAGGCCTCCAAAGAGATGGTGACAGTAACCAAGTTCACCTTCCCAACAGCCCAAGTCCTGAAGCACCCACTGGAAGAAACATGCCGTCTTTCCATCACATTAAGTTAAATTTCAATGGAGCTCAAAAGTTAAACACGAAAAATGTTGAATGAACTTGAATACACATTCGCCAATAAAACTATTCCTCTTACAAGCTAAAATTATATGGTCCACAATTCTCCATGAAAGGAATAAAACAGAGGATTACGGTTAGTGGAAAAACTTAGACCATTAATCTTCTATTAAGTGCTACTCTCAATGTCCAATCCAACATATGTGCTCATAAGGAAATCAATGAGAGATGATCTAGTCATCTAGAAATATTAGAAATCAACTACTATCGTTACAAAATAGGAAAAACTAAACATTTTGAATACCGAACAAACTAACTTTATGGGAGGCAAATATAAATTTTGTACATGTTTATTTATGAACCATCAGTAAGCAAAACAACGAGGAAATGGAAATGCCGGGAACTGCATACCTGTTGGTGGGACCAGGCATGGTAATCTTTTGCATCTTGAAAGAGTATCTTCTTGGTGAACTCAAGCTCTTAGTACCTTTAGTTACCAATTTCTCGTCAACCTATCGCCTATGGTGCCTACATAAAGCTATGATGGTTCATTAACTTTATCCAAACAGTTAACTTTGTTCCTACCCAAACTCGGTTATGCTAATCTCACTTAGAAGTTCATAATTCAAGTTCAAAATCAAATCTTAACAGAGTATGCTAGAGTACAAATATGTACACCTCTAGAAAACCTAACTCTAGCATCCATACCCTCAGGATAGGACATCAATTCATCACAAAGCATACTAGTATGCAAATATATATACCCTAATTATTTAGGGAAGCTTAAGATGTTCATTTTCATGTTTTGGGCGTTGAAATCACCCTAGATCAAAAAATATTTTAGGTAGTCATACTAAAGAAGTTCTCAACAATGAAATATATGGCTTAAGGATGTCCAAAAGAGTGAACAAATTGAAACCAAACAATAAACCAAGTTCTCAACATGTGTGTACAACTATGTACACATTAGTGCTTTTCCTAATTTCTTAGACTTCAAAGTGAATAAAATGTGTACAAATATGTACACCTAAATAATTAACATGTGTACAAATATGTACACATTAATAATTTAAAAACTAAATGTGCAAAAACTAGTAAAGTAAAATCCAAACATTCTATGGTCCTTCTGTACATACAAATTAATGTTCATAGACAGAAAATAGAATCCACTCTCATGTCCTAAGATATAGTAACCATTCAAGCACCCTTTTCTTTTAAATGGGTCTTAGAGTTATTATCTACATAGATGGAATCAAGAGTACTAATGTACGACGATTTTCTTATTATCTGACATATCTTTCATTAATCTTAACAAAGAAATAACCAAGAACCCTTCTACGAATTCAATATATCACATAGGATCTTAAACAAAATCCAGTTCAACAAAAGCTAATCTTGACATTAGACCACTCTAAATCAAGCAAAAACCCAAACCGACAAATAAAAAATAAAAGGTTCGACACTTCAAATCTGAAAACCCCAAATGAGAAAGAAAAAAAAACTGACCTTGACCCGAAGAGTCCTAAATCTGAGCTTTGATGACTATAATTTCAACTTTCACACTCTGAGTGACCTGTTCTTATATGTTCCCTTCTTCGTTACTTTGGCCACCAACATCTCAAAATCTTCTTGTGTTACAACCAAAATTTCAGAACCTAAAAAAAGAAACAAAGCAAAAATGTGAGAGTAATAACGTCAGTAAGCAACCAAACATGATCACCTAAAGAAGTTCTTGATTCAGCAGTACCAAGAAAATATTTTAAAATAAATTTTAAATGAAGTAAGTTTCTTAGAATCAGAACAAGTGTACAACTATGTACACGTTAACAATCACTATGTACACCTATACTTTGAAGAGAACCTGCAAACACTCACCAACACATTTTAATTAAATATAATGCCACATCTTATTTGACGCATGCTCCATCACCTACAACACAGTTTGTCTATAAGCTACATAACACTTGGACTCGATGTAAACAAAAATGTAATGCCTATAAAGGGAATCAAGAAATGTGGATTGTTCACATTGGGCTTCATGTAATGAAAAAAATTGTGAAAGTGGGATCAATCAACCCATGGCAATTATATGGTAAAGATCCACAAATAATGAATATAGAGTCAGAGGTCTGAGAGTGCAATACACATGATGATATGAGTCATAGCTACTCATTTAATATGCTTCAAAAAAAAAACTAATTTAATCAATGTAATTTATTTACTTATAATTTAATTACAAACTACTTACATTGATTATTTTGTTAACCATGGAATGTCTCTGTTGAAGAACAAGGTTGCCGTATGTTGTTGTTGAGTAGTAGTCTTTCGAGTAGCCGTTACGAATCGCATGACTCCTCCCTCTACTCCTGAGCTTCTTGTAACTATCTTTATGATTTTCATTTTCGAATTTCAAAAAACTGAAAATCAACGGTAAAGAAATTCAGACTAGAAAATTTTATCTCGATAATTAGATATGAAGTTAACATCAACGGTATAGATATGAAGACCAAAGCTCATGTACATTACTGTTATTGTGTTCGCAAGAATGACGACATTGGCGAAATGAGTCCAACTTTCTACCTACTGAAATTCTAAACAAACGGTCGCTGACAGGTAACCAGAAGAACTGGTATTTCCATTTACAAGCTAATTTTTAGGAACCATATTTAGAACACGAAAGTGCAGTTTTGGCCTGTACTGATCAACCGAGAATTTGGCAGAGACAACAAAATAGTAGTATTAGATAGTAATGGATACTATGTAACGCCATCTACAGCTGAAATCCTAAGTTTGCTAACCCATATTATATGATGACGCCGTTTATAAGTTTGACAGACATTTACAGACGTGTTTATGCATTATTATTACTTTTTTTACCAATATGTTAACAACTCACAATCCCCAAAGTATGATTCCAAGGTGGACTACTCATGAATTCATTCTTTTGAGTTTTAATGCATCCAGAATAACTAAAAGTCTAAAACCACTTGGACTATAATCTTTAGAGAGACCAGTTGTACGTAATTGATATCTTTAAATCATTTGTGCACGGATTGCTTGATAAAATGAAATGAATAGAAATTAACAACAAATTTTTTCTAACGTATCTACATGAAGTAATTAAGAAATCGAGAATGAAACTTACAGTGTATTCATCGGAATCTTGCTGGTGGATTTGTGAGGCGACTTTAAGATGAGATACAACAGAGCTTAATTTGGAGAATTGCATTGAGTATTGACGAAAATGCGAGAAATCATCTGATTTTTCATCACCATACGGATAATCTTCAGAACAAGAGAATTTACAGTCAGATTCAATGTCATTAGGTTTTCGATTCGTTGTTGATTCTGAATTGGAGAATTCCACTTGAACATTATAATAATCTCTCGATACTTCTGAGTATGTTGACGTCTCCGACGCTCTAATTTCATCTTATTTTACTCCAGCGATTTGAAATTCATCTTTCAATTCCGAAGAAAAGTTAACAAACGAAATCTCTGAAACATTATCTCCTTGAATTTCCACCGATATTTTGTTATCGCTCAAAATCACTCTCGGTTTCTCTCTCAGTCAGTTTCTCCAAATTCTAAATCTGAGATCTAAAATAAAGAAAACTCGTTCATATCTATGACTCTCTTGTAAGGAAGGGTAATTCTGGTACCGAATTTTCTTGAATTGGTACTGGTTTGGACTAACTCGATAAAATTCTGGACCAAACTGTCAAATCGGTGTTTTTTTGGACTTACGAGTACTAGGCCTGAGGAGCCTGGACTAGGGTGTAAAAGTCCCAACTAATATGAGATTAAACGTCAATTTCTACCAGTCCTACTGATGTCGGCAAGCCATGGTTCACGGTGTGAATAGATCCTGAGATATGGAAGATTGAAGAATTCAAGTTGAGCTTCAACATAGGACAAATAAAGAGATTTGGAGAGTTTGAGAAGAGGCAGAGAGTGGATTTGGTTCGAATTTGATTATTGCAGCAAGCAAACGAGTTTTGGTAAGGGTTTTGAGTGAATTTCTTGATGACGAAGAAGAAGACGTTGATCTGCTGCTGTTTACCGTGAAATTGAAGAACAATTGGGTGCTGATGCTCAGGCTGAAGTGAAATTGGTGATTATCATGGGTTTGATTGTTGTGCCACTGGAACTGTTGGAACGATGGTTTGCTGATTGATTTCGGTCAGAATTGCAGATGGGTTTAATTGAAATTATTACAAAAAGCTGGTTGTGTTTGCAATGTATTGTTGGTGGATTTGAAGTTAGGGTTGGAGGTGAAGAGAGATTGAAGAGATGCTTGGAGTTGTAGATGGCAGTGATAGAATTACAAGTGGGGTTGATTTCGATTTGTAATCGACGGTTAATTAAGGTGCTGTTGCTTATGAAGCTGAGACTGAAGTGGAGAACGAGGAGAAATTGCAGCTGTACAGGTCATAGTGAATGATGAGTTTGAGCTGGTGGATATGATTCGCAGCTACAGATGTTGTGAGACAGTAGAGCTTAAACTGAACTGTGGAGATGGTGATTGTAGCAGAAGGTGTTGGGTCTGGACTGGTGTTGTTTGTTGCATCTACGGAATGAATGTAAAGCTGCAGGAATTGCAGGTGACGGCAGTGCATGGGCAGTCGTGGTGATGCTGAGAAGAGTTGCAAGAGCGAGCTGTATTACATGGAGAAGGTGGTACGCACTGGAGCTGCTGTTATGTGCTGTACAGGGAGGATTGAGTGTGCAGCAGCTGGTAGATGGACTGAAGGTTCAGCTGGTGTTGTTGGTTATGAAGATAGGCTGTATCGCAGGAATGAATGAGCTTAAGGTCAGACTGAGTTGTAATTTCAGGTGGTGGGTGCGACTACAAATGGGTGAGAGTGTTGCCATGGGACTGAAGCTGTGATGCTGCTGGTGGTTTCTGGTGTGCAACTGATGTTGCCGGTGCAGCTTAAGATGAACTGGGACTAGTGGTGTTAGGTTTACAGGGATGAATGCAGTGTATGAAGTACTGTCAAGACGGAGGCAGTGGTGAATTTAGTTGCAGGTGGAGCTGCAGGTGTTGCTGCCAGTAATGGAAATTGCCGCCATTTGACTGGAGCTGCAGGCCATGGAGCGGAGATTGGAACTCAAGGAAGTAAAGGATTGCAGCTAAAGGTTGAATTGGAAGTTGCAGCTGGTAAATGCAAGAGCTGAGTTGCAGGTATAAATGAGTTATGGAATGTAGAGTTGATGTTGGCTGGAACTGCTGATGCCATGGAGATTATAAGGCTGTAGAAGGCAGTGAGAACCTGTTGGTCTCGTTGCTGATGCTTAAAATGGTTTGTGCTGAGTTGATTGCAGTCAAGATAAGCTGGAAATGGTGGTGCACAAGCAGGGAATGGAAGTGTTGAATAGATGAATGTTTAGGTTGAATGAATGAGATGAAATTGTGCAGGGAAATAAGCCTGAGACAGGCCGAAAATCAGCAAAAAAACAAAGGGAACTCTGCTAGAATTTCATTCCGCCGAGTTCACTCAGTGATCCGATGCGACTCAGTTGATCCGGTTGATGGACTTGGGTTGTTTTTACTGGGCTTCACTCATACTGGTTCAGCAACACTTTTGGACGCGACTTATGGAAGGTTAAGGCAGAGAAAGTATATAAAGGGGGATCTCGATTATCGGATCTTATCTCTTCTTCTACTTTTGGTTCTAGTGTTAGAAACATGAGTTTTTTTTTTCTCCTTGTTATGAACTCCTATGCCATGAGTACTTAATTTTACCATTGGTTATGGATTAGTTGGATTTTACAAAGCATGTTTCTTGGTCAATAAATTAGTTTTGTCTAACAATTATCGATTATGATTCACTAGAAATATCGCATGTATGATTGATTGTTAGTTTCCTCAAGTTGCAAATTGGTAGAACTCGTAATCATATATATTGCTAGTTTAGGGTTTATTATACGTAAACGTGATACGCCTTGAATACAAGTAGCATAATTGTGATTATTGCTTGTAGTGATACATCCTAGTAGTCACATGTGAGTTATAACCTTTGTTAAATCGGATTAGTGCTTTTACACGTTCGATTGCTTTGATTGGCCTGATTTCATAAAACTTAATGCATCTAGGGAATTAAACTTGATTAGTGCTTTTACACGTTAGGTTGTTCTCTTAGGTAGAATTCATATTCGCATCTTTTAATGTGTTTGTTGATGATAAGAGGAAATTAGCGGGATATTCTTGCGATCAAGGTATCCTAGGGCCTTTGATAAAAGTTGAGATTAAAATATCAATTCTAGTTATTGTGTAGAAAACATGTTTGTGAATGAAGATGAAATCCGTGACCAATATTTTCTCATCCTTGATTTGATTTGTTTACCTTTATTGTTTGCTTTTATTTATTTTAGTATATAAAAATCAGAAACATCCCCCCTTGTTTATTTAAGAAACCGAAACATATTGACAACCTAGTCCTCTCTGTGGGAACGATCCTTTCTTACCCTTGCTATATTATATATTTTAAGTTGTGAGAAAGTAATATTATTTTTGACGCATACGACTGCGATCATTATTCAAATGCCAACATTGGCATTTATTTTTTGAATATACACATGATACTGTGTTGTTGAAACTTGGAATCACGCATATGAAGAATGAGTTATTTTGTATTCGTTTATCTCCATATGTAATAGAGTTTTGTCACTAAAATGGACAAAGGGGGAGACTGTTAGAGCATAGCTCGGTTTAACCCACCAAGCGTTGGTATATCAAGTTTAGTTGTCATGTTTTCATATCAAAACTCATCTAGAATCGCTTCATTAAGTACTAGAGTCAACTTCGTTTAGGTTATACTAGAAAGTTTAGGAATGTTGAGACTTACAAGTATTACTCTGAAGACCTGAAGAATGTGAAGAAGTAACGACTGCGACGAAAACTTCATCCTTCCACTTGGGGTTAGTAATACTGACTTGACTTGTTTCCATTCTTAAGTATTTTTCAAGTCGTATTATATTGAAAAGATAACATGCGAGGCTGTATACATAATATTGTAGTGATTATACTTGGTCATAGCATTATGATCAAAGTATCAAGGAATTATATTACGAAGTATAACGCTTATCTTTTGAACTTCGTAAATACGACATCAACATAATCTATGTATTTAGTTACTTGATTATGTGTGGGATATAGGTGTGATTTCATCCTAGGAAACTATGTATTATTACATTGGTTTTAGGAAGTATATGTATGAACTTGTTTCATAATCGAAAGGGAAATCATAAGTGTGTTGGTCTGGTTCTTTACTGAATATCATTTTAATGACCTATGCAAGATGACAAGGTAGAACCGATCTTGACTTATGTTGAGAATCAAGGTGTAACCGGTCATAGCCCCAAGGGACGTATTTTGATCCTTAGAGTCAGCATTGCTCATTTTTCGGAGTTTTTATCATCTCATCGTTTTTTACCATGTTTAATGTTTATGAGTGATTCTTGGATTGAGTTGGAGTGCACGCTAGATTGATCTATTGATTGTTCTAAAGATAGTAGAAGTTAGGAGATAAGTAATCCTCAATTGTCTAACTATACAATCGCGAGACCATGTAGAGGGATTCTGTGGAGAAATTGCGAGTGAAGATAACATGAATAATTTGAAAACGCGGGGGTATAACAACCACACCCAATATTTCGTTCGACGATCTGTATGGACTAAACTCCAATATAATTCTGAGAGAACCAACTTAAAAGTGAAACTCAATCAAGAAAGGTATCAAAGACCTTTATCTTTTTCTCAATACAATCAGCAAATCGAACAGATAGAAATCCGTGAGCCTGATTGATATGAGGATAACTTGGACGATACCAAAGACCAATGGCCAAGTGCCAATCAAGTTTTATCCAACAAACAAGGTCGGATTTATCAATTGTGATTTAACTACGCACAACCTGTGATATTTCAATTATATAAACAAATATAATGCAGGAAAGAAATAACACAGACACCAGAAATTTTGTTAACGAGGAAACGGCAAATGCAGAAAACTCCCGGGACCTAGTCCAGCTTTGATCACCGCATTGTATTAAGCCGCTACAGACTCTAGCCTACTACAAGTTTACTTCGTACTGGAATGTAGTTGAGCCCTAACCAAGTTTCACACTAATTAAGGTACAGTCGCGTTCCTCACGCCTCTTAAATCCCATCAGGACTCTGCTCACGTGATTCCCTTAGCTGATCTCACCCACAACTAATAGTTGCAACGACCCAAAGTCGAATACTTATAAACAAATAAGTCTCCCACATATATGTCTATTCTGGTTTTGTTTCCGTCTTTAGATAAATCAAGGTGAACAGGAAACTCAACTAATAATCCGGTCTGATACTCCCGAGAGCAGCCTAGAAATATTAGTCACCTCACAATAACCTAACTGACTAACATAAAAAGTTATTGCGAAATCGCAAGAGTCTTAGACGAAGAACTGTTGTGATTACTTTTTATATCTTACCTATCGGTGATGATTCTCGAGTAAATCTTAGAGAAGATAAAACTCAATATGATAGAACAAGTAAGATCAGAATACGGAACTACAGAGAAAATTGTTGGATCTGGCTTCACGAATTCCAAATGAAGTCTTCAAGTCGTTAACCTAATAATGGTTTTGGAAAACCTAGGTTAAAAGAGGATCGCCTCTAGTTTGCAACTAGGACACACGAGCGTGTCGGGATTAGGTTTCTGAGCTGCTAGAGTTCTCCATTATATAATCTTTCAAATCAGATTGCTTATAATCAAAGCTAAGAAAGCTTAGTAACAAAGCAATTGATATTCACCGTCATATGAACTCCTGATTTAAGATTCAAGCTAAGTCTGCTTATAAACTAAGCAATCAATCTGTTAGAGCATTGCTCGATCGAACTCGCATGCGTTGCTATCTCAAGCATGTTTGTTAATGTTAGTGATCAAAACTATAAGTCTTGATTTCTAGCCTATTATAGATAAAGGCCTCGGACTAGGATAGAAAGTGTAGTTGATCTCAAGACTCCATGGCAATCATCATACAAGACGAAGGACTACTCAAGGAACCGGTGGAACTTCATCGACTAAAAGGTATGTGGAGACTTGAACTTATTTGTCACTCAAAAGTATATTTACTCTATCTCCTGTTCTTGAGACAAAAGTCGTTTTGATATATAGACTTTCATTATACACATTTCTATTTCGATCCGAGTTTAACTCGCCTATCTATTTCTCGAAATATGTGTTGGTAAGCTTTCGCTTTAGCCAAATTCCTCTTTACCCAGTGACGAATGTCATGTTATGTTTCAATCACTTTAGAGATTGCTCTGATGAAAAATGGTCTGTGAATAACGACTATATTACGTCCTATGAGAATGTTTCAATGATTGAAATGAGAGTTTAGATTACATAACCATTGGTAGGATATAAGCATTGTTGTGGAAACACATATATGTATAAGTCCTTATTCCTTGAACCAAAGTTTGCGAACTTTATTGATCAAGAGAAACGGAATGTGGCGTGAGTCAAGTCCGCGAACTGGCGGAAGTTCTCGACCCGAAAATTTCTGCTGGAGTTTGTGAACTCCTTCCATGAGCTTAAGCCCGCGAACCGAGTCCGCGAACTTGAGTAGGTTATATCTAAAATCGGTTGTTCTTGAACTCATGTTTATATAAATTAAAGAATGCTTTTGAAAACCGTGGCAAGTTCATGAACCGATTCAAGTGAGTCAAAACGTTTTGCTTCAATTGTGTCTTGTGTAGTTACATAAGATCTAAGCAATTGAACAACTCTCTAACTAGTTCATTTGAGTCATTTGGACTAGTTATGGTGAAGAGGAATATGTTGGATATGAAAGTGATCATATGGCTAACCATTTGGTTAACTATTGTTGAACCAACAAATGTTAATGTTCGGGAACGGTTACATAAACCCAAAATTGGAAATTTCATTTTTGTGTAACAAGCTAAGGTTTCGATCCAACGGTTGAGAAATATTAGCTTGAATCTAATCAAGGTTTCATTTAACGTTAAATATTGAATGCTTTGTTACCAAGCTAACATTGATTGCAAACCCTGATTTGAAAGACTATATAAGGGAGAACTCTAGCAACTGGGAAACCTAATCCCCACAACTTACGTGTGATACTAGTTGCATAAGATAGAGTCGATTCTCCTTTAACCTTGGGGTTTTCTTCTCTAAACCAGGTTAACGACTTAACGACTTCATTGGGATTGTGAAGCCAAACCGATACTACTTTTCTTGTAGTTGTGTGATCTGATCTATCGTTTTGAGTACAATTGTAATAATTGGCTTGAGATTTATATCTCCGATAGGCAAGATAGAAAAGAAATCACAAACACTTCGTCTTATCGTTTGTGATTCCGCAATATATTTTTTCGCTGCGTCGATTAAGATTATTGCGAGGTGCTTGATAATACTAGGATGTTCTTCGGGAATATAAGTCCGGGTTATCAATTGGTTCATGTTCACCTTGATTTATCAAAAGACGGAACAAAAATCGTAGGTATATTCGTGGGAGACATATTTATCTATTAGCGTAGACTTTTCTGTGTGATACAGATTTGTTTATTAAAGTCTTCGACTTTGGGTCGTTGCAAATCTTAGTTGTGGGTGAGATCAGCTAAGGGAATCAAGTACGTAGTATCCTGATGGGATCATAGGCGTAGGAGCATAACTGTACCTTGGATCAGTGTGAAATTGATTATGATTTAACTACAGTCCAGACCGGAGTTAGTTTGGAGTAGTAGTGTTTGTATCTGCTTAATACAATGTGTATTCAATCTGAACTAGGTCCCGAGGTTTTTACGCATTTGCGGTTTCCTCGTTAACAAAATTTTGGTGTATGTGTTATTTATTTTCCGCATTATATTTGTTTATATAATTGAAATATCACAGGTTGTGCGTTGTTCAATCAATTAGAATATCCGACCTTTTGATTGTTGATTTAAATTGATTGACACTTGGATATTGGTCTTTGGTACCATCCGAGTTATCTCTCTTTGATAAAGACTCGCAGATTTCTATTTTCTTGAGTAAAGATCAAATCGAGAGATTGAGATATAAACTCTTTGATATATTTTTTATCTAGATTGAGTCTGACCGTCTAGTTGATTCTCTAAAAAGTATATTGGAGTTTTTCCATACAGATTGCTAAGCGAAATATTGGGTGTGGTTGTTGTACCCCCCCTCTTTTTCAATTGGTATCAGAGCAGACAAACACGTTTAAGACCTTACAAGTCCGTGGTTGTAGCGATCTGACTCTATGGACAGAGGTGCTATCTCTATTAACGTACCACCAGTCTTCGATGGCTCTAATTACTTACGGTGGAAAATTTCTATGCGAGATTTTCTTCAAGCGCGTGATTTTCAATCATGGGTATATGTTGTTAATGGCTATGATCCTCCCGTTGTGGCAGTTGGAAATGTAAACGTTCCTAAGAATATTGGTGAATACAGTCCTGCCGAGATACTTTCTGCAAAGCAAAACTCCGACGGTTTGAATGCTATCATACATGCCATTACCCCAAATCTTCAGCACCATGTGTCAAATTGCACAAAGTCTAAAGAAGCTTGGGATATATTATAAACCGTATATGAAGGTAATACCAATGAAAAGGAAGTTAGGCTTCAAAACCTTAATTCCTATTGGGAAAACCTTCGTATGGCAGATGAAGAAACATCTGATGAGTTTAATCACAAAGTGTCTGAAATTATTAATGCATCTTTTGCATTGGGTAAGACTATTCCTAAAAAGGACATTGTGATGAAAATTCTCAGATCGCTGCCATCTAGATACGATTCTAAGAAGCATGCCATCATTAAGGGAAATAACCTTGATACACTATCCAAAAATACCCTAGCTGGAAAGTTGAAAATTTTCTATCTTGAACTTGAACAAAGATAGAAACGTCATCTGTTCAGCAATCATGTTGTTGCATCTGACCGTAAGTCTCGACGTTCTAAATTGACTGACAAAAGGGATGAGAATTGCGTTAATTCGACTCCGTCACTTTTTATACAACAACTTAAGAAATCTCTTAGACAAAGGAAAAGAAAGTCTCAAAAGAAAGCTCAGTCAAACAATAAAAAAATTTCAGAAAAACTTTGTTAACAATTCTAGTTTCATGTGTTATAGAGGTATTCACAATACTTTCAGCTGTCCTGATACGGAGATGAGTGAGATAACGAAAGCATGGATGGCTACTCTTGACTACTGTCTGGAGGATGATGTCTATGATGGTTCTCTTAATCTCTTTGTTGATAATCATGTATGCCCTCCTAACAATCCTGACTACTCCATAGTAAACAATCTTAGTTCCTCAGAAATACTTCATCTTGAAAAGGAAGTCTTAATTAAAAGGATTGAAAATCTGGAATACCAACTGTATAATTTAAAATTGGAGTTGATCAATCGTGATTCTTAAAAAACATATCGAACTTCTTCGACTATGAATTGTCAGCAAATTTCTCCTGATTCCATATCATCTTTATGTCACCTTGACAACAAGGATCATATATAAAATCACAAGAGTTTATCTATTCATGTGATTTTCTCACATACTCATCAGGATAATCTTAAAACCTGTGGCACTTTGGAATAGGAAAAGTTCTCCCCTGTCAAACGTTTTTTCAGAAGATGAAAAAGAAATCTCGTACAAAACCCTCATCCTTTGTAAAAGAGGTTTTTAATAGAGTGCGTAGTTTACGAAAATCAACAATCAAGGTATTCAAATCTGTGCTAAAAGAAAGAAAGAATGATGAAGATAACTCTTCTTTCTTAAAAGCAAAACAGAAACAAGATATATCACATACTGCATCCCCTCAAAAGAAGCTAACCACCAATTCTTTAGAGAATTGGAACAACTACAGTTTGTAATACTGTATTGATGATTTTTGTTTATCCCTCGTAGAAAAAAATCATAATCTTCAAGAGGGATGTGATGAAAGTATTATGTTATTTAGCCTAGATTTTTGGTTGTTCAAACGTTTTTTTTTAAAGATCTTTTCTGAGGATATTTTTTTAGGGTTTTGGACAAAGGTCATTTTGGATATTTATATCCTATCCTCAGTTGCTTTTAAAATGAAGTTTTTCTCCTTAGCATAAACATTTCTTCTATCTTCTCTATCATGTCTTCTTCAAGTCTTTCAAGTAAAGAAGGTGATGTTTGGATTGTTCTCTTTCCTTCTAAGAAGATACGATTCGATTCTTCTGATAATGCGATGAGCCCTGATATTCAAGGTTCCTCTTTGGACGGGAACATCTCTGTCTCTCAGTTTGATAAGCTCTCTTTAACCATGAATCTCGTCTTAGAACAAGTTTGTGCCCTAAAAGGTGAACTTGAAGCTTCTTCCAAGAAACTCGAAGAAAAGATGGATCATCTGGAATCAAGGATTGATTTAATTGAAGATGAGGTTGATGAATACAAAGAGTTTGAGAAGAGTACTGAAAGTAAGTGAAATGTTTATTTTTAAGAGTTTATGTCTAGTAAATCTTCTATTTTTCTGTTTTTGTTAGAAGAATAACTAGAGTTTGGAATAGCCATTATTATGATTACACATAGCTATGTCCAACGTTTTCATCTACATGTTTTTAGATATATTGGTTTAAATTCTAAATTTGTTTGGAAGATTATTTTTGCAATATTAATCTTTATGGTTTTATATATTGCAATTGTTTATGGGACATGTGTGTTTGCATCCGGAACTATGATTGTCCCATATCTTGTCAAAAGTAAAGTCTTTCGTAAGTCAATATTCATATGTTGATAAAGGAATGAATGGACTTTTGACAAACAAAAAAGTTAAGCCTATATTGTCAATTATTGATGGAAGATAGGTTAAAATATTTTGTTTCAAGGATTATGTCTATTATATGTTACTGTGCAAATGCTGATGGAAAATAGAATGAGTCCTTGATTATTCCACGGTATTAGGTCGATCTCCGATCCAAAATTTTTGTGTATATACTGTGTTGTTCCATAAGGTGTCTTATGTTTAGCACTAAACAACCAAGTTGATTATTTTTATGATTAGATTTGTTGTTGTTCTGTAAGGTACTTTATGTCGAGCATATTGAACTAAATTAATCATCTTGTTTGGTTATTTAGTTATGACTCCAGAAGTCTTCTTATGTTTGAGCGTTTTTCACTGGGTTGATTATTTTCATGATTAACTTAGTCACTGATCCATAGCTTCTCTTATGTCGAGTATGACCAATTAAATTGATTACTTTTGTGATTAGTTTGGTTGTGTATTCCAATTGAATTAATCATGGGTTCTCTTGTGGTTAATTTAATTGAGTATTTTGGATTCAAATTCATACTTGTATGTGATTTGTTATGTCCAAAGAAATCCTTCTTTTCTTTCGAAATTAAGGTCGCTCTTATTGTTCTTTCGGGAATGACATATTATGGGGGAGAGTTCTTTTTGAACTTGTGCTTAATTGCCAAATCTTTGTGAGGAGTGTGGTTGTGGAATATTATAAGGGTTCTTTAAACTCCTTGATGAATGCATTTAGCTTCGGCTTTATGATTGCATCTAAATAAGATGATATGTGTTTCTTTCTTTAGGTCATGAAATGTCTCTTTCGGAAATTTCATTAGGATCCCGTTCTTGTACCTTTGCTAATTTTATTGACAAAAAGGGGGGAATTAATATGTGGTTTCACACTACAAATACATATGGTTTTCGGATCATTATGTAAGGGGGAGTGGTTTCCATGTGAGATGGAGTACTGACTAAAGGGGAGTGATACATATCACCATAGTATTGTTGTTGAAGTTGTGATACAATTGAACTTTGACGTTGTGTAATGATATTATGACACCGTATAACAATGATTGAGAACTCTTGTTTTCTCGTTGTTATAACTACGGTTTTTCAACAACGATGATGCTAAACTTACAACCTTTGGTATCATTGGAGTACTTGGAAGTGACGAAGATTTCGAGTAATGTTGAAGATTATGAATGTGGAATAGGAGCTACAAAAGTTTATTTATTTATTTTTTGTATTCCATATGTATTAATAGTTTTGTCACTAAAATTGACAAAGGGGGAGATTGTTAGAGCATTGCTCGGTCGAACTCGCATGCGTTGCTATCTCAAGCATGTTTGTCAATGTTAGTGATCAAAACTATAAGTCTTGATTTCTAGCCTATTATAGCTAAAGGTCTCAGACTAGGATAGAAAGTGTAGTTGAGATCAAGACTCCGTGACAATCATCATACAAGACGAAGGACTAGTCAAGGAACTGGTGGAACTTCATCGACTAAAAGGTATGTGGAGACTTGAACTTATCTGTCACTCAAAAGTCTATTTATTCTATCTCTTATTCTTCAGACAAAAGTCGTTTTTGATATATAGACTTTCATTATACACATTTGTTATTTCGAGCCGAGTTTAACTCGCCTATCTATTTCTCGAAATATGTGTCGGTAAGCTTTCGCTTTAGCCAAATTCATCTTTACCTAGTGACGAATGTCATGTTATGTTTCAATCACTTTGGAAATTGCTCTGACGAAAAATGGTCTGTGAATAACGACTATATAACGTCCTCTGAGAATGTTTCAATGATTGAAATGAGAGTTTAGATTAGATAACCATTGGTAGGATATAAGCACTGTTGTGGAAACACATATATGTATAAGTCCTTATTCCTTGAACTAAAGTTTGCGAACTTTGTTGATCAAGAGAAACGAAATGTGGCGTGAGCCAAGTACGCGAACTCAGTCCGCGAACTGGCGGAAGTTCTCAACCCGAGAATTTCTGCCGGAGTTTGTGAACTCCTTCCGTGAGCTTAAATCCGCGAACCCAGACCGCGAACTTGAGTAGGTTATATATAAAATCGGTTGTTCTTGAACTCATGTTTATATAAACTAAGGAATGCTTTTGAAAACCGTGGCTATAAAGTTCATGAACCGATTCAAGTGAATCAAACCGTTTTTGCTTCAATTGTGTCTTGTGTAGTTACATAAGATCTAAGCAATTGAACAACTCTCTAACTAGTTCATTTGAGTCATTTGGACTAGTTATGGTGAAGAGTAATATGGTGGATATGAAAGTGATCATATGGCTAACCATTTGGTTAACTATTGTTGAACCAACAAATGTTAATGTTTGGGAACGGTTACATAAACCCAAAACTGGACATTTCATTTGTGTGTAACAAGCTAAGGTTTCGATCCAACGGTTGAGAAATATTAGCTTGAATCTAATCAGGTTTTCATCTAACGGTGAATATTAAATGCTTTGTTACCAAGCTAACATTGATTGCAAACCCTGATTTGAAAGACTATATAAGGGAAAACTCTAGCAACTGGGAAACCTAATCCCCACACCTTACGTGTGATACTAGTTGCATAAGCTAGAGTCGATTCTCCTTTAATCTTGGGTTTTTCTTCTCTAAACCAGGTTAACGACTTAAATACTTCATTGGGATTGTGAAGCCAGACCGATACTACTTATCTTGTAGTTGTGTGATCTGATCTTGTTGTTTCTATCGTTTTGAGTACAATTGTAATAATTGGCTTGAGATTTATACTATGATAGGCAAGATAGAAAAGAAATCACAAACACTTCGTCTCATCGTTTGTGATTCCGCAATATCTTTTTTCGCTATGTCGATTAAGTGAGATGATTGATAATACTAGGCTGTTCTTCGGGAATATAAGTCTGAGTTATCAATTGGTTCCTATTCACCTTGATTTATCAAAAGACGGAACAAAACACGTAGGTATATTCGTGGGAGACGAATTTATCTATTACCGTAGACTTTTCTGTGTGATACAGATTTGTTTATTAAAGTCTTCGACTTTGGGTCGTAGCAACTCTTAGCTGTGGGTGAGATCATCTAAGGCAATTAAGTACGTAACATCCTGCTGGGATCAGAGGCGTAGGAGCATAATTGTACCTTGCATCAGTGTGAGATTGATTTGGGTTCAACTACAGTCCAGACCAAAGTTAGTTTGGAGTGGGCTAGTGTCTGTAGCGACTTAATACAGTGTGTGTTCAATCTGGACTAGGTCCCGGGGTTTTTCTGCATTTGTGGTTTCCTCGTTAACAAAATTCTGGTGTCTGTATTATTTCTTTTCCGCGTTATATTTGTTTATATAATTGAAATATCACAGGTTGTTTGTTGTTCAATCAATTAGAATACACGACCTTTTGGTTGTTGATTTAAATTGATTGACACTTGGATATTGGTCTTTGGTACCATCCAAGTTATCTCTTTTTGATAAAGACTCGCAGATTTCTATTTGCTCGAGTAAAGATCAAATCGAGAGATTGGATATAAACTCTTTGATATACTTTTTATCTAGATTGAGTCTGACTGTCTAGTTGATTGTCTAGAAAGTATATTGGAGTTTGTCCATACAGATTGCTAAGCGAAATATTGGGTGTGGTTGTTGTACCCCTACTTTTTCACAATCTTCACCGTTAGATGGTATTGGGTTCATACATACATATATTTAGATACGGATGAACCGTACCCAAACGTGTATATCTTGTTGGCTCAATAATAGTTAACCAAATTTAGCCATATTAACACTTATAACTTATCCATATTCATCTAACACTTCTAGATCAAATATGATGATCAACCAATCATGATAAATAATCAAACGAATTTAAATGTGTTTCAAGAGAGTTGTTCAAATGTTCATCATCTCATAGAAGTATATATGAACCATTTGAAATAGTGGTAATTGAATATTTGTCCCTACTTTTGATGGTCTATACAAATATCCTTATCACACAATAAATATATCCCTCTTCATCCCTAAGCCCATCAAGGGTCCAATAAGTTTTTTATTTCTTCCAAATTTTCCCTCTTATCTATTGTTTTTATCTAGGTCTATCCCTACTTACTTCTTCTTCTTCTTCATTTATCAGCGAACCCTCCATTACTCCGCCACCACCACCATCATCTCCATCGTCACCACCTCTGCAAATTCTCCTACCTTCGCCGCCGACAATCGAGATGTATCAGCAACATATGAAACCTTCTTCTTCTTCTTCTATAATCGATTTTTGAAATCATACTCAAAGAAAACGAGATCTGATTTTGTAGGTTTTGAAATCAAGTTTTGAGCAACGTTTGCGAACGATTTGGTGGTTCGATTCGATTAAGAAATGGGGATCTGAGAGCTTCTGCGATAAAATTGATTTCGAAATGGTTATAGTGTGTGAATCAATAGGATAAGTTGGAGATAATGAACTTGTTGTTGCTGAGAAGTAATGGGTGTGTTCGAATCTGAAGTTGTTGATGCTTCTAATGGATTAATTGTGATTAAAATAAATAGATGAATGTGTAGGAATTACAGGAAATATAGAATTACGAAGAGAGAAGTAAGGATGATAATGGTAGCGGCGGTGGTGGTTCTCGTGGCAACGGTGGTGGTGGTGGTTCGAATTGGTGTTGAAGCTTTATAGAAAACAGTGACGGTTGCTGCTATGGATTATAAATGGTGGTTGATGGTTTTGTTGGTGGATCTGAAACTGCAGCTGGTGAAATGGTAGCATTTTTCCATCAGCATGGATAAAGATCTATTGTTGATCCAACTAAAATGGATAAACTTGTACTGTTGATCCAACTGCAATGGATAAACTTCTACTGTTGATCCAACTGAAATGTATCAATTTCAGTTTTATGCCACTTAATGTTGATCCATCATCATGGATAAACATCCACTGTTGATCCAACTGAAATGGATAAACTACTGTTGTTGATACAAAATTATCTGAACCGACGGTGGCGGCGGCGACAATGGCGGTGGTTGCTGCTATGGATTATTAATGGTGGTTGATAGTTTTGTTGGTGGATCTGAAACTGCAGCTTATGAAATGGTAGCATTTTCCATTAGCATGGATAAACATCCATTGTTGATCCAACTAAAATGGATAAACTTATACTGTTTATCCAACCGCAATGGATAAACTTCTACTGTTGATCCAACTGCAATAGATAAACTTCTACTGTGAAATGTATCAATTTCAGTTTTATGCCACTTACTGTTGATCCATCATCGTGGATAAACATCCACTGTTGATCCAACTGAAATGGATAAACATCCATTGTTGATCCAACTGAAATGGATCAACTAATGTTGTTGATACAAAAATATCTGTACCAGTGGTGGCGGCGACGACGGCGGCGGACTAGTGGTGGTGGCGGCGACGGACTAGTGGTGGTGGAGGACTGTTGGTGGTGTAATATTGGTGGTGGTGGCGGTTGGTAGGTGGTGGTTGTTGAACGGTGGTGGTGGAATGGTAGTTGAATGTTGGTGGTGGTGGTGCTAGTGGTGGTGGTGGTGGTGAAGTGGTAGAGGAAGATATTTGTTCCATTTGGAAATAAAGAAAAATATTACATGGGTGAGAGTATTAAGGTAATGTAATATCAAATGGATAAGGTTATAAAAAAGTAGGGACATATTTATTTTTGAATAAGGATATATTTGTTGGGTTTGAAAAGGAAGGACATATAATTAATATACCCCTAGTTTTAACATTCAACAAATATATCCTTATACAACAATAAATATATCTCTACTTTTTAATATCCTTATCTATTTAAAATTAGATTACATTAATAACCTCATCCATATAATATTTTTTCTTTATTTCAAAATGGAACAAATTTTTTCTTCTACCACTTCAACCGCACCGCCACCACCATTCCACCACCACTAGAACCACCACCACCACTACCATCGTTCAACGACCACCACCTACCAACCGCCACCACTACTAATATTCCACCACCACCACCACTAACGCCACCACCCCTACCGCCACCACCCCTACCGCCGCCACCACTAATAGTCTGTCGCCGCCGCCACCACCACTACTAGTCCACCCCCGCCACCGCCGCCGCCGCCACCACCACCATTCCTCCTCCACCGCCGCCACCACCACCACCACTAGTCCTCCGTCACCACCATCGCCGCCACCACCAACACTAGTCCTCCGTCACCGCCGTCGCCGCCGCCACCACCACCACTAGTCCTTCGTCACTGCCGCCGCCGCCACCACCTCCACTGATTTTGATATTTTGTATCAACAACAATAGTTGATCTAAAAAAATTAGAATCAACAGTAGAAGTTGATCCAACTTAGGGGATCAACAACAGTAGCTGATCAAAAAAAATGAAGGATCAACAATAGAAGTTGATCCAATTTAGTGGATCAACAACAGTAGTTGATACCCTAAATTGGGTCAACAGTAGAAGTTGATCCAATTTAATGGATCAACAACAATAGTTGATCCAGAAAAAATTAGAATCAACGGTAAAAGTTGATCCAATTTAGGAGAGCAACAACGGTAGTTGATCCAAAAAAAAGAAGGATAAACAATAGAATTTGATCTAATTTAATGGATCAACAATAGTAGTTGATCCCTAAATTGGATCAACAGTAGAATTGATCCATGTAAAAAGTGACATATACGAATGAGTGAACTTGGCGTGAGTGGAACACGCATCATCTGACGTGGAGTCAGACATGCTACCATTGCACCACAAATTCAACATTTTGAAAAATTTACATCTACCATTGCACCACTGAATATCCTAACTTTATACGGTATCACAGTAGACAGCAGTTGTATGTCTGCATCTATAAAATAAAAATTGTGTTGCTCTGCAATGCACCTATAAAATGGAATTTATATCACTAGGTAGGTGGCCAACAGACTAGCAGAGACTAGCAATTTCATATTCTACAAAAACTTGAAACAGAAACATCATAGTAATGGTAGGAAGGGCCAATTGGGGGATCCAAAAGAGGACAACACATTTGAGCTTCTCCATGAATAGAAAATTGCACATTTTCTGACTTTTGTAATGCATCTTGATTGGATATATCTATATCACAATCCACCATTTCATTTTTATGGATTTACAGCATTGTTACTAAAAAAATGGTAGCAGCAATAAGATAAAGTAATAAACAAACCTCCAATAATTTCCTCTCACTACTTGAGTGCAGGTAATGAGCAACTCCGTCTGATCCTTCTCCCTTCCACTCCTCAGCCTATTTTACATTGGGGAATAATCTGTCATTCAGCTATCCATTTGTCTGCACCAATGTTAGTTCAAACTTCAAATTCACATTTTCATCACTCAAGTCACTAAAACATTCAAGGAACAAGACATTTTCACTCAAGCAACAAAATACTAAAAATACATATATCTTTGAGACCCCTCCCTGTAGAAACCCCACTCTCATTAATCACCACCGAATTATCACTCTGATTGACAACATTAATTCCAAATTCATATTACCACATCCATCATCAACTATCCCAACATCAAAATAAGAATAGAAAAAATCATCTTTTAATCCTATTTCTTCGAAACTAGTTGTTGCATCAAATGAATCTGAAATTCAAGTTAGTTGTTATACCGATTGAAAACAATAAGAACTTTTAATTGAAAAACTTACCCCATTAGATATGTAATCAATGGAACATAGATTCGATGTCCTCCACCACCACCATGACCGCGGCACCGTCGCCAACAATACCATCAACTAATACAACAAAAATCTGATATCCTCCTCCACTTCCACCACGACCACCACCACCAATATCGTTAACTAAAAGATCAACGATTCAACATCCTCCTCCACCATCATCACCTAATCTTCCAGAGATTTATGATTTTAATAAAAAAACTCATTAGGAAAGATGACTAATAGATATTTCATCACTACCACACCACCGTAATCATCATTAAGTCTGGTGAAAATAGGCGGAGAAAGACAGTGATGGTGGAGCTGGAGGAGGAGAGTGAATTTTTTTTTTCAGATCTGAAACTAAGAGGAAATGATGAATTGCGTGTTTATTATGCAGGGAGGGTAAATAAGGAAAGATAAAAAAACGTTGATGGATTCCTAATGGGCTTATAGGTAGAGAAGGATATATTTATTATGTGATAAAGATATTTATAAAACCCATCAAAAATAAGGACAATAATTCAATTTCCACTTATTGATCACCTAAATTGGATAAACTTCTACTGTTGATCCTTTTTTTTTTGGATCAACTACCATTGTTGATCCCCTAAACTGGATCAACTTCTACGGTTGGTTCTATTTTTATTTGGATCAACTACTGTTGTTGATACAAAAATATCTGAACCAGTGATGACAGTGGCGGTGACGGTGGCGACGGCGGACTAGTGGTGATGGCGGCGATGGACTCGTGGTGGTGGAGGACTGGTGGTGGTGTAATGGTGGTGGTGAAGGAGTGGTGGTGGAATGTTAGTGATGGTGGTAGTTGAATGGTGGTGGTGGAATGATAGTTGAATATTGGTGGTGGTGGTGCTAGTGGTGGTGGTGAATTGGTAGTGGAAGAAATTTGTTCCATTTTGAAATAAAGAAAAATATTATATGAATGAGGGTATTAAGGTAATCTAATTTTAAATAGATAAGGTTATTAAAAAGTAGGGATATATTTATTGTTGTATAAGGATATATTTATTGGGTGTCAAAAATAAGGACATATAAATAATATACCCATCTCTGATTAAATCAAAATTCAATCAAAATTAGTTTGATTTATTTGAACCAAACACCAGTGAAAATAACCTTGACATTGAACTTAATTTTATCTTTCTAAAAAAACTATATCATAAACTCTGAATTTCTACTTATACGAACTCTCCACAACATAAATTTTTTTTTGGCAATTTTTGAAACCCTAAGTATTATTTTGTCTGTTTCTACTTTTCCGAGTTGTATTTGGTCAAAATATATTTATCTAAATTAACCCAATCATGAATTGTATTTATTCATTGCCTTTCAAAATAATTGCTCAAATAAAAAAGGGGACATTTAAAATTTGAAATACCATTGCACCCTAGGTTTTTCCTAGCGAGATTGGGGTATACTCAAACTAATTGGGGTATACCTAATAAGACAAAATATGGTCATTATGAAGTAAAACCAAGCCACCCCTTAACCTTGTATTTTCTAAATGGCTAAAATGCCCTTGGTTAATTAACACTAAGATTCTGATTAGGTTAATTAATTGAGTTTAGATTAAAAATTTGAAATCATGAATTCAATAGATTAAACTTTTCATCCGTCTTATGAGTCGATTTCGATCAAAATTTTGGTTTTGAAAATGCACAAGGCCGGCAAGGTCGTGGTTTGAATAAAGTGCCGACCGGTCTTCGGCCGGCAAGGTCCACGTTGAATAAGTTGCCGACCAGTTTTCGGCCGGCAGTGCCAATTTGAATAAGCTGCCGGCCGGTATTCGGCCGGCATGGTCCTCGGATGAAGAACACGCCGACTATCTTGGGAAACAATCTTACGGTCGACATGTAAATATTTCCTACCATGACGGCTATCGTAAAGTCGGCATGCACATAATTTATAACACTGTCGGCTGACCTTTTAGCCGGCATGATAAGAATTTATAACCTTGCTGACCTGTACTTATACCAAACAGAAAACAAAATATGGAAGATGTAATTTACTTTATTCATGCGATTTTGATTACTACATTGATTGAAACATAAAACCTAATCTTTGTCGACGGAAAAACGAATGCACTTAACATGTGCATCAAGCCTTTGAACCCCTAGGCGACCCTAGTGGACGAGTTATTGTCTCGTGAGGGCTTACATAGAGGTATACCCACAAAACCTACACTAAAACTTCTAAAACCATCAATCTTCCTCCGACGAAGACGATACCGCATCCAAGTAGTCTGGGTTATCCTATGGGATTCTTTCGGCCAAGAAGTGATAGCTTGCATCGAACGCGAATGCTTCCCCCTTTACCTCCAAGTAGCGCGCTTTCACGACTTCGTGCTAAAAAAACAAACTTACATTTGTTAGTGGTGTTTTATTGGAAGATAAAACAACATAGATCACGTAAAACAAACCACAAAAATACTCACAAATTGTGCAATGGACAAGGTGAAGGGGCGAGTGTCAAAAATCCGAGGTTGGAGAGCTAAAAATGCAAGTATCGCATTTTCAATGACTAGGTTCCTCTCATGCACTTGTTGAACACTTCTTGCATTTGGATTCCCAAAGTCTTGGATAAATTTGTTGTGTACCCTAGCCCAAAAGGTTGTGGAATCCACCCTTTCGGATGATTGACGTCTAAGTTGTTTTTCCGCATACCATGCTTTGATGATTGCCAAATCTTCATTTGAATCAAATGAAGTCATTGTTGTTTAGCTATTAGGTGAGTTAGATGGATTGTATGATTATATGAGCTTTGGAGAGTATATGGAACTATTTGTATGTTGTTTTGTAGAGCGAAGTGGTGTATTTATAGAATGGTGGCCAAATTTGGCCGTTATAGTGCCCAAGTACAAGTGATTGTACTTGCAAAAAAATTGAATTTTGAATCCGCCGGCGAGGTTTGTTTTCTCCAACATGCCGACCTAATAAACAGCCGGATAGGTATGAATTTTGTTACCATGCCGACCTGATAAGATTTTAGGCATCGGGAGAAAGGTTTTTCTGCCACATAGCCGGCATGGTCGATAACATACAACCCTGACGGCGACGAAACAGCCGATAATGTAGGAATTTTGTTACCATACCGACCTTATATGATTTTAGGCATCATGAGAAGGTTTTTTTTTGCCACAAATAACCGGCATGGTCGGTAACATATTACCTTGCCGACGAGTAAAAAAACGTCTAGGTTGGAATCGTATTACCTTGCCGACCCTGGTAACTATACAATTTCCGTTCTCAGGGCTGACAGTCTGACAATTCAGAACCTTGCCGGCCCTGGGACAGTCGGCAATGTAACTTAAAAGAAGCATGCCGGCATATGTATTTAGACTTTACATAGCTAAGCAAACCATTCATTCAACACATAGAAATCCAACACTTTTGTCCAAAATACGAAAACATGTCCCATAAACCTTAAAAAAACATTTGTCCACACCATTAACTTAAACATTTGTCCACCAAAACATAAAGAAATAAACCAGGAAAGCATTCATTCACCACGACCACGACCACGAACACGGCTCCGTTTTGGAACACTACCTTCACCACCACGACCACTGCTGCTACCTTCACCACCACGACCACTGCTTCTACCTTCACCACCACGAGCACTACGAGTCCTCTTTTTATCAGCCTTCATCTTGGCTTGTGCTTCCCTCCTAGCTTTTTTTCCGCCTTTACTTGAGCCTCAAGTTGCTTGAACAATATATAGGCATCCTCATTGCCAACATTGCAAGCATAGTCAATGTGTTTGGTTTGCTCTTCAATCGACAAAGGCTCTCCTCTGTCTTTCGCACAACACAACATTCTCACAAAGGTCTTCAACTGGTCCTTATATTTTCAATTAAACAACAAATAATTAATAGAATGATTCGGTAATGCAATCAATCTTAAAATAGTAAGAGCAACTCTAAAATACTTATAAAGAACTTAAGCATTTTTTCTAGGTCTTCCGATTCCATCCTCTTCTTACGAGATAGTTCTTCAGCAGTCATTGGCCTAATCACAGTAGGACGAGCCCAACCCAAGTACCACGTATTTCTCAGTAGCTTCATGACCGGTGGTCACCTCGTCCAAAAGACTCACATGATTTTACGGCCACGTCTGTCGTCCCAATGTTCTTGAGTTGTCGCTGGATCGTAAACGACATTCATACTTTTTTGGGACGTGGTGCTTTCATCCATTTTCACAGTAAAGAATGACTTTTCTTCATCGAAATGAGGTTCTTCTTGGACGTAAGACAATTGTCGCATTACCTGATGTGGATCGTACATTGAATATCCATCAAACATAGTCATCAATGGTCCATAGTATAATGCAACAACTTCATCTCTTCTTTGGATTAAACCTCGATTTCTAGCATCTCGATACGGATCAAATATCACCTCCTCCGCAGTCAATTTTTCGATGGCGTCTCGGAGTTTCATAAGTTGTTGCGGCATTTCCTTATCATGAGTATCCTTAAAACTGTAGCTTTGCGCTCTTGGATTATTAACCGCAACACTCTCATCCACTTTGACGTAGGAGTTGGTTTTGAACAAAGAAGGGAAGTGCTCATATATCCAAACCTATGAAAAAAAAAGTTTAGTAAGAATCTTATCTTACGAGAATTTTGCAAATATAAATGATTTAGACAATAAAATTACCTGGAAGAGACATGTGTTTCCGTTAACTTGCTTAGTGAGTGCCCTAGAACATTTTGTCAACTCATTGTTCAAGAAGGCGAACACCGCAGTACCCCAAGAATACTCACGCATCTTATCTAAGGGATCCAATAGCTGCAAGTAACTGGCCTCGACTTGGTTTCCGGAACTGTCGGGGAAGATACATTTGCCCAGGGTGTATAGCAAATAAGCGGCCGCGGTAGCATTGATTCGCACCGGGTTCACCCTTCCTTCCGTATCAAGGATTGACTTTGTATCCCATAATCTGTCCCTCAACTTCTTCACATTAAACTTCTTGGTTAGACAACCATCCTTCTTGTCAAGAACAGACTCCGTCTGAACCTGATTCCAACCGAACAATTTCTTGCTCAATTCATAAATATTCTCGAAAGAAATCGCATTATCGAATCCCTCAGTGACTACTTTTCCATCAACCTCGAGGCCTAGAATTTGTTGAGCATCATCGGGAGTTATCGCTATCTCACTGAATGGGAATAACAGAGTATTAGTCTCTCCGTAGAACCTCTCACAGAATGCAGATACGGTAACTTTATCATGATTAATATTGGAACTCTCCACCGCATGCCACAACCCGGAGTTCTTGACAATCACCTTCACCTCCTCACATTCCTTGTCAAGATCCCAAGTATTAGTCACTGAACACGAAGCTTGGCGCCTCATGAGACGGACTGCATGCCTGTGATCCTAAATACCAAAAAAACAAAATGAAAAAAATACAAACATTTGACGCAAATTTAAGATAGTTACACACTTGAATAAAGAACAAAGACGGATTGAGATTACTTACGATAATATTATGGATCATACATCCCCAAGAGTCTTTGTATCCAAAAAGAACTTTTCCACCATCTCTTGGGGTCCCCCTTGGAGGCTCACCTGGTTTCAGTGTAACCATCAAGTGAGGGGGAGGCATGTGAGAATTAGCTGGTCTAGTGATCACCCTCTTCCTCGTTCCGGTTTCGGTTGAAGCTGAAGCTTCGGTGGATTGAACTTCTCCACCATCTCCATCTCCTTCTTCTTCTTCTTCTTCTTCTTGTTCCTCTGCCTCTTCAACAATTTCATCCTCCATATACTTATCTTTATCTCTATTACCATCATCATCATCATCATTACCTCCTCCAACATTAGGCATTTCTTGATCACCCTCATCATCATCATTGTTACCTCCTCCAGTAGCCGAAGTGCTTTCATCAACATCGTCATCATCACCTCTTCTACCAGATGGAATTGATTGGTCTTCATCCGGAGTATTGTCTGAATCACTGGGTTCTGACGATGGTTCAGAATCATTCGGTACACGGATCTTGAGCGTTCCAGGCACAACGTATGCCCCTCTATGTTTTGAAGTCAAGAGTTTTTCACCAACACGAGGAGGTCTTGAAGGAGGACTAAGAGCATTCAGAGCTTTCATCTTTGCCTTTTCCAACCTAAACAAGCACAATTAAGAAAAAAAATTACAGGTCGGCAGGGTCGACAAGTTTAAACCATCCGGCGGAACAATGGCCGGAAGGGTCGACTAAAGCATACGTGCCAGCTAAAGTATAGCCGGCAGGGTATCATCAAAATAGCCTGCCGGTTGATGACAAATATGAACACAGTAGAACATGAATTTTTCACATTACAGGTCGGCAAGGTCCATTACCCATACACTACCGGCCAACTAACAACCGACATGGTCTTATATAAATACCTTTCCGGTTTTATAAATTCTAGGCATCAGGAACCAAATATTCAAAACAAGGGGCCGACAGGGTAAAAACTAATAACATGTAGGCTGTTAATTAAAAACTTCCGCCGGCAAGGTATACATTTGAATAACCTGCCGGCCCTGCTATTAGCAGTTAAAGATACTAAATAGCCGGCAAGTTCTTCAACCTAAGAGCTTGCCGGCCAAACCCTAACCATGAAAAGCCAGCAGGGTCGATAACATAGTACCTTGCCGGCGTCGCAACTGTCAATTCACATTTTCGATTTTTCTGCCCTAATTTAACATGGAAACATCAAATCGAAGTATTAGAGTGAGTTTAAGTAGGCCCTTACTTTCTTAATCGCATCATTTCTTCGTTTTGAGCGGGTTCAATTTCTCTTTCTTCAACCGTTTTTTTCTTCACTTTCTTAGCAACCAAACTTGCAATTCCATGGTTATACTCATTGGGTTTTCGATTAGCATCTTTCATACGAGTAGCTTTACGTCTTGGCGGATCCATTTTTGCAGATTAATCGTAGTTTTCGAATCGACGATTTCGATGAGTTAATCGTCGAGTTTTTTTTGATGGTGGTGGTGGTGGGGGTCGGTATGGTGGGGAGGAGAAGATGAAATGAAGAGAATAAAAACTGATTTAGGATAATTAAGATTATTAATGGGTAAGTTACAAAACTATCCTTACCCATTAAGACTCCCCCTAAAACCCTCAAAAAGAGTCCCTTTAAAATTGGGTATACACCTCGCCAGGAGGTTTTTCGTGTGACCAAATTTGGATTCAAAAATTTGAAGGGATAATAAGATTAGAAAGAAAGAAGTACACAGAAGAGGAGAAGACAAAAGACCCGTCAAAATCCAACGGCTAATAAAATACCGAAATCCCCAGAAATTTCCTACTCAGTCTTACTTACTTCCCCCGTTTTATTCAAAACAAACTGTTTTTGAATCTCACTCATTTAGTAGCTCCCCACTTTACCAAACCCTAGAAATTTTCTATTTTTATTTCAAATCTATCAGTAGATCTACCAAATCTAATGGCCGATTCAGATTCTTCTACTCCAACTCCTCCACTCACCACTCCTCTTTCCTCTGTAAGTCTTTATAAATGAAACCCTAATTTTCATCTCGTTTTGGATTAATAATAGGTCTTAGCTGATTTCAAGGATTAGAATAGTTAATCTATAAATATAATTGGTTCTCTATTATTTCTTGTTTTAATAATTGCAGAAGAAAGAGAATACGGTACCTATTGGGAGTAAAATCGCAGTATGTTATCGATTCATTTCTTTGATTTTGATTTTGAATCTGTAATTTTTATTTGGTTATATTAGTGAGTTTCATTAATCGAGTTTGATGGTTGTTTTATTATGTAGGAACTTACTGAATCTAGGGCAGAGCTTTTGACTAGGATTCAAGGGTTAAAACAGGTAATCTTTGAAGAATGTTTTGCTTTTTATCTTTTTGAATTTTATTTGAATTTTGTTTTTTGTATTGAATAATTGTAGATATCGCGAGACTCGAAAAGTTTTTTTTTTCTTCAATATAAATTCTTTGTGTAAACTGCAGGATTTGCAGAGTTGGAGATCCAAGCTAGATACTCAAGTAAAAACTTACCGAGATGTGAGTGATTTGTGTTTCTTCCGTAGTCTTCTTAAACTACTTTACCGCCTTTTTGTTAATATCTTTGTTTGTTTTCTTTGGTCACTGAAAGCTTAGGGCTTTTGCTATTATCAATGCCTCATTGTGTAGTTTGAGCCTTGAACAAATTGAATAAACTTGTTTTGGGTGTTTCATGTTTGTGGTGGTGGATGAGTTGTTTTTAGTGATTTTCTTATAATTAGAAATGTTCATATCATAAGACACTGTCATCTATGGTCTTAATTAATCCACGTGTTTAAACCAGTCCTTAAATCAAATGTTGGTGATATTGTGATAAATAGTTTTCAGTTGTTTTGGGTATATGGTTTTCAGTTGTTATGCAGCTGCTTTTCTGACTTCATAATGTGGTCCGCCAAGGACAGTAGAATACAGTGTTGCTTGTGATAAATGTATTATCTTGTTGAAGTCCATCTGCCAAGTCTCAATTGAGGAATAGGCGAATAGTGTGTTTGAGCCTTTGAGGTGACTTTCCTCTGATCTTGTAATAGAATAGCATTCTGAAATCAACAAAATGCACTCATCGAACTAAAAGCCATTCTGTATACCTTTTAGGTGTTTATCGCTTGTTTATAGGTTTGCATTCTCTTTTTTACTTGGGGCTGCTTAGAGAAAGAGACCCCTGAAAAAATGGAAAAACTCGAGAACATTGGTGAGCACTTTTGTTCCCATATAGAAAGTTAGTAAGCACCATTGCGCCCGATCTATATGTCTATATATCTTCTTAGTCCATTAGTAAATTAGATCTCTTCCCTTACTAGTTATAATGAATTAAGGGGTTTCGCCCCGTTTTAGAAAGCAGAATCACCAAGATTGAATTTATTGATTGATGACCCAAAAAGGCGTCAACTTTCACAATTTAAACGCAGTCTGGAGGAAACTTTTTTATGTTAATACTGTAGTTGCTTCAAGGCAATTGGTCATGAGTTGTGTTGGAACTGAATTTTTTCAGATGTGCATCCTGAGTAATTTTATACATGATATAAATTCTGTTGAAAACATGTAACTCTGAATGTTGGGACCATCAGATTTCTGAGTAACAAGATTGGCTCTAAATGGTTTGTGACTATTAAGATGATACACATAGACAGGCGAAATTGGGTTTCTCTTTATTATGTACCTATCTCAAATTTATACTTTTGTTGAATTATATATCGAGGATGTCTTGTTTTAAGTTTGAGTTTTCACTATTTTATGATATTGATGTGTGTCTGATCTAACATGCAGGAACTTTCTGATCTGAAAAAATCTCTTAATGTGGAAGTGGATCAACTAAAAACAGTATGTTTAACTGATTTCTGAGTGAAAAAAATGTAGAGAAATTTGAATCTATCCATGACCATCATCGTTTGGTTTGCTTTTCATTTCTGAATTATGTGTTTTATCGAATCAGGAGTTTCAAGTTCTCAGAACTACTCTTCAACAACAACAAGATGATGTTACAGCAAGTCTAAAGAACCTGGGGGTAGTCTATCTCCACATTTCTTTTGTTTCTTTCCACATAATGCCCAGGTCTTTGTGCCTATTTCTGGCTTTAACCACTTTTACTTGAAATGTTATAGCTACACGAAATATCACAAGATACCAAAGAAACCGCAAATTCTGCTGAGATTGAAAAGAAGAGTGATGAAGTTCAGCCTCCATCATCAGAGGAGCACAGCAGCATGGAAGTTCAACCACCAGTATCAGAATGAAGGAGGGCTCTGGTATATCTTGCAAGAGAAAAGTATTTATGCTGAGGTGATTTAAGAATGAGTTTGTGGATACTTCGAATGGCAGTTGAAAATCAATAGTTTTGATTAAGTTTAGGCTTGTTCTTAATGAGATTATACACATCTGTATTAATTCTTTAAGAGAAAATATCACTTCTGCTTTCTCCTTCATCTTGTGCTGTCCCCTGTGAACCTATTTGTCCTCAGATATATTAGATGTTTAGGAGGTTGTACACTAGTTAGTTTCATTTTGTGCTAGAAATCTGTAGTACGTGCTTCTGATTTCTGATTTCGTAAGAAGCTAATTCTCACAGAATTCGGTGTTATCCCTTGTATTTTTTAGTTCATCTTATTTAGTACTGAAGTCAGAGGTGATAGTTTAGGTTTGCAGAATTGACTTTTGGTTCTCATGTTTACTCTTCAACTTGTGAGGGAGTCCACTTCCCCTAATGGGGCGACCCCGAAAGAATTAGGGGCGACACAAAAAGATAAAAAAAGGTCACCTAAACGTAAAATGTAACCATTCCTTATCTCCCGTTTTTCTTAATTGCCAAACTACCCTTTATAATCGGTAGATAACTTCACAATCGGGAAGTTAATCCACAATCAGGAGTCAATTTAGTTTATGTAACTTCCGAATATAAAGTATCCCCAAAATAAAATCCTCTATCTTTTGAATTTTAATTATTCTGTAATCGGTAGTAAATTTTTTTATCTTGACTCCCGGTTAAAATAGACATTTGGCTAAAATGCTACCATAATCGGAAGTCAAGGTAGTTCATATAGCTGATTTTGCAAAAATCCTCAATTTTTTAATTTTGGTTGAACCTATAATCGGCAGTAAATGAAGGTATCCTGACTTCCGATTATATAGTGGATCTCTTTACCGAAATCCTACCATAATCGATAGTCAAGATAGTTCATATACCTATCGAATATAGAGTTGCCCCAAAATGTGATTTTTGCAAAAATCCTCAATTTTTTGAATTTTGGTTGAGCCTATAATCGGTAGTAAATGAAGTTATCCTGACTTCCGATTATACGTAGATCTCTTTACCGAAATCCTACGATAACCGGTAGTCAAGATAGTTCATATAACTACCGAATATAGAGTTGTCCAAAAATGTGATTTTGCAAAAATCCTCAATTTTTTGAATTTTGGTTGAGCCTATAATTGGTAGTAAATGATCATCCTGACTTCCGATTATACAGTGACTCTCTTTGCAAATATCCTACCATAATCGGTAGTCAAGGTAGTTCATATAACTACCGAATATAAAGTTGCCCCAAAATGTGATTTTTCTAAAATCATCTATTTTTTGAATTTTGGTTGAGCCTATAATCGGTAGTAGATGAGGTAAAATCCTGACTTCCGATTGTACAGTGGCTCTCTTTGCAAATATTCAACCATATTCGGTAGTCAAAATAGTTTATATAACTACCGAATACAGAGTAGCCCCAAAATGAGATTTTACAAAAATCCATTTTTTTTTGAATTTTGATTGAGCCTATAGTCGGTAGTAAATGAATTTAGCGTTAACTTCCAATTAATAGTAGCCTCAAATACGCATTTAGCACAAATTCATATCAATCGGTAGTATCTTTGTGTTACTTAACTATCGATTTAATATTAACAATCAGATACAAAATAACTTTCGATTACGGAAGGGCATTAACGTATTGTTCTATCTTTTGGACATCTCTTAACCTTGGCTATGAGTTGGGAATAAAGAAGTCGCCCCCAATTCTTTCGGGGCGCCCCTAAAAATGCCACGAGAGTAAATCTACTCATTAATGTATCAGATGTGGTAACCTTCTAGAGCTGCTCTTTGCTAAGAGTAATCGATACTACTACTGGTTTTGAGATTTATCAGAGTATGTCTGTGTATCGAAAACCCTACTTTGAGCTATCTAATATGGAACTTGTGATGTTTAAAGAGTTGTTCTCAATAAAAGTTTTGCAGACCAATGATAAAGGTTTGATTGTTCTTAGAACGGGAGATAAAAAAAATTGTATTTGTTTGTTATGAGGTTATGGAGACTGATGGTCTACTACAATTTCCTTACAAATCCTTATGGAATCCTGATACGTGTCGTAAGTGCAATAAATTACTTAATATATTTTTTTGATGCAAAAATTACTTAATATATTTCTCATTAATTAACTAGTAATATAGCGGTAGTAAGGATTGTTCCCACGGAGAGCTGTGTAATTGATAGGTTATTTGAATTAACAAAATAAGAATGAAGACTAAATAAGGAGGGGTTGTTTGATTAAAGTAAATAAAACGATAATAAGAAAGAAAACAGATGATCAAGGAATCCTTCGCCGTTACCAAGCTTTATCAGTATACTTATCTATTTTTCGTCAGAACTATTCATCACCAACTGTAGAATAACATCTAGATCAGTGTTATCTCCAAAAATCCTTCTATCACTGTACACGAAAGTTCTCGACTACCAGATTCTATTCATCTGAACCACCAAGTAGTAGATCACCGAAGGTGTAATCCAATTAGAACGCTTTAAGCTTTGTGAATTTAGGTTGATCCCAGTAGTTAAACTCTTATATCAAGGTCCACTTGTTAATGTTATCTTCACTCGCAACAAAATCCCTCTGCAAGGTCTCACGATTTCTACTTGTGTAAAGAGTCAATCGACGATTACTTATCTCCTAACTTCTACTAGCTTTAGAACAATCAATTGATCAATCTAGCGTGTACTCCAAATCAATCCAAGAATCACTCATAAACATTAGACATGGTAAAGACAAACGATGAGATGATAAAAACTCTGAACAAACTTGTATATCTAATAAAGCTTCGCGCTAGAACATTGAATTCATCCTTAATCAACAAAAGGTTTATGTTACTCATATTACAAAAAAGAAAGAAAGATGGAAGAATGGATGGTTTCCCCCTAAAGGTGTAAATCCTAGGCTTAAGATGTTGAACTGTAGTATGAGAAGTAGAGATTGTATATTGTACTACAGACGCGTGGATCTGGACTCGTAAGAATAGAATTTAGGATATTTCATGAACCAATTATCAAAATTCTATCCAATAGAATTTTAGGATAATTGCACTCAATAAGACGGATTTTTCGTAGTCTCACATATGTGCAGGTAAGAATGGAGATAGAACACACGTTGAATAATGGGAACGAAACCTTCCGAAATAATTTCTGGAGACCCCACATAATCGTGGGAAATAAAAGCCTTTTTCTGATGATATCTAAGAAACGAAATCAACCACTATTATGAGGATGGGAGTAGTCACTCACCTTCACATGTGATCGGCAGTAATGGTAACACCACTCTCACAACATTCAATGGAAACGTCTTCGGCTCATCGTCTTCATCTTCTTGGTCTTCGTCTTTGGCTTCAACTATTGATGATAAACTCTTGAACTTCGTAGAACTTTGACAATTTTTTACTCTTTTCCTCAATTTCCTTGTTGCTTAAAACTTCTTTATATACTTTTATTCCTCATGGATTTATTAATGAAATAACAACCTAAATGCAAATCTTTTTTTTTTTGATTAAGATTACTACAATAAATTCACATGATCATGAGAGAACGACTTCACTACTTGATTCTTCACAATTTATTGTTTTGTATTCATATCATAAACTTCAATAACTCTCATCTTTTGATTTTCTTCGATCTTGTATGTAAGTCTTCAACTTGTATATAAAATTCTTCTCATTGTATGTTGCTTATAATCCTTGAACGTATTCAACTTTATTCATACATTTTAATGTCGCTCGCTTGTTGATGGCGATGTGTTTCTATGAATATGTTGTTCGAGAAAGAATGATGCTAACTGTAAATCAAACTACAAGAAGGAGGCTTTCATCTTTAGACGTCACCCTCATGATTGATGAAATTAGCACTCAAGAGATAAAAATAGTGCTGAAATTGGTGCAAAGTGGGGTAGCTCACTATTTTACCCGGAATTAGCGTACGGTGACACAGACTCTAAAAGGACAATTTTAGTCAGCTACAAAGAGTTGTAGGTTGGTGCCTCGCTTGATGTAAATATAGGTAGTCTCCACTAATGATTGGTCAACAACTATAATACTAAATATCTTTATGCACCTAATTTTCCTCTGTCATGGTTAAGTTGAGCCACAAACAGTAATGACTTCTCCCAAAGATTAATAACACCTATGTGTTGTATTCTCTAACAATTCTAAGTTCCATTATTTCGATGAGAATTAAATATCTCATCAATATGTAAAGATAGTTAGAAGTATACTAATGACTCTAAAATGTCTATAAGTTGGAGGTTTTATGCATATATTTACAAATAAATTTGAAAATATCTATATGCAAAATGCTCAAATACTTCCCCACACTTAAACTTTACATTGTCCTCAATGTAATTGAGTCATCCACAGTAAAATCAAGGTGTGGAATCCTAACATGGTATGCAAAAAAATAAAACTAAAAATAAAAAGGGTAGAAATACAAAACTAATGGATTTCCTACCATGCAACGTTTAGTTTAACGTCCTCAGTCTGAGATTTTTATTATCGTTCGTAAACCAACAACCTGAATCTGGTAGTCCATCCAGAAAGCAATCTGCAATTCTAGTAACAACTTAACAGAATGATTATCATAAGATATGAATAATGAAATTGTTACTTTATGGAAGTTTCCCTCACACTTAGTCCTTTCTATACTCGGAAGTGGATAAAGAACATAGAATTCGGGAACTTCAAAAGGTTCCTCTCGGTGAACCTTCATAATACTAGATTCAAACACATCAAGTGATGGATACTTGAAGCAAAATAATCCGTTAAAACTTTGGAAGCACACAAAATCCTACGGAGGTATTTCCTAAAAGCTGGGCTAACAACTCTTTGGAAAGCTACTTCGATTAGAGGAAAGGGATCAATAGATTTAGAATTATGCAAAGGATTATACAAAGCTTGTACGAGATCCTAATCATTCTTAATTAACTTCATTGAATTATTTACCTCATGTATGTCGTGGTCCTCTATCAAACTTTTAATTTCTGCTTCAACCGAAATCTCAGCATCATTATATTCCTTAAAAAGCTCAATTGGGTATTCCACGTCTATCTCTTCAGCATCCGAATCGGTCCACTCTACAAGAAAATTTTCTTTGGTGCAAATCCGAAGATCCTATTTTAAGTACATTACACCATTTATAATAATGGTTCGGTCATACCAAGGCTCCTCCTTTTGAATAGGCGAATGATCTTTATTATGATACGGAGTTGGGATAACTTCACCATTGCTACATGGACTTTCCATAGGTTGCTCATCTTCATAATCATTACCGATCAAGTATACATTACTATCCACGAAAATGTCAAAATAGTTTTGGCTTTGAGGCAAAAGTTCTTCTTTATTTCTCTGTTTCTTAATTGATCAAAGTATCTTCTTAATTTTCGGACACTTTCTTGAAGTTTTTGTAGTGATTTACCAACACTCTGTGAATATTGGTCCAATCCTTGTTGATGTTGCACCATCACTTGGATCAGTTGGTCAAGACGTTAATCAAAACCTACATTTTCACTCACCACAAGATTTCCAGACCATGTCTCCCCTTCTTGAATATGCGAATGATCAAAAAAATGGTCAGGAGTTTGGTTAGATATATTGAAGTAAGGTTCGGTTGGAATATTGTTCTCCTTGCTTGGTTGCTCATTAAGCGGTTCCGGCGTGGATAAATTAGCCTTTAACTGAAGAATAAGCCAATCAATGTTTTGCTTATATTTAGAAGATAAACAATTCGAAGTATATCTATCCTCCCATCCTTGTGGTTTCTCACTTATATACCCGTCATAAGGTTGTTGATATGTATGAGAATAACCATAAGGTTCTGTAGAATATTGATCATAGCTAAAATATTGGTTTTGATTATACCCTTGATATGTTTAGTATTTGTCATAACATTGAGATTGAAAACCATATTTATTACCACTATTATGTGATTCATCTTGTGCTCTGTGCATGTTACTTCCATAAGGAAACATGAGACTCACAAGAATCCAAAAACAAGCTAAAACTAATAACAAATCAATTAGCAATTGCTCCTCGGTAGCGGCGCCAAAATTTGGTACGTGTCTTAAGTGCAACAAATTACTCAATATATTTTCCCATTAATTAACAAGTAATATAGCGGTAGTAAGGATCGTTTCCATAGAAAGTTGTGTAATTGATAGTTTATTTGAATCAACAAAATAAGAATAAATACTAATTAAGGGGGGGGGGGGGGTTGTTTGATTAAAAGTAATAAAAAGATAATAAGAAAGAAAATAGATGATCAGGGAATTCTTCGCTGTTACCAAGCGTTAACAGAATTAGTATACTTATCTATCTTTCGTCAGAACTATTTATCACTAACCGTAGAATAACATCTAGATCTGTGTTATCCCCCAAACTCCTTTTATCACCGGATACAAAAGTTCTCGACTGCCAGATTCTATTCATCTGAACCACCAAGTAATAGATCATTCAAGGTGTAATCCAATCAAACGCTTTAAGCTTTGAGAATTTAGTTTGATCCCCGTAATTAAACTCGTAGATCAAGGTCCACTTTTGTTAGAGCACTGCTCGGTCGAACTCGCAAGTGTTGGTATCTCAAGCTTGTTTGTCAAGGTTTGCTGATCAAAACTATATATACTTGATTTCTAGTCTACTTATAGTTATGTCTCGGATTAGGATAAAAGTGTGTAGTTGAGCTTTAGACTTCACGGCGTTCACCAATTGAAGAAGAAGATCTACTGAAGAGCTTGGAGGAACTTTATCAACAAAGGGTATGTGGAGACTAAAACTTATCTATCACTAAGAAGTCTATTTTATTCTATCTTATAATGAGACTAAGTCGTATAACTATATAAACTTTTACATTATACACATTTGATATTTCGAGCCGAGTTTATCTCGTTTATCTATTTCTCGAAATATGTATTGAAAGATTTTATCTTGAGAAAAAGTTCATCATCTCCTTGACGAGTTTAGTTGTAGACAATTCATTTGTTGGAAACTAAATATTAAGTCAAGATGATCATGTGAAAATTACCTTGAACATCTTACATGATTTGTGTGAGACAGTCATTTGATGTTCACTTGGGAAGTTTCGTATTGATCAATTAATCACTTGAAAATTACTTGAAGCTAGTGGTATGTGTAACATTACCATTGTCGTCTTCCAAGGATGTTTTAATGATTAAATGAGAGTTTTAGAACGACTACCAATGCCTGTATATATCACAGTATGTATACTTTGTATGTGCACTGTGAAGTTCTAGTTCAGGTCCGGAACTCTTGTTTGCGAACGATGTTTGTGGACGGGTTTACCTATTATTAGAGCACTGCTCGGTCAAACTCGCAAGCGTTGTTATCTCAAGCTTGTTGTAAAGTTTAGTTGCCAAAACTATAAGTCTTGATTTATAATCTACTTATAGCTAAGTCTGGATTATGATAGATAAGTGTAGTTGAGCATTAAACTTCACGGTGTTCATCGATTGAAGACGAAGAACTACTAAGGGGAGCTTGTGGAACTTCATCAACAAAAGGTATATGGACACTTGAACTCATCTATCACTCAAAAGTCTATCTACTCTATCTCCTATTTGATAAAAAAGTCGTATATCTATATAGACTTCGATTATACATATTTGATATTTCGAGCTGAGTTTAACTCGCTTACATATTTCTCGAAATATGTGATTGGTAATCTTTCACTTTAACCAAGTTCATCTTATATTCTTGACGAAAGTCAAAAGATGATCATGTGAAAATCACCTGGTGACATCTTACATGATTTGTGTGAGACAGTCATTTGATGTAGACTCGGAATGTTTCGTATTGATCATTCGATCACTTGAAAATTGCTTTGAAGCTAATAGTTTGTGTGAGACAGCGATTGTCATCTTCCGAGAATGTTTCAATGATTAAAATGGAGTTTAGAACACTTAACCATGATTGGATATTGCATAGTATGCGTACTTGCATATATGTAATCCAAGTCCAGGAACCATAGTATGCATACCCATATGCGTACTGGTTGGTTTAGTGAAAGTCCGGGAACCTTGTACGCATACCTGAACGCGTACTAGTGTGAGGTTCAGTTCCGGGAATTCTAATGTTCATGAATTGATTCATGTGAATCAAAATCGATTTTGCTTCAATTGTGTCTTGTATACTTCTATGAGAATATAAACAATTAAACAACTCTAGAACTAGTTTCATTTGAGTTATTTGAAATAAAAGTGTTCATATGGCTAACTTCGGTTAACTATTATTGAGCTAACGAGGTGCACACGTTTAGGTACAGTTACTCATATCTAAATGAAGTCACTTTTCATTTGTGTGTAACAAGCTAAGTTCGATCTAACGGTTGAAAGATATTAGCCTGTGTCTAATCAGGTTTTCATCTAACGGTGAATATTGAATGCTTTGTTACCAAGATAACATTGATTGCAAACCCTGATTTGAAGACTATATAAAGGAGAACTCTATCAACTGGGAAACCTAATCCCCACACCTCATATGTGATACTAGTTGGAACTAGAGTCGATTCTCCTTTAACCTTAGGTTTTTTCCAAAACCCTGTAGGTTAACGACTTAAAGACTTCATTGGGATTGTGCAGCCAAACCCAACTATTTTCTTTATAGTTGCATGTTTTGATCTTATTGTTTTCTATCATGATTGAGTACTATCTTCTCTAAGATTTGCTCGAGATTTAATCTCCGATAGGCAAGATAAAAAATAGTCACAAACATCTTCGTCTCATTGATTGTGATTCCACAATATCTTGTTTCCCTACCATACGATTAATATTATTGTGAGGTGATTGATATTTCTAGGATGTTCTTCGAGAATATAAATCCAGTATATCAATTGTTTCCTGTTCACCTTGATTTATCAAAAGACGGAACAAAACTCATAGGTTTATCTGTGGGAGACAGATTTATCTATACAATATACTTTTCTGTGTGAGACAGATTGGTTTATCAAGTCTTCGACTTTGGTTCCTAGAAACTCTTAGTTGTGGGTGAGATCAGCTAAAGGAATCAAGTGCGTAGAATCCTGTTGGGATTCAGAGACGTAAGGAGCGCAACTGTACCTTGATCATTGTGAGATTGGTTAGGGCTCAATTACATTCCATTCCGAAGTTAACTTGGAGTAGGCTAGTTTCTGTAGTGGCTTAATACAGTGTGGTGTTCAAATCTGGACTAGGTCCCGAGGTTTTTCTGCATTTGCGGTTTCCTCGTTAAAAAAACTTCTGGTGTCTGTGTGTAGATGGTGGATTTTTGACAAGGGATAAAATCGTAAACTCATAATTATACGAAGCTCTGATCCAGCAATCAGACGTGAGTATTGAGACACGGGTCTCTCATCGAATTCTCAACAGAGAGTACTTTCTCTCAGAGTACATGTAGATATGTAGTCTCACGACTGGACAACGACATATCTCATGAATATTGAACACTTTCAGTGATTATTTCTATATAGTATCACGAGATGGATGGCTCCTAGACAGCTTGCTATGCTAGTATAGAGAGATAACGTATTCAAGAACAAACAACGAGTTTACCCTGACTATATAAAGGATATGACTTACCAACAAGCTCATATCGGGATAATTAATGCTCCTAGACAGCTTGCTCTGCTAGTATAGAGCCACAAAGTTAATTATTCCTAATTAAGATTTATTCTGCCGTGACATTCACTACTGAATTCCCAGAATAATCTATTATTTCTCTTATCCCATGGTCAAATCCACGACTGGTCCCATGGAATGGCAATAACAATTGCTCCTATCCCATGGTCGAATCCACGACTGGTCCCATGGAATGGTAATAAACAATTGTTCTGATTCTATGATCGAATCCACGGCTTGATCTCATAGAATAACAATAACTATATTATCTCATTACTCCGATTTCATGATCGAATCCACAACTGGTCTCATAAATGGTAATAGGTAAAACTTAATTACTCTGACTTTATGGTCGAATCTACGATCCCATGGAATGGTAATGCTCACTTTATTATTCTGAATTCGTAGTCGAATCCTCAGCTGATCCTATGGATTAATAATAAACACCTTATTACTCAGTTTTGTGAATTATTCTCCACTGAATTCCACAATTAGTAATAAATAATCAACAACCGGGCGTCTGAGCTACCTCTAAGTAAGCCCCGATTTATATGGTGAAAGTGTATTCAACGACAATGCACTAACAGTCACCGCACGAACGAGTATTTCAAAATACAACGAAACGATGAACCTATGCAAAAAAAATAGGGAAAAAAATAATAAATAATTAAAAATATTGACCAGGGTGCTGGGAGCATGGACGCACGACCAACCGACCGTGTCGTGGTCAATCCCACACAAGTTTTATATTTTTAATGCATTTTTATTGTTTTCCATGATTTGATGAAAATTCTCTCGTTTTATCAAATCTCCTTCGTCTCGTGGAAACTCCTCGGCTTCATGGTGTTTTCATAAACCCATGAAAATAATATAAAATTAAGGAAAAATAGTGTGGGGCGTGACCATTGGCCAACCGGCCCCACACCTTATGGTTTCTCATTATTTTATTATTATTATTATTATTATTATTATTATTATTTCTCTAATTTCATGAAAAAACTCCTTGATTTCATGGTATTTTTTGCACAAATCATCATATAATAATAAAATAAAATTATGAAAACTTGTGGGACCGGGCCACTAGCCGGCCGGCCATGCCCTAGCCGGTCCCACACACCCTTTGATTTATTATTTTATTATTATTTATCCTATTTTTCCTTGAATTCATCAAATTCCTTGATTTTATGGTATTTATCTCAAATTAGGAAAAATTCCCTCAAATCATCAAAAATACCTAAAAATATTAAAAAATTATGAAAAACTCGTGGGACCGGTCAATAGCCGGCCGGCCATGCCTCCATGATCCCACACGCCCGTGTTTTTATTATTTTAATATTTTGCTTCCATGAACTCATGAAAACTCCTTCAATTCATGGAAACTCCCTAAATTCATCAAATTTCTCAAAATTCATGAATTTTTCGTAAAATCATCAAAATATTATAAAATTAAGGAAAAGGCACCACGAGACCGTGGTCAGGACCGGTCGACCATGCTTGACCATGGCGGTCCCACGCCTCCTCATTCCTTATTTTATAATTATTTTTCATCATCTCATGGTGTTTTCCTCAGTTTCGTCGAAACCCTAATTTTTGCATATTTTCTCGAATGGATGTTCAATTGCACGCCAGAAAATATCAAAATTCTCAGGACTGAGACGCGGACGCCTTGGGGACACGATCGCGCTATCTTGACCGACCAAGATTGGCTCTTTGGCTCACGGAAGCCGGTCCCATCAATTTTCACAGTTTTGACCTAATTTGCACAATTGCTCGTATTAGGTCCAAAACTCTTCCAAACACTTTGGATTTTCATGAAGTGATCGTCAGGCGGTCACGTGAAAACCCAAGGCCGGTTTCATGACTCCATGGTCGGCCCCTCGCCTCGTCATAATTAATTAGGTTTTCTCACCTAAGGCTCAGACGAGCATTTTTGAATAAATGATTAAGCCAGCATTTAATCATTGTTCCACCAACAAATCGTCAACTCTTCAGGAGTTCTTTGTATTTGATCACGTGAGCATATGGACGCTACATGGTTGATCCACGGTCCCATTTAGTCGCTCCCTCCTTCGTCCCATGGTTAAACTTCTGACGAACCATGAATTGATCATCAATTGATCAAATTAGGGTTTCTGAATCCAAGGATCATCATTCCAGATTCCAACCTTAATAATTTTACGACGACCTCATGGTCATTAATTTTATTAATTATGCTCGGTTCAACGACCTCATGGTATTCTAATTTTTTTTTTGTACGCTGCCAATAATCCATCAGTTCAGCAACACATGCTCAGACGATCAAATATTCAACAATTCATCACATGAGCAACACTTGTTCAGATGATAAATATTTGCTTGAACCAAAGAATATTGGTTCAACAATCAATATTCAACGATCCATCGAATAAGCAATACTTGCTCACTTCATCGTAAGAACTATACCTCTGTCTCATGACATGTTCAATTCATGAATTTCAGAACATCATGTTCAACCCAGCAACTACATGGACTCATCGTCCCATCAAAACACGAAGTCATCAATTGACTAACATACCACGAGACATCAATCGTGTCACTTTGGGGGGATATCACTTAGGGTTTTGGTCTGGCGGTCTAAGGCACGTGTGTTCAAACACACGATGGAGCAAGTCGTGCAATCAGTTGAAGGAATTCACGAGGTAGTGGGTGGAAAATCGACCAAGTCTCCACACGTTGAGCAACTTGTTTCAAACAAGATCTCCACTTCCCCACTCCTTGATTCCATCAACTGTCACACTTCATGGGATCATGGTATCTAAAATTCCAGCAATATAAATAAGTCTCTGAATCATGATTGAATCATCATCGTCAACAGTATATCAAACTCACGTCTCATCGAAAACACGAGATCATCAACTCATCAATTGAGCAATTTCAATCATTCAGAGCTTATCATATTCAGAATTCATACACCCACAGTTTTTGATTACCATTGATTCCACATATTTCTCAGCTTCCCTCCTACAGATCAACCCATCCTCTCTTGTGACCGAATTTACTCTGGAACGGTCATTGTCTTGATTTAGGCTAGAGTACTACGGATTGATCTCTCGAATCTAAAGCACCCCCTTTGCAGTGGTGCATCTGTGTGAGGTTTAACATTTCGCTCGGTTCGAGGAGTCTCCTCCGTACGGTCGTCTCTTCAATTCCTTAAAAACCAGCAAATCGTTTTTCCTCATCTACAGATTGGCGACCACAGTGGGAGATCATTCTCTCGGTTGCAATCTCACAGTCTCACAAAGATGGTTGATCTTAGGTCCGGTTCAGTTACCAATCCGGGTTCAACACCCGACTCTCGCATCCAATTTCTAGTGATACTGTAATCGCAAGTACTACTCCTCTTAATATTGCAGGCTTCAGTGGTACCGCTAATACCACTCCTACAGCCAGCAATGTCATGCCACATGTTACTACTACTTCTCCCAGTACTGGTGGTCCATTGATAACCCCTGCAAGTGACGGCACTGGCGCCATCAACAATCCACTCGGTCGGTCTCCTGAATAAACCAGAGGAAATCAGCCTACCATAGTTGATCTCACAAAAGTTCATACTGACGTGGCTGTAACACAGAAGCTGTGTGTTTATATTAAAACTCTCACAGACAAGCTTGCGTCTGAACGAACTCAACCTCAGCGCGAGAAAGGAAAAGCTAAAGAAACATCTTCAACCGCTGATCTTGAAATCTCTTCAATCCATGTTGTACATGATGAAGAATTCCGCAAGGCTGCAGATGACTCTCCAGCAACGGAACCTGCAAGTTTCATCACTCGTGAAGATATGGAGTGATTTTTTGAGGATCGATTAAAAGACAAGACATCATCCTTCCATCGTCACCAACCTCCATTCTGCCATACAGAGGATTCCTCTTTCAAAAGGTTATACCGCTCCAACATTCATTCTTTATGATGGAACATGCAATACTTAAAAACATATTTCTCGGTTTCTGGAATTATTGGACGAACACGAGCACAACCATGTCGTCCGTCTGGAGAAATTTTAAAAATCCTTGAAAGGCAGGGCATACAGGTACAACAACATCGCATCGTGAAGTATCATCGATTAAGGAGAGATGATTAATGCTTTCTACAGAAAATACTTCTTCGTGTCAGAGCAAGTCACTCTCTCTGATCTAGGAAGGATGTTTCGAAGGAGCAGCGAACATCCTGATGATTATGTGAAAAGGTTCAGAATTCAAGCCTTGGACTGCCACGACCCAAACGTCACATAGCAACAACTTGTAGACCTGTGTGTCAACAAAATGATCCCGATCTACAGATCCTTGCTGGAAAGCCTCCGGTTCCACACTTTCTCAGAACTTCATGAAGCAGCCAAAACGATCAATGACTACTACACCTGCTTTACTGAGCAAAGTCTACAAGTTCGAGGAACCTCGGAGCAGCCGACGCCTGATCAACAAACAGTACGATGTCCAACCTTCCATGAACGTTGTTGCTCAAGGAAGAAAAAGGAAAGCTTCTGCTTAAACATGCGACATCCAACACCTCCTCCTACAAAAGCATCACGGAAGGATAACCAATCTTTCACAAACCTCGACCTGGCATCAACGAACGAGAAAATGATCGGACAAACTAAACTTCTCATGAAGGAGTGATCGAGTTACTGGAAGTCTGGGTTCAAGACGGTGCAATCAAACTTTTGCTCATCATAGAGAGCCAACATGAAGAATCCAAGGTACTGTCACCTTCATAGATTTATCAATCATTCGACAAGTAACTACAATATTTTGAAGCACGTCACCAAAGAGAAGGTTGATCCAAAATAGATTCAACTGGGCACTGGAGGAGTACACAAGAATCCTCTCCCAATCATAACCTTTACACTCTCTGAACAACCTATCAAAGAGGCAGTTCAATCCTTGGTCGAACATGAATTGCTCTATCTGTCGAAGGCACAAAAGAGAGACATGTTCACAACACTAAACCACATCGTGTCAAGAAGTCCATTCCATAAATACTTCTTGAGCCTCCATCCACAAACTAAGAGATGTACGACTGGGGACTGCTTACCACAGTCGAAGAAACGAATTTGGAAGAACGTTGATCGATGCCGGCACCGCCATCAACATCATTCCACTGAAAACTCAGAGCCGCAGGCATCAGTCGACAAGAGGCCACTCATGCTCCCATCTCAATCAGAGACCTTGAAGGAGAGCTCGGAATACTTATGGCTACATCACTCTCAAAGTGAACATAAGTTCAACACTGGACAGAAACCAAGTTTCACATAATCAGGAAGATCCAGGATATGACATGTCCTTCAGACGAGCGTGGATCCACGCTGAAAATATGGGTACTTACAGAGCGCCTTTGGTTACATGTCTCTCCAACGAAGAAAGTTGTGATCCAGAAGATTTGACGGACATTCCATCATCAGAGTACTTGGAGGAATTTCAAACTTTGACGAGGTTGAAGAAAGAACCTGCAAAAGATGCATATACATCCATCAAGAGGTTCCGCACTCAGGCAAGTCTCATCCCATGTCTATATCATTTATTTCCTCACATGCTATCCTAGCATGGGGACTCAATTCTGCTAGCAACTCTGCAAGACGTTATGAATGGTAGCTTCACCACATTAGTATTTTACCAAGTGGTTGAATCTGACGCTCATCTGAATCAAGCACTGAAACATTCATTACCGAGATGATGTCCAAACATGGCAAAGAACACTTTGGGTGTTTCTCCTACAAGTCCATGTGTTCCACAAAATCATAAAGCTCTGATGTCTGCACAAGTTTCGAATCCCACTACCGCAACGAAAGGGATGATGAATCAATGGAAGATACTTCAGGGCCGAGATGATCAAACATTCGATGCTTAAGGAATATACGCTTCAACGCTCAAGCATCTAAGAAGCCATCAAATTGTACTCCCAATCAAAGAGTACAGCTTCAACACAAATATCTCGACGATGACACATTGATTCTACACCAGCATGATCAAAGTGTAACTAAACTACAATCGATAAGTCTTCATTATCCCATGATAATACTTCCGAAGCAGATGCAACATCATTCATACATGGATGGCACTAACTCCTGAGTTATGCTTTCAGGAGCATTCAGGTTGAACTCTCAGTACACCTTCATCTTAGGGACGCTCAACTCATCAAGTAGTTCGTAAAAGGCTCACTGGATGGAGGAGCAAAGATTATATCTATAATCATGGTTCTAGCCTTTTTGATCTTTGGAGAAACTTCAACCATGGTATAAGCATCAACAATAATCTCTAGAGGAACACCGTCCATGATCTCAGCATCGACAAGGATCTCTGGAGCGTAATCATTCATGGTTTCAGCACCAACAATGGTCTCAGGAGAAACATCCTCAGGGATTCATCAACTAATCATTCTCTGAAGTGTTACACATGAAGCGGACTTCTCTAAGACCAATGATTCATATAAAGATGTGCAGACCTGATAACATGCTCACATGAAAGTCTTCCCAAAGCTGGCACGACTGGTGGGCATAATCCAAAGTCTTCTACAAGATGTTCTCATCACCTCTATAAATGAGATACAACACACTCCAGGCCACGGGTTTGCAAAAACGTACTAATGGGTGAAGAATGGGACAATTCTTCCTTAACAAAATATGTTCGTCTATGTCTCTTCTACAACATACCAAAAGGGCGCATCAATCGGACATACGAGCTGAAAGATACGACATTTACTGTCAGGTCTATGAAATCTGAAAATTTGCACGGGATTACAAGTTATGAAAGTGCATACTTTATTGATTGCCCTATACATCTACAAACTTAAGCATTATGGTTGCATATGATTCCTACGTCTCTTAGCTTCGAAAATTGGGGTCAATCGTCAGATTCCGACGTCGTATGAGGTTCCTACAGTTTCCTGAGCGTACAACATGCAAACAACAATTTTTAGACAGGATTCATAACTTCCACAGTCGATCGGTGTCCACCAGGTCCTTCCGTTAAATCCTTCATCAAGGTACCTCCAACTTCGACCACCTAGGTCTTTACATCAATTTTTCTACCTGGGTCCTCTATCTAGGTCTCACCAGAAGAAGGGAAAACGAAAGGGAGAGACTTAACAAAATACTGGGTACTGACGGTCCACTTGTCAAGACAATCGATTTCACAATCCAAAACCGATCAAGAAATCAAGACCAGAATAAAACCTCACATCTCTCAGAAGTCCAAGGTTCAAGATACCATGGAAAGAAAACTAAAGAAAGTCGGCAAAATAAGATTTCTGCTTTTCTTCATCCTCCAAGACTTGCAAAGCAACTTTCTCCGCCTCCAGCTTCTTGGTCAGCTCAGCAACTTCATCCATCTTCTTCAACACGGCATCACTGGTGGTGAAATAAGTGTCACCTTCCACCGCTTTCCTTATAGCATCAATCTTTTGATGAAGCCACTTCAGATTGAAGCCAAGTTCTTCATCTTTCTTCAAGTTGTACTCCCAATCAAAGAGTACATCCCGGGTGACAGTATTTCCAGTTGTGATGCGAATATCATTTATAACACGCAATATGACTTCTACTTGTCTCATCAAGAAATAACTATGCTCCGGATCCTTGGTAACGACGATGTGCCCATACATCTTCCACGGTTTCTCGTACAAGCCTGCATATCCAATGGGAACGCTGAATCCACCAAATAGTTCATGATACGGGAGTGAAGAATCGAACGGAGGATCAAAAGCAACTCCTGCACTTGGATATTCATGCACCACTATACGGTTCTGAATTACTGGAGCAGCCTCCAGGGCAACAGTTTCTTCACTATTCTCTAATGGTGTTTCGGTTTCTTCTATCACTGAAGCAGCAACAATCTGAGTTTCCAAGACTTCAATGAAAACCATCTCATGTCCTTGAAGTGCAGAGATGGTTGTCTAATCATCAATAACTCCAGGGAAGTTTGAGTTATCCTCATTGGTTTCAATATCCTCAACTTCGGTATTTGGCACCTAATACGAAGATTACATGAGGTTAGAGTCATTTAAGCTTGAAACCAAATGATATCATAAAATAAATCATACAAGCAATCCAACATTATCAATATTAATCATTATACACTCAAGGCACGAGCAAATAACATGAAAGTCATGAAAATACGTTTTACGGTAACCTCGTCTGAAGAAAATGTACTCTTCCCTGTACTAAAAGACAAACTGGGAGCAATATACGAGGAATATAAATATGGATTATATACCATTCTCTTCATATGGATGTCCTCTACAACGTCTCAAAATTTCATGAAAACCCGATGAACGAGCAAAGAGATGTGGCTAAAACATGGAGCAACATGCCATCTGAAAAAGTTCTGAATGTCTCCTGGAAGTTCACTATTTTGCCTTTTTTAGGCCCTAAACATGCTCAAACTTCAAAGAGCTTCTTTGCCAAAGCTTGTAAATTTCCTGGGATTGAAGATACATATGCAAACCGCGAAAATACGACTTCGGGTGAAGATTCTACAGCGTTTCTAGTAAAATCTGAAGTCTGAAATTTTCCGGTGACGTATTTCGGCAAAGTTATCCATAAATTCACATGGATTTTCATTCATTCATTCACGAATCAGCGATATCATACTTCTTTGAAGAAATTACAGGAGATATACTTACTAAGGGAGTCTCTAAATCATTTGAAGGCTCGACGATGCCAAAATCTCCGTTGACAACACCGCTATCTCCATTCGGTTCGGGATTTCGGGAATTATCCATATTCCCATCTCCCAAAGAAGAGTGCGCTTCATCAACATGATTCTTATCTACAATGATTTCTTCCTGGATTCATCAACAAAAATTATTATTATTTCATTTAAGGAGATGCCGTGATCACCTGCACGAAAGAGATAATTACACGGGAAAGAAAAAGTCATGACACAAGGAGAGCTAACAACTCACCAAAGAAACGGCTGGGGACTGCACGTCATTTTCTAACATTCTGTAGTTCTTACTTCTAGGTGCTCCGCCCCGAAGACTTTCTTCCATTTCTGAGGAGTCTACATTGATCTGAAACTTCACTACATGATCATCCTGTGGTATAATTGATGAAATAACTAGGAGTACAACTCAGTATGAAGGATCTCTCACCATCACTCAGAGGTCCCAGAAGTACCATTTATTGAAGTTACACCCGCGAAGATTCCATCCCGGGAAACATCGTCTTTGAAAGTGTCATCATGGGTGTCAGACATTCTTGCAAAGTGGCTGTGACAGATGCATAACATTCAGCGCATCATTTATACAAAGCGCAGGATTCAACAAAACAACGAATCATGGAATAAAGATGCTCACATCAGCGTTTGCAAAAATGGTAACTTTCAACTCTTACCTGTTTACGATTCCACTAACAATACATGAGTTAATACTTCAAATCTTGATCGTTTCTTCAAACCTGCTAAGACGAGCAAAACTCTGATATGATTTTCACAAAACCGTGAACAACCCACGTAAATTTTACAATGTGAACATTCACTGGTTTCTTAAAATCTGGACAGACGTCCATTCTACGATTGTGACAACTCACATATAGACATTCTTTCACCATGTATGATTGTCTACTTTCAACAATTGTTCAAAATCAAAACATTGATTTTACAAAATATATTTTAACGTGAAACTCACGTGAATTTGAAAAATATATATATTTTGCTCCTTCGCGCGAGCATCCTCCTTTGAAACGAGAGTTTATTCCATTTTGTGAAATCTCACATATTTAAAGTATAAAATTCCGGTTTTCATGAAAGCTCATATACGAATTTCATATCATTAGACTCAGGTCTATTTTTTTTGTTCCTTAAACTAACGAACGAACGAACGAGCGCCTATTCATAAAACAAGGATTTGTTTTCATTGTCCCGTCCCGCGAATCCTGACCGACCAAGGTCCCATCGTCCAAACCAGCGGTTCAACACCAATTTATGCTCATCAAACGACGCTCCAATCATGACATTGAAGCCTTCATCAAGTCGTGGTTTTCTCATGCTCTCTAAATCCGGTAACGTCTCAACTTACGACTAAGTTCAATTACTGGTATTATTATTTATGGCCGGAAAATCGCCATTTAATGCTGACTGAGGAACACAGATTTCCTCAGTAATCAGGGGACTTAATGTAGATGGTGGATTTTTGACAAGGGCTAAAATCGTAAACTCATAATTATACGAAGCTCTGATCCAGCAATCAGACGTGAGTATTGAGACACGGGTCTCTCATCGAATTCTCAACGGAAAGTACTTTCTCTCAGAGTACATGTAGATATGTAGTCTCACGGCTGGACAACGGCATATCTCATGAATACTGAACACTTTCAGTGATTATTTCTATATAGTATCACGAGATGGACGGCTCCTAGACAGCTTGATCTGCTAGTATAGAGCGATAACGTCTTCAGGAACAAACAACGAGTTTAACCTGACTATATAAAGGATATGACTTACCGACAAGCTCATATCGGGATAATTAATGCTCCTAGACAGCTTGCTCTACTAGTATAGAGCCACAAAGTTAATTATTCCTAATTAAGATTAATTCTGCCGTGACATTCACTACTGAATTCCCAGAATAATCTATTATTGCTCTTATCCCATGGTCGAATCCACGACTGGTCCCATGGAATGGCAATAACAATTGCTCCTTTCCCATGGTCGAATCCATGACTGGTCCCATGGAATGGTAATAAACAATTGTTTTGATTCTATGATCGAATCCACGGCTTGATCTCATAGAATAGCAATAACTATATTATCTCATTACTCTGATTTCATGATCGAATCCACAACTGGTCTCATAAATGGTAATAGGTAAAACTTAATTACTCCGATTCTATGGTCGAATCTACGATCCCATGGAATGGTAATGCTCACTTTATTATTCTGAATTCGTAGTCGAATCCTCAGCTGATCCTATGGATTAATAATAAACATCTTATTACTCAGTTTTGTGAATTATTCTCCACTGAATTCCACAATTAGTAACAAATAATCAACAACCGCGCGTCTGAGCTGCCTCTAAGTAAGCCCTGATTTATATGGTGAAAGTGTATTCAACGACAATGCACTAACAATCACCGCACGAACGAGTATTTCAAAATACAACGAAACGATGAACCTATGCAAAAAAATAGGGAAGAAAATAATAAATAATTAAAAATATTGACCAGGGTGCTGGGAGCACGGACACACGACCAACCGACCGTGTCGTGGTCAATCCCACACAAGTTTTATATTTTTAATGCATTTTTTTTATTTTCCATGATTTGATGAAAATTCTCTCGTTTTATAAAATCTCCTTCGTCTCGAGAAAACTCCTCGGCTTCATGGTGTTTTCATAAACCCATGAAAATAATATACAATTAAGGAAAAATAATGTGGGGCATGACCATTGGCCAACCGGCCATGCCTTGGTCCCAGCCGGCCCCACACCCTATGGTTCCACATTATTTTATTATTATTATTATTATTATTATTATTTCTCTAATTTCATGAAAAAACTCTTTGATTTCATGGTATTTTTTGCACAAAACATCATATAATAATAAAATAAAATAAAATAATAAAAACTTGTGGGACCGGGCCACTAGCCGGCCGGCCATGCCCTAGCCGGTCCCACACGCCCTTTGCTTTATTATTTTATTATTATTTGTCCTATTTTCCTTGAATTCATCAAATTCCTTGATTTTATGGTATTTCTCTCAAATTAGGAAAAATTCCCTCAAATCATCAAAAATACCTAAAAATATTAAAAAATTATGAAAAACTCGTGGGACCGGTCCATAGCCGGCCGACCATGCCTCCATGGTCCCACACGCCCGTGTTTTTATTATTTTAATATTTTGCTTCCATGAACTCATGAAAACTCCTTCAATTCATGGAAAATCCCTAAATTCATCAAATTTCTCAAAATTCATGAATTTTTCATAAAATCATCAAAATATTATAAAATTAAGGAAAAGGCACCACGTGACCATGGTCACGACCGGCCGACCATGCCTTGACCACGGCGGTCCCACGCCTCCTTATTCCTTATTTTATAATTATTTTTCATCATCTCATGGTGTTTTCCTCAGTTTCGTCGAAACCCTAATTTTGGCATATTTTCTCGAATGGATGCTCAATTGCACGCCAGAAAATATCAAAATTCTCAGGACTGAGACGCGGACGCCTTGGGGACACGAGCACGCTATCTTGACCGACCAAGATTGTCTCTTTGGCTCACGGAAGCCGGTCCCATCAATTTTCACAGTTTTGACCTAATTTGCACAATTGCTCGTATTAGGTCCAAAACTCTTCCAAACACTTTGGATTTTCATGAAGTCATCGTCAGGCGGTCTCGTGACAACCCAAGGACAGTTTCATGACTCCATGGTCGGATCCTCGCCTCGTCATAATTAATTAGGTTTTCTCACCTAAGGCTTAGACGAGCATTTTTGAATAAATGATTAAGCCAGCATATAATCATTCTTCCACCAAAAAATCGTCAACTCTTCATTAGTTCTTTGTATTTGCTCACGTGAGCATATGGACACTACATGGTTGATCCACGGTCCCATGTAGTCGCTCCCTCCATCGTCCCATGGTTAAATTTCTGACGAACCATGAATTGATCATCAATTGATCAAATTAGGGTTTCTGAATCAAAGGATCATCATTCCAGATTCCAACCTTAATAATTTTACGACGACCTCATGGTCATTAATTTTATTAATTATGCTCGGTTCAACGACCATTATTCTAATTAATATTTTTGGTACGCTGCCAATAATCCATCAGTTGAGCAACACATGCTCAGACGATCAAATATTCAACAATTCATCACATGAGAAACACTTGATCAGATGATAAATATTTGCTCGAACCAAGGAATATTGGTTCAACAATCAATATTCAACGATCCATCGAATGAGCAATACTTGCTCACTTCATCGTAAGAACTATACCTCTGTCTCATGACATGTTCAATTCCTGAATTTCAGAACATCATGTTCAATTCAGCAACTACATGGACTCATCGTCCCATCAAACCACGAAGTCATCAATTGACTAACATACCACGAGACATCAATCGTGTCACTTTGGGGGGATATCACTTAGGGTTTTGGTCTGGCGGTCTACGGCACGTGTGTTCAAACACACGATGGAATGTGAGCAAGTCATGCAATCAGTTGAAGGAATTCGCGAGGTAGTGGGTGGAAAATCGACCAAGTCTCCACACGTTGAGCAACTGGTTTCAAAAACGATCCCCACTTCCCCACTCCTTTATTCCATCAACTGTCACACTTCATGGGATCATGGTGTCTAAAATTCCAGCAATATAAATAAGTCTCTGAATCATGATTGAATCATCATCGTCAACAGTATCATCAATTGAGCAATTTCAATCATTCAGAGCTTATCATATTCAGAATCCCTACACCCACAATCTTTGATTACCATTGATTCCACATATTTCTCAGCTTCCCTCCTACAGATCAACCCATCCTCTCTTGTGACCGAATTTACTCTGGAACGGTCATTGTCTTGATTTAGGCCAGAGTACTACAGATTGATCTCTCGAATCTAAAGCACTCCCTTTGCAGCGGTGCATCTGTGTGAGGTTTAACATTTCGCTCGGTTCGAGGAGTCTCCTCCGTACGGTCGTCTCTTCAATTCCTTAAAAACCAGCAAATCGTTTTTCCCCATCTACACCGTGTTATTTCTTTTCCGCATTATATTTGTTTATATAATTGAAATATCACAGGTTGTGCGTAATTTCAATCAATTGTGAATCCAACCTTTGGCTGTTGATTAAATTGATTGACACTTGGATATTGGTTTTTGATACCGTCCAAGTTATTTCTTATATTCAATCGGGCTCGAAAATTCCTATTTGTTTGATTGTTGATTGAATTGAGAAATAGAGATATAACTCTTTGATATACTTTTTTTTAAGATTGAGTCTGACTGTCTAGTTGATTCTCTTAAAAGTATATTGGAGTTTGTCCATACGGATTGTTAAGCGAAATATTGGGTGTGGTTTTGAGACCCTCGCTTTTTCAATTGGTATCAGAGCAAGCAAACACGTTTAAGACCTCATAAGTCTGTGTTTGTAGCAATTTGACTCTATGGACAATAATATCTCAAAAAACGTTTCACCAGGATTTAACTCTGATCTTAGAGAATGTTCCGAAGAGGTTGTTATTCTCCAGAAAAAGTTGGATGAACAAATCCAGATCAATTCTGATCTTATTGCAGAAATTGCAAAGTATAAGGATTTGAAGTCTGTCAAATTTCCTTCAATGCATTTGAATAACTCCTTTAATTCCTCTCTGAAGAATTATCGCAACTCAGGAGATAAGCGAGGTTTAGGCTTCGTGAAACCTGATGGGACTCAGAACTACTCAGATAAGATTAAAGATGTTGGTTCATGTATGGTCTGTGATTCTCACAATCATTTTCAACATACATGTACATCTTTCAGTAAAAGTTTAAAAGTCGCAAGTAATCTTCATAAGAAAGCTGAACAACTGTTTACTTCTCTAAAAGGGTGTATAAATCTAACAAGAAATCCCAAACGTGATAGTAGTGTTAGTATGAGAGATTTTGCTCTAAAATCAACATCGCCCTTTCAATGGTTTCTTGACAGTGGATGTAGCCGACATATGACTAGTGATCTCTCGTGGTTTGTGAATTCAAGCGACTACGAAGGAGGTCTTGTAACTTTCGGAGATGGGAGTTGTTGCTACATAAGCAAGAAGGGGATGATCAAACTTCCTGGCGTTCCTGAAATCCATGATGTAGTATACGTTAAAGGTATGACTGCAAATCTTCTTTATATTAGTCAAATTTGTGACAAATGCCATAAAGTTGTCTTCAATGCGAATTGTAGATAAAACTGGAAAAATAATTTTCAGGGGACTCGTTGTAATAACAATTGTTATCTTCTTGATACTCAGTTTAGTAAGTGTTGCAATTTGACGAAGGTGAAATCTACACATCTTTGGCATGGGCGTTTTGGTCACATCAATTACCGCCTTCCAACTAATATCATTAACAAAGAACTTGTTAGAGGCGTTCCCAAAATCAATGCAAAGATTGACGGTGTCTGTGGTGCCTGTCAAAAGGGTAAACAAACGAAGTTCACCTTAAATTATTTCGAGATATTCTCACTAAAGATTCACTTGATTTAATTCATATGGATCTCTTCGTCCCTATTCAACAACCTACTGTTGCTGGCAATAAGTATGCTTTAGTTATGGTAGATGATTACACCGGATTCACTTTGGTGGCATTTTTAGCTCATAATAATGAAACCCTTGATGAATTCAAGATTATTGTTAATAGAATCCAGAATGAACAAGGTCACAAACTAAAGAAAATTAGAAATGGCCGTGGAACTGAATTCAAGGACACTAAGGTGTTTGAATTTTGTGACAAACTGGGTATTGTTCAACAATACTCACCACCCATCACTCCTCAAGCTAATGGAGTTGCAGAAAGGAAGAATATGAACATTCAGGAAATGGCCAGGGTAATGCTCCATAACAAAAACTTGACGTTAAGGTTTTGGGGAGAAGCTGTTTTCACAGCGTGTTATCTGATCAACCGTGTTTACCTATGGTTTAAAACCCTGAACAATCCTTATGAGTTGTAGTACGGTAGTAAACCCAACTTACATTATCTCAGAGTGTTCGGAAGTAAGTGCCACATTCTGAATTATCGAGAACAGAGAGGATGATTTGATACTAAAAGTGATGAAGGTATCTTCCTTGGCTATGCTTCGAATAGTCGTGGTTTTCGAGTGTTTAATCTCAGAACCCAAGTTATGATGGAATCTGCTAATGTCATCATTGATGATCTGAGCAATTTTCACCATGATACTTCTCTTGCTGAATTGCCTCCAACTGAGACAATTGAGAAAGTCAAGGAAATCCCAGAATCAGTTGAAGTTGTCCCAACGATTACTGATCCTGAAATTTATAGTGACGAGGAGAAGAACACTGATCAGGATACTCATGTTGAACAAGAACGTGTCCCTCCACGACACCTCTGGGTTCAAAGGTATCATGATCCTAACAGTATTATTCGAGGAAGAGATTCTACTGCTAAGACAAGAGGACAACTTCAAAATATTTGCAATTTGGTTGTTATCTATCACAAGTAGAACCGAGAAATATTTATGAAGCCCTTAGCAATCCCTTTCGGGTGAATGCAATGCATGAAGAGTTAAATCAATTTCAAAGACAATATGTATGGGAACTCGTACCTTGTCCCTCCAATATCAATATTGTTGGTACCAAATGGATATTTAAGAACAAGTCTGATGAATTTGGCACTATCGTCAGAAATAAAGCTAGACTTGTCGCTCGGGGATATTCACAGATTGAAGGTATCGACTTTGACGAAACCTTTGATCCAGTGGCATGCCTTGAGTCCATTCGGTTGTTATTAGATCATGCTTGTTTTCTTAAGGTTAAGCTGTTTCAAATGGACATAAAACCCGCGTCCCTAAACGGAAATTTAAAGGAAGAGGTCCATGTCGCTCAACTTAAGGGTTTTGAAAATCCTGATTTCCCAGATCATGTTCTTAAGCTCAAAAAGGCATTATATGGGTGAAAACAAGCACCTCGTGCCTGGTTCGAAAAACTAACTACTTCTCTTCTTAGGAAAGGTTTTTCGAGAGGTGGAGCTGATAAAACTTTGTTTACCAAATGGAGTGGGAAAGATATAGTCATTGATCAAGTATATGTAGATGATATCATCTATGGTTCAACTTTTGAGAAACTTGCAACATATTTTCAAGTCTCTCTTGGCAAGGAACTTGAAAAGAGCAATGTTGGTGAATTAAAGTTATTTTTAGGATTACAAATTCAGCAACATAAGGATGGAATCTACTCATCTCAAGAAAAATATGCTAAGGATCTTGTATCAAGGTTCAGTCTTGATAAGTCGACTCCAAAACTTACGCCTATGCCCACTACTGGTAAACTAAATAAAGATGAGAAAGGAGTGATCGTGGATCAAAAGCTTTATCGATCTATCATTGAAAGTCTGTTATATCTTACAGCTACTAGACCTGATATTGCTTTTAGTATTGGCTGTTGTGCTATGTTTCAGGTTAATCCAAAGGAATCTCATTTTGCAGATGCGAAAAGGATCATGCGATATATCCAACGTACTAGCGGGTATGGTCTATCATATACTGGGTTCGAATACTGATCTTACTGCCTATTCTGATGCATATTGGGAAGGATGTGTAGAAGACAGAAAGAGTACTTCGGGGGGATTTTACTATGTCGAGTTGAATCTTGTGGCATGGCATAGCAAGAAACAAAACTCACAATCCCTGTCTACATACGAAGCAGAATAAATTATTGCCGGTTCATGTTGTACTCAACTTCTATGGATGAAACAAATGCTTGCTGATTATGGAATTGACACTGGTGTAATGAACATCTTTTGTGATAACTCAAGTGAGATTCGCATCACCGAGAATCATGTTGAGCACTCAAGAACTAAGCACATTGACATAAGGTATCATTTTATTAGAGATCTCTATGAAAATGGTATCATCAATATGGAGTTTGTGCCTTCCGAACAAAAATTGGATGATATTCTCACCAAACCTTTAGATACTGCTACATTTCAAAACTTACGGCATTCTATTGGTGTTGTTTTGGTTCATTAGTTTTCTAGCCTTTTGCCCCTGGACTCATTCATATCTTTTGGGCAATCAAGGCTTAGAACGTCACTGTAGTGTTGTTTCAATTTCACATTTGTTTCTACATAAAAAAAAGTTTTGTTAGGTATCAAAGATTCTTTTAAATCCTTGTTTTCTTGTGAAAGTAAGGTCACTTTTGTTGTTCTTACGGGAATGACATTTTATGGGGGAGAGTTCTTATTTGAACTTGTGCTTCATTGCCAAATATTTGTGGGGAGTGCGGCTGTGGAATATTGTAGGAGTTATCTTGTATCTTTATAAACTCCTTGATGAATGCATTTAGTTTCGACTATATGATTGCATCTAATTAAACAAAGTTAATATGTTCTCTTTTGGTCATGAAGTACTATCTCTATGGAAATTTCATTAGGATACCACTAGTTTTCGTACCTTTGCCAATTTTATTGACAAAAGGGGAGAGAATTAATGCGTAGTTCACACTACAAATACATGTGGTTTACGGATCATTATGTAAGAGGAAGTGGTTTTCATGTGAGATGAAGTATTGATTGAGGAGGAGTGATACATATCACCATAGTATTGTTTTCAAAGTTATGATATAATTGGACTTTGATGCTGTGTAATAATACTATGACACTGTATAACAATGATTCAGAGCTACTATTTTCTCATTGTTATAGCTACGGATCTTCAACAACTATGATGCTGGGTTGAACACATTCAAAATCACTGGAGTACTTGGAAGTGACGAAGATTTCGAGTAATGTTAAAGAACCAAGGAAATCAAGCATTTGGATTGAGAGCTACAAAGTTTATTTATTTTTTATTCCATATGTATTGATAGTTTTGTCGCTAAAATTGACAAAAGGGGAGATTGTTAGAGCACTGCTCGGTCGAACTCGCAAGCGTTGCTATCTCAAGCTTGTTGTCAAGTTTAGTTTCCAAAACTATAAGTCTTGATATCTAGTCTACTTATAGCTAAATCTAGGATTAGGATAGAAAGTGTAGTTGAGCATTAGGCTTCACGGCGTTCATCGATTGAAGACGAAGAACTACTAAGGCGAGCTTGTGGAACTTCATCAACAAAAGGTATATGGAGACTTGAACTCATCTATCACTCAAAAGTCTATCTACTCTATCTCTTATTTGAGACAAAAGTCGTATATCTATATAGACTTCAATTATACACATTTGATATTTCGAGCTGAGTTTAACTCGCTTACATATTTCCTGAAATGTGTGATTGGTAATGAAAAAGCGTGGATCTAACAACCACACCCAATATTTCGCTTAACAATCTGTATGGACTAACTCCAATATATTTTCAAGAGAATCAACTAGACAGTTAGATTCAATCTTAATAAAAGTATATAAAAGATTTATATCTCAATTTCTCAATTGAATCCGCAATCAAACAAATAAGAATTTGCGAGCCCGATTGAATACAAGAGAAATAACTTGAATGGTACTGTTGATGATGGATTTTAGTTTAGGGATAAAATTGTAAAACCAAATTTAATGCACTGACATCCTGCAACAGGTAAAGCCGTTTGATAAGTGATGAGTGCAGAAAACCTCTTCACTTTGTTTATTCGAAGCAATTCAATAAATACAAAAAATTCACCCAGAATGGTGCATGCAACAGCAATCCCAAATATTCTGTGAATTCTTTAGCATTATTAATTAATGCATGATTTGCCTAGTATTTCCTATGTTGTTCCTAGACGAACTCTCATTATTAGCATGACATGACGACTGAGTGTTTACTCTCAGCAGAGTAACAAGAATCTCCAAGTGCCAATTTTGAGATATGCACGAAATACCCGTACAGGATGCATCACTCTCTGACAAAGAGAATTTCGAACCGACGCGAAACAGCTCGATCGAATGTATTTAATTTCCTTAAGGAAAATCTGGACTGTCCATATCAGTCTCAGAAACGATCGCGACCGCGCAAGTTGGCCGCGCGATTTAACAAGCCTAATCAAACCCTGGCAAAAATAGGCAATTGTTGTGATGACCACCGGCGGGCCCGCTTATGCCGTAGCTGGTCAACACTACACTACACTCCCAACGCCCGTCAAACGCTGGTCCGAAGAAGGATGGTCCCGTTTCTTTGGGAAAGGATCGAATGAGCAAGACCGTTCAAGGCAGTCTTAAAAACCATCACGACCGTCCAACTTCTTCAGCCTGGTTGGACGGATTAGATCATCCCGCAAATGATCAGGGAAGCGCTAACACATACGTTGGCGGGCCCACTTCTCCCCTACCCGATCGGATTTCTCACGGCAAAGTCATGGAGCAATGAAACGATTGCTCAAACCATGGCAGGAATGATGCTTCTAAAGGTCGCGAAAAATTCCACTAATGTCTTAAATCGATCACGACCATTCAACTTAGCCAGCCTATTTGGATGGCTTAGATCGCATTAAAGACCATCAGGAAGGTGCACATATGTTCACCATCGGCCCAACATGGGCCCCACATGATCGATCTCCCCAAAGGAGAAGCATGGCTTGCCAAACCGTTTGGCCGAAGTCGCGTGTGCGTAACTGTTCAAAACCCTAATTAGGGTTTGCGGCAATGTACATCTATCGTAGTTCGATCGCGGCCATCCATCTTCGCCAACCTAAATGGAGGGTTTAGATATAGACTCAGGAGGTCCCAAGGATGTCAATGCGATCACCGTGGGCCCACCTTTGCGTGTGACCGGCCGGCCTAGGCATACTGTGGCCTGACGCCTCGAAACGCACGCCCAGAGGTGGCATGCCATATGGCTTTTAAATCCTTTGCGACAATGAATTTATGTCGCAAATCGATCACGACAACTCATCTTTTCCGGTCAAATTGAGTGGCCTAGATCGAATCTTTATGAAACCGAGAGGTGTAGACATGCTCGCCGGCGGGCCGTCTCCACACACGCCTGGTCGGCCTCTCCAAAAATTAGCGCCATGCTAGGATTCGATCAAGCCAAAGAGGGGATGTGTGCGCACCTCTAAAAACCCTAAAATCCATCCACGGCAGCAAATATGTGTCGTAAATCATCTCGTCCGTCCAACTTTGCCAGCTTGGTTGGACGACTTGGATTAAAAATTAGGCGATCAATGAAATGCCTCAATGATTACCGTCCGCCACTCTTCCACAGAGAGTGGTCGACCGGATGGTGGCCCACCATGCAGCCTCCAAACAGTCACTCGAAGATGGTTGGACGTGCTGTCGTTTTAAGACGCTTAATCCGCGACTTATTCAGTCAAGCTTTAAAACAATGATGCTTCATACATATCGATCATTTTGAACTGCTTGCTTAAAAGAGATGCATTACATGCATCAAGCATACACGATATTTCACGAATATCAAATCCTCAAATAACTTAGTTATTTAACCTAATAGAACCACATGTTATTTCCTGCGGCGGGTCCCACGACTCGACCCACTCATTCGAGACATCAAACATGTCACAAACTGGGGGATACTTACTGGGGTATTGGTATGGCGGTTTACAGCGTGCAGCGTGCAACACGCCATTACGAGAACGTGTCGGGAAAAGGTGGACGGTTAACAGTGATGAGGGAAGTGGGCAAAGATGTGATCGTGTGACAATCACTATCCATACACGACCCCACTACTCCATCACTCAACTTCCTACGAGATGAGGATTGCGCTCAATGACTTTTATAAATAGGTCCTTCACCTATTTCCAAACAACACAAAAAAAACAAGTGTTGTTACAATATCCAGAAAACACCCAGAACTGATAGCTTACAGTGTGCAAGCCAGTTCAACATTCTGATACAAGTCATAAACAACCAACACCTTCACAATCTCAACACCTTATTCGCTTCCCTCCCTAAGATCAACCCCATCTCCTTCACTTTGTGACCGAAGCAAGTCTGGAACGGCCATTTCTTGGTTTAGGCCAGAATTGTATAGATTGATCTCTCGAATCAAAAACATTCCCGTGCAGTGCATTTGTTTAGGGTTTAGATTTGTTTCTCATCCACACACACCCAAATTTACCAAAACAAGTAGAAACAGTTTTCACCCATAAACAGGTACCAAAGACCAATGTTCAAGGATCAATCAACAACCAAAGGTTGGATTTACCAATTGATCGATTCAACGCACAACTCAATTATATAACAAAATATAAATCGGAAAAGAAATAACACAGACACCAGAAGTTTTGTTAACGAGGAAACTGCAAATGTAGAAAAACCCCGGGACCTAGTCCAGATTTGAATACCACACTGTATTAAGCCGGTAGAGACACTAGCCTACTACAAAATAACTTCGGTCTGGACTGTAGTTGAACCCCAATCAATCTCACACTCATTCAAGGTACAGTTGCGTTCCTTACGTCTCTGATCCCAGCAGGATACTACGCACTTGATTCCCTTAGTTGATCTCACCCACAACTAAGAGTTGCTACGATCCAAAGTCGAAGACTTGATAAACAAATCTGTCTCACACAGAAAAGTCTATAGGTATAGATAAATCTGTCTCCCACATAAATACCTACGATTTTTTGTTCCGTCTTTTGATTAATCAAGGTGAACAGGAACCAGTTGATAACCCGGACTTATATTCCCGAAGAACAACCTAAAATTATCAATCACCTCACAATAATCTTAATCGATTAACAAAACAAGATATTGTGGAATAACAAACGATGAGACGTAGGTGTTTGTGACTACTTTTCTATCTTGCCTATCAGAGATATAAATCTCAATCCAATCTTACGATTATACTCAATCACGATAGAAACAGCAATATCATATCAAAAAGCTACAGAGAAAATAGTTGGCTCTGGATTCACAATCCCATTGAGGTCTTTAAGTCGTTAACCTACAGGGTTTCGTGAAAAACCTAAGGTTAAAGGAGAATCGACTCTAGCTATGCAGCTAGTATCACACATGAGGTGTGGGGATTAGATTTCCCAGTTGCTAGATTTCTCCTTTATATAGTATCCAAATCATGGTTTGCAATCTAAGTTACCACGGTAACAAAGCATCTATTCACCATTAGATGAAAACCTGATTAGATTCAAGCTAATATCTTTCAGCCATTAGATCGAACTTAGCTTGTTATACACAAATGAAATGTAACTTCATTTAGGTTTGAGTAGCCGTACCTAAACGTGTACACTTAGTTGGTTCAACAATACTTAACCAATGGTTAGCCATATGAGCACTTTCATATCAACCTTATTCATCTTCACCATAACTAGTTCAAATGACTCAAATGAACTAGTTAGAGAGTTGATAAATTGCTTAGATCTTATAGAAGTATACAAACCAAAACCGAATCAAAATCGGTTTTGATTCACTCGAATCGATTCATGAACATTATAGCCATGGTTTGCAAAGATTGCATTCCTTATTATATAAATGCTTTAGTTCATGAACAAGCCGATTTTAGAAAGTAACCTACCTAAGTATGCGAACAAGTACGCGTATTTAAGTAACCAGATTGAGTTTTTTTTTCACTTTCAAACTCCAGCAGAAATTCACGGACATGAACTTTCCGCCAGTATGTGTACGGGTAATCATACTCAACAACCGCCAGTACGCGTACGGAAATACATACTTTGGATTCCCGGTTTGGACTTTTACACAAATTTAAGAACACACTATGTTTATATCCAAAGATGGTTACATGTTCTAAACTCTCATTTCAATCATTCAAACTTTCTTAGAGGATGTTATATAGTTGTTATTCACAAACTATTTTTCATCAAAGTGATTTTCAAGTTATTGAAATAATCAACATGACTTTCGTCACGCGTAAAGATGAACTTGGCCAAAGAGAAAACTTACCAACACATATTTCGAGAAATAGATAAGCGAGATAAACTCGGCTCGAAATAGTAAATGTGTATAATCGAAGTCTATATAGCAATACGACTTTTATCTCAAAATAGGAGATAGAAAAGATAGACTTTTGAGTGATAGATAAGTTCAAGTCTTCACATGCCTTTTGTCGATGAAGTTCCACAAGTTCCTTGAGTAGTTCTTCGTCTTCATATGATGAACACCGTGGAGTCTAGAGCTCAACTACACTTACTATCCTAGTATGATACTTAGCTATAATTAGACTAGAAATCAAGACTTATAGTTTTGGCAACTAAACTTGACAAACAAGCCTGAGATAACAACACTTGCGAGTTCGACTGAGCAGTACTCTAAAAGGTAAGCTTTCGCTTTAACCAAGTTCATCTTATATTCTTGGCGAAAGTCAAAAGATGATCATGTGAAAATCACCTGGTAACATCTTACATGATTTGTATGAGACAGTCATTTGATGTAGACTCAGAATGTTTCGTATTGATCATTCGATCACTTGAAAATTGCTTTGAAGCTAATAGTTTGTGTGAGACAGCTATTGTCGTCTTCCGAGAATATTTCAATTATTGAAATGGAGTTTAAAACACTTAACCATGATTAGATATTGCGTAGTATGCGTACTTGCATATATGTAATCCAAGTCCAGGAACCATAGTATGCATACCCGTATGCGTACTGGTTGGTTTAGTGAAAGTCCGGGAACCTTGTACGCATACCTGAACGCGTACTAGTGTGAGGTTCAGTTCCGGGAATTTATGCTGAGTTTAGAAGGTACGCGTATCCGTTCGAACACTGGTGAACCCAAACTTTGACCAGCCACTTAATTATGCGTACCCGTTCGCATACTTGAGTAGGTTATGTTCTAAAATCGGTTTGTTCATGAACCAATACATTTATATAATAAGGAATGCATTTTTTTGCAAACCGTGGCTATATTGTTCATGAATTGATTCATGTGAATCAAAACTGATTTTGCTTCAATTGTGTCTTGTATACTTCTATGCGAATATAAACAATTGAACAACTCTAGAACTAGTTTCATTTGAGTCGTTTGAACTAGTTATGGTTAAGATGAATATGGTTGATAAGTATTCATATGGCTAACTTCGGTAAACTATTGTTGAGCCAAAAAGGTGCACACGTTTAGGTACGGATACTCATATCTAAATGAAGTCACTTTTAATTTGTGTGTAACAAGCTAAGATCGATCTAACGATTGAATGATATTAGATTGAGTCTAACCAGGTGTTCATCTAACGGTGAATATTGAATGCTTTGTTACAAAGGTAACATTGATTGCAAACCCTGATTTGTAAACTATATAAAGGAGAACTCTAGAAACTAAGAAACCTTCCCCACACCTCATGTGTGATGTTAGTTGCGACTAGAGTCGATTCTCCTTTAATCTTAGGTTTTTTCCAAAATCCTGTAGGTTAACGACTTAAAGACTTCATTGGGATTGTGAAGCCAGACCCAACTATTTTCTCTGTAGTTTCGTGTTCTGATCTTGCTGTTTTCTATCGTGATTGAGTACTATCTTCTCTAGGATTTGCTCGAGATTTAATCTCCGATAGGAAAGATAAAAATTAGTCACAAACATCTTCGTCTCATCGTTTGTGATTCCATAATATCTTGTTTCGCTACCATACGATTAAGATTATTGTATGGTGATTGATATTTCTAGGTTGTTCTTCGAAAATATAAGTCCAGTATATCAATTGGTTCTTGTTCACCTTGATTTATCAAAAGACGGAACAAAACTCATAGGTTTATCTATGGGAGACATATTTATATATACAATAGACTTTTATGTGTGAGACAAATTGGTTTATCAAGTCTTCGACTTTGGGTCATAGCGAATCTTAGTTGTGGGTGAGATCAGCTAAGGGAATCAAGTGCGTAGAATCCTGCTGGGATTCAAAGACGTAAGGAGCGCAACTGTACCTTGATCAGTGTGAGATTGGTTAGGGCTCAACTACATTCCAGTCCAAAGTTTACTTGGAGTAGGCTAGTGTCTGTAGCGGCTTAATACAGTGTAGTGTTCAAATCTGGACTACGTCTCGAGGTTTTTCTGCATTTGCGGTTTCCTCGTTAACAAAACTTCTGGTGTTTGTGTTATTTATTTTCCGCATTATATTTGTTTATATAATTGAAATATCACAGGTTGTGATTAAGTTCAATCAATTGTAAATCCAACCTTTGGTTGCTGATTAAATTGATTGACACTTGGATATTGGTTTTTTATACCGCCAAGTTATTTCTTATATTCAATCGGGCTCGAAAATTCCTATTTTATTCTCTTGAAAGTATATTGGAGTTTGTCCATACAGATTGCTAAGCGAAATACTGGGTGAGGATGTTAGACCCCCGTTTTTTCACTTATGAAAAGGTCTGAAGTTGTTGTTCGCGTATCCTATTTGCGAACGGCTAGACAAGGCCAATTCTGGAATTGTTGTTCGCGTACCTTGTTTGCGACCGGCTGGAAAAAGACAAAGTCCGGAACTGTTGTTCGGGTACTCTGTTTGCGAACACAGTGGTTAGGTTCTAAAATCGGAAAGTATGAAATACATACTCATGAACTCAGGTTCGTTTTCGAACTAATGTCCCTAGGACTTTAATGGAATAAGGTATGTGAACTAGTTTTACAAACCGTGGCATTATGTTTATGAATTGGTTCTTGTATAAGTACTTTGTACCATTACAAACAAAACCGATTTTGTTTCAAATGGTTCATATATATTTTATGAGATGATGAATATTTGAACAACTCTCTTGAAACATATTTAGATTTATTTGATTATCTATCATGATTGATTAATCACCATATTTGATCTAGAAGTGTTATATGAATATGGCTAAGTTATTAGTGTTAATGTGGGTAACTTCGGTTTACTATTATTGAGCCAACAAGATATACACGTTTGGGTACGGTTCATCCATATCTAAATATAGGTATATTTCTTTTGTGTGTATCAAGCTAATATCATCTAACAGTAGAGGTTGATTGTTAGTTTATAAGCAGACTTAGATTGAATCTTAAATCAGGAGTTCATCTAACTGTGAATATCAATTGCTTTGTTACAAAGCTTTCTTAACTTTGATTGTAAGCAACCCTAATTTGAAATACTATAAAAGGGAGAACTCTAGCATCTGGGAAACCTAATCCCGACATGCTCGTGTGTCCTCGTTGCAAACTAGAGTCGATTCTCCTTTAACCTAGGTTTTCCAAAACCATTATTAGGTTAACCACTTGAAGACTTCACTTGTGATTCGTGAAGCCAGATCCAACTATTTTCTCTGTAGTTGTGTATTCTGATCTTACTTGTTCTATCATATTGAGTTTTATCTTCTCTAAGATTTACTCGAGAATCATCTCCGATATGTAAGATATAAAAAGTAATCACAACAGTTCTCCGTCTCAAACTCTTGTGATTCCGCAATAACTTCTTTTGTTAATCAGTTAAGTTATTGTGAGGTGACTAATATTTCTAGGATGCTCTTCGGGAGTATAACACCGGATTATTAGTTTAGTTTCTTGTTCACCTCGATTTATCGAAAGACGGAAACAAAACCAAAATATACATATATGTGGTAGACAGATTTTTTTATAAGTATTCGACTTTGGGTCGTATCAACTATTAGTTGTGGGTGAGATCATCTAAGGGAATCACGTGCGCAGAATCTTGTTGGGATTCAAGAGGCGTAAGGAACATGTCTGTACCTTAATCGGTGTGAGTCTTGGTTAGGACTCAACTACATTCCAGTGTGAAGTTAAGTTGTAGTAGGAGTGTGTAGCGACTTAATACAGTGTGGTGTTCAAAGCTGGACTAGGTCCTGGGATTTTTCTGCATTTGCGGTTTCCTCGTTAACAAAATTTCTGGTGTCTGTGTTATTTCTTTTTCGCATTATATTTGTTGATATAGTTGAAATATCACATGTTGTGCGTAGTTAAATCACAGTTGATAAATCCGACCTTGTTTGTTGGATAGAACTTGATTGGCACTTGGGCATTGATCTTTGGTACCGTCCTAGTTATTCTCATATTAATCGGGCTCACCGATTTCTATCTGTTCGATTTGCTGATTGTATTGAGAAAGAGATAAATCTCTTTGATATCTATCTTGATTGAGTCTCACTTTTAGTTAGTGCTCTAGGAATTATATTGGAGTTTAGTCCGTACAGATTTCCGAACGAAATATTGGGTGTGGTTATTATAACCTCGCGTTTTCAATTGGTATCAGAGAAGCCAAACACGCTAAGACCTCATAAATCTGTGTTTGTAGCAATCTAATTATTATGGACGAGTCTATCTCTAATAACGTACGAGTTCAGAAATTACCAGACAATTTTCAAAGCTTGGATTCACCTGAGAGAACTATCACATCTAAATCAATATCTAAAAATTCTCTTGATGTAGAAACTGTTGATAATTGAGAAACACGCCTAGAAGAACAGTTGGGTGAACTTTCTGACGAAGGTGACTCATATATTGATAGAGATGTTGATGAGGAAGTCACAGAGTATGTTAAGCTATTGGATTTGTTTTAAAAGAAAAAGATGACAACTTCTCATGTCACACTTTTCTGACTAATCTCTGTCGTAAAAATAAGAAATTAAGAAGAATTTATCAAGGTCTTTATATATGGAATTCCAGTAACGGTTCGATCCTCAAAGATCGTGAGAGTGACCTAAGTAAAAAATCACTTGAATGTGATAATCTTCGTAGAGATTTCTTTAAGTTGGAATAAAAACTTGCAACAACTGAATCAAGGATTAACTCCCAGAAAACAAGTTTTGATGATAAAGAAAGCGCTCATCTCGTTCGAGAAAAACGCCTTGAGGCTGATTTAACTGCTGCTCTTGATAAAATCAAGGTGTCGGAAGATGACTTGAAAAAGTTCAATACTAGTTCAAGCAAATTAACCACCAATGCTAGGAGAAAGTAAAAATAAATGTGATACACGAGGATTGGGCTATAAGGAATAGATGCTCCAAGTATTAGCAAAGAGGTAAAATTTGTCAAGGCTAGTGATTCTTCTGAATAAAAGGTTTTTACTGATGGCAAAGGTGAAATACCTTCACCGGCAATTAGGATTCCAAACAAAAAAGTATATCAACCTCCAAAACCAGCACATATGAAACCGGGTAAGAACGTTCCTTATATTTGTCATCATTGCGGAAACAAAGGTCACTTGAAAAGGAGATATCGTTTTCGTATAAGGAATGAAAAACTCATGATATTCTTGTTTGGGTGTCAAAAGAAGTCATTAAACCTAGATCATATGTTAAGGATAACACCCTTGACATTATGGGTTGTGAACGTCCAACCTTTAGGCAAATGAATCAATGATGTGATAAACCCAGATTTTCCTATAAACGTCATACGAAGTACTTTTGAAAATTGTAATTATTATCAAAAGGATAACTTTGTAAAGACGAAGACTAGATCATATGTTCCCAACTGGAGGAAGACTAACTTGCAAAAGAATAGTCATTCCAATCCTCTTTCGAGAAATCTAGAAGAGAGTAATGGGAAGAAGGTTCCGATTGTTTCTAAACGCACTCAGAAGTGGGTACCAAAGAAAGTCAATGATGCTTTGAGTGTGAAAAAGAAGGATCTCTCAGAAAATTCCATGACTATGGAGAAGGTAGTATCCATGATGTTGGAATTTAAAAAGTTCTTTGGAAAGATGGATTTGGATATGAAAGGTTCTAAAAGCGATTTCTTTCATGATAATCCAAAAGTGAAACACAAGAAATGATGGAAGAAGAAATGTAATAAGACAAAAACTATAGATGGTGAAAAATCTATAGTTGCGGAAAAGTTTGTTTCAGTCACTTGTGGTAAGCAAGACATTGTTCACCTCAACACAAATTGAGTATGTTGTAAGTGCATCCTAACCAAGGAATGACCTATTATCTATACGGTGAGGGAAGCACAAGAATTAGGGCGCACATATTGTGTTAGCATGTCGGTCTATGGTGCCCGAACCATCCTCCACACTGACATGTCCTTATTGTACCATTAAAGGTCATGAATTCTCAAAGTGTTTCAAGTACAAACATAAAGCAAGGTATGTCAACAAACTGCAGCGGGGAGCCAGTCGATTATCAAACAAACTCAAACTTGTTCTGAAATCAAATCCTTCTGAGGTATGTAAATTTAACTCATCTCCTAAGAAGTTGATTTCTAAGGAAAGTGTTAGAACACTAAAAAAAGAATCAGGTCTAAACGATCTACAAAAAGGGATGTTGATAATTCCATGCAGGAATCCTGTGGTGAGCAAATTATTGTTCACCCCAACACAATCTAACTGTGTTGAAAGTGCTTCTTGTCTCATGTGCCCGTATTCTGAAAAGAGACAAGAATTATGCACAATCGGGCTCCAGGGTCAGAAACTACTCTAGTTTGTATCTTGAATATTATTACTTGAATTTCTTCTTTCAAATAATGGTATTGAAAATAATTCACCCTAATGGAATAAAAAGGTTAAAATCGACATTTCTACCCTCCTAGGGTTGTTCATGTTGATTGTACGCGAACCTTACATACTCTGCATATAGGTTTCGTTACCTTACAGTCTTTTTCCTTCTCTAAAACTCTTTTCATCAAAAGATTGCTTGTGGAGCTATTTTATTTGTGGTTCTTTTCACAAACCCATATTCCAAATTTATGGAGATTCCAAGCATCATCTCTTCTGATTGAAAATATGTTAATATGATTGTTAATCCATCAGTCATGAAGGAAAAAGAGAAATCCCATTCCTCTACAACTTTGAAGAGAAAATGAAGAATATGAACAAACCAAGGGCTAACACCTCAAATCTTCAAAAGTTTTCTGTTGTTCTTGAAGAGTTAAAAGAAACAAGGATGGCTATGCAACAAATAAAGGCTATTGTTCTAAGATCTCTTGTAATTCAAAAGGCCCTGGTTCAGCAACAATCAAGAATGTTTGTTGGAATTGACTCATTTCTTCATGAACCTTATGTTCCAATGTCTGTTGACGATAAGGAGTTCGGGGACGATAAAGAATTTTTCAAGAATCTTAACGTCTAGGAAACTTCTTATGAGAATTTATTCTTATGTTTAAGAAGGATAACTAGGGTTTGATATAGCAAATATTGTGATTACAGATATCCATTTCCAAAAAATTTCATCATGCAATGTTTTTAGATTTATTTATTTAAATTCTAAGTTATTTGGAAGATGATCTTCCAGTATTTAATCTTATTGGATTTATATATTGCAAATGACTTGTGAGATATATATGTGTTTACGTTCGTGAACTGTGATTCTCTCATGCTTAAAAGTTAAGTCTATTATGTCTCTATACAAATATTGATAAAAGATAGAATGAACTTTTTGAGAAAATTATGCAGTACTGATCTTTTCCTGATCTACTTTTATGTGAAAGTACCGTATTGACTCCGTAAGTTTTCTTATGTTGAGTAATTTCCTGCTAAATTAACCAATAAGATCTTCTTGTAGTTAATTTATTCGAGTTTACTGGATACAAATCCATGTGATTTGTTAATTTCCAAAGAAATCCTTATTTTCTCGTAAAAGTAAGGTCGCTCATGTTGTTATCTTGGGAATGACATAAAATGAGGGGGGGTTCTTAAATGAACTTGTGCTTAATTGCCATATCTTTTTGGGGAGAGCAGTTGTGGAATTTTGTAGGGGTTAACTTGTATCTTAATAAACTCCTTGATGAATACACTAAATTTCGACAATGTGAAATCATCGAAACAAAGTTGATATGTTCTCTTTTAGTCATGAATTATCCTTTGAGAATTCATTATGATCCCGTCGTTTTCGTACCTTTGCCAATTTATATTGACAAAAGGGGGGAGAATTATTTAGTAGTTCATACTACATACATATGGTTTACGGATCATTATGTAAGGGGGAGTGGTTTTCATTATAAGGTAGCAGTATTGACTAAGGGGGAGTGATACATATCACCATAGTATTATTTCAAAGTTGTAATGCAATTGGACTTTGATTCTATACAATAATACTATGACACTGAATAACAATGATTGAGAACTTTTGTTTTCATATTGTTATTGCTACGATCTTCAACAACAATGATGCTGAATTGAACACTTTCAGAATCGATGGAGAACTTGAAGTAACGAAGAATTCAAGAAAGTTGAAGAGCCAAGGAAATCAAGCATGATGGATCATAAGCTACAAAGTTTATTTATTTTGTAATCCATATGTATTGATAGTTTTGTTACTAAAACTGACAAAGGGGAAGATTGTTAGAGCACTGCTCAGTCGAAGTCGCATGCGTTGCTATCTCAAGCTTGTTTGTCAAGTTTAGTTGATCAAAACTATATAGTTGATTTCTAGTCTACTTATAGCTGTGTCTCGGATTAGGATAGAAGTGTGTAGTTGAGATTTAGACTTCACAGCGTTCACCAATTGAAGAAGAATATCTACTGAAGATCTTGGAGGAACTTCATTAAAAAAAGGTATGTGGAGACTAAAACTTATCTATCAATCAGGCCTTTATTCTATTCTATCTTCTAATGAGACTAAATCGTATATCTATATAGACTTTTACATTATACACATTTGATATTTCGAGTCGAGTATATCTCGTTTATTTATTTCTCGTTTATTTGTGTGAGACAGTCATTTGATGTTAACTTGGGAAGTTTCGTATTGATCAATTAATCACTTGAAAACTACTTGAAGCTAGTGGTATGTGTAAGATTACCATTGTCGTCTTCCAAGGATGTTTCAATGATTAAATTAGAGTTTTAGAACGACTACCAATGCCTGGATATATCACAGTATGTATACTTTGTATATGCACCATGAAGTTCTAGTTCAGGTCCGAACTCTTGTTTGCCAATTATGTTTGTGAACGGGTTTACTTGTGAAAAGGTCCGGAGCTGTTGTTCGCGTACCCTGTTTGCGAACGGCTAGACAAGTCCAAGTCTGTAACTGTTGCTCGTGTACCTTGTTTAAGAACGGCTGGACAAAGTCAAAGTCCGGAACTGTTGTTCGCGTACTCTGTTTGCGAACACAGTGGTTAGGTTCTAAAATCGGTAAGTATAAATTACATACTCATGAACTCAGTTTCGTTTGGAACTCAGTTTGCGAACTAAAGTCCTTGGAACTTTAATGTAATAAGGTATGTGAACTAGTTTTACAAACCATGGCATTATGTTCATGAATTGGTTCGTGTATAAGTACTTTGTACAATTAAAAACCAAACCGATTATACATCAATAGGGTAATGGTAGTTGATCCCCTAAATTGGATCAACAATGAAAGTTGATCCATGTAAATGAAGTGAACTTGGCGTGAGTCGAGCACGCATCATCTGACATGGATTCAGTCATGCTACCATTGCACCACAAGTTCAATGTTGGAAGAAATTTATATGATTTAAACTACAAGCATGATTATACTTATCCAAGAAAATATTATCAACAATAGGAGTTGAAAGGATCAACAATAGTAGTTGATCCCATAAAAAAATTGGGTCAACAACAAGAGTTGATCCCATATATGGATCAACAACCGTAGTTGATCCCATAAAAAATTGGGTCAAAAAAAGCAGTTGATCCCATAAAAACTGATGTAAGTAGGTTTAATGAAAGGACAATTGTTATACCTGGAACACCATCAACAAATGTAACCAAAATCATACCCAATCTCCACCACAATTACACTGAAACTACACCACCAACATCACCACAAACATCCAAGTTATGCGAGATTCAAATCAAATGTATATTTTTAGGGTTTTTTATACTAATCTGATCCAGTCGTTTTATGTCCGTGGAATTCCTATGGTTTTGATTTTTGTATCAACCCAAAATTCCCAAATTCGAAACTTGGAAATCAGATTTGTTAATCTCCGAATGTTTAACTGATATTGAAATCATAATAAAGGGAGAAAAAAGATAAACTGTTGATGATGATTGATAATGAAATATGATTTCAAACGGAAATTTTCATCTCCCTCTCAATCGAGAAAGACATAAATCTGATAGTTGATATCTTCCTCCACCACCGCCACCACATCCACCATCGTTATCAACTTGAGATTTGTGAAAGACAGTCAAAAAATCATTTACTTTCATTGACTAATATAGATTTCTTAACGGCGGCGAAAAAAAGTTGGAGTGATGGTGATGGTGGTGGTGGCTGTTATCGGGAGAGAAGAAGAAGAAAGAAAGTTTAGATCTGGAATAATGAAAATAAAAAAACGATTTTCTTCAAAGCCTTATTGAAATAGAATGGGTAAATATGCAAAGAAGCAAAACCTTAATGGACCCATGATGATTTTATAGATGGAGAGGGATATATTTATTGTGTGATAAGGGTATTTGTGAAGCCCATCAAAACAAGGGATATTTGTTCAATTCCCACGCCCGTTAATCCTAACTTCTTCCTTTTTTGAAAAGGGTGACCTAATTTAATAACTCAAACAGTTGTTTTGCCAAATTTTTATTGATGCCGAAGTTGGTTGTTGTGCTTGGTGCTTCACTGCTTGATTCGCCAGTTCTCCTGCTGCTTGGTTTGCTTCACGGTATGCATTTTGTATCCTCGTATGTGGGCTTGCATGAGTTCTTTGATTTCCTTAAGTATTGTTTGTAGATACCAAGGTTGGTTATCTCCTAATTGCTGTAGTTGTTGGATTACCAGTTGTGAATCCATTTCAAACCATACCTTGTGTTAGAGCATAGCTCGATCAACCTCGCATGCGTTGCTATATCAAGCATGTTTGTCAATGTTAGTGATCAAAACTATAAAGTCTTGATTTCTAGCCTATTAGCTAAGTCTCGGACTAGGATAGGAAAAGTGTAGTTGAGCTCAAGGAATTCATGGTGATTCAACGACAACGACAAAGATCTACACCAAGGAACCATAGAACTTCATCAACAAAAAGGTATGTGAAGACTTGAACTTATCTATCACTCGAAAGTCTATCTATTCTTCTCTTATTTCTTATGAGACAAAAGTCGTATGCTATATAGACTAGATCATATACACTTGATATTTCTAGCTGAGTATTCATTGCTTATCTTTTACTCGAAATCATGTGTTGGTAAAGCGTTTCGCTTTGATCAGGTTTATATTCACCTAGTGACGAAAGTCATGAAAGTTTCAATCACTTTGGAAATTGCTCTGACGAGAAAGGTATGTTGTTCTTCACGACTGAATATCGCCCTCTGAGAATGTTTCAATGATTGAAATGAGAGTTTAGATTATATAACCATGTATTCCTTGAACCGAAGTTTTCGAACTTTGTTGATCAAGAGAAATCGGTAGGATTGTGGAATTGGCTTGCCAAGTCCGCGAACCCAGTCCGCAGACTCAGTCCGCGAACTGACGGAAGTTCTCGACCGAGAATTTCTGCTGGGATTTCCAAAAATCGTTTGTGTTCTAAGTCCGTGAAATCAGTCCGCGAACTGGCGGAAGTTCTCGACCCGAGAATTTCTGTCGAGTTTGGAAAACTCAACCGATTAACTTAAGTCAGCGAACTTGTTTGTGAACTTTATGATCTAAAGATGTGCTCTGAACATGAAACACTAATTATTAAGGAATGCTTTATGCAAATCGTGGCTATAATGTTCATGAGCCGATTCTAATCGAATCGAATCATCTTTGATTCAATTGTGTCTTGTGTAGTTACATAAAATCTCATAGCAATTGAACAAATCTTACTAGTTCATCTGAGTCAATTGAACTAGTTATGGTGAAGAAGAACATGATTAATATGAGATGCTCATATGGTTGACCTTTTGGATTATCATGTTGAACCAACATACATGTACTCGTTTGGGCATGGTTTTCTCAAACCCAGTAAACGTGTATCCAAGTGTGTGTGACAAGCTATGTCTTTCGATCTAACGGTTGAGAGATATTGGCTTGAATCTAAATCAGATTTTCATCTAACGGTGAATAAGGATTGCTTTGTACCTAAGGCAAAACCCTGATTTGAAAGGCTATATATATGAGACATCTAGCATTGAGCAAACCTAATCCCCACACATTTGTGTGCTACTAGTGCGCGCGCTAGAGTCGATCTCCATTAAGTCTTGAGTTTCTTCTCTAAACTCGAGTTAACTACTTAAAGACTTCATTGGGATTGTGAAGCCAGACCGATACTAATTTTATCGTAGTTGTGTGATCTGATCTTGCATCTTCTATCGTACGAGTACAATCGATTGATTGGCTTGAGATGTGAGAGTTCTCCGATAGGCAAGATAAAGAAGTCACAAACATCTTCGTCTCACTGTTTGTGATTCCTCGACAATCCTCTTGTGTAGTGAGGAAGGATTGTAGAGAGGTGATTGATTAATCTAGGTTGTTCTTCGGGAATATAAGTCCGGATTGTCAATTGGTTCATGTTACCTTGATTTTATATCTAAAGACGGAACAAAACCTAGGGTTTATCTGTGGGAGACAGATTTATCATTTCGATAGACTTTTCTGTGTAAGAAAGATTCGTTTATTATCAAGTCTGTGATTTTGGGTTGCATCAACTCTTAGTTGTGGGTGAGATCAGCTAAGGGAATCAAGTGCGCAGTATCCTGCTGGGATCAGAGGCGTATGAGTACAATTGTACCTTGTATCAGTGGGAGATTGGTAGGGGTTCAATTATAGATCAATATGAAGTTAGCTTGGAGTAGTCTAGTGTCTGTAGCGGCTTAATACAGTGTGTATTCAATCTGGACTAGGTCCCGGGGTTTTTCTGCATTTGCGGTTTCCTCGTTAACAAAACCTCTGGTGTCTGTGTTATTTCTTTTCCGCATTATATTTTATATAATAGAAATAATACAGGTTGTGCGTTCGTGATCATCAACTTCTCTAATACAACTTTTGGTTGTTGATTGTAGTTGGTTGATCCTTGGACATTGGTCTTTGGTACCGTCCAAGTTATCTCTCTTTGATAAAGACTCGTTATTGATTTTAGCTTGAGTAAAAATCAAATCGATAGATTGAGATAATAACTCCTTGAGATACTTTTTATCTAGATTGAGTCTGACTGACTAGTTGATTCTCTAGCAAAGTATTTCGGAGTTAGTCCATACAGATTGCTAAGCGAAATAGTGGGTGGTGTTATTAGACCCCCGCTTTTTGAATTGGTATCAGAGCAGGCAAACACGTTAAAGACCTCATCAGTCTGTGTTTGTAGCGATCTGACTCTATGGATTATAAAGTCTCAATTAACGCTTCACCAGGTTTGAAAAACAACCGCAAGAAAAGGTCTGACAAACTGATATCTCTTCAAAAAGGGTTGGATGAACAAACCCAGATCGACTATGATCTTGTTGCTGAAATTGCAATTCTTAAGGATTTGATATCCGGAAATACTTCCCTTAAGAAGTTGAAAAATCTCAGATGTTCCTCTCTCATGAAATGTCATAAGTCAGGTAGTATTCAACGGCAGGATGTTGAGAAAACTGATATGATAAGGAACCAGTCGGACAATCTTCAAAGCATAGGCTCATGTTGCAATTCATCCGATCATTTGCAACAAATTTGTATGTCCTTTTAAAAGAGTCTTAATGTTGCAAGTAATCTTTGTAAGAAAGCTAAACAACTGTATGACTCTCTAAAAGTTCATACAACCCTACCAGGAAACTCTAAATCGAGAAGTACTAGTAGTATGGGTGCCTTTTCTTTAAGATCTACATCTCCTTTTCAATGGTTTCTTGATAGTGGATGTAGTCGACATATGACAGGAGATCTCACTTGGTTTATATCATCAGTTGACTATGAAGGAGGTCCTGTAACGTTCGGATATGGAAGTTGTTGCTATATTAACAAAAAGGGAACGATCAAGCTACCCGGTGTTCCAGAAATCCATGATGTGGTATACGTTAAAGGTATGACTGCTAATCTTCTTTCTATTAGTCAAATTTGCGACAAGGTCCATCGAGTTTTCTTCAATGTGAATGGATGTGACATTGTTGAAAAAATCGGGAAGGTAATCTTTCAAGGAACTCGTGGTAAAAATAACTGTTATCTTCTTGATACTCAGTTTAGCAACCGCTGCAATTTGACTAAGGTGGAATCTACACATCTTTGGCATGAGCGTTTTGGTCACATCAATTATCGCCTTATAACTAAGATCATTCTTTTCCTGTTACAGAATCGACTCTGAGCGCTGTTCATGGCACGATTAACGATGTCTTTAGGTGTTAGCCCTGCTTTCGGTGGTATTGAGATCTGGGAATAAGGAGTATCTGGCCTCGTAATCTAGGTGCCTTTTCGTGAATGCGCTTTCCAGGCATTCCCAAAATCAATGCAAAGATTGAAGGTGTATGTGGTGCCTGTCAAAAGGGGAAGCAAACTAAAGTTCACCACAAATCATCACGAGATATTCTCACTAAAGCTCCAATTGATTTAATTCATATGGACCTCTTCAGACCAATTCAACAACCCACTGTTGCCGGTAAGAAGTATGCTTTAGTTATGGTAGATGATTATACCAGATTCACCTGGGTTGCATTTCTATCTCATAAGAATGAAACCCTGAGTGAATTCAAGATTATTATTAAAAGGATCCAGAACGAACAAGGTCGCAAACTAAAGAAAATTAGGAGAGATCATGGCATTGAATTCAAAGACACCAAGGTATTTGAATTCTGTGACGAACTGGGGGTCACTCAAAAATACTCACCCCCAATTACTCCTCAAGCTAATGGAGTTGTTGAAAGAAATAATAGGAACATTCAGGAAATGGCCAGGGTAATGCTCCACAACAAAAACTTGCCTTTAAGATTTTGGGGAGAAGTTGTTTTCACAGCATGATACTTGATCAACCGTGTGTATTTGCGGTCTAAAACCCTTAACACTCCTTATGAGCTATGGTATGGAAGGAAACCCAACCTACACTATCTCAGGGTTTTTGGAAGCAAGTGCTATATTCTGAAAGATCGAGAACAGAAATGGAAATTCGACACCAAAAGTGACGAAGGTATCTTTCTTGGTTACGCATCTGATAGTCGTGGTTTTCGAGTGTTTAATCTCAGAACTCAAGTCATGATAGAATCTGCTAATGTTATCATCGACGACATTAATAAATTTCGTCAAGATAGTCCTCCTGCTGAATTTCCTCCAACTGAGACAATTGAGAAAGTCAAAGAAATTCCAGAATCAGTTGAAGTTATCCCAACTGTTACTGATCCTGACATTTCTAGTGACGAGGAGAAAAGCACTGATCAAGCCATTCCTGATGAACATGTACGTGTTCCTCCACGACATCTTTGGGTTCAAAGGGAGCATTATTAGGGGAAGGGATTCTACTGCCAAAACAAGAGGTCAACTTCAAAATATATGCAATTTTGGTTGTTATCTTTCGCAGATGGAACCAAGGAATATTGATGAAGCTCTGAAAGATCCTTTTTGGGTAAATGCAATGCATGAAGAGTTAAATCAATTTGAAAGAAAAGATGTCTAGGAACGTGTATCTTGTCCTCCTAATGTCAATATTGTTGGTACCGAATGGATATTCAAGAACAAGTCTGATGAGTATGGCACAATTTTCAGAAATAAAGCTAGACTTGTCGCTCAAGGATATTCACAGATTGAAGGAATCGACTTTGATGAAACCTTTGCTCCCGTGGCACGTCTTGAGTCCATTCGACTTTTATTGGCCCATGCCTGCTTTCTCAAGATTAAGTTGTTTCAGATGGACATAAAATCAGCATTTCTGAATGGAATTTTAAAAGAGGAAGTCTATGTTGCTCAACCTAAAGGATTCGAAAATCCTGACTTCCCTGATCATGTGATAAAGCTCAAAAAGACGCTATATGGATTGAAACAAGCACCAAGAGCCTGGTTTGAGAAACTCACTACTTCTCTTATTAGAAAAGGATTCTCAAGAGGAGGAGCTGATAAAACATTGTTTACCAAATGGAGTGAGAAAGATGTTGGCATTGCTCAAATCTATGTAGATGATATCATCTTTGGATCAACCTATGAAAACTCGCAAAAGACTTTCAAATCTCTCTTGATAAAGAATTCGAAATGAGCAATGTTGGTGAGTTAAAGTTTTTCTTAGGGTTACAGATTCAACAACATAAGGAGGGTATTTACTTATCCCAAGAAAAGTACGCACGTAATCTTGTGTCAATATTTGGTCTGGATAAGTCATCTCCTAAACTGACTCCTATGCCTACTATGGGTAAATTGCAAAGGGATGAGAAAGGAGCAAAAGTGGATCAAAAATTATATCGATTCATTTATTTCTTTTAGTGTTGGTTGTTGTGCCAGGTTTCAGGCGGATCCAAAAGAATCTCATCTTGCAGCTGCGAAGAGAATCATACGATGTATAAATCATACTGCTGGGTATGGTCTCTCGTACACTTTTGATACTAATGTTGATCTTTCTGCTTATTCTGATGCTGATTGGGCAGGTTGTGTAGAAGACAAAAAAAGTACATCAGGGGTCTTCTACTATGTACGTCTCAATCTTGTAGCACGACATAGAAAGAAGAAAATTTCTCAATCCCTGTCTACATGTGAAGCAGAATATATTGCAGATGGATATTGTTGTACTCAACTCCTATGGATGAAACAGATGCTTGTTGATTATGGAATCGATACTGCGATAATGAAGATCTTTTGTGATAACTCCAGTGTGATTCGAATTACTAGGAATCCTATTGAGCACTCAAGAAAAAAGCACATCGACATAAGGTACCATTTTATTCGTAATCTTTATGAAAATGGCATCATCAGTATGGAATTTGTGCCTTCCGAACAACAATTGGCTGATATTCTCACCATACCCTTAGACACTGCAACTTTTCAACATTTGCGGCAGTCTATTGGTGTTGTTTTGGTTCATTAAATCGTTTCGTGGATTCTTGCCCCTTCACTTATCCTTATCTTTTGGGAAATTGAGTCTGAAACCCCAGTAGGTACTTTCCAGTTCAGTTTCTGTAGGTTTGTTGTTGTCATCTTTTTTTTATCTTTTTTGTGTTTCAAAATCCTTCTTTTCTTTCAAAATTAAGTTCGCTTTTGTTGTTCCTTTGGGAATGACATCAAATGGTGGAGAGTACTTTTGAACTTGTGCTTAATGGTAATATCTTGCGGGGAGTGCGGATGTGGAATTTTATAAGGGTTATCTTGCGTCTTAAAACTCCTTGATGAATGTTGTCAGCTTCGGCTATAAAATTGCATCTAAATTAAGATGATATGTTGTCTTTCTTTTGGTCATGAAATGTCTCTTGTGGAAATTCCATTATGAACCTGTTCTTGTACCTTTGCCAATTTTATTGACAAAAAGGGGAGAAATATTGTAGTTCACACTACAAATACATATGGTTTTCGGATCATTGTGTAAGGGAGAGTAGTTTCCATGATCGAGATGGAGTATTGACTAAGGAGGAGTGATACATATCACCATAGTATTATTGTTAAAGTCGTGATGCAATTGGACTTTGATGTTCATAATAAAACTATGACACTGAATAATAATGATCGAGAATCTAGATTTCTCTCATTGTTATAGCTACAGATCATCAACAACTGTGATACTAAACTTACAACCTTTGGGATCATTGGAGTACTTGGAAGGATGAAGATTTCAAGGAACGTTGAAGATTGGACTATGAAATAGGAGCCACTAAAGTTTATCTTTTTTGTATTCCATATGTATCAATAGTTTTTTCACTAAAATTGACAAAGGGGGAGATTGTTAGAGCATAGCTTGGTCAACCTCGCATGCGTTGCTATATCAAGCATTTTTGTCAATGTTAGTGATCAAAACTATAAAGTCTTGATTTCTAACCTATTAGCTAAGTCTCGTACTAGGATAGGAAAAGTGTAGTTGAGCTCAAGGACTTCATGGTGATTCAACGACAACGACGAAGATTTACACCAAGGAACCGTGGAACTTCATCAAAAAAAAGGTATGTGAAGACTTGAACTTATCTATCACTCGAAAGTCTATCTATTCTTCTCCTACTTCTTATGAGACAAAAGTCGTATGCTACATAGACTAGATCATATACACTTGATATTTTGAGCTGAGTATTCATTGCTTATCTTTTACTCGAAATCATGTGTTGGTAAAGCGTTTCGCTTTGATCAGGTTTATCTTCACCTAGTGACGAAAGTCATGAAAGTTTCAATCACTTTGGAAATTGCTCTGACGAGAAAGGTCTGTGATTGGTGATTTTCCGGCCATAAATAATAATACCAGTATTTGAACTTAGTCGTAAGTTGAGACGTTACCGGATTTAGAGAGCATGAGCAAACCACGACTTGATGAAGGCTTCAATGTCACGATAGAGCATCATCGTCTGATGAGCATAGATTGGCGTTGAACCGCTGATTTGGACGACATGACATTGGTCGTTTTAGGATTCGTGAGATGGGCCCATGAAAACAAATCATTGTTTTATGAATAGACGCTCGTTCGTTCGTTTGTTTAAGGAACAAACAAAATAGACCTGAGTCTAATGATATAAAGTTCGTCTATGAGCTTTCACGAAAACCGAAATTTTATATTTTAAATATGTGAGATTTCACAAAGTGGAATAAACTCTCGTTTCAAAGGTGGATGCTCATACGAGAGAAAAGTTGTTGTTGTTGTTTTTTTTTTTGATAGACGTGCGTCTATTAGTAATAAAATTTTGTTTATGAGCCTTCATGAAAAAATTTATCTTCGAGCTTTCGGAAATCTTTGAAAATATACTCTCGCTTCAAAGACAGATGCTCGTGCGAGGGAGCAAAAATATATAAATATATTTTTCAAATTTACGTGAGTTTCACGTTGAATATATATATATTTTGTAAAATCAATGTTTTGATTTTGAACAACTGTTGAAAGTAAACAATTATACATGGTGAAATAATGTCTATATGTGAGTTTTGCGATTTTATAGTGTATACACACATGTAGAAAATCAGCGAATGTTCACATGAAAGGTTATGTGAATTATTCATAGTTTCACGCAAAGTCAGGTGTTGACATATTGTATGTCTCTCGATCATCCGAGAGTCGTCCCTCATTAGCAGAAGCACCACCGACTTCAGCAAGTGAGACTATCGGCTGAAGATGAAGTTCGGCTTTGTGTTGATGGTGTAGCTCCTGATTGGATGAATGAAGAATTTCGTCATCAGAAAATTCAGAAGTTAGGTCTTCGTTGAAATTGTTGTAGAATCTTCGTCCGATGTCGGATTTTCGCGGTCGACCCATGTATCCTCATGCCCAAGAAATTTCCAAACTTTAACAAAGAAGCCTTTTGAGTTCCGAGCATGTTTAGGATGTGAAACCGACGAAAAAGTAAACTTCCAGAAGACCTTCAGAAAATTTTCAGCTGGCATGTGGTCCAATGTTTTGGCCACAACTCTTTGCTCGTTTCTTCAATTGTTTTGAATTTTGGATATTTTGTAGAGGACCTTAATACTAAGACAATGGTATATGAACCATCTCTCGGTTCTTCACCAATTTCTCCCAGCTCGTCGGTTTGTACAGGACAGTGTAAAATCATCTCAGCCAAGCTTGCTGTAAAACACTCATGTTGTGTTCTTAGACCATTCGCTTGTGTCTTGAACGGTTGGTGAAGGATTTTAATATCGTTAATTCGTTTGAGATCATAACCCCTTGATTGATACATGATCATGGTGCTTGCAGCGCCATCTTGCTTCTGTCAGTCGTAGAAACATCGCTTCTGAAACCCTGGTCGTGGGACCATAGCTGAGGTTGCTCTTGAGAGGGGATGATGTAATGACCACGGTTTCATGTCCCGATGGTAGCATTAATTTTATGATGAATGATTAGCACATGAGAGTCTGTTGCCACGAGTCTTGGACTGTGAAACTTGATGAAGTACTTAGTGGAAAGACCTGGTGAACACCGATCGACTGTGGAAGTCATGAATCCCGTCTAAGAATTGTTGCTTGCATGTTGTTCGCTATGGAAGCTTTAGGGACCTCATACAAGGTTGGAATTCGATGCTTGACCCCAACTTTCGAAGCTAAGAGGCTGATTTATCACATGAGAAAAGAATCACTCAATTTGGAGTTGTAGAGGTCAGCCAACGAAGCGTGCACATTTGTAATTTGTAATCCCGTACAATTTTTTTCCAGATTCCGTAGACCTGGCGGTAAAAGCCGTATCTTTCAGCTCGTATGTACGATTGGTGCGCCCTTTTGGAATGTTGTATACGAAACATACACAAACATCTTTTGTTGAGGAAGTATTGTCTCATTCCTCACCCGTTGGTACGTTTTTGTAAACCCATGGCCTGGAGCATGTCGTATCTCATTTGTAGAGGCGATGAGAACATCTTGTAAAAGACTTTGACTTGTACCCGTCCGTCGTGCAAGCTTTGAGAATATGTTCATGTTATCATGTCTACATATATTGCTATGAATCATTGGTTCTTAGAGAAGTCCGCTTCATGTGTAACACTTCAGAGAATGATTAGTTGATGAAGCCCTGAGGATGTTGCTTTTGAGACCGTTGTTGGTGCTGAGACCATGAATGATTACGCTTCATAGATCCTTGTCGATGATGAAATTAGGGATGGTGTTCCTCTAGAGATTATTGTTGATGTTGATACCATGGTTGAAGTTTCTCCAAAGACCGAAAAGGCTAGAACCATGATTATAGATATAATCTTTGCTCCTCCATCCAGTGAGCCTTTTACGAACTAGTTGATGAGTGTACTGAGAGTTCAACCTGAATGCTCCTGAAACCATAACTTTACCATGAACTGGCTTTGTCAGTGAGTCGACGTTGTTGTGGTAGATAGCATCAGCAATTTTCATACTGAATGTGATTGGTGAAGAGAGGAAGTTCCTCAATCATGCAGGGGCTTGTGATGTGGAAAAATCCAGTTGATGAAGTTTCCCGGAATCACCTCAGGTTGCCCAGTGTATGTTGAAGGAGTTAGTGTCGTCCATGTATGAATGATGTTGCATCTGCTTCGGAAGTTTTATCATGGGATAATGAAGACTTATCGATTGTAGTTTAGTTACACTTTGATCATGCTGGCGTTAAATCAATGTGTCATCGTCGAGATATTTGTGCTGAAGCTGTACTCTTTGATTGGGAGTACAATTTGATGGCTTCTTAGATGCTTGAGCGTTGAAGCGTATATTCCTTAAGCATCGAATGTTTGATCATCTTGGCCCTGGAGTATCTTCCATTGATTCATCATCCCTTTCGTTGCGGTAGTGGGATTCGACACTTGTGCGTACATCAGAGCTTTCTGATTTTGTGGAACACATGGACTTGCAGGAGAAACACCCAAAGTGTTCTCTGCCACGTTTGGACATCATCTCGGTAATGAATGTTTCAGTTCTTGATTCGGAGGAGCGTCATATTCAACCACTTGGTAAAATACTAATGTGGTGAAGCTATCATTCATAACGTCTTGCAGAGTTGCTAGCAGAATTGAGTCCCCATGCTAGGATAGCATGTGAGGAAATAAATGACATAGACATGGGATGAGACTTGCCTGAGTGCGGAACCTCTTGATGGATGTATATGCATCTTTTGCAGGTTTTTTCTTCAACCTCGTCAAAGTTTGAAATTCCTCCAAGTACTCTGATGATGGAATGTCCGTCAAATCTTTTGGATCAGAACTTTCTTCGTTGGAGAGACGTGTAACCAAAGGCGCTCTGTAAGTACCCATATTTTCAGCGTGGATCCACGCTCGTCTGAAAGACATGTCATATCCTGGATCTTCCTGATTATGTGAAACTTGGTTTCTGTCCAGTGTTGAACTTATTTTCACTTTGAGAGTGATATATCCATAAGTATTCCGAGCGATCCTTTAAGGTCTCTGATTGAGATGGGAGCATGAGTATCTTCTTGTCGACTGATGCCTGCGGCTCTGAGGTTTTCAGTGGAATGATGTTGATGGCGGTGCCGGCATCGATCAACGTTCTTCCAAATTCGTTTCTTCGACTGTGGTAAGCAGTCCTCAGTCGTACATCTCTTGGTTTGTGGCTGGAGGCAAGAAGTATTTCCGGAATGGACTTCTTGACACGATGTGGTTCAGTGCTGTGAACATGTCTCTCTTTTGTGCCTTCGACAGATAGAGCAATTCACGTTCGACCAAGGATTTAACTGCCTCTTTGATAGGTTGTTCAGAGAGTGTAAAGGTTGTGATTGGGAGAGGATTCTTGTGTACTCCTCCAGTGCCCAGTTGAAGCTATTGTGGATCAACCTTCTCTTTGGTAACGTGCTTCAAAATATTGCAGTTACTTGTCGAATGATAGATAAATCTATGAAGGTGACAGTACCTTGGATTCTTCATGTTGGCTCTCTATGATGAGCAACAGTTTGATTGCACCGTCTTGAACCCAGACTTCCAGTAACTCGATCACTCCTTCATGAGAAGTTTGAGTCTGTCTGATCATTTTCCCGTTCGTTGATGCCAGGTCGAGGTTTGTGCAAGATTGGTTATCCTTCCGTGATGCTTTTGTAGGAAGAGGTGTTGGATGTCGCATGTTTGAATAAAAGCTTTCTTTTTTTCTTCCTTGAGCAACAACGTTCATGGAAGGTTGGACATCGTACTGTTTGTTGATCAGGCGTTGGCTGCTCTGAGGTTTCTCGACCTTGTAGACTTTGCTCAGCAAAGCAGGTGTAATAGTCGCTGATCGTTTGGCTGCTTCATGAAGTTCTGAGAGAGTCTGGAGTCGCAGAGAAAGGCTCTTTAGATTGGGATCATTTCGTTTTTTTCATGCTCTCCTAATGCCTCCAGGGATCGAGAGACGTGTTCTCGAGCGCTCCATGTTCCGTTATATAGTGCAAACGTTGGGGAAGTGTATCCCTTCGAGAAAGAAATTATTTGCGTAGAAACATGGTATGAAGGTTGATAACGATGAACAAATGATGCTTTGTCTTTTCCTCGATCCTCCATGAAGCGTTCCAGGTCCTCACGAGCGATGAAGCCTGCAAGTTCCTTTGCTGAAGAGTCACTGCAGCTTTGCAGAATTCTTCATCTTGTACAACATGGATTGGAGAGATTTCAGGATCAACAGTTGAAGATGTTTCTTTAGCTTCTCCTTTTTCGCGTTGAGGCTGAGTTCGTTCAGACGTAAACTTGTTTGTGAGAGTTTTGAGATAAGCATACAACTCTTTCTGTGTTGCAGCCACGTCAATCTGAACCTTCATGAGATCAAGCTGATTTCCTCTGGTTTCTTCAGGAGACCAACCGAAGAGTGGATTGTTGATGGCGCCAGTGTCATCACTTGCAGGGGAGATCTCTGGAGCACCAGTGCTTGGAAGACTGATAGTAACATGTGACGTGATATTGCTGGCCGGAGGAGTGGTGTTAGCACTACCACTAGAGCTTGCAATGTTAATAGGAGTAGTACTTGCTGGGAGTACCACTAGGACTTGCAATGTTATAGTTGGGTGTTGAACCCTGATTGGTAACTGAACCATACCTAAGACCGACCATCCTGCCGAATTGAGATTGCAACCGAGAGAATGATCTCCCACTGTGGTCGTCAATCTGTAGATGGGGAAAAACGATTTGCTGGTTTTTAAGGAATTGAGGAGACGACCGTACGGAGGAGACTCCTCGAACCGAGCGAAATGTTAAACCTCACACAGATGCACCGCTGCAAAGGGGGTGCTTTAGATTCGAGAGATCAATCTGTAGTACTCTGGCCTAAATCAAGACAATGACCGTTCCAGAGTAAATTCGGTCACAAGAGAGGATGGGTTGATCTGTAGGAGGGAAGCTGAGAAATATGTGGAATCAATGGTAATCAAAGATTGTGGGTGTAGGGATTCTGAATATGATAAGCTCTGAATGATTGAAATTGCTCAATTGATGATACTGTTAACGATGATGATTCAATCATGATTCAAATACTTATTTATATTGCTGGAATTTTAGACACCATGATCCCATGAAGTGTGACAGTTGATGGAATAAAGGAGTGGGGAAGTGGATATCGTGTTTGAAACCAGTTGCTCAACGTGTGGAGACTTGGTCGATTTTCCACCCACTACCTCGCGAATTCCTTCAACTGATTGCATGACTTGCTCACATTCCATCATGTGTTTGAACACACGTGGCGTAGACCGCCAGACCAAAACCCTAAGTGATATCCCCCCAAAGTGACACGATTGATGTCTCGTGGTATGTTAGTCAATTGATGACTTCGTGGTTTGATGGGACGATGAGTCCATGTAGTTACTGAATTGAACATGATGTTCTGAAATTCAGGAATTGAACATGTCATGAGACAGAGATATAGTTCTTACGATGAAGTGAGCAAGTATTGCTCATTCGACGGATCGTTGAATATTGATTGTTGAACCAATATTCCTTGGTTCGAGCAAATATTTATCATCTGATCAAGTGTTGCTCATGTGATGAATTGTTGAATATTTGATCGTCTAAGCATGTGTTGCTCAACTGATGGATTATTGGCAGCGTACCAAAAATATTAATTAGAATAACGGTCGTTGAACCGAGCATAATTAATAAAATTAATGACCATGAGGTCGTCGTAAAATTATTAAGGTTGGAATCTGGAATGATGATCCTTTGATTCAGAAACCCTAATTTGATCAATTGATGATCAATTCATGGTTCGTCAGAAGTTTAACCATAGGACGATGGAGGGAGCGACTACATGGGACCGTGGATCAACCATGTAGTGTCCATATGCTCACGTGAGCAAATACAAAGAACTCCTGAAGATTTGACGATTTGTTGGTGGAAGAATGATTATATGCTGGCTTAATCATTTATTCAAAAATGCTCGTCTAAGCCTTAGGTGAGAAAACCTAATTAATTATGACGAGGCGAGGAGCCGACCATGGAGTCATGAAACTGTCCCTGGGTTGTCACGAGACCGCCTGACGATCACTTCATGAAAATCCAAAGTTTTTGGAAGAGTTTTGGACCTAATACGAGCAATTGTGCAAATTAGGTCAAAACTGTGAAAATTGATGGGACCGGCTTCCGTGAGCCAAAGAGCCAATCTTGGTCGGTCAAGATAGCGTGCTCGTGTCCCCAAGGCGTCCGCGTCTCAGTCCTGAGAATTTTGATATTTTCTGGCGTGCAATTGAGCATCCATTCGAGAAAATATGCCAAAATTAGGGTTTCGACGAAACTGAGGAAAACACCATGAGATGATGAAAAATAATTATAAAATAAGGAATGAGGAGGCGTGGGACCACCGTGGTCAAGGCATGGTCGGCCGGTCGTGACCACGGTCCCGTGGTGCCTTTTCCTTAATTTTATAATATTTTGATGATTTTATGAAAAATTCATGAATTTTGAGAAATTTGATGAATTTAGGGAGTTTCCATGAATTGAAGGAGTTTTCATGAGTTCATGGAAGCAAAATATTAAAATAATAAAAAAACGGGCGTGTGGGACCATGGAGGCATGGTCGGCCAGCTATGGACCGGTCCCACGAGTTTTTCATAATTTTTTAATATTTTTAGGTATTTTTGATGATTTGAGGGAATTTTTCCTAATTTGAGAGAAATACCATAAAATCAAGGAGTTTCATGAGATGAAGGAAATCCTAAAAATAATAATAATAAAATACATGGGCGTGTGGGACCGGCCGAGGCATGGCCGGCCGGCTGGGGCCCGGTCCCACGTGTTTCCCTAATTTTATATTATTTTTATTGTATTTTTCCATGATTTGAAGGGATTTTCCTAATTTGAGAGAAATACCATGAAATCAAGTAGTTTCATGGGATGAAGGAAATCCTAAAAATACTAATAATAAAATACATGGGCGTGTGGGACCGGCTGAGGCATGGCCGGCCGGCTGGGTCCCGGTCCCACGTGTTTCCCTAATTTTATATTATTATTATTTTTATATATTTTGAAAATACCATGATTTGAAGGAAATCAGGGAATAATAATAATAATAAAATAATGAGGAACCATAAGGTGTGGGGCCGGCTGGGACCAAGGCATGGCCGGTTGGCCAATGGTCACGCCCCACACTATTTTTCCTTAATTTTATATTATTTTCATGGGTTTATGAAAACACCATGAAGCCGAGGAGTTTCCTCGAGACGAAGGAGATTTGATAAAATGAGAGAATTTTCATCAAATCATGGAAAATAATAAAAATGCAATAAAATATAAAACTGGCGTGGGATTGACCACGACACGGTTGGTCGGCCGTGTGTCCGTGCTCCCAGCACCCTGGTCAATATTTTTGATTATTTATTATTTAATTCCCTATTTTGCATAGGTTCATCGTTTCGTTGTATTTTGAAATACTCGTTCGTGCGGTGACTGTTAGTGCATCGTCGTTGAACACACTTTTACCATTTGGATCGGGGCTTACTTAGAGGTAGCTCAGACGCCCGGTTGTTGATTATTTATTACTAATTGTGGAATTCGGTGGAGAATAATTCACAAAAATGAGTAATAAGATGTTTATTATTAACTCATAAGATCAGCTGAGGATTCGACTACGAATTCAGAATAATAAATGAGCATTACCATTCCATGGGATCGTAGATTCGACCATAGAATCGGAGTAATTAAGATTTATCTATTACCATTTATGAGACCAGTTGTGTATTCGATCATGAAATCGTAGTAATGAGATAATATAGTTATCGCTATTCTATGAGATCAAGCCGTGGATTCGATCATAGAATCAGAACAATTGTTTATTTCCATTCCATGGACCAGTCGTGGATTCGACCATGAAATAGGAGCAATTGTTATTGCCATTCCATAGGACCCATCGCGGATTCGACCATGGAATAGGAGCAATAATAGATTATTCTGGGAATTCAGTAATGAATGTCACGGCAGAATTAATCTTAATTAGGAATAATTAACTTTGTGGCTCTATACTAGCAGAGCAAGCTGTCTAGGAGCATTAATTATCCCGATATGAGCTTGTCGGTAAGTCATATCCTTTATATAGTCAGGGTAAACTCGTTGTTTGTTCCTGAAGACGTTATCGCTCTATAATAGAAGAGCAAGCTGTCTAGGAGCCGTCCATCTCGTGATACTATATAGAAATAATCACTGAAAGTGTTCAGTATTCATGAGATATGCCGTTGTACAGTCGTGAGACTACATATCTACATGTACTCTGAGAGAAAGTACTCTCCGTTGAGAATTCGATGAGAGACCTGTGTCTCAATACTCACGTATGATTGCTGGATCAGAGCTTCGTATAATTATGAGTTTACTATTTTAGCCCTTGTCGAAAATCCACCATCTACAAAACCGTGGCTATAATGTTCATGAGCCGATTCTATTTGAATCGAACCATCTTTAATTCAATTATGTCTTGTGTAGTTACATAAGATCTCGTAGCAATTGAACAACTCTTAACTAGTTCATTTGAGTCAATTGAACTAGTTATGGTGAAGAAGAACATGGTTAATATGAGATGCTCATATGGTTTACCTTTAGGGTTATCATGTTGAACCAACATATGTGTACTCGTTTGGGCATGGTTTTCTCAAGCCCAGTAAACGTGTATCCAAGTGTGTGTGACAAGCTATGTCTTTCGATCTAACGGTTGAGAGATATTGGCTTGAATCTAAATCAGGTTTTCATCTAACGGTGAATAAGGATTTCTTTTTACCTAAGGCAAAACCCTGATTTGAAAGGCTATATATAGGAGACATCTAGCATTGAGCAAACCTAATCCCCACACGTTTGTGTGCTACTAGTGCGCTTGCTAGAGTCTATCTCCATTAACTCTTGAGTTTCTTCTCTAAACTCGAGTTAACAACTTAAAGACTTCATTGGGATTGTGAAGCCAGACCGATACTACTTTTATCGTAGTTGTGTGATCTGATCTTGCATCTTCTATCGTACGAGTACAATCGATTGATTGGTTTGAGATCGTAAGAGTTCTCCGATAGGCAAGATAAAGAAGTCACAAACATCTTCGTCTTACTGTTTGTGATTACTCGACAATCCGCTTGTGTAGTCAGGAAGGATTATAGAGAGGTGATTGATTAATCTAGGATTTTCTTCGGGAATATAATTCTGGATTGTCAATTGGTTCATGTTACCTTGATTTTATATCTAAAGACGGAACAAAACCTAGGGTTTATCTATGGAGACAGATTTATCCTTTCGATATACTTTTCTGTGTGAGACAGATTCGTTTATTATCAAGTCTGTGATTTTGGGTTGCAGCAACTCTTAGTTGTGGGTGAGATCAACAAAGGGAATCAAGTGCGTAGTATCCTGCTGGGATCAGAGGAGTAGGAGTACAACTGTACCTAGTATTAGTGGGAGATTGGTAGGGGTTCAACTATAGATCAGTCCGAAGTTAGCTTGGAGTAGGCTAGTGTCTGTAGCGGCTTAATACAGTGTGTATTCAATCAGGACTAGGTCCCGAGGTTTTTCTGCATTTGCGGTTTCCTCGTTAACAAAACTTCTGGTTTCTGTGTTATTTCTTTTCCGCATTATATTTTATATAATAGAAATAATACAGGTTGTGCGTGCATGGTCATCAACTTCTCTAATCCAACTTTTGGTTGTTAATTGTAGTTGATTGATCCTTGGACATTGGTCTTTGGTATCGTCCAAGTTATGTCTCTTTGATGAAGACTCGATGTTGATTTTAGCTTGAGTAAAAATCAAATCGAGAGATTGAGATAATAACTCCTTGAGATACTTTTTATCTAGATTGAGTCTGACTGTCTAGTTGATTCTCTAGCAAAGTATTTCGGAGTTAGTCCATACATATTGCTAAGCGTAATATTGGGTGGTGTTGTTAGACCCCCGATTTTTAACCTTGTGCCATTGTTGTTGAATTGTTATTCTCAATGCTAAGAGTAGACTCTATGTTTCTGTAATTGTTGATGTAGTGTTTCCTAACGGTGCTGCCATTGCAACTAGAAGTGTTCCACTGCAGTCTCTGCCTACGATTCCTGCTACAGCTGGTCCCGGGTTTCCTTTTGCTGCTCTATATGTATTCATCTTGACCCAATTTTCCGGTGGTGGTTCCCATCCAACCATTATAGTTGTTTGATTTGATTATTATGGTGATAGGGGGAAGGTCTGGTAGAATTGACATTGTGTGTTGTTGTGCCCAGATGTATTCTGCAAACATTACCTATATTGTTTAAGTTATTTGAGTCAGTGATTGGTTCTGATTCCGGTAAACATGTGTGTTTCTTGCCAACCATAGGTGCCACAAGGTAAAGTTATAGAGTGTTTTTTCTTCATTGATAGCTTTGAATTTAGTACGTCATGTAAGGTTGTCGGTTGTTGATGCCTGTCGATCCTTTGGTTTGTTGGGTTTTGTTGGGTAAATGCTAGAGTAATTTTTTGCCAAACGATTTACGCTCGTGGACAGCGGGACAACAGATGTTGTGCCGTCTCTTCTGTGTTGTTACATAGAGGACAAAGGTTGGTGGTTGTGATGCGCCTTTCTACTAGGGTATTGAAAGTGGGTAGTCCTTCTAAGCTGACTTTCCATAAGAAAAGCCTGATTTTTGGGGGGCATTCCAATTTCCATATGGATCTGAAATAAGTAGGGTTTGGTGGTATTGGAGGTGGTAATAGTTGTGGTTGGGTATGAGTTGGGTGTAGGTTGTTGGAGTTGTTGTTGCCTGAGCTATTTTGGCTATTATGGGATTGTTGGTTTATTTGGGGTGGGGATACGTAGTGTTGGTTATTTTGGGATTTGGTATTTTGGGTTATGAGAACTTGGCAACCTGTTTTTGTTGAATAAGCTCCAGTTGTTGAGAATGGCCAAATAACGGTGTCGGGCTGTGGGATGTGAGGTAGGTGGATATATTGGTGATAAGGTGTGCAATGGGCTGCTGAAACATGGTATGTATGAGTTCGTGATTCCATGAGTTTGAAGTGGTGTCAATTAGGTTGGATACCTTGATGTTTGGTATTTGTGGATGAACTAGTGTTTTGGTTTAGTGTGGTATCCAATTTCCCAATAGTGATGTATTTTGGCCATCTCCAATTTGTAAGAGGCAATGTTCCTGCAAAAAACAACTAAGTTAGTTAAACTTTTCCACATAAAGCTCGACGTTGGTTTTGGTTTGGAAATTGGGTGTGCCAGGAGTGGTTCATTTTAAAGGTATTTGTTCCTGGCCATCGTTTCCCAAATGGATTTGTCATCTCCATGAACTTGCCAAACTTTCTTCATGAGTAATGCTTGATTTTTCTCGCGGCTTCGCCGGATGCCTGTACCTCCCATGCTTCTTGTTTTCGTCACCTTATGCCATCTTATAGGGTGCATTTTCCATGTGTTCTTGTCATGGCCCCAGAAGAAGTTCCTTGTTATTCTATCCATTTTTTTGTGTATGTGAGCCGGGAGTAGTTGAGTTTGCATGACATGGTTCGCCATTGGTAGCAGTGAGATTTTGATAAGCATTTCTCTCCCAGCTCGGTTTACACATTTGGTTATCCATCCTTTTGTTTTCCTTTTCATTCGATTGAGTAGTTCCGTGAACATGTATGCACTGTGTCTTCCTCTCTTGAAGTGGACACCTAGATACATGGGTGGGTTCTGGGCCGTTGGTATTTCAAAGAAGCTTTTGATCCCATTGATGTCATTAGGATGCAACTTTGGGTGATAGATAATTAGTGATTTATCCTTGTTGATTTGCTGGCCCGCCGATGTAGAATAAGCTGTAAGTAGCTTTTGGATATTGTTGCATGTCGATGGCTCTGCTGCACAAGTAAGTAACAAATCATCTGCATACATGAGATGGATGAGAGGGGACATTTGCAACTATTTTGATTCCTTTGATATTTCGTTGGAGCTGTTAGTGGCTCAGATTAGAAGATAAGATCTCTGCACATATAATGAATAGATACGGTGACAAGGGGTCTCCTTGTCGGAGCCCTATATTTGGCTTTAAGTGTCCAAATGCAGTCCCATTAACATTTGTGGAGTACGTCACTATCGTTACACACGTCATGATCAGGTTAATGAAACATAATAAAAAACCTAGTAAGGATAGTGCCGTTTTGATGAAGCCCCAGTCTAGGGAATCGAAATCTTTTTGGACATCTAGTTTCATGGAATTTTTTGGATGTTTGTTCACCGCTGAGGTGCGGATGTGATGGAAAGATTTCTGCATCCATTGCAATGTTGTCAAGTATAGCTCTATTTGGTACAAAAGAACTTCGGTATAGACTAATTATGAATTGTAGGGTAGGTCTTATTCTTTCAACTAAATTTTTTGCAATGATTTTGTAAACCACATTACAAAGTCCAATGGGCTTGTAGTGGGATGGTTGTATTGGGTTGGGGATTTTAGGGATGAGAGTGATGTTTGTGTGGTTCATTGGTGTCTGTAATTAGTTATGTTGAAAGAATAAGTTGACCATCTCTATAATCTGAGTGCTAGTAGTTTCCCAGAGAAATTTGAAAAACTTACTCGTGAATCCATCTGATCCCGGTGCCTTGTCTGAGCCAATAGAGTGCAAAGCCTGTTTGATTTCCTCTGAAGTTACCTTTGCCATTAGTCTTTTGCGATTTGTCGCCTTCACTCGCGGTTGGATACAATCGAATAACTGCATGTCAATGGTAGTACCTTGGGCTTGGTATTGCTTAGTGAAGTGTTTGACCAATGTATCTGCAATGTCCTTCTGTGTGTCGACCCATGCCCCCTGTTGTTGTTTGTATCTGCCTGACGTGGTTGATACGGCGGTGTATTGTCGCCTGGGTATGAAAAAAGGTGGTGTTCAGATCTCCTTCTTTAATCCAGAATACCCAGGATCGTTGTTTCCAAATATATGTTGACAGTGGGAAAGCATGAGGTGACTATTAATTTTTGGCCTCTAGTTCCTTACTTAGCCAGTACTGGAGATTTCGGCCAACCGCCGTGGCGCAGTTGTTTTGGGTTTGTTGTATATGTTTTTCAGCTTCTCGTATCAATCCCGATAAGTGTCCAAAGGTTTGCTTGTTCCATGTTTGTAGGGTATCAGCCGTGTTAGTCATTTTATTTATGAGGTTGGCCGGCAATATCGGGTTGTATGACTGATTCCATGCAGTTAAGGAAACTTCTCGAAGGTTAGGATGCAGAAACCAGAGGTGTTCCACTCGGAATTGTTTTTGGTTTGGTCGGGGGATGGATTCTTCTTTGAGCAAGATAGGAGCATGATCCGAAGATATGCGAGGTAAGTGTTGAACCATTACATGTAGGTGTATTTGAAGCCATTGTTGACTGCTAAGTCTTCTATCCAATTTTTCCATAATGAAGTTGTTGCCATTTTGTTTGTTGGACCATGTGTATGGTTGACCAGTATACCCAAGGTCAATGAGACCGTTGAAGTTGAGCATGTCCTTGAAGTGTTTTGCCTGATTGTGTAGTACTGGTCGCCCACCTTTTTTTTTTCTTGACAAAGTACTTCATTAGAGTCTCCCATCAGTAACCATGAAAGATTATATTGTGAGATTACAAGGTTGATATATTTCCATAGGTCCCATCGTGTCGATGGTTGAGGTGGTTTATAGACTCCGGTGAATATCCATGGCCTTTGTGGAGCAGGAGGAAAGATATAGGCATGTATTACACTTAGGTTATCTACTAGGATTTAGACTTTAAGGTGTGCTGACCACATCATGCTAACACCACCCTTATGTCCATTACAAGAAATCGCATCACATTCATCAAAACCTAATCTGTTTTTTAAAGAAAACATGTGAAAATATGAAGAAATAGTTTCTGATAAAAACATAAGACTAAGTCTGTGAATTCGAGTGATCTCATAGAGTTTCTGAATTGTCAAGGGATTACGAGCACCTTGACAGTTCCATGCTAAGTAACTCATTCTTGTTGCGAGGGCTGGTGTTTTTCATCCACTCGCTTGCCTTTTTCTTTAGCTTGTACTTCAGTCCCTTCATCGTCCAGGGGTAGTTTCCAGGAAGGTTTGGTTGTTTGTGGTTTGCCATGGGTGCTTCCAGCTGCAGTAGATTCCTTGTCTTTTGCTTCACCTTGGTGTTGTTCTTGTTGCCCTTGTGTTGTACTTGTCTTTCTAGTTTGAACTGTTGTCTTTTCAGATAAATAAATAAACTTTCTTGCTTTTGGTGGTAGAGGAGGTGATGCAAATTCAGGTGTTTGAGATATGTTTAGGTGTTGTGGTATTCCTTTTCTTTGATGTGTGCCTTTCCTCTTATAAATTTTGAGAGGAGTTGTCTCATCCTTTGGTTCTTTCTGACATGCTATGTTCTCATGGTTATGTGTTACTTTCACATGTGGGACACCATTCATTTTGGTGATTACCATACTGACAATAACATGTTGTGTGTCCAGGAAGTTATCTAACGCCTGCGCATAAAACGGATTGAAGAAATTGTGCAGTTGATTCTGTCAGTTCTGATTCGTAGTGGGCCTTTTTGAGACTTTCCTGAAAGTGAGTGGGTTGTTGCTGTGGTTGGCCTTGACTTTTGCCTTTATGGTATGGTGGTTGCCTTTCTCTCTCAGATACCACAGATGCACATATGGGTACTCCAAAGTGGATTGGTCATCCTAGTGGATTTGGTGAGTCATCAGTACCCGTCTTAGAACCCGACCCGAATCCGAGATAATTATTTAATCCAAATATTTTAAAACCAGATCCTGACCCAGATCCAAATATGTCTTTTTCATGTTGCTTTTTCAGAACTTCCAGAGGATCATCATAGTTTCGTCCTGCAGTAGACGAATTTGCATTTTTCCTGGGGCCTTTGTTCTATTGGCTACTGTCAGGTGAGGTTTTTGTTAATAACGGTGATTGAGATAGTGGGGTCCAGCTTAGGCCTTGTTGAGCCATCACATGAGAAATTCGAGTCGGAATCGGTTTCATCACCGTCTGTTTTGGTGGGGTGGTCGGAGTTGTGCCGGAAGAAGTTTGATGTTGTTGACTGAGCTTAAATCCGGAGACTTGGTTGGATGAAGATGATGTGAATGATAGATGTCTTGGTTTAGGTTTAGTAGCTCTCGTGCGACCATTAATCCTATGATAATGGAACAAAGGGTGTTCTGGGTCTTGCATTGCATGTTGTTCATTTAGGAAATTTGGACAGTCATCGGCAATATGACCAATGATACCACATTTGTAGCAAATAGTTGGTAGATATTCATATGCGAACCGAATCCGGTTTTCTCGTACTATATTGAGTAAAATACCTGGCATGGAAAGTTCTTTTATGGTCATCTCTACCTTGGCTTGCACTGGTTTGTATTGTAAATCCACCTCGAGGACCTTCCATGTATCACTTAGTAGTTTTTCCATAGCTGCTTCATCTTCTAGATATGTCGCCCTAGCAGCTGTATCCAAAAAATTGCTGTTGTGAAACAATCCTGCGGGTTTTGCTGGTATTTGGTCCAGTTTTCTAGCAGTATTACTTGGTTTGGCATAATCCAAGTCTTGGTCGTTAGTATTATTAGTTTATCACTTTCATGTTCCAAAGTACATTGAAAGATCTTGTTCTTTGTGTTTGGCCAGGTCTGGAATTTCTTTTTATCTTGATGGGATTCCAGTGCTTTATGATGGCCTGTCTGAGAGCAAGGAAGATGAATTTTTCAGAAAGAACCGCAACTGCTATGCAATGGCTATCATGGGCTTGCATGAGTGCTTTCATTCTTTCAGTTAGTCGAAAAATGATAGTTTCTTTCTTTTGGGTGGGTGAATGATGGCCAAAAGTTGAAGATTCGTTTGAATGATTTTGAACTTTATCCTCTGGTTTTTCATGTTGGGATAACACCTTTTTTAGTTGATTTTGTTCTGGGACGTGCTTTGCTTTTTGAGGAGGTGGTGGAGAAAGTGCTTTGCCTTTGCTTTTTGTATTGTTGAACTGATTGAGCTGAGAAATAAGAGGAATAAGATGAGGAGTTTGAGGTGGTTTTTTTGTGTTGATATTAGAATATGAAGGGGAATGATTATAGTTCTCAGAGGCGTGTCTGGGGAATTGGTGGATTTTGGGTATACGGGAAGAACAAGCTGCATTTGCAGGCGCGCATGCTGCTGGTGTTGATTGTTTTTTAGCTGGTAGAGATCACCATGCATTGGGTGGTTCAGATGTGATTGGGAGGTCATTGGTGGAGGTTATTTTAGAGTAGAATAAACAATTGAAGAGGAGTTAGTGGAATAATATATGAGAAGTTGATTATTTGGGCGATTGTTGATGTAGTAGTTAAGCAAAGCAGATCCTCAAAAATTCGAGCCAACATATTTTTGTCTTGTGATCTTGGTATGAGTTGACAGTACTTCGATTTGAGAAGATTCTCATATCAATTGTTTAACTTCATTACTCAAAGACCTAAGAACTTCAATAAGTGGTGATATGCAGGATTTGAAATTTCCTTGACTCTAGTCAATGTAATACGACCCTTTTTTCCTTACAATTACTCTTTTCAATATTTCCAGTTCATTCTGTTTAATCCTAACTTCAGATTTTAGCAACTAATAGTTACTTTTTCACGCATGTATATGAAAGTAGCCGAAAAACTAATGGAGAAAAATAGAAAAAATAGAAGACATGTCTGGCATACGGGTTGTATTTATCCCTTTCCGTTTAATAAAACTGAAAATTGAAATATGGGTTGTATTTAGTCACTGCCTTTTAAAACTTACATTAGAAATCGAAAAAAATCAACGTGGTGGTTTTAAAAACCAATTTTGCACCTGAATTTTCGGAGCGCACAAATAAATCTTATGGTACTTACGCTGACAGATGTTTTTTGTTTGAGTGATTAAAAATTCTTGGTAATTCTATTTGAGTGTTCCATGCAGATCTTAGGCTGTTAATCTAACCGTGCTTCGGGTGAAAATCTATTTAGATGGAAAAAAATGCTTTTGGTAACCTAATAAAGAAAATTTATTTACTTTTATTGGTTGTAGAAAGATTGCACGGGAGGAAGTTTTCTAGTAATACTTTGAATTATAAGCTGCATGAAATCAAATTGTGTAATACTCAGGAAGAAATTACAAAATAATAGTCGAATGATTATATGATTATTTTTTGAGAGAAAAATACAAGATATATTTTCATAAGATAAACTTTTGTCTAATCTTAATAAAGCACGTTTATTTTTTATCCCCAAAAATAAGTTTCTTAAGGACCCAAGTGACATTATACCAACTGGTATTTGTAATAAGACTTACAAGACCATAGATGATAATCGCAAATATAATGAAAAGTTTGTGGGATAAGGTGATCTCTCATCTTCAGTTAGCTTTTTAGCCTTCAAAGAAAATCTTAGACAACAATGTTGGGCTCATAAAGTTGTAAACTTAATGAAGAAAAAAAGGGTAAATATGGTTTCTTGCGTATCAAAGTTCACATGTTGAAAGATTTTGACAAAGTCAAATGGGATTCTTTTTTAATTAAAACTCCACAACAATGTGGTTGTATCCCAAATTGGTGCTCTCTTATCTACCGATGTATTTCAACAACCTCTAAGAGTTGAATGGTAAATTGTTAGAGCACTGCTCGGTTTAACCCAACCAAATATTGGCATGTCAAGTTTGGCCGTCAAGTTAGTATCTTGAATTTTTTACTAAAGTATACTTCATTAGGTTAGACTTAGGACATATAAATATTGAGGCAATCACTAGTTACTTGTCGAAGAGCTGAAGGTGTATTACAACATCATTCAGATTGAGGTTAGTAGTTATTTGTTAGAGCACTACTTGGCCGAAATCGAAAGTGAAAAAGTGGGGTACAAAAACCACACCCAATATTTTGCGTAGCAATCTGTATGGACAAACTCCAATATACTATCTAGAAAATCAACTAGACATTCAGACTCAATCTAGATAAAAAGTATATCAAAGAGTTTATATCTCAATCTCTCGGTTTGGTATATACTCAAGCAAATAGAAATCTGCGAGTCTTTATCAAATACTAGAGAGATAACTAGGATGGTACCAAAGACCAATATTCAAGTGTCAATCAATTTAAATCAACAACCAAAAGGTCAGATATTCTAATTGATTGAACAACGCATAACCTGTGATATTTCAATTATATAACAAAGTATAATGCGGAAAAGAAATAACACAGACACCATAATTTTGTTAACGAGGAAACCGCAAATGCAGAAAAATCCAGGGACCTAGTCCAGATTGAACACACACTGTATTAAGCCGCTACAGAGACTATCCTACTCCAAATTAACTTCGGTCTGGACTGTAGTTGAACCCCAATCAATCTCACACTGATACAAGGTACAGTTATGCTCATACGTCTCTGATCCCAGCAGGATGCTACGTACTTGATTCCCTTAGCTGATATCACCCAGAACTAAGAGTTGCTACGACCCAAAGTCTAAGACTTTAATAAACAAATTTGTATCACACAGAAAAGTCTACGGTAATAGATAAATACGCCTCCGACGAATATACCTACGAGTTTTGTTCCATCTTTTGATAAATCAAGGTGAACATGAACCAATTGATAAACCGGACTTATATCCCCGAAGAACAGCCTAGTATTATCAATCACCTCACAATAATGTTAATCGACACATCAAAAAAAGATATTGCGGAATCACAAACGATGAGACGAAGTGTTTGTGATTTCTTTTATATCTTGCCTATCGGAGATATCAATCTCAAGCCAATTATTACAATTTTACTCGTACGATAGAAAGAACAAAATCAGATCGCACAACTAAAAGAAAGTAATATCGGTCTATCTTCACAATCCCAATGAAGTCTTTAAGTCGTTAACCTGGTTTAGAAGAAGAAACCAAAGATTAAAGGAGAATCGACTCTAGCTTAGCACAACTAGTATCACACAGAAGGTGTAGGGATTAGGTTTTCCAGTTGCTAGAGTTCTCCCTTATATAGTCTTTCAAATCAGGGTTTGCAATCAATGTTAGCTTAACAAAGCATCCAATATTCACCGTTAGATGAAAACCTAATTAGACTCAAGCTAATATCTTTCAACCGTTAGATCGAAAACTAGCTTGTTATACACAAATGAAATGCACGTTCCTAGGCTTGTGTAACCGTACCCAAACTTGTACATTTGTTGGTTCAACAATAGTCAACCAAATGGTTAGCCGTATGATCACTTCCATATCAACCATATTTTTCTTCACCATAACTAGTTCAAGTGACTCAAATGAACTAGTTAGAGAGTTGTTCAATTGCAAGGAAATCTTATGTAACTACACAAGACACAATCGAAGTAAAAACGATTTGATTCACTCGAATCGGCTCATGAACTATATAGCCACTGTTTGCCATTTGCATTCCTTAGTTTCTATAAGAATAAGTTCACAAACATAGTTTTTAGATATCACCTACTCAAGTTCCCGGACGGAGTTCACAAACTCCAGCAGATTTCTCGGGTCGAGAACTTCCGCCAGTTCGCGGACTGAGGTCGTGGACTTGGATCACGCCACCATTCCGGTTCTCTTGATCAACAAAGTTCGCAAACTTCGGTGCAAGGAATAAGGACTTATACATAAATGTGTTTCCACAAAAATGCTTATATCCTCCAATGGTTATATAATCTAAACTCTCATTTCAATCATTGAAACATTCTTTGAGGACCTTGATATTCTATAGTTGTTATTCACAAACTATTTTTCGTCAAAGTAAGCAATTTTCAATGTGATTGAAACTTGTCATGACTTTCGTCACTAGGTAAAGATGAACTTGGCTAAAGCGAAAGCTTACCAATACATATTTCGAGAAATAGATAGGCGAGATAAACTCGGCTCGAAATAGCAAATTAGTATAGCAAAACGACTTTTGTCTCAAGATAGGAGATAAATAGACTTTTGAGTGATAGATAATTTCAAGTCTCCACATACCTTTTAGTCGATGAAGATCCACCGGTTCCTTGAGTAGTCCTTCGTCTTGTATGATGATTGCCATGAAGTTCTTGAGATCAACTACACTTTCTATCCTTGTCCGAGATCTTAGCTATAGTACACTAAAATAAAGACTTATAGTTTTGATCACTAACATTGACAAACATGCTTGAGATAGCAACGCATGCGAGTTCGACCGAGCAATGCTCTAACAATCTCCCCCTTTGTCAATTTTAGTGACAAAACTATCAATACATATGGAATACAAAAAATAAATAAATTAACTTTTGTAGCTCCTATTCCACATGTCTAATCTTCAATATTACTAGAAATCTTCGCCACTTCCAAGTACTGCAATGATCCCAAAGGTTGTAAGTTCAGCATCATCGTTGTTGAAAATCCATAGCTATAACAACGAGAAAACAAGAGTTCTCAATCATTGTTATACAGTGTCATAGTATCATTACACATCGTCAAAGTTCAATTGTATCACAACTTCAACAACAATACTATGGTGATATGTATCACTCTCCCTTAGTCAATACTCCATCTCACATGGAAACCACTCCCCCTTACATAATGATCCGAAAACCATATGTATTTGCAGTGTGAACTACATATTAATTCTCCCCCTTTTTGTCAATAAAATTGGCAAAGGTACAAGAACGAGATCCTAATGAAATTTCCGAAAGAGATATTTCTTGACCAAAAGAAAGCAAAATATCGACTTATTTAGATGCAATCATAAAGCCGAAGCTAAATGCATTCATCAAGGAGTTTATAAAGATACAAGATAACCCATATAATATTCCACAACCGCACTCCCCATAAAGATTTGGCAGTTAAGCACAAGTTCAATTAAGAACTCTCCCCCATAAAATGTCATTCCCAAAGGAACAACAAGAGCGACCTTAATTTCGAAAGGAAATAAGGATTTCTTTGGACATAACAAATCACATACAAGTATGGATTTGAATCCAAAATACTCAATTAAATTAACCACAAGAGAACCCGTGATTAATTTAATCGAAAATGCTCAACATAAGTGAACTTATGGAGACTCAAAGATATACAATTAGATTAATTGAAAAGGCGGGGGTCTAACAACACCACCCAATATTTCGTTTGGCAATCTAAATAGAAAAACTCCAATATACTTTATAGAGAATCAACTAGACAGTCAGACTCAATCTAGAGTAAAGTATATCAAAGAGTTTAATATCTCTATTTCAACACAATCAAAGTTAAACAGAAACAAGTCCGTAAACCTGATTTTAGTGTGAAGCTCTTGAAACAAAGTCTTTTGTTTTAATCACAACCTATTTAATATCCACCATGTATAAACCTCTTTAAGCAACAATCACTAAAGGAATATTTCAACACAGTGTCCACTTGAAATAGGGTTAGTCCAGACTGGTCTAACAATGTAAAAATTACAAAATCAATTGTTCAAGATCAATCAAGTCTTATCCAACAAACAAGGTCGGATTAAACAACTATGATTGACTAACGTAAAACCTCCATTATTTCAATTATATAAATAAAATATAATGCGGAAAAAAAATAACACGAACACCAGATTTTGTTAACGAGGAAACCGCAAATGCAGAAAAACCCCGAGACCTAGTCCAGAATAAACACACACTGATGATAAGCTGTTACACCAATTTCCTACTACCTATTCGGACCAGATGTAATACATTCTTCAGCACTTGTAGAACTCCTAGTAAAATAACGATTCTCTTTAGGAACTCTTCACAAAAATCTTCTAGCAGAACCCAAAGTTCTCTTTAGAAGACACACCACCACGATTGATACGATTCCATATCTTGTATGCACAAAACACCGCTTTGATTTCCCTTTAGATGTAAATCAAGGTTTTGGAAATCTTGTGTTTATTTTGATAAAAACAATTACTAGGTAAAAGTAATATCAAAACAAACTTGTAGATTAGGGTTTTAACTTACAATCAGTTGCGTACACACAAGGAGTCCCTGAACCTGATTTCCGTAAGTAAACTTGGGTGATTCCAAAGATCAATTTCCAAGTTAAGAAAACCCTAATAAATCTACAACAAGAACAACTAGAATAAATCTAGAGATATCTGGTTTAAAACTTCTCAAGGATTTTGACGAGATGCCTCAAAAGAAGTTTTTCTTTCTAGTCTCCGATTTCGACTAACAAGTGTTGGTATACGATCGGAAACTGAAATCTATCAAAACCTAGGGTTTATGATCAACAACTCTTGAATGGTTTTATATCAGAAGAGAAAACCTTAGAATAGACAAGAGGTGAAAAACCTAGATTACAATTTGTATGATCAATCACGAAGATTAAATCCAACTTGGCTTTGTGATCCCTAATACAAAGACTTTTATCTCACTCTCGTTCACGAAGAATGGAAGACGTGGAAAACAACCTGCAGAGCTTACGCCAATTTTCCAAAGGGATGAAAACGTGTAAACTCGCGAACTCATTATTTATAATGAACAATAGCTTGGAAGCTAAGCAAAGATATTTTCCTTTTACAAGACTCTCCTAAATATGGGAGTCTTTCCTAAGTTAAAACTCTTGCCAAAATGATTAAATAAATAACTTATTTAGCAAAAATTATATTTATGTGAATAAATCACATTTTAGCTTAGGCAGGAATCACAAACACTTTAATATAGTAATCAAAAGTGTTTGAACCAATAGCTAACTTGCCTAGATAAGGAAACATCGACAACTTGACCAAAAATCCCATTTAGTCACGCATTGGGCCCAAGTTCGCGGACCACTCCAAAGCCCATGGAATGTTTCCTACTAATGAACTTAAATCACTCATAACTTTGTCGTTATAACTCGGAATTGAGTGATTCTTGGCTCATTGGATTCGCAAGCTCATTCACTATAACATGAGATCCTTTATAGGGATAAAAATTATTATCACCAAAGTCATGAATCAAATAACCTCAAGTATATATACATAAATGTACATTTACCGTCATCGGAATTGTTCCATATAGTGAGCATATATCTTGATAGATTAGAAAGGTAGAATAGAACAAGAATCCAAATGAAATCAATCACATACCTTTGATGAAGTACTTGTTGATGTCTTCTTGTAGTATTCAATCTTCAATCTTCATCCTTTAAGGATAGCTTCAATTCAACTTCTTAGACCTAATCTAGTCTGAAACTATCTTTAGTATGCTAAATCAAGAATGCATTTTGGAAACTAAAATTGACAACTAACTTGACATACCAACGCTAGTGGGTTCAACCGAGCAGTGCTCTAACATTAATCACAAGAAAACTCATAATTAATCTAATCGAAATACACAACCAAACTAATCACCAAAGTAATCAATTTAATTGGTCATGCTCGTCATAAGAAAACTTACGGAGCAACAACTAAATAACCAAACAAGATGATTAATTTAGTTGAATATGCTCGACATAAAGTACCTCACGGAACAACAACTAAGATAATCATAAAAATAATCAACTTGGTCGTTTAGTGCTCAACATAAGACATTTTACCGAGCCTCACAGTAATACATAAAATATGGATCAGGGAAGATCAATACTGCGGAATACACAAGGATTCATTCTATTTTCCATCACTATTTGCATAACGACATTCAATAGACATAATCCTTGCAAACAAAATACTTCAACCTATCTTCCATCAATGATTGACATAATAGGCTTCACATTTGTATTTGTCAAAAGTCTATTCATTCTTTTATCAATACATGCATATCGACATACGAAAGACTATACTTTTGACAAGGTATAGGACAATCATAGTTCACGGACGTAAACACACATATCCCATAACAATATTGCAATATATAAAACCATAAAGATTAATACTGCAAAAATCATCTTCCAAACACATTTAGAATTTAAACCAATAAATCTAAAAACAGGAAGATGAAAACGTTTGACATAGCTATGTGTAATCACAATAATGGCTATTCCAAACTTTAGTTATTCTTCTAAACAAAACAAGAAAAATAGAAGATTTACTAGCATAATAAAAGAAAAACATACTTCTATGCCAACGCCGAACACGAACTGAAGTCATATAGACAACTCTGGATCCTCATGAGTCTTGAGATCGATGAACTTGTGATCGACAACATCTACTGCATCTTTAGAAAAGATATCTTCATTGAGAAGGTCTTTAATTTGTGCTTTCATGAGACCAAGTTCAGACGTAACCTTTTCCAACTCAGTTCTTAACACATTAATACTTTTCAAAGTATCAACAACATGCAGCTTTGATTCCTTAAAATATTTAAGAAAATCATGAACCACTTCAACAGAGATCATATCCTCCTTCTCAACATCCTCATAAGTATAATCATAGTAACATAAGGCATTAGGATGATCTTCATCTACAAGGGTTTTTTCTTCCTCCCTTCGGACTCAAAACCAATACCTTTATCAAGAAAGCCTTTAGAAAAACCACAAGTTCGTGAAGAGAACGACATTCTTGACAAACCAAGATAACCTAGAGTAAGAAATCGTGACTCAGAGGTTTGGTATTTATATGGTTTCTAAGGGAAAAATACCTTTAGGGTTACTAAGAATTGATTCGTATTAGTAACAGGGGTACCCGTACGAAGACAACCCGACCCAAGGAAATCTTATGGGCAAAGTCTTTTTGCTACATGAAAATTCATAAATGGCTCTGTAAATTCCATACCATTAGGAGTAATTTAGAGCACATGAGTAGCAAGCAATCTTGTTGCAAGGAAACAAGAAGGAAAAATAACAAGAAACGACAAAACAAATACTTAAGCAACCTTTTTTGCAGACCAGTAGTTTATCTATAGACGATAAGAAAATAGCTTCACTAAACAGAACTAGTATGCTAACAGTATACCTGAGCATTGACACATCTTACTCAACAGAATTTTTATGAGTAAGTTCTTTAATCCTTGTGATTAATTAACACAAGTATGAGCTCTGAGCTCATTAAAAGAATTTTGTTTTCGGTTGAATCTCTTTTTCTTTTTGAATCTAGAAAAGGATCCATTTTGATGTGAGAAATTATCATAAAACTTACTATCATCAAAATATGAGACATAGTTTGCGTCCTTACCAGAGGATTTTTTCCTTGAGGGAATTGATAACCTGTTGATAGTTTCTTATTCCTTCCAATTATCTCCTTCAGGATATTTCTCATATCATCATTTTTGCTCCTTTCTCCTGCAATCTTATTCACACCAAGGACAACATTATCTTCTCTTTTGACGATAGGAGAGACTTGTTCCTTTATTAAATGTTTTGTTAAGACTTCTATTCTGCTTCGAAACATTTGAGGAACTCATTGAAATGAACTTTCTGGTAGCATACACAGGGTATGTATGAAAACCAATTGGTTTAGACATACGGATGTCAGTTACACCTTTGAGGATTAAGTCTAAGGTGCGTTGAAGTTGAACAAAGGATTTTTTTATTCAACCTAGAGTTATCTTTTTGTTTACCAGAACATTTTGTCTCACACAGGAGACATACTTTCTGATCACAAGAGTGATTAGACAGTACAATATTAATAGTCTCGTTAGGAGATTTCTTCCTTCCATGTGTTGTAGAACACCCTTAACTGGAGGAGACTAAAACATCTTTTCTAGATGGAAAGGATTCCGATTTTACTTCTGGAGATGGAACATTTTCAGGCGTAGTAGAAGTACTTGATATGTTGGGCTGCTTAGGGAATCCTTGAATAGAGAGTTTACTCAAGCGATGTTCAATTTCCAAAGCATCATTTTTGAGGCTTGCCTCAAGAGATATACATGAAGAATGATATTCAGTATTTTCTTTGAACTTGCAGTCCCTTACAACACCAAGGAGAACATCGATATGATGTTTTAACATATTAAATCCATCAGCTTGGATTCTAGCAAGATTTAGAATCAAATCACTCTCTTCAGCCGTTTCCCGTTCATTTAGAGAGACAAACTCTTTTGAAGGGTAATCAGAAAAACACATGTCGAAGCCTGTCTGTCTTGTTTGAACACAGGGTTCGTCTATATTTGAGATTTAAGAATCTTTCTCTTTAATAGAAATAGACGAGACAGAACTTTTATTTCTGGTGACGTGTTTATCAGAGATAGTACTCTTGTCCATAGAGTCAGATCGCTACAAACACAGACTTGTAAGGTCTTCAACGTGTTTGCCTGCTCTGATACCAATTGAAAAAGTGGGGGGGGGGGGGGTACAAAAACCACACCCAATATTTCGCTTAGCAATCTGTATGGACAAACTCCAATATACTTTTTAGAGAATCAATTAGACAGTCAGACTCAATCTAGATAAAAAAAGTATATCAAAGAGTTTATATCTCAATCTCTCGATTTGATATATACTCAAGCAAATAGAAATCTGCGAGTCTTTATCAAATACTAGAGAGATAATTTGGATGGTACCAAAGACCAATATCCAAGTGTCAATCAATTTAAATCAACAACCAAAAGGTCAGATATTCTTATTGATTGAACAACACACAACCTGTGATATTTCAATTATATAACAAAATATAATGCGGAAAAGAAATAACACAGACACCAGAATTTTGTTAACGAGGAAACCGCAAATGCAAAAAAAACCCGGGACCTAGTCCAGATTGAACACACACTGTACTAAGCCGCTACAAACACTAGCCTACTCCAAATTAACTTCGGTCTGGACTGTAGTTGAACCCCAATCAATCTCACACTGATCAAAGGTACAGTTATGCTCATACGTCTCTGATCCCAGCAGGATGCTACGTACTTGATTCCCTTAGCTAATCTCACCCACAACTAAAAGTTGCTACGACACAAAGTCAAATATTTTAATAAACAAATCTGTATCACACAGAAAAGTCTACTCGGTAATAGATAAATTCGTCTCCCACGAATATACCTACGAGTTTTGGTCCGTCTTTTGATAAATCAAGGTGAACAAGAACCAGTTGATAAACCGGACTTATATTCCCGAAGAACAACCTAGTATTATCAATCACCTCACAATAATCTTAATCGACGCAGCGAAAAAAGATATTGCGGAATCACAAACGATGAGACGAAGTGTTTGTGATTTCTTTTATATCTTGCCTATCGTAGATATCAATCTCAAGCCAATTATTACAATTTTACTCGTACAATAGAAACAACAAGATCAGATCACACAACTACAAGAAAGTAGTATCAGGCTGGCTTCACAATCCCAATGAAGTCTTTAAGTCGTTAACCTGGTTTAGAAGAAGAAATCAAAGGTTAAAGGAGAACCGACTCTAGCTTAGCACAACTAGTATCACACAGAAGGTGTGGAGATTAGGTTTCCCAGTTGTTAGAGTTCTCCCTTATATAGTCTTTCAAATCAGGGTTCGCAATCAATGTTAGCTTGGTAATAAAGCATTCAATATTCACCGTTAGATGAAAACCTGATTAGTTCAAGCTAATATATTTCAACCGTTAGATCGAAAACTAGCTTGTTATACACAAATGAAATGCACGTTTCTAGGCTTGTGTAACCGTACCCAAACTTGTACATTTGTTGGTTCAACAATATTCAACCAAATGGTTAGCCATATGATCACTTCCATATCAACCATATTCTTCTTCACCATAACTAGTTCAAGTGACTCAAGTGAACTAGTTAGAGAGTTGTTCAATTGCAAGGAAATCTTATGTAACTACACAAGACACAATCGAAGCAAAAAATATTTGATTCACTCGAATAGGTTCATGAACTATATAGCCACGGTTTGCAATTTGCATTCCTTAGTTATATAAGAATAAGTTCACAAACATTGTTTTTAGATATAACCTACTCAAGTTCGCATACTGGGTTCGCGGACTTAAGTTCCCGGACGGAGTTCACAAACTCCAGCAGAATTTCTCGGGTCGAGAACCTCCGCCAGTTCGCGGACTGAGTTCGTGGACTTGGCACACGCCACCATTCCGGTTCTCTTGATCAACAAAGTTCGCAAACTTCGGTTCAAGGAATAAGGACTTATATATATATATATATATATATATATATATATATGTGTGTGTGTTTCCACAACAATGCTTATATCCTCCAGTGGTTATATAATCTAAACTCTTATTTCAATCATTGAAATATTCTTAGAGGACGTTGATATTCTATAGTTGTTATTCACAAACTATTTTTCGTCAAAATAAGCAATTTTCAAAGTGATTGAAACTTGTCATGACTTTCGTCACTAGGTAAAGATGAACTTGGCTAAAGCGAAATCTTACCAACACATATTTCGAGAAATAGATAGGCGAGATAAACTCGGCTCGAAATAGCAAATGTGTATAATCTAAGTATATATAGCAAAAACGACTTTTGTCTCAAGATAGGAGATAAATAGACTTTTGAGTGATAGATAAGTTCAAGTCTCCACATACCTTTTAGTCGATGAAGATCCACCGGTTCCTTGAGTAGTCCTTCGTCTTGTATGATGGTTTCCATGGAGTTCTTGAGCTCAACTACACTTTTTATCCTAGTCCGAGACCTTAGCTATAGTATACTACAAATCAAGACTTATAGTTTTGATCACTAACATTGAAAAACATGCTTGAGATAACAACGCATGCGAGTTCGACCGAGCAATGCTCTAGCAGCAAGTTTTGCTATCTCAAGCTTGTTGTCAATATTAGATGCACAAAACTCTATTTTGATTTCTAGTCTACTAAAGTCAGGTCTCGGACGAGGAATAGAGTATGGTAGTTTAATATCAGGCATCACTTAATAACCCTCGAAGATTGAAGACTGAAGAACAAACAATGACCTTTAGAGAACTTCATCAAAAAGAGGTATATGAATATTGAACCATTATATTTACTCACGGCATTTATCATTCTATCTTATGAGACTATGTCGTATGATTTTAGTAGATTTAGTTTTATAAAGAAGAATTTCTAGTCAAGCTTGTCTTGATAAATCTCTAAAAATATGGCGTAAGCAGTGGATGTTCATAGATCCATGGTTAAGAACAATTTATTGTTCATTAACTATTTTTGTTTCAAGTTATCATTTGGAAATTGCCCAAATAATGATATTCAATATTTATGGCGATTGGGAATGTTCCGAATTTCTTAAAGAGAGTTTTCGAAACATACTGAATTATGGCCACAAGGTACGTACGCATACGCGTACCCTAGTGGTGTAAATTCTGAAAGTGGGATAGATACGCATACCCAGTACGCGTAATCCGTGGTTCTGAGTTCGTGAATAGGATGGAAGTACACATACCAATACACGTACCCCTGGGATATAAGTTCGTGAATGGCTAAGGGTACGTATACCCGGTACGCGTACCCCAACAGTCTGAGTTCACAGACTGGTCCATAGGTATGTGCACCCCTACACATACCTACCCAATAAAAGACTAAGCAGGTGATCATAAACTAATAAATTATTTTCACAAATATTATTGGCATTGCTACAACTCTTATAAAACACTTCTAAGGCAACTTTTTTAATTATATCACTTTGTGTTTATGAATCATGGTTTAAGTCTTGAATGTTAATGAACACGACTTATGCTTGAAAGTTCAAAAGGCATATTCGTCGATACAAATTATCATTGTACACAGTCCAGATTCCTGAAATATAGTGTATATTCTTTTGTGTAACTTCAAAGCGGACTTCATTTATATTGAGAATGTGTTAGCTTGGATCTCAAGTTATCTTAGCTTGAATTCAAATAGAGAGACTCATGCAACAAGATTTCTCAATCCATTGCACTTCTATGTCCTAGTTGCTTGTTGGAGTCGTCCTCTGAAAACCTAGGTTTATTCTGAGAAACACAATTAGGTTACGACTTAAAGACTTCACTTAGGGATTCTTGAAGCCCGGTCTGACCATCTTTTTACTTGATAGTTCGTGTATCCAGATCTTGTTCTTATTGATCTTTGAGGTTCTTGTTCTCATATCAGGAACGAGATTAATATAATTCACAAATTTCTCTTCGTCTCAGAGATTCCTCAACATAGATATCTAAACTCATATATGATTTGTTTAGATTGTTCTTGAGGGGTGGTTAGCAATCCAAGCTTCTCAACCCATATTCGTGAGGTTTGCTGGACTTTGTTTATTGTAAACAGATTTCCAAACCTAGATCAAAAGGGAAATCAAATATGTTTATCTGTTAGAGGTAGATTGGTACTGAAAGTCTTCACTTAGGTTGAGGCAACTCTTAAGCTGTAAATGACGTCAACTAAGGGAATCAATTGTGCAAATCCTTGCGAGGTTCAAGGGAAATAAGGAGCACGACTACAGCAGAATTGTTTGGAGGGTTAATTCGGACTCAAATACATTCCATTCCGAAGTATGATATTATGCTACTGTCTGTAGCGGCTTAATATAATTTGGTGTTCAAAGTTGTACGAGGTCCCGGGGTTTTTCTGTAGGTGTAGTTTTCCTCGTTAAAAAAATTCTTGTGTCTTGTGTTTTTCCTATTCCTTTTTCGCATTATATTTCTTTATCTTTATAATAGGAATAACACAAGTAACAAGTGATCAATCTAGGTAGTTTAAGTCCTTATTAATTGAGACAAAAAGCAAGATTTGCTCTTGTTGAATTTTATCTTGAGAGATAGATCAGAAGTTTCATACTTGTTAGAATTCAGTTCCTCTTGATTTGGATACGACTAGATTGATCTTGGATATTGATTTGTGAGATCGTAGAAGAACTCTTTCACACAATCAGGTTCACGGACTTTGTGTCTAGACACACTGATTGTGGAAGAGAAAGAGAAATATATATATATATATATATATATATTATTCTAGGATCTTTAATTTAAATCTAGTTTCCATTGTATTATGTTTTTTCCATGCAGGTTGTCGAGCAAAAAAGTTGGTGGTGTACTTCTTAGACTCTCATTTTTCGCTACTCTATTTAAGTTGTATTCAGTGAAAAATTTACATGTGAAGCGTGTTTACGTAGCTTTAGTAGTTTAGATGACTTTGTAGAGATCCATAAGCTCGTCAACGTTATTTGACCGGTCAAGAGACGATTTAGCCGCTAATGACTTGATTAATTAAATATAAATATTAATTAATAAAAAATTATCAAAACAATAATCTGGTGATGGAACTAGTAACGTCAGATTGATCTTGAAAAATTACTCAGAATGGACTACTTGAACGTGTTATTCGGTTACCGAACAACGAAGAAATCATCCAAATTGTGTGAAGGGTAAAATAGTCATTTTATGGGAAAAGCAAATTAAGGAAACCAAGATATATACCTGGGAAACCCCTATCTTCTTCTTCTGGCTTCTCATATCCAATTGGTCGGGTGCCACAATAAATTTGGTTAACAAAAAACCAAAATCGAAAAAGAATCTATTTCATTTTCTTTCTTCTTCTCTTCTTCTTTTCTTCTTCTTTGCTCTTGACCTGTTAGTGATTTGAGAGGAGATAAGAGGATATTTTGATCAAGAGGAGCAAGTAAAGATCGAGAAATAGCTGATGGTGGGATCATGATTCCAGTGGTGAATTCAAGCTCAATAGAAAAGGTAATCATATCATTTATTAGGATTTTTTTAAATTGATAAATGATTTATTAAAAATTGTGCAGTTTAAGTGGGTTTGGAGAACATAATATGACCAAGAAGGTTGATGGGTTAATTTGAGGATTAGATTGTGTGATCCGAGAAATTGGGAAAATAAAGGTTTGGTTTCTGTGATGAAACCAAAGAAATTAGGATTCAAAAAAGTAAATAAAGAACTAGATAAGATGATGAATCTGTGATTATTTTGAAATAGGTAAAGGGGTATGTGCATTTAATTTTTACAACTAGGGTTTACTGATAATTTGAAAAACAAAAAGAAAAGTTAGAATGTATTGGCGGTTTAGGTTGTAATCCTAGTAGTTAACCAGGTGATCTAATTGTGGCATCACAAACTTGATCATTTTATGATCTAAGTGTCAAAGAAAAGATATATATTAGTTATTTCTACAAACTTATTATATGTTTGTGTATTATAATTTACTATATTTTGTAGTTCTGAACTAATATGACTTGTCATGGATTGGTGTTGAATTTTTGGGGAACTAGATAATTTATCTACTGGTGGTTCCGGACTTTGAAATCATGTCAAAAAAGCTTTTTCTTTGGCATGAGTTTAAGTTTGTTTGAACAACAAGTAACTTTGAAACGTTTAATAGGATTCAAGATCGATTCCAAACTTGTACGTTCAAAATCTCCAATTTAAACGTATATCTTTAGGATTTTGAAAGACATGGAAGTCTGAATGGGAAAGTTTTGTCTAGAAATATTGAACACGTATTTATAACTCTAATATATTCATTTGATACTCAAGGATAAGATCCCATTTATGCTATGAGAAACATATTTGAATCTTATCTTTGGGATCGAAATCGATATGCGTATTTCTTAGAGGATCGCGCATAACTAGTTGTGCTAGATAATATTAGTTGTCATAGTAGTAGGATTCTCGTATATGAGTTGGAAATATATTCTAAGATTTCATGACAACATTGTTTGCTTATAATATCTAAATAATATAAAAATATTATATTTTTGATATCCTCTTAATTTTTTAAAATTGGTATTGGAAAGAATATCTTTTGAGTATTTCGAAATTAGGTTTATTGTTTTACAAAATAAGACTTGATCACTACACTATAAGTATTGGAACTTGTACTCTTGCAAACTCAATCCCAGCCTCATACTCTGTGTGATATTTTTTATTCGATAAATATAGTTGTGAGTAAGTTTGATTGGGTTCCAGATGAAAGTCGAGTGCATATTAAGTCTTCTTATTGGAATCAAAGAAGCACTAGAGGTATATACCGTTGCTGGAAAACTAGATTCGTGATATAGCCTTCAATTGATGTTAATTGTTATTGAACTAACTCGTATAGTTATCTTCTAAATAAGTTCTTATTTATTCTATGGTCCTTCTCTTTTGATATAAGGCCACTCAAGACTGAAGATTTTCATATTGTAGATTTAAGTGACATTACACCTGTAGTGATAAAACTATTGAATTTCCAACGTTAACATATCTCGTTCTGTGATACAAATCCGTAGTGGAACCAAGTGCAGGTTATTACCGAGCAGTCACTCCTCTCCTATTTGCACTTAGTGCACTTACCGATCGTAGGCATTCGTATTTGCATAAACACAGAATTGACAAATCCATAAGTACATATCCATTCTTGAATTAGAGAGGATTCATAAATTTCTGCAAGGGAGAACTATGAATCAGCTAAGTGGTTAATCAGAGACGACTAATATATGATTAGCAACGAACTTCTGGTATTAAAGATTTATGGCTAGTGTGAGTACAATTAATGGAACAATATTGCTCAGGAAAAAGTCTAGGCATTAATATATAGATAGAGCAAGTTCAAGGAATTTAGCCGTGGAAGTTCTGCCACCTGAGACAAGTCCAATGTTCCTTTATACTAGTGAATATCCATCTAGGAGCACAGTATCTATTCAAGAATAAGAGTATGTCCGGATTGTATATTTTTTATAGTCAGAAAACATCTGGGAGAAATTGCAACAAGCACCGGTAGCATTTTGAGGACACAACACTGCTATATATTAGTGGTCAATTAATTCATTTAGGAGATGTCCAATCAATGCAGATTCGAAAAAGAGGCAGGTACTGAGGTATATAGTACATATATCGTGTATACATGGAATATTGAAAGTTTAACCGGGTGACCTCTAATACGTAGGTGGATGTATATATCTAGAGAAAGGCTATAAGCTCAGTACAGAGTGCCAATAGCTATTAGTAGAATATGTATTCTCAATTTTCTTGCAGAATGTGAGATTGAAATATAAAAACTCTATAATTATGACACATAACTAGAAACAAATATATATATATATATATATATATATATATATATATATATATTTCTACTGCAAGGCAGAGGTGATTTTGCGATTTTCGCGTTTGTTAAAAATCCACCATCAAAAATCCTGAAATATTAGAACAATCTACAATATTATCTTGTAATAATGGTTTTACAACTATCATCTGATTAAAGTTTGGTTTCGCATTAAAAAAAAAAAAGATTAAGTCATAATTTTCACAATGAATATGAAAAGTGTGTGGTAGTGAGCTAATTTTGCCCAACACAATCAAAATTATAAGTTAGTTCTAGTTGGTGAGTCGACTTCTAACCTTCAACTCACCGCATCAATTACCCCTCTCTCATTAAGACTGGGTCTTATGGAGTTCCCAACCTCTTCCCATTTCAAAAAATCGTGGCCTAAACCCCTCTTTCCCGCGCACGTTCTCTATTCTGTGGGAATCCCTGCGGAAAGAGCTAGCCAACGAACAATAGTTGTCCGTTTTGAAACAGTGTAAAATAATGATTACCTTAGTGGGGCCCATAAAGTAAAAAGTGGAATTTTGCTTACAAATCATATAAGTTATTAGAAAACGGATAATCATTTTCCGTTTTGACTTAAAATCCCTATAAGTGGGTTTTCCCAAAACCGGACGATTATTATCCGTTCACAATATTAATACAGAACCACCATTGAAATTAGGGAACCATTATCCGTTCACAATATTAACATAGAACCACCATTGAAGCTAGGCTCTTCCCTAACTGACGTGGAAAGTGACTTGGGAACAATTTGAGAACAACCACAAGACCTAGTCTAACGAAAGTCATACTCTAATTCTGTTTTCAAGAATCGAAGAATAACACTGATGCTAATGGTCAAAGAACAACGAAGAAAAAACCCCAATAATTTTGGTTATTTTATTGATTTAGCAAGAAAATCATTTAAGCATCAAATCTTGCCATAAGAGCACCAACAACTATCTAAGTTTGATTTTGTGGACACTGTCTAGATATCTCTCACATTGCTTGCACAGTTCCTTCAAGCTTCCCACTACTATCCATCTAACTTAGATATCTCCGTCTCGTCCACACTCTGGCGGAGGATTGGGAAACCTTGATTTATCAACACAGTAATTGTAGATAGTAAACTTCTTCCTTACCCATTGAAGTTTCCTATACTGTATACCATCAAGATCTTGGAAAGCCTTCTGGTCCCACCACATCCTTCCGCGTGTTGAGCATACTTGTGCTGATTGAGGTGATGCTGCATCACAACCGTCAACGTGGAATTGAGTATACGATGCTATAAAAGGTGCTTTTGACCAATCAGTCTTCTCTAAGCCACCTCTTGTTGCCCAATCATCAGCGTTCCAGAGACTTGAATAAATCTTCATTGGTTGATTGAATGGAAATCTAACTCCCAGGTCTTTACTATTCTTGAATATCCTTATTGGTACGTCGTCAACAAAGAACCTGAAAAGGTTTTATCATTAGCTTGGTTATATATATCGAAGAACAATAAACTTGGGACCATATCTTATACTCCAACATTGAACTTACGCGATTTGATGCATGTTCCAAAGGACGGAGTAGGTGTGGAAATCCTTTGAAGGATCAAACCATAGGTAGATCCTTTGTTCTCTGTCGCCTTTTCCTCCCGTGAAAACGTTGGTCTGTAAAATGTATGGTTGGCCTGTTCTGTTCCCCAAGAACTCAAAATCTATCTCATCGTGCTCGGAGTTTTGTGATGAGAGCTGACGAAACAAATAAGCACCCGTTAAAACATTTTTAACGACATCATATGTTATCTCAATGATGAAAATAGCTTGGGATTATATATGTTTTTTTCTTCTTTTTTTTTATCTTACGTAGAAAGCAGTTACAACTCCAGCTGAATCACCTCCAACCATTTTAATTCTCATACTAAAATGCCCGAACAAATAAGAATCCCTTGATTGAAATCCAGTTCCTGCACCCATTTAATTTCAGACATAAACGTAAGCAAAAGCAAGATATATCTAGTGAACCAAAATGCACTCAACTTAAAAATGAATATACCTGAGTCTTTATCGAGCACGAGATCTACATTTGCACCACCATTAAAGTACCTAATATGATGACTTGACCATGACGGAACGTAGCTCTTGTGAAATGGAACATTGACGGGTCTTCTAGGTAATCCACCAACAACACATTCACATAAAACGCATAAAGCAATACTAAACACAAGTGTTTTAGTCTTCATTTCTTGAATATCCGATAATAATACTCAAAAAAACAAAGACTAAAACCGAAAACGATGATAGCTCAGGCTTTTTTTTTTTCCTGATATAACAACACTAGCTAATTTGTAGTATGAGATGTACTCAACTATTGAGCTATGAAGAAGAAGTGAGAGTTAAGAAGTGGTTTATATAGGAAATGTAGTGTGGTGGTTAGGTAAAACGCGGTGAGAAAAGCTGATTCTAGATTTTGTTTGTTGGTGAGGAATCATGGAACGTTGCACATGATTGCACTGAAAATAAACCTAACAAAAAAAAGTGAGCCAATGTTCGTCCTCCTTCAAGGAGTTTATCATCCTTCATCTTTAGCCGTTGGATAAACATATATGCTTCTTTCTAGATTCGGTGGACTTGTTGGTCAACGTCAAAGGTCAAGGGATGTAATAGTAGATTATTTATTTCTGCAACCGATCCTTTCAAAAACATTACGTATTATTAATTTATTATGAAGTGGAACCCTTGGTTTTCATTCTTTTCTTCTCCTCTCGTTTTCTCTCGGTCTTAAACCCTAAAAAATCCCCAAATTTTCTTCAAGAAGGATTATCAGGAAATCAGTTCTTGCTCATCTCCAAATCAATGGCGGTAAGCCTCTCTCTATATCTATCTCTCTCTGTCTGTATTGTAATATTTTGTAACAATGTGTTGAATACGTATAAATTTAGGGATTAGGGGTTAAAGAATTTTCCTAGGTTTTAATTACACTTGTTACGATTACTGTATGGTTTTATGCAGATTACCCCTTTGATTTAGTCTTTACGAAATTTCTAGTGTTTTTTTAGAGGGAAAAATTTTGTTTTGATGCTGTGATTCTTACTATGTTACTTGTGTTGAGATTTTTCAGAGCGTACCTGTGAATCCGAAACCTTTCTTAAACAATCTTACTGGAAAGACGGTCATGGTCAAGCTCAAATGGGGAATGGAGTACAAGGGTACTTTTTTCTTAAGTTTATGTAGTTGGAAGCTTTTTAACAATGATAAATATCATTTGTATATCTGTTCGAGACAGTAGTAACTAATACTTAGTTAAAAATTGTGATTGATTTTGCAGGTTTTCTTGTTTCAGTAGATTCATACATGAACTTACAGGTATCACTTTTGATGATCTGTTAATTTGTTGGCATTTGATGTTTTTCTGTTCTAGTTGTTTGAGAGCCATACTAACTATTGTCCATCTGCATAACTCAATTGCAGCTTGCCAATACTGAAGAATACATTGATGGACAGTTTACTGGAAATCTTGGGGAGATTCTCATAAGGTAAAAGTCTACACGCCATTGGAAGCAAGATTAGTTCTTTGCAAATACTTGTGTGTGTATAAGTTAGATATTCTCTCTGTGTAAGTTAATAGGCAACAACAACATTGAACTATTTGGCATATGAGGAGGCTACTTAAACAGTGTGGTAATAATTGCTTGATTACCATAAACCAGCTAGCTTAAGTAGTAGGCGGGGTTCCTAAGTGGGTGTTCTACGCCTGTACAATGATCTCGTCAGTATCCTGACTCTCGAGTTTTTTTTGATAATTTTGTCAGTCACACTGACTCTAGCCAGACTGGTGGGCATGAAACATCTTTCTTATTACTCATTTTAATTGAGATTTAGGAATGATTTTGAGTTCTGTCATACTGATTCAGTGGACCTGTTTGATGTTTTTGGCTCGATCTTTATTTCATTTCATTGTTTGAGTAACAATTTGCAGGTGCAATAATGTTTTGTATCTCCGTGGTGTGGCGGAGGATGAGGAAATTGAAGATGCTGATAAAGATTGAATGGGAATGCTGAAGGTGGTTTCTCTGTAGCTGCACAACCAGTAGCTGGGGAAGCATCAGCCTACTCTTCTTCTTTTTGTTACTAGCTCATGCATGCTCGCTATTATTATTGATGACTATGAAAATTGAACTCCTTTTATCTTAAGATACTTGAAAATCTAGACTAGTGAAAGAAGATGAAATATCTATTGTCTGGAACATATAAGAGCAATCTAAAATCTCAATTCTTTTTTGTTCCTAGCTCATGTCTACCTAATTTTTGATTCGTGGTTCAGTTTACTTTCCAATCCAAGTGATATAAAGATGTGATCACCCTTTTTTACGGAAGTATCCCCATATATAGAAATTGTGCAAAGTTCATGTACCGTGGAAACATAAAAAAAGTGATCACCCTTTTTTATTTATTATTCTGATACGGTAGTACAGTGGTCTCTGGACTACATCCAAACTCCTTCAAAATGGAGTTGGCTTAGCAATTATGGGGTTAGAACCCTTATCTATTACTGGGTTGAAATCCCTTTTTTATTTAACTAATGACAGTTGTGCTTGGTTTCCCATCATCCGCAAACCTTTGTTGTTCTTGAGGATCTAATTGTTGTGTAAATATAGTAGGCAATTTCAGGAGCCAACTTGTTGCAAATAAAGGCTCGAGGACTTGAAGTTAAATTGAGTTTCCTACAGTGAAAACATGTACTACTATTTTTATTTTATTTTTGAAAATAACTGATATACTGACATAGAGAAACTAATACATAATTGAACAGGTAAATCCTGAAATAATATCACAAGGAAACTGTATCCATTCTTTACTTACAAAGTTTTTCCAAGTATATATTTTACTGAAGCATCCGCCCTACGGTTTTTGTTTCTATTAACTTACATCCAGAGTCTTTTTTGGAAACCTTAAAACCTAAATTTATTATCATTTACAATAGAAAAGTCCAAGGTATAATAGAAGATACGATGTTAGCCGCTCTGACAAGAGTACGATTATCTGATATAAACAAAATTGTCTCCAGTTTGTGTTGTGCAGTCCAGTTAACTGCTTCCAATAAAGCTTTAGCTTTTGCTTTTAAAACAGAGTCTACATTGTCTGTTCAGCATTTAGATGCTCCAAAATCTTCATTGGGTTTGTATCAGATGAAGCTATAACCTGCAAATACATAATTTTTCTCAACAGAATCATCAATACACATTATATGACAATCTGTATTCATGGCTAATACCTCAATATTCAGATGATAATCCCTCAAACAATTATCTATAGGGATTGTGACTTGAGAATTTTTTTTATACAATCCTTAAGTCCGATTCACAGATGCTAGCTGTATTTTATATTGTTCATTACAAAAATTTGATTCTGCTTAACATTTTCAATGATAACTTTATATCTGGCATTTCATAGCTTCCAAAGAACAGTCATACATGGTCATGAATATATTGCATATCAGTAAATGATTTAGTGCCAAACCAACTTTGTTAGAGCACTGCTAGGTCGAACTAACAAGTTTTGTTATCTCAAGCTTGTTATCAATGTTAGATGCACAATAATATATCTTGATTTCTGGTCTACTAAAGTCAAGTCTCGGACTAGGCTTAGTTTATGGTAGTTGAGTATCAGACTTCACTGAATAACCCTTGAAGATTGAAAACCGAAGATTAACGAAGAAATTTGGAGAACTTCATCAACAAAGAGGTATGTGAAGACTGAGCCATTCTATTTACACACATGAATTACCATTATATATAAATGAGAGTATGTCGTATGACTTCTAGTAGATTTAGTATTGCAAAGAAGGAATTTCGAGTCAAGCTTGTCTTGTTAAACATCTCGAAATATGATTCAAGCATTGGATGTTCATAGGTCCTTAACAATCTTAGTTCGAAACAGTTTATTGTTCAAGAACTATTTTTGTGTCATGTGGATCATTTGGAAATTTCCCAAGCAATGATATTTTATATCTATAGCAATTGGGATTGTTTCAAAACATCAAAAGAGAGTTTCCAGAACTTGCTGAATTCTGGACTCAAGGTAGGTACGCATATCATGGATATTTGAGGTTCTGGAACATAGGTAGGTATGCATACCTAGTACGCGTACTGTGATGTTTTGAAATCGTGAATGAGTGTAGTACGCATACCTTCTATGCATATTGTAATGATCTGAGTTCGTAATTTCTCGAATGGTATGCATACCTAGTACGCGCACTACGACTCCCTGAATTTGCGAACTGGCTCATAGATACACCTACTACTTCGCACACCTACCTAGTATGATGCTTATAGACTATTTTCACAAATATGTTTAGCATTTATGTGACTCTCATGAGTACCTCTAAGACATATTTGGTCACTAAATCACTTTGTGTATGTACACCATATGATTCAAGTCTTAAGTGTTTAAATGAACACGATATTGCTTATAAGTTCGAAGGTATATTTTCCAAGAATTGTCATTATACACGGTTCTGGTACCCGGACCATAATGTATATTCTTTCATATAATTTTAAGAAAAACTTCTCACATATATGCTTACATGAACTCCTAACAAGAGTTTTTGAAAGTGTTTGCTAGAATCTCAAGTTATATTAGATTGAAATGTATGAAAGATTCGTCCTCTATTTACCTAGGTTTCCTCTGAGAAATATAATTAGGCTTACGACTTAAAGACTTCACTTGGGGATTCATGAAGCCAGGTCCGACTATCTTTACCTTGATAGTTTGTGTATCCTGATCTTACTTTTCTGTTATCGAGGTTTTCATAATATCTTTCAGGCAAGATAGATACTAATCACAAAGTTCTCTTCGTCCCAGACTTTGTGATTCCTCAAGATAGATATTTGAACTCTCTATTATTGATCGGTTTAAGATTGTTCTTCATAGGTGATTAATGATCCATGCTTATCAGCTAACTGAGTCTAGTTAAGTGTTCCAGATTTATGAGGTTTGTTAGCTTTGCCTATTACAAACATCGATTTAAAGGAAAATCAAATAAGCTTACCTGTTAGGGGAAGATTGGTATCAAAAAGTCTTCACTTATGCTGAAGAAACTTTTAGGCTGTAAAGGACATCAACTAAGAGAATCAATTTCGCAGAGCCTTGCGAGGTTCAAGAGGCGTAAGGAGCACGGATGTAACTGAATTTCTTGGAAGATGGTCTTAACTACATCCCAATCCGAAATATGATAGTAGGCTAGTATCTGTAGCGGCTTAACACAGTTCGGCATTCAAATCTATACGAGGTCCCAAGGTTTTTTTTGCAGGTGCAATTTTCCTCGTTAACAAAACTTCTGGTGTCTTGTGTTTTTCCTTTTCTACATTATATTGTTTTATCTTTATAATAGGAATAACACAAGTAGTGCATAATCAATTCTAGTTGATAAATCCATATTAATTTTAACGATCACGAGACTCGTTCTTATAGAATTCGTATCTTAAAAGACAACAAGTTTCATACTTGGCAGAATTCAGATTCAATTATTTGGATACGACTAGATTGATCTTGATATTGGTTTTTTAGATCAACCGGGTACTCTTCTAAACAATCAGGTTCACGGACTTTATTGTCTTGAATTTTTGATTATGTCTATGTACATATAGTTCAAGTATCATTAAGTTGATCTACTCCAATTTTATTATGCTTCGTCCATACATGTTGCCGAGCGAAAAAGTTTCAGTATAATTGGTACCTTGTCCTTTTCGAACTTAACACACACTCATCCAAGGTTACTAAAATTAGATTGAGCATGTAGGGCTTGAGGATAAACCCGAACCAGACATCTCTAGGAAAAGCACAATGCATAAACAAGTGATACAATGTTTCAGTTGACATACCAGGAAAAAGACATAAATCATCAGAAGTAAGACCTAACGAGAACAAGCAAAACTTCAAAGGTAATATATTGAAAACATTTCCACAAATAGATATCAGACTTAGGTAATATATCCAATTGAACATAATTCAAAATTCACGGTTAAAATAGATGAAGCACAAAGTGTTTTGTTGGAACAACATCATGCTTTGTGGATCATAAATGTTGAGTCTGATGGGTCACTGATGATTGTGGCATATCACATTGTGCTAGCTGAATCTGCAATGATATTCAAATGATTTGAATTAATAAGTATATGTTTAATGAGTTTTCTAGATCTATCATAAACCATTATGACATGTCAAACATGTGACGGGAAGTCATATGCAAATAATCATTGTTGATGATCATAAAATGTCCATCCTCGATTTAAACGTCATAAGCAAGTCAAAATGACGAAGCAAAGAAGTTGTTTTTGACTTCTAAAAGCAAAAAAGTCGGAAGTTAGTTTAGGTACACAATTTCAGAATGATTTCTAGAACCAAAAATTAACTTTTGTGTAGCAAAGTGTTTTTTGCTTCTGACTTCTACTTTTGGAGAAGCAGAAACACTTCTGCTTCTGGTATCCAAACGCGCTGTAAACTACTCGAATCATTTCCTTTGTTCTAGAAACAAGACATCCAAATACAATACGACAACCACTTTCAGGTGACGTGAACACATAACAAACCAGAAAAGATAAAAAACATATCAAACGAGAAATCCATGATAACAAATTAGTTGTTTAGTTAATTAACATTACGAAGGTAAAACTCAAAATGCACCCAAAAGCCTTCATTTTCTAAGTGGGACAAAATTATCATGGTGTTCATAAGCTTACGGAGGGATACCGTAAGATATCCCCAAACGGCTTTGCGCATTTTGATTGAACTGGCCTCTCTTTAAAAATTTATTATTTGTAACTATAAATACGTATTCACTGCATCGCCTGAGCACGTATGACTTGAACATGTTTACTGATTTCAAATAAATAAGTTGGAGATTAAACGAAATTGAAAAGGGTATGAATTAAGGGCCTCTAACAGAGGCATACATATTAAAGTTTCTAAGCTACATATTATAATCAGGGCAATCAATGGTTTATTGTTATTACACTGCGTTCTTACACAATTACGATTCCAAAAATTATGTTTTTACATGATACACATTTCAGATTAAACCAATTTGTATTTCTACTCGTGGGGGACTTAATTGTGTAAGGTAATACGGGTTCAGTCACCATCCTCTGGGGTTCCTATAGAATATTTTTTGAACATACAAACTATACTCAACATACACAAGATCATATACATTGTCTATTAATTCATGCCATAGGGGTTCCATTACTAATATTAATCATCTCATTGAAGTGTAAAAGTTCTACTTATTAAGCTAAATAAGACAATAATCAAATCAGACACGACTACCTATACATAAATATCAATTGATTAATGTCTGTAATGAGCAAAACCAAACTTACAACTTTGCCAAACGTTTTCAGCCAGATCCTTAGTTTTCTTTGCAGTCTCCCCATTTTTTTTCTCCATTTCCCAAGTGCATCCTTCATTTGTATCCATAATACCTGATCTTTAGCTTAAGAAAACACAAAAAAACACACACACACAAAACATACAAAGATGTTGATGGGTGAAAGCGATTTGCTGGTTTCTTAGGAAAGCGGAGACTCAAGCGTACGGGCGAAGACTCCTCGAACAAGCAAATTTCCTAAACCTTTTTCAAACAGATGCATTGCACGTGAGTGCTTCGAGTTCGAGAGTTCAATATGTAGGACTCCGGCCTAAACCAAGTTCCAGAGTCAATTCGGTCACAAAGAGGGATGATGGTCGATCTGTAGGAGGGAAGCTGAGAAATGTGTGTGAGATCAATGGTGATCACGGATTGTGAACGTGTTAAAGGTTTCTGCAAGTTTTTGTCAATTGTTGAGTTTTGAGATAAGTTTTTATCAATTGAGAGGTAATTTATTGTTGGTCGAAATTTTTGTTGTTCGATCGTGGATTCAAAAACTTATTTGTATTGCAAGAATAATAAACACATTGATCCCAGTAAGTGTGATGTTTGATGGAGTAAAAGAGTTGGAAAGTAGGAAATCGTGGTTAAACTAGTTCCACGTCGTGTGGAGACTTGGTTGATTGCCCATCCACTACTTTGCTACCTCCATCAACTGCTTGCACAACTTACTCACATTTTTCATCGTGGGTGTACACACGTGTTGTAGGCTGCCAGACCAAAACCCTAGTGAATATCCCCCATGTGACGTGATTGATGTCTCACGAATGTGGAGTCTGCAAGGCAGACATGTATTAATTATCCAGTTATTGATTTGATTAGACGATGAGTCTTAGCCTTGATGATTCGAGCATAGTGGAAGAATGTGGGATGCTCTGAGACTCATGGATATAAGGTATCTGCTGAGACAGGATAATGGAAAGACATTGAGTCTTGATGAATTGTGATATATTATTTTACTAGTCGAAGTAATAATGATATTTTGATAATTTGGATAGAGCGTCCGATAAGATTTCTCGATCAAGAATTTATTTTGACATGTCAAGTATTCAACAGGAAATCAAAGATATTGTTGAATTATGCAAAATGCTCATTTCTGATCTAATATATATCATAAATGATCAATCAGAAATATTGGATGGTCGTCCGTTCGAACCATATTGCTCAGTCGAGTAAAAAATGTTGGTAGCTGGACCAAACATTAAATATAAATTAGAATATTGATTGTTGGATCAATATAATTCTCGAATGTTCATAGTTGAATCAACATGAGGAATATTGCTCGGTCGAGCAATTGATAGTTGAATCAATGAGTTCTGAACCCAGTTGAACGTGTATTTTGCTAACTTAAGCAATTTAGTGTTGATAGATGAGAAAAATAAATATTTCTAGTATAAGAAAATATTGCTCGTTTGAGCAAATATTGCTCGTTTAATGAATTATTGGTAGCGGGACCAAATAAAATATTAATTAAAAATACTGGTAGCTATACCAAATATTGTACAATTAATTAGGATGTTGATTGTTGGATCAACACAAAATATTAGTGTTTGAACTTGCTCAGAATTATGGTTTGCGGAGCATTTGGTTTGAAACCCTAATTTTGGTCGATTGTTGATCAATTGATGATTTACTGAAAATCAACCAATAAGTGATAGAGGAACGACTACATGGGATGACAGGCCAACCATGTAGCACCCAGGTGCTCGAATGAGCATGCACCAAAGTCTTTTGTAGACCAGTTGGTGAAAGGATGATTAGATACTCGTTTAATCATTATTAAAATAGTGCTCGTCTGAGCATTAGGTGGTAAAACCTAATTACGAAAAGAAAGGGGACCGACCAAGGGGTATGAAACCGGCCCTTGGTGACCAACTGATGGTCGATTGATCTAATTCCAAGTTGCTTGGAAAGAGTTTGAACCCAATATGAATTACAAAAGATTAATTAGGTCAAAATCATAAAAGGATGTGGGACCGGCTTTTGGAAGCCAAAGGGCCGACCTTGGTCGGTCAAGGTAGCATGCCCATGTCACCATATTGCCCGCGACTCAATTTTGAGAATTTTGATAATTTCTGGTGTGCGTTCCAACGATATTTTGGATTTTCAGAAGAGTTTGATCTTGACTGAGACTCTCGTTTTTGTTTGAATGAGCAAGTATAATTTTGCTCGTGCGACCAATATTTTGAGAATATTAAACTAATAATATTTTAATTTTTGTCATGAGAAGCCTGGACGATCGTGCGACCATTTGAGTTTTTGGATTTTTGGTAGTTTGAGCAATATTTGAGAAATATGGAAAAACCAGGGTTTTGCTCAAACGAGGGAGTTTCATGAGATGAGACAAGAAATAATAATAATAATAATAATAATAATAAAATAAGAAATTAGGGAGGTGTGGGACCGTCCGCGGCCAAGGCATGGCCGGCCGGCCCATGTGTCCGGTCCCGTGCTCTTTCGTATTTTATATTATTATTTTTCATCATGTGAGGAAATATTGAGAAACTGGGAGTTCTGCTCAAACGAGGAGTTTTCAAGGGACAAAGAAAATAATAAAATAGGTTAAAATAAAACAAAAGGGAGAGGCGGGCCCGGTCACGACGGCATGACCAGCCGGCCGGTGGTCCCGATCTCATGTGCATCTTGTTTATTTTATTTTATATTATTTTCTTTCCCTATTTTGCATATGTTTCTTCGTTCGCCCATATTTTTGAATGCTCGTTTATGCATTTGAGTGCTCACTTATGCATATCTGGGTCCTCGTTCGTGCATTATTGTTAAGTATGCTCACACCATTTTCTCGAGGCCTACTCGGTGCTCTGAATGCCCGTACAGTGAATATCTATTACTAATCCAAGGAATTCACCTGATAATAAGCCATGAAACGGAGTAATGACATAAATTGAATATTTATTACCAGTTCATGGAATTCAACTGAGAATAAGCTATGGAACAGAGTAATGAGATAAAATAAATTATTTTCTAGGAATTTAATTGATGAATGTTGCGCTAGAATTAATTTATGAATTTCTCTATACTAGCTTGCAATATATCTAGGAGCGTTTATTCGAGAATCAAGGTATGAGATGGTGGAGGCATCATACTCGTTCTGAATATTAGTCCTGTATAGTCAGGGAACATTGAGATATCCTGAAGATATTAACGCTCTATACTAGCATGCAATATGTCTAGGAGCCGTCCAATCATTATAGATTCCTATACAGAAGTATTGATGAAATATGCGAAGTGCCGCAAGCTCAGTTGAGAGACTTTATGGATCACATATTCATGCATGCTCTGAGAGGGTGTACACTTAGTCAAAGATTGTGAAATGAGATTTCACGAATCCTAAAATATGATTCACATACGTGTCTGAAGCCGTGTCAGAAATATGCAAGATCATGATTTTACGATTTAGCCTTTGTCGAAAATCCACCATTAATAAAAGAAAAGAAACAAATCTAAAAAATCCTAATTTAAATTTCTTATTGATCATCGCCTCATTATTCGAATAAATCTTCGTAGCACTATTCCAAATAAAACAGTTCATAAATCATAATGAACTCGAGGTTAGCAACACAATGACTGTACCTAGACGTTGCATAATGTACATCATTTGAGTTACTTCAATTTCAGCTACTGTTCATATGCCATAGTTTAAAAGAAAACCAATATATGATGACCCTGAATGAGATAATTAATCCCTAGATTCAATTTCAATCCAACAATAAATAAACGAAAAAATTTTTACATTCGAATTCAAACTACAGAATCTAATCCAAAGACGATAGAAACCTAAAATCCAAAAATTTGAATCAAGATTTTGAAATGAAAACCATATATATAGTTTTATTGAGAGAATTTTTAGAAAAGGGATTTGGGGAAAGATTTAATAAAGAGAAAGGTTTCTTCCGTAATCTAGAGGAGGATTTTGATAAAGAGAGAGATCATAAACCTAGAAACGAGGAATGGAGTCGGAAAAAATCACGAACTTTTCCTTTTCACTTCTCTGCGTCTCCTTGAATAAGAGGGTAGACTGGCGATTAGCCGATTAAGATAAAAAATCACAGACAAAATATAATTTTGAAGGAAAAAAAAGGGCTTCTGAACGAGAAAAGTAAAATAACAGGGTGCACAAATGAACTTTTACGCCCGTGAACTTTTGAGTTATGACTGCAAAAAAAAAAAAAAAAAAAAAAAAAAAAAAAGATAAACGGGCCTGAATGTAGTTTTCACGAACTTAAAGAAACCTGCTTCGAGGCATACTCAATTTTTTTGAGGCATACTCATTCATTATACCATCTAGGATGGGTTATAAGGGGTGTCTAAAAGTAGTGCAATTACCTATATATATCCTTAAACAATATAAATTACTAGAGTGTCGTTATCCTCAAAAACCTAAAATCAAAAATCAAAATAAACTTTAAACTTAAACATCTTAGACTCCAATTCAATCAAGAAATTGATCAAGTAAAGGAACCACAAACCGAAGTGAGCGATATTGGAGTGCGAAATCCAAATCTCAATTGCTCTTAGATGTATTTTAGAATGTATGTGTAACAAACTCATTATGTTTTTGATTGATTTTATTTTGTTTGATCGATAGAATATGATTTCAAAGATGAAATTAGGGTTTAAAGAAGATCAGTTCGGCTGATCTTGGAGTATCAATTTTGAGCCGAACCTAGTGTGTGATTTAGAGAAACACTATGTTCGGCTAATGCGACTTTGCTATATTTTATTCGAATCAACCGAACCTAAATTTGTCAGTTTCAGAGTGAAGTTCGGCTGTCAACTTTTCAGCCGAACCTCGGTTTTTTTAAAAATATACCTAGCTAGGTTCAGCTGATAACTTGTCAGCCGAACCTAGGTATATTTTCAAAAAACAGAGGTTTGGCTGAAAAGTTATCAGCCGAAATGTTCATCTGCTCAGTAGATCTGGGTTTTAAAAATTCATTTTTTTGACAGATTCAACTTATAAAAAGAAATTAAACCTCGTATAGAAGTCTACCTCTAATTTGAATCACCCATTTTGGTCACTTCTAAATTCTAATCACTAAAATCTCAAAATTCAAAACCCAAGTTTTTTTCACTTCTTCTTCTTCTTCCTCTCAAAAATCCCAGCTCTCTCACATAAATTTGATTCATCTACTAATTCACCACTAATGATTTAATTTTTAATCAATCCTTAAAATTCCTAGCTAATCAAATTTAATCACAATCATTAACACTAATTATATGTAAAAGTAATTATGTCATTATCTAAAAAAGATGGATAAAGGGTGACATTGTTTTTTATTTAGTGACCCTATTTTGACATTATTTAGTATGCCTCAAAACGGGTTTCAACTTAAAGTCTTAACAAGCTCAGCTGTGTATTAAGCAAAGCCCAAACTCCAAAGTGGCTCACGAGCCACGACCCCGTTACATACACCAACTTCCCTGTGAGAAAGTTACCGCAGCTAACACTAAACCCTAAATTTTGTTTTCTTCTTCTCTTCTTTCTTTGTTCACTACTACCTCTACTGGCTTCCATTATCCCCATCTTGTTTAGAAGACTACCTAATCCACATCTCAAGGTTTCAATTAATGCCCTACACAGACTAGCATCAAATCACAGGTAAATCTTCTAAAATTATACTTTCGTTTGATTGCGTCTATGCCATCGTTGATGTGTGTTTGAGCCGTTTCATGTCAAAATACCAAATTAGGTTTGTCCATGTAAGAATTACTCTCCAAGTATGTCTTCTGTATTTCATTCCATAACAAGAAAACTTAGGGTGGTACTAATATGGTGAGAATTTCCAATCTAGGAAGGATCTTCTAGTCTATAAATAAAATTGCGCTACTTGGTACATAGAGAATCCTAGGGTAAACTCATATTGAAAGGTAAAGTTGTAAAACTCTTTCTCTAATTAAATGAACATCCGAGCATTCTCTACTTGTGTTTGTACTTGTCGTGTTTGTTGTTGTACTTGGGTCAAGGCTGATTACTGCTGAGATGAGTTTTATTTCTTTTCTTTTTTTTTTTTCTTTTCTCCTTAGTAAATTTATGTAAAATCTGTTGGCCTAGCGAATAGAAAAATCAAACAAATTTAGATCAGTCGTAGATCCTGTAGGATTTGGTTAATCTGGGCTTGTAAGTACTGTGCATCGAATTCCTATTGCTGTAAAAATTAAGCCTTAAAAAGCTATCTGGCTAAGTTTCGTTTCAACAGGTCTTTCCCAGGGTATCTATGAGACCTTTAGGCCCCTATATAAATGAAGGTAGTGCCAAATGAAGGTCTATTTATTCTATTCCGTAGGAGTTGATTAAGATTTGTTTGCTTTGTTATTTTTTTTTTCTTCTGATTTTATTACTCCGGAACAGTTCAATTATCGGTTCATACACTTGTGGGAGCAGGTTCTTAGCCTGCTTTTTTTGCATGTGTAAACTGTTCATCATCTCTTAGTTATTTTATTTTTTATTTTTTTGTGGTTATTTTAGCATTGTTCACTTCAACCTATTATTTGTTGATCCTTTCCTTGTTGTTTGTGTGCTGACTGTAATCAGTTGTTATTGTGTACAGTTTTTGTCAAATGGCGAATAAAGAGACGGATGGTGCAAAGAGTTATGCTAGAAGAGACAAGTTATTGGGAATTGAGAGAGATGTTCAAACCTGGTGGGATGAGAGTGATGTGTTTCTAGCAGAATCTTGTAAAAATCCTCCAAAACTAGGTGAAAAATTCTTTGGAAATTTCCCTTATCCCTACATGAATGGATTACTTCATCTGGGTCATGCATTTTCATTGTCAAAGCTCGAATTCGCTGCTGCTTATCAAAGATTGAGAGGTGCCAATGTACTTTTGCCTTTTGGTTTCCACTGTACTGGAATGCCCATTAAGGCCTCCGCTGATAAATTGGCCCGGGAGATTGAAAGATTTGGAAATCCACCTGTATTCCCGTCGAAAGAGGACCAGATCATTAACAAAGTACCAGAACCAGAAGTTGATACAAGTGGAAAAACTGAACCTGATAAATTCAAAAGCAAAAAATCCAAGGCTGCGTCAAAATCGGGTGGTGAAAAGTACCAATGGGAGATTATGAAAGAGTATGGACTCTCAGATGCTGAAATCTCTAAGTTCCAAGATCCATCTCACTGGCTCATCTATTTCCCTCCTGTTGCTAAAGAAGACCTCAAGGCATTTGGCTTGGGTTGTGATTGGCGGCGATCCTTCATCACAACAGATATGAATCCTTATTATGATTCATTTGTCAGGTGGCAGATCGGGAAATTGAAGGAAATGGGGAAGATTGTAAAGGATTTGAGGTATGCCATCTACTCTCCGTTAGATGGACAGCCATGTGCTGATCATGATAGGGCATCAGGTGAAGGTGTGCTGCCGCAAGATTATACCTTGATTAAAATGGAGGTGGTTCCACCTTTCCCTGCTAAAATGGGAGCTTTGGAAGGAAAGAGAGTGTTCTTGGCTGCTGCAACATTGAGACCCGAGACCATGTATGGGCAGACGAATGCCTGGGTTTTGGCTGAAGGAAAATACGGAGCCTATGAAATCAACTACACTGATGTGTTTGTCGTCACTGAGAGGGCTGCCCTGAACCTTGCCTATCAGAACCTTTCTAAGGTTACAGAGAAGCCGACTTGCTTGGTTGATCTGATTGGTCAAGATTTGATTGGTTTGCCCCTACGGTCCCCTCTATCTTTTAATGAGATCATATACACACTTCCAATGATGAACGTCCTAACTGATAAGGGTACTGGGATCGTCACTAGTGTTCCAAGTGATTCCCCTGACGATTATATGACTATGCATGATTTGAAAACAAAACCAGCTCTGAGAGCAAAATTTGGTGTGAAGGATGAGTGGATACTTCCCTTTGAGGTTGTACCCATAATCAACATCCCTGAGTTTGGGGACAAATCAGCTGAAAAGGTATGCATGGATTTGAAGATCAAGAGCCAGAATGAGAAGGAGAAGCTTGCTGAAGCAAAGAGGTTGACTTATTTAAAAGGGTTCACAGAAGGAACTATGCTTGTTGGAGAATTCGCAGGTATGAGGGTCCAGGATGCGAAGCCATTAATTAGGACCAAGCTTCTAGAAAATAGCCAGGCGGTTAGTTACAGTGAACCAGAGAAGAAAGTTATGTCCAGATCAGGTGATGAGTGTGTTGTGGCCCTTACAGATCAATGGTACATCACATATGGTGAAGAAGAATGGAGGAAAATGGCTGAGGAATGTTTGTCCAACATGAAACTCTACCATGACGAGACACGCAATGGGTTTGACCACACCTTGAGCTGGTTGAATAAGTGGGGTTGCTCACGCTCTTTTGGCTTGGGGACTCGTATACCTTTTGACGAGCAGTTCCTCGTTGAGTCCTTGTCGGATTCCACACTTTACATGGCATATTACACCATTGCCCATATGTTACAAAATGGGGAAATGTATGGAAGAGATACATCTTTGGTGAAACCGGAGCAGATGATAGACGAGGTTTGGAATTATGTTTTCTGTGAGGGTCCGTACCCTAAATCATCAACCATCTCTCAATCTGTTCTCAACAAGATGAAGCAAGAGTTTTCTTACTGGTACCCGTTTGATCTTAGAGTCTCTGGGAAGGATTTGATACAGAACCATCTGACGTTTACTATCTACAACCACACAGCGCTTTTACCACAACATCATTGGCCTCGTGGTTTTCGATGCAATGGCCATATTATGCTCAACTCTGAGAAGATGTCCAAGTCGACTGGAAATTTCAAGACACTTCGCCAGTCAATTGAGGATTTTTCCGCTGATGCCACAAGGTTTGCTCTAGCTGATGCTGGTGATGGTATGGATGACGCAAATTTCGTCTTTGACACCTCGACATCTGCGATTATGCGACTCACTAAAGAAATCTCATGGATGGAGGAAATTTTGGAATCTGAGTCTTCACTCAGATCAGGTCCCCCCTCTACTTATGCAGATAAGGTTTTTTCTAATGAGATAAATATTGCCGTCACTGAGACTGAGAAGAACTTCAATGAATATATGTTCCGGGATGCTCTAAAGACAGGGTTTTATGACTTACAAGCTGCTAGGGATGAATATAGATTTTCCTGTGGAATCAGTGGGATGAACCGTGACCTGTTATGGCGATTTATGGATGTTCAAACACGGTTAGTTACTCCAATTTGTCCCCACTATGCGGAATACGTTTGGAGAAAGCTCTTGAAGAAGGATACCTTTGCTATAAAAGCAGGTTGGCCCGTGGCTGACAGACCTGATCTCACTCTGAGGAGAGCCAACATGTATTTGCAAGAGACAATAGCCACTATGAGAAAGTTGCTCGAGAAACAAATATCAGGGTCGAAAAAACCTAATAAGAAGGTGTCAGCAGCTACTCCTCCAAGTACAGAGAACAAACCCACAATAGGGCTGATATATGTCAACGAGCATTACGGTGGATGGAAAGCTGAATGCTTAAATATTCTCCGAGCCAATTTTAACACCGAAGCGCGCCAATTCGTACCTGATTCAGAGATTCAATCAGCTTTGAAGCAGAGTAGTGTTGGGCAACAAGCAAATTTCAAGCAAGTACAAAAGCTTTGCATGCCGTTTATGAAATTCAAGAAGGATGAGGCACTTTCGGTTGGGATTCAAGCCTTGGATTTGATGCTACCATTTGGTGAGATAGAGGTCCTTAGGGAGAATCTGGAACTAATCAAAAGACACTTGGGTCTTGAGCAAGTACAAGTGTTGAATGCATTGAATGATGATGATATCAATAGAGCTGGACAGCATGCAAACTTGTTACGCCAAACTCCACCTTCACCAGGAAGTCCAACTGCCATCTTTTTGAGCTAGTAGGTACTGTGGATGTTTTCTTCTCTTTTTTTCTTAATTTTTTTTATCCAGTTCTTACTTTATTATTACATAATTATTTAACTCCGTGACCTTATAGTTTTATATTACTAATCAGGTAGGATTGCACCTTGAGGCTCCCCAAGAACTAATAAACGGCATCCAGGTTAGTCTGTCGTAACTTATTTTCTAGTTCATCCAATTTCGATTTTGTGTTCACTTCTCTTTTATTAATAGGCTAAGAAGTTCTATTTTAAAAGATAAGAAAAACAAAGAAGCTGTTGTGGGGTCATTCTGCTGATGAGTAGTTGCTTAAGTTTTTTGATAGAATTAATTTGGTCGTCTAGTCAACTATGATCTAGGTCATTTAGAATAAATGTATTCACATGGTGTTGATGATAAAGGGGTGTATGGTCTGCTTCAAGATTTTCTGAATCTGATGATGTATCAGCCTTGGGTGTATGTGTGGTCACTGTTATGACTTGTGAACATCTAATGTCTGTTAATGTATGTGATAGTATTAGTTTTTTCATTCACGAGATAACTTGTGAACATCTAATATCTGTTAATGTATGTATGTGATAGTATTGTTGATCGTTCCAATCTAGGACGAGAATGCTACATCTGGTCACCTCAGAGTTCTTAGCTCGATCACCAACTATACGGCATATGTATGTTTTACATAATAGAACTCTGCCAGGCAGAGTTCGGAAATATAGAACTATTTTTTGCATCTCCGTAGGTCGGCAACTATGATTTATATAATTCTCGATTTGTTTCCTTGAAACGTGGCGATATAGATTAGTTTCTCCAGGGTGCTTCATTTTCCAAAGTCTTTCCTCGTTTGTCTTATTTTCTGAGTTGATTTTCTTTGTTTTATTTTCTGAGTGATCTTTTTAAAAATCAATGATGTCATGATTCTAAATCCTGATTTTTGGTGCTCTTTTCTTTCTTTTTGCAGATGAACTCGACGAGGAAGATTACAAGTGTGCTGGGAAGATTTTGTATTGGACGTTTTGATATTTACTTATTAATACTGTAATTAGATTTGACAAACTCTTTTTTCATCAAGATGAATCGCTGTAAGTTTCTTAGTTATAGACTTCAAGTTTCTTTCTACTTATTTAGTACTTCACACTGGATTTCAAGAGATTTAAAAACGGAAAATGGGTTATTTGTCCAAATATTTTTAAAACATAGTTCAAATGGACGAGTGAAAATTAGTATGGGTGAAATGGACACCAAAAAAATAGTAAGGATGGAATTAGATTCATCCCGACTTAAATTTAAAAAATAGCAAGGATGAAACTGGATGCATCCTGATATAAATTAAAAAATAAAACTAGTATTTGAAAATTGGTAGGATGTTTGCTCAGTGAGGAGTAAACCGGTGGCTACACGGAAAATAAAAAAAAAAAAAAAAATAATTGTTTACATCCTGACTATTTTTATATTTTTGTCCATTTAAACGTTATTAAAATCTAAATGTCCTTTTCACCTAAGAGAATTGCGTTGGTGTACCATCATGTTAGTAGAGCAGCTCCATTTTACGTAAACCTCTTTCTGAGTAGACCAAGGTTTCTCAGGCTCAGTAAGATTCAATGCATATGGTTCTGCTACAAGGCAAAGTGCCCATAAATAAATAGCGTGCGCATTCAAGTGGCCAACTTCTTATAATTATTTACAACCCACTATCGATTACAAGGGGGTGTTGGGTGTAGATTTCAGATCGGTATCAACAGAACAGCGGCAAAGCTTTTGACCAATGCTGAGAATTCCCTACAATACCTGACTTTGACTTCAGTATCCACCAACAACTGTTTTAAGGTATAAAGGATAAAGCAAAGTATATTTTGCACACAAAATATCGATTTATGAAAATTCGCTTCTTTTCTCCACTACACACTGTTGATTAGTAAGTTACAATTGTCTCTTTACCCACAAAGAAGTAGAAGAACTAAATGCAGTTAGCAAAATAATCTACACATAAAACACCTGATCCATGGGAAAAGAAAAAGGCAAAAGCCGCAAAACCTACGAGGAAAAGAACCTTCTTTCTTTTTTATGGCATCTATCTTGTTTTTTTATGTGTTGCGGATGAAATCTTCATATCTTGGTAGGGGTGTTCAGACGGCGCAATCCAGAGACCCCAAAGTATAACTAAATGGATACAAAAGAGCAAAGACGACGAGTATATGTTTGAGGGAAATATATTCCAACAAGCCTCCACCCCTACAAACAATAACAATCTGCAAAACATCAGAGCATCATATTAGTACTACTCAGACAAATTATGCTGAAAGAACAAGTAATCAAGTAAATACACAACAATTAAGCAGCGGCATAACATACCTCAACAATGTCGGAAATGGTGTTCTCCAGAGGAGATATGGTAAGGTATAGAAGTACCTGCAATTGCAAATTTCTCATTAGGGGTAGAATATTGTTATCCCCAAACTATCTTTGACAAGAAGAAAGATGGTGAAAATGTCCATCACTTTTCTTACAACGGGTTGCTGCCATGAAAAACATTACAGGCTCATAGATTGAGAAGTGTGAGTCAATTAGAATGGGGGGTCAAATCCTGCCTCCGCAGATTTGCAGAGATAATATATTCCTTGATGATAATAGCCTCACATTAAAATTTACTCATAAAGGTTTGCGAAAAGAACTGACCATGAATAGAACTGGTAATGTAAGGATCTTGCACAAATAATGCCGACGAAGTTCCCAACAAACATAGTAGTGGCAATATCTGAAAGGAGATCAAATCAAGGAAACATTAAGTAGGAGTAAAATATAGCGACAAACAGATCGAATGGGGTTGTAAATTCTTTTCGATCCCCATTAACTTCAAATCTTACGTTCATTTCTGATGTTCTGAAAACTTGAGTTCTGATCTAGGAACCGATTCAGAGAAACTAAACTTGACAAACTGGTTTTCATTTTCGTAAGGGTAAACCTAGAGGACAGGAAATTGAGAAGTCCTCCTTCATACCTGTAAAACATGTCAACACACGAGTACCATTAAAAAAAAAGAAGAAGAAGATATTAAAAATGATATAGGAAAAAATTAATTTAATCTAGTGTATCACACTAGTCACTAGTCAGGTAAAGGTTCTTTGCAGTTTTGGTTACTGATACATGTAGGAAAATTACACAAATGAATAACTAAAGGTCTAAAAGGTACTTACTTGCACCATACATGATGGGCAAAAACAGCAAGGAGTAGAAGGTGAATGATCAGCAAACTTACTGCAAACTCCTTCGATACAAAGATTTTTTCAGGAACAAATTTGAAATTCACAGACCTGGAAGCATACAATTACTGTATGAGCAAAATGTGAGGAGTTGAGTGCAAACTACAAAGACAAGATACTCAGGAACTTAAAATATGATTGGCAAAGCGGGCAATTTAAAAGACAACTGATGAGTATTTTAACATTATGCAAAGGCTTTGAGTCGGAGGAAGATGCACCAGTAGTGGATGAAGACACGCCCAAGATTAAAGGCTCCTGAAATATAGTCAACTGGAAATGATAATAAAAACGGCAACCCCAGTAGAATCTGCATTAGAAGATTGAACATGTAAATAACTTTTGGATATGGGAATTGATATCCATGCCAGTCGAACAATGATCACAAAGTAGAGAAGAAAAAAGTCAATTGATTGATGATCTTTACACTTCATATCTGTACTACTGCATAATTCATACACACCTGCAGTACTGCTGCACCTGCCAAGGCAGTTACAACTCCACAAATGTTCATACTCTGTACAAAAAAGTTCAAGGAAGTATGATAAGTTGCATAAATCTAAAGCATGCGAAAACGAATAGCTTCTCGAGTGACATTAACCAATAAAACTTAACCTTTAACATGAGTAGAAGCAGGGGAGGAGCATAAAGGAGAACGTTCATCTTTATTGACACAGCCCCACTGTATAGAAAGAAGTCGAATCAACGTTTATTTTGCATCTCAAGAGGGTCTAGAAGGTTTTGCATCTCAAGAGGGTCTAGAAGGGTACTATAACAAACCTGAAAATAATCAGTCCAATATGCCATTTCTTGTGAAGAACTAATGCTACTGCAGCATGAAGGAGGGTCATCGCAAAACAGTCATTAAAGAGGCGAAGCACAAAGATGGAATGGACTCGTTTCGACAAGCAAAGCAAAGTAAGTGCCCACCAAGGAAGCTGCAACAGAGTTCGAGGGAAATACAAAAGTTACGATATAGAAAAATGACAGCAGCATTAGCATCAAACAAAAGTTACGATATCATCTAACTAAAGTTGGTAGATTTGGACACATAAAGTGGGACATACCAATCTCCAAAAAGATACTCAAACGGTCACTGGCCTAATATTTATGTCACTGATTCTAGAAGGTGTTGTTCTAACAAATAAAACTCCTGTCATTCTTATAGCGACAGTGCTATTCAACTCCCTCTTTTCCACCTCCCTACAGTCTAAACCCCACATCTGGAGAATGGTGAACACCACCCGTACCTGAATGTGAACCTAAACCTGTATGTGTGGTTTAGATTATAGGGAGGTCGAAAAGAGGGAGTTGAATAGCATTTTTATTTTCATAGCTAACCTCCATCACAAGGATACTATCATCCAGGATCAAATACTTTGCAGGTATGCAAAGAGGACCATTTAGACATCTACATTTATCGATACAGAAGGCGCGAAAGAAATTTACATACCAAATCAGTCTTTACGTAGATATATAGAATGATTCCCAAGTTCACAATATACAGAACACCAAAGAGAATCTGCAATATAAAGTAACAAAACAAGTCAATACAATACAATGAGACTTTAAGGTTTAAGCAACATATATCAGATAGCTTCTCACTGAATCCATTCAACAATTACCTGAGCTGGGTATACTTCCCCTCCAGTAATGAACTGAATAGCAGTATAAACATACAGAAAACCAGCTGGATACACCAATGGACCAGTATCTCCTTTCAAATCACTGTAATTTCTTTCTCCTTCAAGAAACCCACTCACCTAATTACCCAATTCAGCACATTTTGATCAATCAAAATTCAAAACATGATAAAAAACAAAAATACGGTTTTTATCATACCTGTGACATATAGGCATCCCAATCTATCTTTGTATCTGAAATTAAACAAAACTTCATATTAGAAAACGATTCAAATTTCAACTGAGACTAAGAATGAGAGATTTGCGGATGGGGTTTCACTTACAAGGAACATAAGCAATGATAAGAGAAACAAGTATAGAATCTGCGATTAACAAACCAAAAGCAAATGTTGATTTTGAGACTTTATAGTTATTGAGAAGCTCTGATCTTTGAGAGGGTTTCTTTATTGTAGATAACCTTGCCATGGCCTCTCCCCCCTTCCCTTTCTCTCTATACAGAGGAGGAAAGATCGAGATGGAGGTTTTTAAAATTTAGGTGTATACTTGAAGGAAGTCCTAATTAGAGTATTGTGATTTCAACAAGGTTTTAATGGTTTTTGTCATTCCTTCAAGGGGTGAGGAAGGAAAACTGTCGAACTTTAGGGATTAAAGAGATTTTGGGTTCCGGTGACTGATTTTGGATTACTTGGCAACTTTCGGGTCGAAATAGCAGATTCAGGGCAATGGGGAACTTTGGCTCATGAAGCACGTCTGATTACAATAACAAATTGGATTTCGTGTATCGATCTGGGGCCGAACCAGTTTTTAGGAGTGAGGTGCAAAAAAATGTGCAAAAATGTCCTTGCTCATTTTCCCAGCTAAATTGACGCCTACCTCACTTAATTTGGTACACTACTAAATGATAAAAAAAGTGATAAAAAAAAGTCATTAGAAATAACTTTCACACCACTCTTTATCCAACAATTATTTAAGTACCTAATTTATTCTTGTTTAATTAGCACTAATTAATCGTATTAGATGTTAATTATATTTTAGATGTTAGATCAACTGATGTTAAAGAGTTCTTCAAAACATCGAACAACTTAAATTTTTTGATTTTTTTCGTAAACAGTACCCTTAATCGGTCTACGTTAATGCACTTGTAAACCGATTCTGAATTGATGTTCCAAAATTAACAGGGGACTTCAACAATTAGTTGAAGTTGGCATATGTATAATCCGGTTATACAAATCGTTGTTTTACTTGACATATATAAACTGATTATTGTCTTTCACAAGAATTTTTCTTTCATTCATTTCATTATTGTAGGATGCATTTAGCACACGTATCAAGCCTTTAAACCCCAAGGCGACCCTAGAGGACGAGTTATAGTCTCGTGAGGGTTTACATAGAGATCTACCCACAAAACCTACACAAAAAACTTCTAAAACCATCAATTTTCGTTGGAGGAATCCGAGTCTCATTCACTCGACATGAAGTCCGAGGCATACTCCGGGATTTTGGATACAATGAATTGATAGCTTGCGTCGAATGCGAATGTTTCCCCCTTTTTCTTCAAGTAGCGCGCTTTGACGACATCATGCTACAAAAACACAAACTTACTTTGTTAGTGGTGTTTAGTAGGAAGATCAAACAACATGGATCACGTATAATAAACCACAAGAATACTTACAAATTTTTCAATGGAGTAGCTAAAGTAGGTAGCGTTCAAAAATCGTTTTTGGATAGCTAAAAAAGCAAGTATCGCATTTTCGATGACTAGGTGCCTATCATGCACTTGTTGAACACTTCTTCCGCTAGGATTCCCAAACTCGTGCCTATATTTCTTATGCACCTTTGTCCAAAAGGTTTCAGCATCTACCCTAACGGAGGACTGCCTTCTAACTCGAGTTTCCGCGTACCAAGCTTTGGTGATTGTCAAATCTTCATTTGAATCAAATGATGCCATTGTGGAGGTATAAAATGAGTAGTTGTGGAGTATATGGAGTGAGATGGAATAAAATGAGCAATTTTGAGCCAAATGGGGTTTGAAATAATCGGAAAAAGTGAAATAGTTTGAAATAATCGGTCTTCTCGAAGGTCTGTAGAATCCGATTATGTTTTTGAGCCACCAGGAGTCGGTCTTTCTTGTGACCAACATAAACCGATTACAAACATGTAAAAATTTGAATTTTCACAGACATTAATCGGTTTATTTAGATGCATATGTGATCCGATTGTGGCTTGAAAAACATACAGTAAAAACCATATTTCTAAGGCATGACGAGTCAGATTATATTTACCCCACACATAAACCGATTTTCTGATGGACCTCAACAATCGGATTATATGGACATATCGAGTAGACCGATTGTGGGCATGTGTTCTGGCATCAGAATTGTTGAGCATGCATAAACTTGTTTGATACACATAATTATAATTAAAACTTGAATTGCATTAAGTTCAATACCATGATCATCCAAAATATAAAACTTAACCATCCAAAGTCTAAAGTTTTAAAAACCAAAAACTTAAACAACCAAGTCTTAAAAACTTAAACATCCAAAGGCTTAAAAACTTAAACTAAAATCATGGAGCACCAGCATCAGGAGTAGCAGCACCAAGAGCATTTTGAGCAGCAGCAGCATCATCAACAGGAGCATTTTGAGCAACAATAACAACATCTTATGCTTCATCCATGGCTTTAAATTGAGCCATTTCTTCCCGTAAACCTTATATAAATCCATGGCGATCCCTCTCAGCTGAAATCATATTTCTCCTCATCCTAGTGAACCTCATGACCTCATGAAGCTCCTCCAGTGCAATCTTGTCAATCAATGCGAGGGCTTGTTCAAGACGGATCTCACCCCTATAAGCAAACTTATAGAGGCTTGTTTCTGGCACTCGTTATGGTTCCCTATGAATATCCTCTAAGGTGAGCTTCGAGTGTAAGACGCTAGGTGTCCGAAGTCCATATCTACATAAAAAAAAATAAAAAATAAACAGAATTCAAGTTAACAATTGGTACATAACCAAACATATGTAATCTGATTCTCAACAACAAAACACACAGGAATGTCAAACACAAACAATCGTTTTATGTGATACATATATAAATACCGATTGTGGAACGGAATCTGAAGATACAATCTTAATCGGTAAATTAACAAGCACATAAAACCCGATTATAGGATCGCATAGTTTAAAAAAAATTGAATCCAGAATCGGGTTACTATAAAGCACTTATAAACTGATTCTGGTGATGTATTTTCATATTTCTTTTTTAAACCTAGAATCGATTGATGTTAATCATCATATAAACCGATTACTCTACATGCTCTTCATGGCCGAAGAACAAAACCCAGAATCGGTAATCAGAGATTTTGATGGACGAAAATCGAAGATTTAAACATGTAAATCAATGAAGAAATGCGAATCATCGAATGGGTTGATGGAGATTTACCTTTTTCTTGGTTGGATCGAAGATCTTGGAGAAGAGGATGAAAAAAAATTGATTAGGGTTTTGAGAATTTGGAAAGATTATGATGAAAATAGAAAGTTTTTTAGGTTAGTTTTTTATGTTTTTGGATTTACTGAAAATGGAAAGATTAATATTTATATGAGATTGTTTTAGGAAATAATGTGGGGGTAAATTAGGATTTTTGAGAAGTTTGGTAGCCCATAGCAATTTGGTGGAGTGGGGAAGGGAAATTTGATAGGCCCAAATTAAGTGGAGTAAACCCCAATTTGGCCAGGCTCATTTTAGAGGCTATTTTGCACCTACAAAAAAACGATTTTTTTGGGCACCACAGTTTTTTTGGGGGGACCATGATTTGATTATGCCACCTTCCATATAGTTATAAGGGGTGTCCTATAAGGTGGAGATGATTAGTTTACTCTTTAACCTAATTAAAATTATAACTAATCTACAACTTCTTCTTCCTCTATTCAACAAATTTTCTTCTTCTCTTCTTAATCAATTTATGATCATCTAAACCTGATCATATACAAATCTAATCAAAATCATCAAATTTTCATCGTCGTCAGAATTTTCATCGTCGATTAATCAATCTTTTGTAAACGAACCCGTCCATAAGTATTTTCCCACAAACCCATTATTTCTAATTCGTTTTTGATTGAAATTTTGAGCAATAGCCATCAAAATAGGTTGAATATGGAGGTTACAGTAGTAAGTTCGGTTAGGATAATTTTGAAAAAGCCCCTTTTTTTACAACCGAAGTTTTAAAGATGAAGAACACGAAGAACACTTTGGCTAAGAATGTTTTTTTGTTCCTAACCAAAAGCCTGAGTTCGGTTGAGTTGCAAAAAAAAAAATTCAAAACCGAAATCTTCTCTGTATAGCCAAATATTGAGTTTGGTTTAATCGCAAAAACAAAAATTCCTAACCGAGCTTTACTCTGAAAACCTATATAATGAGTTCGGTTAAGTCGCAATTTTTTATGCTAACCAAACAAAGAGTTCGACAATGTTTAATAAACGTTGTGAACCTACCGAACTCCGTTGTTTAAAGTTCGGTTATAATGTGTTCGAGTCGACTGAACCGAACAAAACTCTGGAAAATCAAGCATAATAGTTCGGTTACATTTGATTTTTCGTCAGCCAGCAACGAACAAACAAAAACTCCATCAAAGCCCTGGTTCAGTTACTTGTGTATTTTGGATTTATTAACTGAACTGCATTTGCAGAAAGTTCGGTTACATGTTCTTTGTATAACATGACCGAATTGTGTTGACCTAGTTGAAATTTTTTGTTATAATTTTTGTTTTGAAGAAATTTTAGGCCATTTATAGCAACATTAACTAAGTTACAAGCATATCTCGGTACCCAAACGATGTTTTTTCTCCATATTCACCCATCTCAAAATTTTTTTTCTCCATCTTCTTCTTGTACTGCTTTAATCACTTAATAATTCTACCTCTTTCTAAAAAAATCATCCATTAATTTAACCTTAATCAATGGTTAATCACACTAACTAATCATTACACAAAAATAATTAGGAGGGTAGTTTTGGTATTAAAATAAAATATGGATAAGGGGTGTCCTCAGATTACTTCAAATAACTTAATAAAAATAAAATGATGGTCCCCTCCAAAAAAAGATTAGTTCCCAAAAAATCGTTCCTAAAAAAAAAGCAATATTGGGCTTTGAAGCCACCTTGTTGCTCACCCATGTTCTAAAACTGGGACTTATGGAGATGCCCAAGGTCTTCCTAAAGGAAAAAACCGTCACCTAAAACCCCTCTTCCCGCTAGCCTTCCCTAGTATGCGGGAATCCTAGCGGGAAGACACTGGATACGGCTAATGGTTAGCCGTTCTAAAAAAGTGAAAAACGGAATACCATTAATCGTTCTACACCAAAAAACCGGGGAACGATTGTCCGTTACTTAATAACACCTAGTTGTTATTCGTTTTAGGGTTTCTTAGAACGGCTAATAGATACATGTTCCTTGACCTTTTTTCATTTACACTCATTTTCAGTTTTAGTGTTGGTTTACCAAATATTTTTACACTTTCGATGTTCCGAGATTTGTTGGAGTATAATTTTTTTTTGTTGGATCTACATGTCTAAGGTGCATTGGGATCACAGACGACTCATATTTTTCATAGAAAGTGCATTTACCTTTTTTAAACCTATAACTTGTTTACACTCAGACGACTTAACTCACATTGTTTATAGAAAGTGCATGTTAAGCCTGGGATATCTGTTTTTGTTAGCCTTCAGATTCTTATCACCGGTTCATCAATAGACTGTTATTGATATCTCATTCAGATAGATATCTCTTTATCCTTATCAACACACTGTAAAGATAAGATGAAAAAGGGGTAATTCTATTATAAATAAAGATCTTTTTTTCCTACAAATACAATACATTAACCATTCAAAGAAACACACTGTGAAGCATAAAACCATTCTTGAAATATACACAGTCATAAATGAATTCTAGTCAAAAAGGAAAACAGATAGTATGTGTGGAAGCAAACCAAATTTGTCCACTATGTATTCTTGATGACCATTCCTCCATGCAATGCCCTTGTATGTATTCCAAGTGCCCACAGAGAGGTTGTACGGGCATCAAAATGTTACTCGAAATGGAACCGTGACAAAGTAGGTACTTCCGTTGCCAATTCGAGAATTGTCGTGAAAAAGCACAGTGGTTGGAAGATGCAATCAAGGTCAAAGATGATAGAAAGGTAAATGAACTCTGCAAAAACTTCAAAGACAAAGGGATAATTAAGGTTGATTACGAAAAGGTGGCGCCATGCCCAATTCCTGATTGTAATTTTGTTATGAAACTACATCGTTCTAAAGATAAGAACACCTTTGGTGAACATTTCTGGAAATGTCATGGGTGTCAGTTGGTGGAATGAGATGGCTAAGTCTATTTTATGTTGCTCAATAATTTCTGGTGTGTTATTTTGTGTTTATGTAATGTTTAATCTTGTGTTTTAGTTAGTCCAAGACTAGTTTATGATGTAATGTTTATATAGTGTTTATGGTGTGTAAGTTTATGGTGTAATGTTTTATATGAGGTTGTATGTTTTAGTTTGAATTAACGATCCAAAGTAATGATTATCATATTAGATGTTGTTTGGGTAGACTTAGGTTTCTGACAAAGCTTAATTCACACCACGTTTTGTTTAAAGCTACATTTTCCAACTGCATGAATCAATGACTATCTCTTGATAATTAAATGTCATTGATGAGATTCAAATAGTAGGTGTCTCTTTAAACAGTTAGTGGCTTTTGTAAAAATGTAAGGACGATTGTGAACATGAAACCAGATTCGTAAAAAAGTAAGGACGATTGTGAAAAGTTAACATCTATTTGAAAACAGTTTCATCCTATACTTTTTCGAGATTCCAAAACTTTTTTTATATTTGCAGGCTTTCGGTGACAAATTTTTCCCTTAATGTAATAATAAGATCTTAAAACTTTGATTCCATTTATTATTTAGAGTGGTGTGTGTGTCATTGCCTTGTCACACATCAAGCAAAAAAGTTAAGTTTGTAAGGAACGACACTAGCATTATTTTTCTTATCTTGATCAGAACTACTTCGGTATGTGTGGAAGGGTTTGATTTTTAGAAATTATATAAACCGAACTTGTGAAATCCAAAAGCAAACACAACATAACTCAAACACACACCTGTTTAGTTTACAGTATTAGTTTCCTGTTTTGCTAATTTATATTTCTCATTTATGTGGCTTCCTGCGGTTACAAAAAATGTCTAAATTTTCACGTGAAGAGGATGTGGCTCTAATTAGTGCTTATTGTTTAGTTAGCAGCGACCCAATAGGTATAAATCTTAACAGTAGCAATTTTTGGTCCCATGTTCAAACTGAATACATAACCAAATTGGGGATGTGAGGGAGAATATTAGATATATGACGGCTTTACAACATAGAGTCTCCTACTTAAAACAAGAAGTTTTGAGATATGTTGGTTGCATAAGAGCATACTTTATAAAATGCCAGCTTGGTGGAACCCTGAAGATGCGGTGAGTTTACTATAATAATTGTTTCCTATATTGTATGAATTTTGAAAGTATTGTTTCCTGTACTTTATTAACTCCTTTTATGAATCTGTCTCCAGTACTGTGAAGGTCATCTTAAGTATGAAGACAAACAAAGTAATGGAAAAAGATGGAGACACGAAGCAGTTTTTCAAATTCTAAAAGCGCATCAGACGGAATACGATTCAGAGATTAGTAATAATATTACCATGGATTGAGATGAAAATTATATATTTGTTTTACTACATTACCAATTTTGTGGGTACATCTAACTGAAAACCCTCACGAAACTAAACTCGTCCTCCAGGGTCGCTTAATGGTTTAAAGGCTTGTTATACGGACTAAGTGTAACCGCGAGTCATGTGAAATTGACATAGATTTAATGATTTGGTACTGTATTTTTTATCTTTTGATTTTTTATGAGCGCGCTCATTCCTAATAATGTACCGATGATTATGGTGTTTAGTGTGGTTGTATGTTTTAGTTCGAACGAAGGTAATGTTCAATGTGATTGTATGTTTTAGTCGATATGTCGGATTAAAATCAATTGTTGTAAATACAAGTGACAAAGATGCTTAAATAAATAAGTTCATTTTATTCAGACACTTTAACAATGTAGTACACTTAAATTAAAACGTTGCTAACAATGGTGAGCCATCGCAACAAGATTACAATCCGAAGGGATCACCTGTAGAACAAACATCAAGTTAATAAATTATTTTCGTATATGTTTTTGCAATCAAATTTGATCAAATATTTGAAACAAACCTTTTCGATATTGGGGAGCGTTATTTTTATGTAAAAAAAATTCCTTCCGGGAGAAAATATTACCACTTTCTTAAAAACTAATACTTCTCCTACCCTTATTTGCTTTCCATACTCAGGATTTTGAACCACTTTGCGATGGACGTTTGCTGGAATTTTACCACTAGGATCCTGTAAGAATATAGAAAATCTAACAATTAGTAAGGTTTAATCAATTAATCACAAAATTTTGCCGATTTACTAAATAGATAACCCAACAAAAGTGGAGAATCACCTTTACTTTCAATGCGAAGTCATCAAGATATTGTCTTTGCTCCTCGACCAGTACAACCAACCGGTCGATTCTTTGGTTGATTGGTTTTATAGATCCCGATGCAGTTCTCCCCTCTGCGTAAAATTGTCGTGCAAGAAACTAAGGGTTATTGGAAATGAATATCGTTAACACCTCCAATTTCATCCCTCGCCAATTGTTATAGGACTTGTGTAGATACATCTTCCTCTCCCATTACTCTCCTTCTGTGTCTAAGATCTTCTAAGTCTCGGTACTCTCCGGCCGGACCAGGATTTTTTCCGGCTACTTGAGGCACCACGGGAGTTAGGGATGAAACGCTCTGTTTGTTTTACTATTAGACAGGGGGTGAGGTCAACGACTACCGATTTATTATGGTTATCATATGGATTCTATGTGTTACCCACAACCGGTGTGTTTGTTGAGAACTCGATTGAACATTGATGACTGACCTCCGGATAACTATATTACACCGCTGCAAGCTCGTCTTCATCAAAACCTTCCCAAGGGTCAGCATCAGCCATATGTTGATGATGAATATGGTATTAGTTAGCCGAAAATATTTGTTTAAAAAAAATATCTTATTTTTATATTATTTGTTATTTGAAGCAATTGCGATTCTCATTGTCGACGAGTTTGGGTTTTTATATAACAAAAAAAAGTAAGGTAAATGTAAACAATGATGAAGATTCCAAAAAACACTAGTGTTCAGTGTAGATAAAAAATAATAATTTCATCATAAGATTTATCATCCACTTGTTCGAGACATCGATAGACTAGACTAGACTTGACAACACGATATTTGAAAACTGAAAATTAATCAGGGGGGTCTGCATAAAGAGGCATCGTTAGAAGTGATTTTTATTTAGATATGTTAACAATGTAGTACACTTAATACATATTCATAAAAATTAAACTTAAACCTAACTCACTGTCGCAGGCAACGCGACTACACTTAGCATGTGCAGTAAGCCTTTAAACCGTTAAGTGAACAGACGAGTTATAGTCTCGTGAGGGTTTTTCATAGTGGTTTTCCCACAAAACCAATTAATTATCGGAATTAGTCTTCACCGACATCAGGGTTCTCAAGTGCTAATAGTTGTGGGTTCATATTAGTAAAATGATGCCTCAAACTAAGGTAGGAATTATAGAACTTAAATTGTGTTCCTTTTTGTTCCAAGTATAACTCCCTCGCATGACCCTCCTGCAATAAATACACACATATCAACATACAATTTTTTATAGGGTAATTCTCTTTTATAAACGATATACTTACAATTGTCATTTCATTCCATTCAGCAAGAACATTACGATATAGTGGTATTTGTAGTGCTATGAATATTTTCACCTCCTTTTTAATTGTGGACACACGAGTTGATAATGTTTTCTTACACCGTCCATTAATATTTCCAATTATGTCGGTAAACTCTCTCACAGCCTTCTCCCAAAATACTCCACTTTATTGGTTTCTTTGTTGATTTTCACGATTTGCAACAGAACAATAGGCCCTAGTAAGAGCCTCATCTTCCCCCGGAGAGAACCTAACCATGTTTGAACCTAAAAAATAAGTTAGAAAGATAATAAAAAAAGGAGAATGCTTGTACAAGTATCTATTTTCTTTTAGAAACTAGGGTGTGTGTATGAGTTCCAATTTTATGCCTATTTATAGCCAACCATCCACATTTCAAAACTAACTGAAAATTAGATTTTCTATTTTACTCCACGTGATTGATTATAAAGCAAAAGCACTGATGCGTAAATCACTGACTATCTATAGACTGTGCAATGACATCGAAGTGATTTGAAGTATCACTGCTACTGGTGGACAACTCACTGGGACGTGTATTGAAAACTCATTGTCATGGTCCATTGATGTTTATTGAAAATTGTAAATGCCAGAGACTCCTGTTACACCATGTTACTAAACCAATCTTGTGTTGAGTGATATGGATGTTGTGTGGCCAAATTTAATCGGTGATGTATAATGTCAGTCGATAAGTGAGAAAGATGCATAAATAAGATCATTTTATTCAGATACCTTAATTACGTAGTACAATACATCAAAATTACATAAAACTATCTCTAGTTCACTATCGCAGCCAACACGACTGCACTTAGCCGATGCAGCAAGCCTTTAAACTGGTCGGTGTCCCTAACGGTCGAGTGTAGTCTCGGGAGGGTTTGCCAGAGATGTAACCACAAAACTTATTTCGCATTTGTAGTAGTATTAATCTTCATCACCATTTTTAGGCGGACTCTGTGGTGGTTGTACCACGATTAATTTCGGAAATGTATTTTTCAAGATGACGTAGCATTCGTAATACTTGAACTCTCTCATAATATACCTAGCATACATAATAGTCGCAAGAGTTTCCTATAATCAAAAAATATTTAAGTAAGTAAAGAAACGAAAACGGTTAAGAAGTGGCTAGATGCACAAGATAGGCTTACAAGTCTTTTAACGGTCAATAAAGGAGATCTATTATGTTGCTCATAAATATTTTTTTTGGATGCATATGTATTGGCTCACTCCTTTTTTTTAATTACACCAACCCTACTCTTTATATTTGCTTCTAATCTTCGATGAATGTTTATAAATACATCTATATAGTTATCGAAAACCCATCTCCAAACTCTATTAGCCGGCACCAAATGACAATGAACCTCCAGGAGAGTAACAACATCTACCCAAGCATTTATTATATATAGCAATATCTTCTTCCGCGGTATACAAAGTGAAAAAGCGGGGGTCTAACAACACCACCCAATAATTCGATTAGCAATATGTATGGACTAACTCCGAAATACTTTTCTAGAGAATCAACTAGACAATCAGACTCAATCTGGATAAAAAGTATCTCAAGGAGTTAATATCTCAATCTCTTAATTTGATTTTTACTCAAGCTAAAATCAATAGCGAGTCTTTATCAAATAGAGATAACTTGGACGGTACCAAAGACCAATGTCCGAGTGTTAATCAATGAAATCAACAACCACAAGGTTGGATATCTAATCGATTAAACTTTAACGCACAACCTGTATTATTTCAATTATATAAAATATAATGCGGAAAAGAAATAACACAGAAACCGGAAATTTTGTTAACGAGGAAACCGCAAATGCAAAAAAAAACCGGGACCTAGTCCGGATTGAATACACACTGTATTAAGCTGCTATAGACACTAGCCTACTTCAAACTAACTTCGGACTGATCTATAGTTGAACCCCTACCAATCTCCCACTGATACAAGGTACAGTTGTACTCCTACACCTCTGATCCCAGCAGGATGCTACGTACTTGATTTCCTTTGCTGATCTCACCCACAACAAAGAGTTGCTACGACCCAAAATCGCAGGCTTTGATAATAAACAAATCTGTCTCACACAGAAAAGTCTATCAATAGGATAAATCTGTCTCCCACGGATAAACCCTAGGTTTTGTTCCGTTTTCTGATAATAACCAAGGTAATCAGGAACCAATCAATCAATCCGGTCTTATATTCCCGAAGAACATCCTAGATTAATTGATTACCTCTTAACAGTCCTTCTTGAATACACAAGCGGATTATCAAGGAATCACGAACAGTGAGACGAAGATGTTCGTGACTTCTTTATCTTGCCTATCGGAGAACTCTCACGATCTCAAGCCAATCAATCGATTGTACTCGTACGATAGAAAATGCAATATTAGATCACACAGCTACGATAAAAGTAGTATCGGTCTGGCTTCACAATCCCAATGAAGTCTTTAAGTCGTTAACCCGAATTTGAAAAAGAAACTCAAGGGTTAATGGAGATCGACTTTAGCGAGCGCACTAGTATCACACATACGTGTGGGGATTAAGTTTTGCTCTAGCTAGAAGTCCTATATATATAGCCTTTCAAATCAGGGTTTTGCCTTAGGTATTAAGCAAACCTTATTCACCGTTAGATGAAATCTGATTTAGATTCAAGCTAGTATTTCTCAACTTTTAGATCAAAATAAAGCTTGTCATACACACATGGTAAACGTGAACTTTGGTGTGTGAAACACAAGCTCAAACGTGTACGCGTATGTTGGTTCAATACAGTCACCAAAAGGTTAACCATATGAGCATCTCATATTAACCTGGTTCTTCTTCACCATAACTAGTTCCAATGACTTCAAACGAACTAGTTAAGAGTTGTTCAATTGCTATGAGATCTTATGTAAAACACAAGACACAATTGAATCAAAGATGATTACGATTCGATTGAATCGGTTCAATGAACATTATATCCACGATTTGCATAAAGCATTCCTTAGTAATTTAATGATACATGTTCAGAGCACATATTTAGATCATAACCTATTAAGTACACAAACAAGTTCGCGGACTTAATCAATCGGGTTGAGTTTTCCAAACTCAGTAGCATTTCTCGGGAAGAGAAGTTCCGCCAGTTCGCGGACTGAGTTCACGGACTTAGCATCAAACGAGTTATATTGGAAATCCCAGCAAAAATTCTCGGGAAGAGAGTTTCCGTCAGTTCGCAGACTGGGTTCGCGGACTTGGCAAGCCAATTCCACAATCCTACCGATTTCTCTTGCTCAACAAAGTTCAAAGAACTTCGGTTCAAGGAATACATGGATATGTAATCTAAACTCTCATTTCAATCATTGAGACATTCTCAGAGGACGCTATGTAGCCGTTATTCACAGACCGATTCACGTCAGAGAAATTCTCAAAAGTGATTGAAATTTTTCATGACTTTCCTCACTAGGTGAAGATAAACCTGAACAAAGCGAAACGCTTTACCAACACATGATTTCGAGTAAAAGATAAGCACTGAATACTCATCTCTAAATGTCACATGTGTATGATCTAGTCTATATAGCATACGACTTTTGTCTCATAAGAAGCAGGAGATAGAATAGATAGACTTTTGAGTGATAGATAAGTTCAAGTATTCACATACCTTTTTGTTGATGAAGTTCCACGGTTCCTTGTGTAGATCTTCGCCGTTGTCGTTGAATAGCCATGAAGTTCTTGAGCTCAACTACACTTTTCCTATCCTAGTCCGAGACTTAGCTAATAGGCTAGAAATCAATACTTATAGTTTTGATCAGTAACATTGACAAACATGCTTGATATAGCAACACATGCGAGGTCGACCGAGCTATGCTCTAACAATCTCCCCCTTTGTCAATTTTAGTGACAAAACTATTAATACATATGGAATACAAAAAAGATAAACTTTAGTGGCTCCTATTCCATAGTCTAATATTCAACGTTCTTTGAAATCTTCGTCCTTCCAAGTACTCCAATGATCCCAAAGGTTGTAATTTAAGTATCACCGTTGTTGAAGATCCATAGCATAAATAACGAGAGAAATCGAGATTCTCGATCATTATTAAACAGTGTCATAGTACTGTTATGAATATCAAAGTCCAATTGCATCACGACTTTAACAATAATACTATGGTGATATATATCACTCCCCCTTAGTCGATATTCTATCTCGATCATGGAAACCACTCCCCTTACACAATGATCCGAAAACCATATGTATTATGTAGTGTGAACTACAATATTCTCCCCCTTTTTGTCAATAAAATTGGCAAAGGTAAAGAGTGGGTTCATAATGAAATTTCCACGAGAGACATACAATATCTTAATTTAGATGCAATCTTATTGCTGAAGCTATCAGCATTCATCAAGGAATTTTAAGATACAAGATAACCCCTATAAAATTCCACATCCGCACACCCCGCAAGATATTACCATTAATCATAAGTTCAAAAAAACTCTCCCCCATTTGATGTCATTCCCGAGAGAACAACAAGAGCAACCTTAATTTCAAGAGAAAAGAAGGATTTTTAATTGGATACCAAAAACCACGCAAACGTTTTTCTATATCCAAAATTTAACCAAAATACTCACAAGAAAACCCATGAATGTTTTAATTGAATATGCAATTAAATCAAAACCACAGAAGTGATCAATTTAATTGAATGTGCTCAACATAAGTAAACCTACGGAGCGACAAGCTACAACTAAGTTAATCATATGGAGGTGGCTAACTTAATCGTTCAAATACTCAACATAAGGAAAACCTTACGGAATATTAGGATACTCTACATAGGAAGACCTTACGGAATATTACAATACTCGACAGAAGGAAGACCTTACGGAATATGAGGATACTCGACATAAGGAAAACCTTACGGAATATTCAAGACTACATTAACCAATAAGACATGATATTGTAGTCATTCATATACTCAGCACAATGAATTGTGGAATATATGAAAGCTCAACTAGATTAATTACAAGAGAACCTATAATTAATCTAATTGGAATACGAATAACCAAACTAATCACCGAAGTAATCAATTTAATTATTTTGGGCTCAACACAAGAGAACTTACGGAACCCCGATTAAGTTATCAAAGAGATGACAACCTTAACCGAACATGTACTCAACATAAGTAAAAAGAAAAGAAGACTTATGGAGTATAAAACTAAATAACCAAACGAGTCGATTAATTTAGTTTCAAATGCTCAACGTTTAGCATCTCATGGAACAACCAACAAAGCCAATATTAATCGACTTAGTTGTAAGGTGCTCGACATAAGACACATAACGGAATCTTCACGGTTTTTCATAAGGTAGATCAATGAAGACCAAAACCGTGGATACACTAGGATCAATTCTATCTTTGCATCACAAAGTGACATAATAGACTTTATCCTTGAAAAACAAACGATCACATCCTATTTTCCATCAAATACATGATTGCATAGGCTTAACGTTTGTAAATGTCAAAAGTCGATTCGTCCTTAAACCCATACGAATATTGATCATAAACGACTTTACTTTTGACAACAATATGGGACCTTCAAGTTCACGGACGCAAACAATACATATCCCATAAACAATATTGCAATATATGAAACCAATAAAATACTGCAATAATAATCATCCTCATAATATTTTTAGAATTTTTAAACCAAAACCTAAAAAATAAACATAAGAAGATGAAACAAAATAGCTATGTGTAGTCACAATCATCGCTATTCAAAGCACTAGTTATTCTTCCAATTAATCCAAAAAGAAGACTTCCTAGGCAATAATGTCTTTGAGATATTCAGCATCATTCCCAAACTCCTTGTCGTCAACAACCATGGGAACATACGGTTCGCGAAGATAGGAGTCTATATCAACGAACTGTTTGTCTGATTATGTCGAACCAAGGCTCTCTGAATCTCCAAAGATTTTGAAACAAAAGCCTTTATTTCACGAATCTCCTTTCTTACTTCCTTCAACTCATCAAGAACATTGGAATACTTCTGAAAGTTAGAAGGTACATCCTTTGGCTTTCTTGTTCTTTTTCTTTTTAAAGACCTAGAACCAGGAGATTTTTCTTTTTCCTTGATTGATGACTTAGCAATCACGTTGACATCTTTTCTCTCCATAGACACAATGCTTTGAGAACAGTTATAACCAACTGATTTTTGTGGATGGAATTCACAATCTCATTAAGCAGTCTTGAGATATTCAGAAAGTCAAGAAGGAAAAAGGAATGTAGGGTTCGAAACCTAAAAATAGGTTCGTGGTCGTTCAATTCTAAACCCTATAAAGAGTAGATTGTCGATAATAACCCTTTCTTTTAATTGATAGACATAAAACAACAAACCTAAGAAAACACCCTTTCCTAAAGCCTGTGCGTTCATGATCTTGTATCTTTTGATTAGGCACATGAGACAAGATTTACCAATCAACACAATTAATTTGTGCTGTGGTGAACAATAATTTTTCCACCATTTTCCTCAGGAGAGGAAACCATGGACTTCTGTCTATCAACACGACTCGACCATACTTTCTTCTTAAATGGTCTTGCATTGGAAACTGGATTCTTAAACGAAGATAAAATCTTACATACCTCAGCAGTCTTCTGGGAAAGTTTAAGCTTCCTTGCTAAATGATTTGCTCTTCGTTGAAGTTTTTTAGCGTGCCTCACTTGATGTTTGTACTTATAACACCTTGATAGTTCGTGTCCCTTCATCGAACAAAACGAGCACGTCAAACTTGGATAGTATTCAGGCATTTGTGGAGCGACAACAGCTAAACACATAGTAGATCCTGAAATATCACAAACAGTGTTTCCAAAGGATGAGTCAATTGAATCTTCCAGCTTGATTGGGTCTTCTTCTTTACCAAAACCATCAAGATTGATATAGGTATTGCTGCAACCATCAAAATCAATGTTTTCACATAAAAAACCAACACTTGATTTTCTATCTTCATCGGAGTCGTAGGTTTCTGACATCTCATCAAGTGTAACAGCTAGACCTTTGTTCCCAGTGTATTTTCTCCGATTTGGGCATTCATTAGCAACATGGCCAAAACCCTTACACTTAAAGCATTGAGGCATATCCTCGTCGTCAGCCTCGTCAGCATCCCTGTTTTTAGGAGGGACGCGACCGTGAGGCTTGTCTGATGATCTAGGCTTCTCTCTTGAAAACCGTTTACTTCTCTTCAACAGAAGATCCCTAAACTGTCTTGTGATCAAGGATACTGATTTATCAAGATCTTCATCTGAAAAATCGTCATCAGACTGATCATCCTCAGAGACATGAACACTCTTACCTTCGACAAGTAACCTGGTGTTCTTCTGTGCTTTAAAGGAAACATCCTTACCGACTTTGGATGTATGCTCATGGTCAAAGATTTTAAGCTTTCCAACTAAGGTGTTTCTGGAAAGATTATCAAGGTTATTTCCTTCAACGATGACATGCTTCTTAGACTCGTATCTAGATGGCAGCAATATGAGAATTTTCATCACAATGTCCTTTTCAGGGATAGTCTTACCTAATGCAAAAGATGCATTAACAATTTCAGACACTTTGTGATTAAACTCATCAAATGTTTCTTCATCTGCCATATGAAGGTTCTCCCAATTGGAATTAAGGTTTTGAAGCCTAGCTTCCTTTTCATTGGAGTTTCCTTCAAATACGGTTTCTAAGATATCCCAAGCATCTTTCGACCTAGTGCAAGTAGACACATGGTGTTGAAGACTTGGAGCAATGACATGTATGATAGCATTCAACCCTTCAGAATTCTGCTTTACAACAAGAATCTCGGAAGTATTATATAAACCTATGCCTTTGGGAACGGTTCCTTCTCCAGCTGCAACAACGGGTGCTTCATAGCCATTTACTACATATACCCATGATTGAAAATCACGCGATTGAATAAAATCTCGCATAACAATTTTCCACCATAAGTAATTGGAGTCATCGAAGACTGGTGGTACATTTACAGAGATAACACTTTTGTCCATAGAGTCAGATCGCTACAAACACAGACTTGTTAGGTCTTGAACGTGTTTGCCTGCTCTGATACCAATTGAAAAAGCGGGGGTCTAACAACACCACCCAATAGTTCGGTTATCAATCTGTATGGACTAACTCCGAAATACTTTGCTAGAGAATCAACTAGACAGTCAGACTCAATCTAGATAAAAAATATCTCAAGGAGTTAATATCTCAATCTCTTAATTTGATTTTTACTCAAGCTAAAATCAATAGCGAGTCTTTATCAAATAGAGATAACTTGGACCGTACCAAAGACCAATGTCCAAGTGTCAATCAATGAAATCAACAACCACAAGGTTAGATCTCTAATCGATTAAACTTTAACGCACAACCTATATTATTTCAATTATATAAAATATAATGCGGAAAAGAAATAACATAGACACCAGAAATTTTGTTAACGAGGAAACCGTAAATGCAGAAAAATCCCGGGACCTAGTCCAGATTGAATACACACTGTATTAAGCTGTTACAGATACTAGCCTACTGCAAACTAACTTCAGACTGATCTATAGTTGAACCCCTACCAATCTCCCACTGATACAAGGTACAATTGTACTCCTACGCCTCTGATCCAAGCAGGATGCTATGTCTTGATTCCCTTTGTTGATCTCACCCACAACAAAGAGTTGCTATGACCCAAAATCGCAGGCTTTGATAATAAACAAATCTGTCTCGCACAGAAAAGTCTATCAAAAGGATAAATCTGTCTCCCACAGATAAACCCTAGGTTTTGTTCAGTTTTCTGATAATAACCAAGGTAATCAGGAACCAATCAATCAATCCGGTCTTATATTCCCGAACAACAGCCTAGATCAATTGATTACCTCTTAAAAATCCTTCTGGAATACACAAGCGGATTATCAAGGAATCACGAACAGTGAGACGAAGATGTCCGTGACTTCTTTATCTTGCCTATCGGAGAACTCTCACGATCTCAAGCCAATCAATCGATTGTACTCGTACGATAGAAAATGCAAGATCAGATTACACAACTAAGATAAAAGTAGTATCGGTCTGGCTTCACAATCTCAATGAAGTCTTTAAGTCGTTACCCCGAATTTGAAGAAGAAACTCAAGGGTTAATGGAGATCGACTCTAGCGAGCGCAGTAGTATCACACAGACGTGTGGGGATTAAGTTTTGCTCTAGCTAGAAGTCCTATATATATAGCCTTTCAAATCAGGGTTTTGCCTTAGGTATTAAGCAAACCTTATTCACCGTTAGATGAAATCTGATTTAGATTCAAGCTAATATATCTCAACCGTTAGATCGAAAAATAAAGCTTGTCATATACACATGGTAAACGTGAACTGGGTGTGTGAAACACAAGCTCAAACGTGTACGCGTATATTGGTTCAATACAGTCACCAAAAGGTTAACCATATGAGCATCTCATATTAACCTGGTTCTTCTTCACCATAACTAGTTCAAATGACTTTAAACGAACTAGTTAAGAGTTGTTCAATTTCTATGAGATCTTATGTAAAACAAAAGACACAATTGAATCAAAGATGATTACGATTCGATTGAATCGACTCAATGAACATTATAGCCACGGTTTGCATAAAGCATTCCTTAGTAATTTAATGATACATGTTCATAGCATATCTTTAGATGATAACCTATTAAGTACACAAACAAGTTCGCGGACTTAATCAATCGGGTTGAGTTTTCCAAACTCAGCAGAATTTCTCAGGAAGAGAAGTTCCGCCAGTTCGCGGACTTAGCAGCAAACGAGTTATATTGGAAATCCCAGCAGAAATTTGGGAAGAGAGTTTCCGTTAGTTCGCGGACTTGGCAAGCCAATTCCACAATCCTACCGATTTCTCTTACTCAACAAAGTTCAAAGAACTTCGTTTCAAAGAATACATGGTTATGTAATCTAAACTCTCATTTGAATCATTGAGACATTCTCAAAGGACGCTATGTAGCCGTTATTCACAGACCGATTCACGTCAGAGCAATTTTCAAAAGTGATTGAAACTTTTCATGACTTTCGTCACTAGGTGAAGATAAACCTGATCAAAGCGAAACGCTTTACCAACACATGATTTCGAGTAAAAGATAAGCATTGAATACTCAGGTCGAAATGTCACATGTGTCTGATCTAGTCTATATAGCATACGACTTTTGTCTCATAAGAAGTAGGAGATAAAATAGATATACTTTTGAGTGATAGATAAGTTCAAGTCTTCACATACCTTTTTGTTGATGAAGTTCCACGGTTCCTTGTGTAGATCTTCGTCGTTGTCGTTGAATCGCCATGAAGTTCTTGAGCTCAATTACACTTTTTCTATCCTAGTCCGAGACTTATCTAATAGGCTAGAAATCAAGACTTATAGTTTTGATCGCTAACATTGACAAACATGCTTGATATAGCAACGCATGCGAGGTTGACCGAGCTATGCTCTAACACAAAGGCATTATGGATTATTTTGAAATACTTATAGAAGCCCTAATACAAGAGGATCATGATATTTTTAAAGGAGATGCAATTTGTAGGAGAAGACAATATATTCTTAGGTGTGTGTTGATTGGCGTACGAACAACTGAATTTACAGGGTTTGAATGATGTCATATATCTGACTTTATATAACTTTGTGTAATTGTTTAATTAATGGTCTTGTATTTCAATTGACTGAATGACCTAGCAGAGATAGAGTGACTTGTAAGTCACTGAAAAAATAATTTAAATGTAAATAAATAAAATTTCTTTAAAGTAATATGAGATGCTTCGTCAATTTCATCAGGACTGATGGAATGACAAACAAAACTACTGTGTTATATTATTTATTGTCAAAGTCCATTATTTTATGGGTGTGGTATTATTGATTATAAAAAAAGTACAATAAGTGTAGCACAAATAATAAAACACAACACATTATATAGTTTTATTAAACCAGATATCAATTACCCAGTCATCGCGGTCACATTTATCATAAGTACCAAGCCTTTAAACCTTTAGGTGACCCTAAAGGACGAGTGCTATCTCATGAGGGTTTAAAAAGAGGTGTGCCCACAAAACCTATCGCTAACCAATCCATATAAATAATTCATGCATCACCAGAAGTTCTTTTAATCTCTGTTAGGAAATATGGGAACTTGATCTTTAGAAATATAAAAACTTCTCGGTAGGGGATTTCAACGCCTTTAACTTGTCGGTACTTCAAATCGTCAAGCCTTTCCTATAACAAAGAACAAAATATTAATATCATTGTTTATCTGTTAGAACATAATAATTTATTTTAATGAATAGTTATATTTACTATAATTTGCGTTGTTATGGATTGCGGATCACGACAACTTATGACAGCTTCAGCTTGGTAGACATAATATAATTGCATTTCCTCTTGAATTACGCCATATCTTTCCTTGATGTTTTCCATGGTTCTTTGACGAGAATTTCCAAACTCTAACTTGTAATTCTCCCACACCTTGTCCCAAAAGGTTTCAGTAGGTAAGAAACCAAGCACAACTTCACGACGGGAGCTGATATTCACCCAAGATTTCATGATCACAAAATCTTCATATGAATCAAAAACAACCATTTTCAAAAAAGAATTTTCAAGGGAGGGATATTTCGAAAGGAGGAAGAACCCAAAATCAGTTTTGGGGTGTGAATTATTTAGAGGCTACCCGTTTTTTTTAAAGGATTCTACGTAGTGAAAAGGTCGTTATGGATAAGTATGAGCCATTATTTTTTAAAGAAAAATAAAATCATTATTAGTGTTATAGACATACTATTTCAGAAGTCATTATTCATGGAGACTGTAGATTTGAAAAGAAATGTCACTGCACATGAAAATTACAGACCTATTTTAACAAAGAAATATAACAGTTTCATACATATTAAAACAACTAAGCCGTACAATTATGTTCCCTGGAAGAAATCAAATGACCTTTGTTGTTGGTTCTCCTCCTGCGTTTCAATGACAAACTCCATATCTATATTTGAATCCACGCTACTGTTCAAGTAAGGATTTTCTTCTTGACTCAAACCCGGATTGGGTATTGAGGACTAATACCAGCGTCCCTCACAACTGGGTGATACTCTGTAATTTGATCATCCAAAATAGAAGTAGCTTGACGCTTAAGGATACACTCACCAGAACCACCTGAACCCAACATACGAAATGTTCTGTAGGATTGCTCAGTGCTAAAAGCACTGGGAGGTGTAACGCAAGTATCGGAAGGGCCATACGTAAAACAATCATACAATAGCTTCTCTAGTGCCTCATTATTTTCATAACTTAGTAGTGCCAACCATTTCCACTACTCCTGCAATATTATTGATTCGTAAATAAATAAAACAATAATAAATTATATTTGTATTAATAAATTTACAAAATAAAGGTGTATTAATTAACCTCGGTGCCATGGATGTTACTCCAATCATGTCGATGAGTGATATTTGGAAGATGACGTATTTCATCCGAGTTGACATACAGAAATGACCACTCAATCCTAGGAAATGTTTATGGCGTCTCTGATTGTGTATAGATAAATGTTTCTGCAAACTAACTTGGAGTAGGTACATTGGGAACGAAACGAGAGCTTCCAATGTTACCAATACCAACCTCTTCGTGGTTATGAACACGACTCAAATCTGGCAACAAAGTTCCCATGCTGACATTTCTCCACCAAACAGCATAATCTGTATCATTTGCTATTAAGTAATGAACCCTTTCAACAATATCTTCCGTTTTAGTTTTCGCCAAATCAGGAGGCCGACAAGGAATTATAATCAAACCTAACACATGCCTCGAACATCTCTCCCCAAGATAAAGGGCCTCATCTTTCTTATCGACTACTCCCATGAAATATATTCTCTTTCGACTAACCTCTCTTGCTAAAACTACATCCTCATCTTCATAGCGGGCATTGCGGACCCATGGTTGCCAAACAACTGCTTCAGGTGACACTCTCAAATCCATCTGTCTTTTAACGTTGTTCGTGGAATGTTTACCGGCGTCTGTTTGTTGTACACCCTCTTTATGGGTTGATTTAACATATTAATCACAGGGTACATTTCGTCCGGTACAAATGATCCCATTTTCAGTAATGGTTGAGAATTATGAAAGTAAATATAGTACTAATGTAGATGGGGAAAAACGATTTGCTGGTTTTTACGGAATTGATGAGACGACCGTACGGAGACTCCTTGAACCGAGCGAAATGTTTAACCTCACATAGATGCACTGTAAGAAGGGAGTGCTTTAAGTTCGAGAGATCAATATGTAGGACTCCGGCCTAAACCAAGACAATGGTCGTTCCAGAGTCAATTCGGTCACAAGAGAGGATGGGTTGATTTGTAGGAGGGAAGCTGTGAAATGTGTGGGATCAATGGTGATCAAAGATTGTAGGTGTGTTGTATATTCTATATGAAGAAAATAAGATAAGTTCTGATTGATTGAACGTTGGGTTCTTAATCTCTTGTTTGTCTGCTTGACGAGAGATTATCATGTTCTTTCAATCATGATTCAGAGACTTATTTATATAGCCAGAACTGTGAACACCTTGATCGCATGAAGTGTCACAGTTGCTGGAGTCAAAGAGTGGGGAAATGGGAAATCGTGTCAAAACCAGTTGCTCATCGTGCGGAGACTTGGTTAATTTTCCACCCACTACTTTGCTAACTCCTCCAACTGATTGCACGACTTGCCCACATTCTCATCGTGTGTATGAACACACGTGTCGTAGACCGCCAGAAAAAAAATCCTAGTTAATATCCCCCATGTGACACGATTGACATCTCGTGATTGTGGACTCAGTTGCTGACTTTATGGGACGATGAGTCCTTGTATTGTTGAGTCGAATGTGATTTGCAAATGTTCTGAGACTCATGAATTGAACATGTCTGCTGAGACAAAGGCATACTTCCAAATAAATGTTGATAACTTAAGGTGTGCAAATGTTGCTGAATTGTTGAATATTGATAGTTGAACCAATATTCTTTAGTCTGAGCAAATATTGCTCGTATGAGAAAATGTTGCTCATTTGATGAATTGTTGGTATCAGGACCAAATGAAAATATTAACTTAAGATACTGACATCTGAGCCGAGCATAATAATCAAAGTGTTGATCACGGGATCAGCGTAAAATTAGTGTTTGAACCTGCTCAGGATCATGTTTTGCAGAGCCCTGGATTCAAAACCCTAATTTTGATTAATTGATGATTTATTGAAAATCAACCATAGAGTGAAGGAGGTACCGGCTACACGGGATGACGAGTAGACCATGTAACGCCCAGATGCTCAAATGAGCAAAATACCAAAGTCTCTTGAAGACCAGTTGGTGAAAAGATGATTAAATGCTCGTTTAATCATTTATTAAAATAGTGCTCGTGTGAGCGTTAGGTAGTAAAACCTAATTATGGAGAGATGAGGGACCGACCAAGGGGTCATGGTACCGACTCTTGGTGGTCGTGGGACCAGCGGATGGTCGTTTGAACAAACTCCAAGTTGTTTGAGAAGAGTTTGGACCCAATATGAGCAATTGGGCAAATTAGGTCAAAATTATTAAAACATGTGGGACCGGCTATTTGCAAGCCCTAGGACCGGCCTTGGTCAGTCAAGGAGATATGCCCGTGTCACCATAATGTCCGTATCTCAGTCCTGAGAGTTTCGGTATTTTCTGATGCACGTTTGAGCAACATATTGAGAAAATATGAAGGATTTATGGTTTTGCAGAAACTGGGGAATCTTCATGAGATGATGAAAAATAATTAATATAATAGAGAATTGCAAGGTGTGATACCGGCCACGGCTAGGGCACTGTCGTCCAGCTAGCAAGCTTGGTCCCGCATCATCTTTCCCAATTATATGTATTTTCCCTGATGTGAAGGAAATACCATGAAACTGAGGAATTTCATGAAGTTAAGGAATTTCCATGAGATTATGGAAATAATAATAATAAAATAGGGAGTCATGAAGTGTGGGACTGGCTATGGCCAAGGCACGGCCGACCGACCAATGGGCACGGTCCCATATCACTTTCCCTAATTTAATAATATTTTCATGATTTTAGGGAAATATCATGAGATCAAGGAGTTTGCTGAAACTAGGGAGTTTCCTTGAAGTGAAGGAGTTTCCATGAGATGAGGGAAACAAATAATATTAAAATAATAAGAAAGGGCGTGTGGGACCGGCCATGACTAGAGCATGGTCGGCTGGCCAATGAGCCCAGTCCCGTGAGTTTTTCTCCCTAATTTTATATAATTTTCTTGAATTGAGGGAAATATCATGATATCAGGGAATTTTCATGGGATGAGGGAAATAAATAACAAAATAATAAGGAACCATGAGGTGTGGGAACGGCCACGGCATGGGCTTGCAACTGCAGCCAGCTGTTGCGAAACGTGGTGTAACAAATATTGGCAACAGAAGATAGCTGTTGCGAACTTTTCGTCGCAACTGTTTTCTCAACAGTTAGAACCTATTGCGACTCTTTTTATCGCAAGAGCGTTAAAGTTGTTGCGAATTTTACTATTAGTTGCAAAAGCTTGACAAAGTCAACGTAGACTGACCCGAAGAGTCATGTAAATAAGTTAGCAACAGAGAGCAACTGTTGCGAAAGTTTTCTGCTCTTGCTAAATTTCTTGACTTAGTCAATTGATACTGACTTGTATTTTCTGAAATTAATTTCGCAACAGATTTATCTGTTGCTAAAGTTTGGCAACAAAAAATGAAAAGGTAAAGGTCGGTTTTTATTGACCTGGTCAAAATCCCCCCACCTCCATTCTATTTTATCCTGCAAATACCCCCTATCCTGATTCAATCAATCAAGCAACCAAGGTATCAAACCAATCACATTCTGCACCATTTGTATTTATAATTATATGTTGTCAATGATACATGAAAGAAAAGAGAAGGAAACAACTTATTTTTCTGTATCTTCATAGCAGCGAGTTGTGTTGACCTGCATGGCTCCTCAATCAAACTCATAGATCCATAGTGAAGGACGGATGCCTGTACAAAATTTGATGAAAAAACAGAATACTTAGTGACGAAATAGTTGGAGTTGCATCAAACAGAAACAGTTTCAGGTAATGTGAAGCAGAAAACAACCAAAATCTACAACTAAACAATTTCAAGCACCATTACTGGGCTCAAGTATTATACCTTCTTCAGAAGGTCTTTATTGAGTCCTGATTCACGGAGAAGCATATCTGCACTTGGATTGCGGAAAAACATAAACTCGCGTTAACCATCAGCTCTCAGTGTCTCAAATGCCAGTGCAGTTCTTGCTTTGGAGTCGAAACAGACTCCAGAATTGTCAACATTGTTTTGCTTCAAGATGTCGGACAACATGTTATTTATGAACGATGGGGAGAGAATTGAAGTTTATCTTTATTATTTAGTTATACTCATTCAAATTCGAAAATTAAAAGAAGCCCAATTCTCACAGAATCTAAACTGACATATAGCCAAACCCAAAACAGAAAACTAGATAAAGAAGAGGACCATACCTGGTTCATTACGATTAGCAATAACAGCTTCAGTAACTCCTTGTGAAAGATGACCTAAAATCTCAAATTGAATCTTCCACCTGCAGTATCATAAGAAACCTATCAATCAACAAACATAAAACCAAACTCTAACTACCAATCTACAAAAATACACAAAGATATAACACTATTAAGACTTACAGCGTATACAAGGGCACTACAACAACATCCATATAAAGAATAAATACACAAAGATATAACATTATTAAGACTTATAGCGTATACAAGGGCACTACAACAACATCCATATAAAGAATAAATACACAAAGATATAACATTATTAAGACTTATAGCGTATACAAGGGCACTACAATAACATCCATATAAAGAATAAATAGAACTACTTATCAATGTAGCTATGAATTGAATCATTCAAAAATAAAATAATAACTAATTATTTAGCTAGTTTCTTGTAGTCTAGTCCTTTCTCAAAGTCCACTATCTACTATGAAACAAATGGTATCAACTATCGACTACCAGGTCCAAAAGGAATAACGAAAGCACACTGCTGACTTATGCTACTTAGCCAACATCATGCCGCAACGGCAAGCGAATTTATTTACACACAACATAAAGCAATATCAGCATAATTACATGCTATACTAACACAGTCTAACAGTAATGCTCAAAGCAACTGCACAGAACTTATTAAAAAGGACTGTTAAAATGGTGATTCTAATTTATCCTTTTCATTTTGTATTAACACCAATGCATATAGTACACTACTTGTTGTGAATGGGACAAAGTCGTACATATAGAAGACTGTTGCTGCTGATATATACCTTTTGTACACAAATGAAACAATTATTTGTATAATATCCATAGGTCTGTCTTTCTGTACGCATATAATGTACCTAGATGTAATTCATCTTGTTCAACTCCACTTCAAATTATAAAATCTCATTCTCAGAAACCGCCATGTTGTGATGAGAATCGAGAAAACAAGAACAACACCATATTACAGAACTAGACAACATAGAATTGGGATGGACATATGAGTATAAACTACCATTAGCATACCATCTAACTCTTGAGAACAAAACAGAAGGTTGTATGCATACATACCTCGTTCATCCAATTCAATGACGAGGTGTTCGATGAAACTCTTTGAAAACAGCTTTCGTTCTCTTATAGTATCTGCACAAAATAACAGAACATAATCAATGGTGATGGATGCAGTTAAAATAATTATACAAAATTGCAAGCACAAAGATAATCAGCGACAAGAGCATGTGAAACTATAAAACAGGATGTCATTCGGTATGCTCAAGTATCTCTGGGCATTTTACAGTAAAGTGGGGGCACAAATAGAAGCAAGGACATAAGGTCTTTAGTACATGGAGCCTTCCCATGTCTCTAATTCAGAAATGAAACAATTGAACCATTAATCAATTTCGGAAATAAAGAACCGATATTTTTTCTAAGGCCAGCGACAAGGAACCGATATTTTTTCTAAGGCCAGCGACAAGGACAAAAATAAGAGAGGGACTTTATTTGTTGTAACTCCGACAAAAGGAAGCACTGGTGAACAACAACATATCAAACCGACTCTTTTCCACAACAAAACTTTAATAAAAGATTAATACAGGTCACAACAAGACAAAAATTAGATTACCAACGGAGAAATTCTAAAAGTTTAGGAGGAAGTTCTCATAGTTTTTCAGATATCGACGATATGTGCAGACATAATTGACATAAAAAGTTTTTCTCCATCATCACTCGCATTCTTTACGGGTAAATTAAGTTATTGCAAAATATATAAACAAAACCAGAAGTAATGCTAAAAGGCTAAATCATCATTCCACACAGGTCACAAGTACGTTGAGAGAGAATCCTTTAATACTCTAACATCCCAACATCTGATACAATAAACCAATAAACTAAAACTCATCAGGCAAAGGTATTCTACCTGCTCTTAACCAACATCGATAAGTCGCATTTCACACCCTTTTGTGAACCATAAGAAAATTCTAAGTATTTAACTACCCATTAAGAGCATGCATCCCCTATCTAATCTTGCTTTTTAGTACTCAAATTTTGCAAGTAGTGCATAAAATCAAGATGGTCCAGCTTCATGTTATAAGCAATAAATTTACAATGTTACACTAATTTGTGTCATGTATGGCATCCTTTTTATTGACCTTAAAATTGTCCTAAGTTGACATATAGTTTGTAGAATAATGAGACAAACAAGACTCATCTGATACTATAAAACAGAGTCCAGATTATATCTTGATTTCAACAATGGAAACAGAATAGGGAGACAAAGAGCAGTCAGCACTGTAACTAGAGAGATAGGGCTAGAACAGTACTGGAATTCCCTGCATACTTGGATAGAATTTTCATCAGGAAAATAAAACCCTAAACTACAGCGTAACAGATTACAAAATTTGGAGCAAAAGTAACTAAACTGAAATCTAACAGAGTTCATGAGCATTAACCATACGTGTATCATTACTTACAAAAGAAAAATTTAAAGAAAAAAAAAGGAAAGGAAGACCCACCTGATACTTGTCTGACCACCTGTTTCAAGAAACCATATTGTAGACACTAGAGTTAGAAATCACAAGCCCAGCAACGCGACTAAACATGCATTCATAAACTCTATACAAGTAATCGCTAGCAGAAAATGAATTGATAAAAATATTTCTAAAACGGAGGGAAAAACTTGAGTATTGCAAAATTATAAAGCATGTCCTATTCTCTAAGTATCATCAAAATGTAATTTTATGGGGCCAAGGTTGATTATCTCTTAATGTTGCAATTTTTATAATGGTTGCATAGTGATCACATGGAAGTGTCACTTGCGATTCTTTTTCTTTTAACAACTGAAGATTATAGGTCATCTATGTATGCTCAGTAAGACTCTACTTATTAAAAACGATAAAATAGAAAGATGCGGAGGGATTATGTTTATCAGTGAGCCACATGAAGACATCCGAGATATGGTTGCCGCAAAGGCTGTTCTGTGAATCTTGTGGATCATCATTATATAGAAACCAACCTAAACTTCCTAACAACATCAAAAAGCTCAGTGAAGTTTCAACTTTTTAGGATACAGGATACTGTAAAAGTAACACCTGAATACAGATTTGTATTCTCCACAATAGTGCTGCTTTTGTCAGGTCATTATGCCATAAGATACTTTGTTTATTTTTGGATGACATAAGGTGACATTGCCTAAAGACAGCTTGTACAATGTAGCTGTAGTTGCAACGTATTTCTTGATTACTATAGGAAGGAAATACTACAACTCCTAAGCTAAATATAGAACAAAAAAGAGCATCCAATGTAATTTAGTTTCTTCTCTAACCAGAAAATGCCTAAGTTCAGATTTTAGTTGCCATTGCATAAAAACAATTAAGAACCTGAACATAATCCAGAGCTTTGTTTTAGATTTTAATTCATTAGTTTCTTAGTTCCATACTCATAGGAGAAGATAAATGAAGTTCATCTTAATTTATTAGTTGCATACTTGTTCAAATTTAAAAAGTTACAGAAACCCAATTCTCACAGAATCTAAACTGACCTAAGATCAAACCCAAAACAAAAAGCTAGATAAAAAAGAGACCTTGCCTGATTAGCAATAGCAGCTGCAGTAACTCCTTGTGAAATCTCAGATTAAATCTTCCACCTGCAGAAATAGCATAAAAGAACCTTGTGAAAACCAAACCCTAACCCCCAACAAATATAAAATCAAACCCTAACCACCTACGAACATAAAATCAAATCAAAAATAGAAAACTAGTAAAAGAGGATGAATATACTCCTTCTGAAAGATGACCAAAAATTCAAGATGGATGCTTCCAACTGCAGAAACAGCATAAAAAAAACCCATCAACAAACATAAAAGCGAAAACCTAACTATCAATCTACCAAAATACACTAATACATAACATCATTAATCGATTAAAACAAAGAAATAACACCATTACCTGCTCTGGTTTCAATGGCGGAAGAGTTTTATGACGGGAGAATTTTTTCTTCAGATCTAGTCAGAGAGAGAGAGGACCGAGTTTGTGGTTGAAATGAAGTTGAAAAGATTTTGTTAAGGATAAACCCGTGTAGGCACACACTAAATTCGCATGCGTACAATGGTAAAAAAGAGTGTTCCCTGGCGCACGCGATTTCGGCATGCGTGAAATCATACAGTTGCGGGTAGCAACAGAATGCCAACAGTTGCGAAATTTGCAACACCGAAACACTGTTGCGAATATTTTGCAATAGCAATTCGCAACAAAAACTTCGCAACAGCTACATTTCTGTTGCGAATCTGAGTTGGTATATCCTGAATTTGGTGTAGTGATCCCAATGCAGTTCTCCCCTCTGCGTAAAATTGTTGTGCAAGAAACCAAGGGTTACTTTGGAAATGAATATCGTTAACACCTCCAATTTCATCCCTCGCCAATTGTTGTAGGACTTGTGTAGATACATCTTCCTCTCCCATTACTCTCCTTCTATGTCTAAGATCTTCTAAGTCTTGGTACTCTCCGGCCGGACCAGGATTTTTTTTCCGTCTACTTGAGGCACCACGAGAGTTAGGGATGAAACGCTCTTTTTGTTTTACTATTAGACAGGGGGTGAGGTCAACGACTACCAATTTATTACGGTTATCATATGGGTTCGATGTGTTACCCACAACCGGTGTGTTTGTTGAGAAATCGATTGAACTATGATGACTGACCTCCGAATAACTATATTACTCCGCTGCAAGCTCGTCTCCATCAAAACCCTCCCAAGGGTCAGCATCAGCCATATGTTGATAATGAATATGGTATTCCTAAGCCGAAAATATTTGTCTAAAAAAATATCTTATTTTTATATTATTTGTTATTTGAAGCAATTGCGATTCTCATTGTCGACGAGTTTGGGTTTTTATATAACAAAAAAAAAAAGGTAAATGTAAACAATGATGAAGATTCCAAAAAACACTAGTGTTCTGTGTAGATAAAAAAATAATAATTTCATCATAAGATTTATCATCCACTTGTTCGAGACATCGATAGACTAGACTAGACTTGACAACACGATATTTGAAAATTGAAAATTAATCAGGGGGTCTGCATAAAGAGGCATCATTAGAAGTGAATTTTATTTAGATATATTAACAATCTAGTAAATTTAATATATATTCATAGAAATTAAACTTAAACCTAACTCACTGTCGCAGGCAACACGACTACACTTAGCATGTGCAGTAAGCCTTTAAACCGTTAAGTGAACAGACGAGTTATAGTCTCGTGAGGCTTTTTCAGAGAGGTTTGCCCACAAAACCAATTAACTATTGGAATTAGCCTTCACCGACATCAGGGTTCTCAAGTGCTAATAGTTGTGGGTTCAGATTAGTAAAATCATGCCTCAAACTAAGGTAGGAATCATAGAACTTAAATTATGTTCCTTTTTGTTCCAAGTATAACTCCCTTGCATGACCCTCCTGCAATAAATACACACATATCAACATACAATTTTTTATAGGGTAATTCTCTTTCATAAACGATATACTTACAATTGTCATTTCATTCCATCCAGCAAGAACATTATGATATAGTGGTATTTGTAGTGCTAGGAATATTTTCACCTCATTTTTAATTGTGGACACACGAGTTGATAATGTTTTCTGACACCGTCCATTAATATTTCCAATTATGTCGGTAAACTCTCTCGCAGCCTGCTCCCAAAACACTCCACTTTATTGGTTTCTTTATTGATTTTCACGATTTGCAACAGAACAATAGGCCCTAGTAAGAGCCTCATCTTCCTCCGGAGAGAACCTAACCATGTTTGAACCTAAAAAATAAGTTAAAAAGATAATAAAAAAAACTAGAAGGAGAATGCTTGTAGAAGTATCTATTTTCTTTTAGAAACTAGGGGTTGTGTATGTGTTCCAATTTTATGCCTATTTATAGCCAACCATCCACATTTCAAAACTAACTGAAAAGTAGGTTTTCTATTTTACTCCACGTGATTGATTATAAAGCAAAAGCACCAATGCGTAAATCACTGACTATCTATAGACTGTGCAATGACATCGAAGTGATTTGAAGTATCACTGCTACTGATGGACAACTCACTGGGACGTGTATTGAAAACTCATTGTCATGGTCCATTGATGTTTATTGAAAATTGTAAATGCCAGAGACTCCTGTTACACCATGTTACTAAACCAATATTGTGTTGAGTGATATGGATGTTGTGAGGCCAAATTTAATCGGTGATGTATAATGTCAGTCGATAAGTGAGAAAGATGCATAAATAAGATCATTTTATTCAGATACCTTAATTACGTAGTACAATACATCAAAATTACATAAAATTATCTCTAGTTCACTATCGCAGCCAACACGACTGCACTTAGCCGATGCAGCAAGCCTTTAAACTAGTCGGTGTCCCTAACGGTCGAGTGTAGTCTCGGGAGGGTTTGCCAGAGATGTAACCACAAAACTGATTTCGCATTTGTAGTAGTATTAATCTTCATCACCATTTTGAGGCGGACTCTGTGGTGGTTGTACCACGCTTAATTCCGGAAATGTATTTTTCAAGATGACGTAGCATTCGTAATACTTGAACTCTCTCATAATATCCCTAGCATACATAATAGTCGCAAGAGTTTCCTATAATCAAAAAATATTTAAGTAAGTAAAGAAACGAAAACGGTTAAGAAGTGGCTAGATGCACAAGATAGACTTACAAGTCTTTAACGGTCAATAAAGGAGATCTATTATGTTGCTCATAAATATTTTTTTGATGCATATGTATTGGCTCACTACTTTTTTTTTATTACACCAACCCTACTCTTTATATTTGCTTATTTTCTTCGATGAACGTTTATAAATACATCTCTATAGTTATCGAAAACCTATCTCCAAACTCTATTAGCCGGTACCAAATGACTAATGAACCTCTGGGAGAGTAACAACATCTACCCAAGCATTTATTATATATAGCAATATCTTCTTCCGTGGTATACAAAGGCATTACGGATTCTTTTGAAATACTTATAGAAATCCCTAATATAAGAGGATCACGATATTTTTAGAGGAGATGCAATTTGTAGGAGAAGACAATATATTCTTAGGTGTGTGTTGATTGGATACGGACAACTGAATTTATAAGGTTTGAATGATGTTATATATCTGACTTTATATAACTTCGTGCAATTGTTTAATTAATGGTATTGTATTTCAATTGACTGAATGACCTAGCAGAGATAGAGTGACTTGTAAGTCACTGGAAAAAAATAATTTAAATGTAAATAAATAAAATTTCTTTAAAGTAATATGAGATGCTTCGTCAATTTCATCCGGACTGATGGAATGACAAACAAAACTACTGTGTTATATTATTTATTGTCAAAGTCCATTATTTTATGGGTGTGATATCATTGATTATAAAAAAAGTACAATAAGTGTAGCACAAATAATAAAACACAACACAATATATAGTTTTATTAAACCAGATATCAATTACCCAGTCATCGCGGTTACATTTAGCATAAGTACCAAGCCTTTAAACCTTTAGGTGACCCTAAAGGACAAGTGTCATCTCATGAGGGTTTAAAAAGAGGTGTGCCCACAAAACCTATCGCTAACAAGTCCATATAAATAATTCATGCATCACCAGAAGTTCTCTTAATCTCTGTTAGGAAATCTGGGAACTTGATCTTTAGAAATATAAAAACTTCTCGGTAGGGGAATTCAACGCCTTTAACTTGTCGGTACTTCAAATCGTCCAGCCTTTCCTGTAACAAAGAACAAAAAATTAATATCATTGTTTATCTGTTAGAACATAATAATTTATTTTAATGAATAGTTATATTTACCATAATTTGCGTTGTTATGGATTGCGAATCGCGGCAACTTATGATAGCTTCGGCTTGGTAGACATAATATAATTACATTTCTTTCTGAATTACGCCATATCTTTCCTTGATGTTTTCCATGGTTCGTTGACGAGAATTTTCAAACTCTAGCTTGTAATTCTCCCACACCTTGTCCCAAAAGGTTTCAGTAGGTAAGAAACCAAGCACAACTTCACGACGGGAGCTGATATTCACCCAAGATTTCATGATCACAAAATCTTCAGATGAATCAAAACCAACCATTTTCAACAAAGAATTTTCAAGGGAGGGATATTTCGAAAGGAGGAAGAACCCAAAATCAGTTTTTGGGTGTGAATTATTTAGAGGCTACCCGGTCTTTTAAAGGATTCTACGTACTGAAAAGGTCGTTATGGATAAGTATGAGCCATTCTTTCTTAAAGCAAAATAAAATCATTGTTAGTATTATAGACAAACTATTTCAGAAGTCATTATTCATGGAGCCTGTAGATTTGAAAAGAAATGTCACTGCACATGAAAATTACAGACCTATTTTAACAAAGAAATATAAAAGTTTCATACACAATAAAACAACTAAGCCGTACAATTATGTTCCCTGGAAGAAATCAAACGACCATTGTAGTTGGTTCTCCTCCTGGGTTTCAATGACAAACTCCATATCTGTATTTGAATCCACGCTACTGTTCAAGTAAGGATTTTCTTCTTGACTCAAACCCGGATTGGGTATTGAGGACTAATACCGGCGTCCCTCACAACTGGGTGATACTTTGTACTTTGATCATCCAAACTAGAAGTAGCTTGACGCTTAAGGATACACTCACCAGAACCACCTAAACACAACATACGAAATGTCCCGTCGGATTGCTCAGTGCTAAAAGCACTAGGAGATGTAACGCAAGTATCGGAAGGGCCATACGTAAAACAATCATACAATAGCTTATCTAGTGCCTCATTCTTTTCATAACTTAGTAGTGCCAACCATTTCCACTACTCCTGCAATATTATTGATTCGTAAATAAATAAAACAATAATATATTATATTTGTACTAATGAATTTACAAAATAAAGGTGTATTAATTAACCTCGGTGCCATGGATGTTACTCCAATCATGTCGATGAGTGATATTTGGAAGATGATGCATTTCACGTATTCCATCCGAGTTGACATACGAAAATGACCACTCAATCCTAGGAAATGTTTATGGCGTCTCTGATTGTGTATAGACATATATTTCTGCAAACTAACTTGGAGTAGGTACATTAGGAACGAAACGAGAGCTTCCAATGTTACCAATACCAACCTCTTCGTGGTTATGAAGACGACTCAAATCTGGCAACAAAGGTCCCATGCTGACATTTCTCCACCAAGCAGCATAATATGTATCATTTACTATCAAGTAATGAACCCTTTCAACAATATCCTCCTTTTTAGTTTTCGCAAAATCAAGAGGACGATAAGGAATTATAATCAAACCTAACACCTGCCTCAAACATCTCTCCCCAAGATAAAGGGCCTCATCTTTCTTATCGACTACTCCCATGAAATATATTCTCTTTTGATAAACCTATCTTGCTAAAACTACATCCTCATCTCCATAGTGGGCATTGCGGATCCATGGTTGCCAAACAACTGCTTCAGGTGACACTCTCAAATCCATCTGTCTTTTAACGTTGTTCGCAGAATGTTTACCGGCGTCTGTTTGTTGTACACCCTCTTTATGGGTTGATTTAAACATATTAATCGCAGGGTACATTTCGTCCGGTACAAATGATCCCATTTTCAGTAATGGTTGAGAATTATGAAAGTAAATATAGTACTAATGTAGATGGGGGAAAACGATTTGCTGGTTTTCACGGAATTGATGAGACGACCGTGCGGAGACTCCTTGAACCGAGCGAAATGTTTAACCTCACACAGATGCACTGCAAGAAGGGAGTGCTTTAAGTTCGAGAGATCAATCTGTAGGACTCCGACCTAAACCAAGACAATGGCCGTTCCAGAGTCAATTCGGTCACAAGAGAGGATGGGTTGATCTGTAGGAGGGAAGCTGGGAAATATGTGGGATCAATGGTGATCAAAGATTGTAGGTGCGTTGTATATTTTGTATGAAGAAAATAAGATAAGTTCTGATTGATTGAACGCTGGGTTCTTAATCTCTAGTTTGTCTGCTTGACGAGAGATTGTCCTGTTCTTTCAATCATGATTCAGAGACTTATTTATATTGCCAGAACTGTAAATACCTTGATCCCATGAAGTGTGACAGTTGCTGGAGTCAAAGAGTGGGGAAATAGAAAATCGTGTCAAAACCAGTTGCTCATCGTACGGAGACTTGGTTAATTTTCCACTCACTACTTTGCTAACTCCTCCAACTGATTGCACGACTTGCTCACATTCTCATCGTGTGTATGAACACACGTGTCATAGACCGCCAGACCAAAATCCTAGTTAATATCCCCCATGTGACACGATTGACATCTCGTGATTGTGGAGTCAGTTGCTGACTTTATAGGATGACGAGTCCTTGTATTGTTGAGTCGAACATGATTTACAAATGTTCTGAGACTCATGAATTGAACATGCCTACTGAGACAAAGGCATACTGCCGAATAAGTGTTGATAACTTAAGGTGAGCAAATGTTTCTGATTGTTGAATATTGATAGTTGAACCAATATTCTTTAGTCTGAGAAAATATTGCTCGTATGAGCAAATGTTGCTCATTTGATGAATTGTTGGTATCAGGACCAAATGAAATATTAATTTAAGATACTTACATCTGAGCCGAGCATAATAATCAAAGTGTTGATCACGGGATCAACGTAAAATTATTAGTGTTTGAACCTGCTCAGGATCATGTTTTGCAGAGTCCTTGATTCAAAACCCTAATCTTGACTAATTTATGATTTATTGAAATCAACCATAGAGTGAAGGAGGTACCGGATACACGGGATGACGAGTAGGCCATGTAACGCCCAGATGCTCAAATGAGCAAAATACCAAAGTCTCTTGAAGACCAGTTGGTGAAAAGATGATTAAATGCTCGTTTAATCATTTATTAAAATAGTGCTCGTGTGAGCGTTAGGTAGTAAAACCTAATTATGGAGAGATGAGGTACCGACCAAGGGGTCATGGGACCGGATATTGGTGGTCGTGGGACCAGCTGATGGTCGTTTGAACAAACTCCAAGTTGTTTGAGAAGAGTTTGGACCCAATATGAGCAATTGAGCAAATTAGGTAAAAATTATTAAAACATGTGGGACCGGATATTTGCAACCCTAGGGCCGGCCTTGGTCGGTCAAGGAGATATGCTCGTGTCACCATAATGTCAGTATCTCAGTCCTGAGAGTTTCGGTATTTTCTGATGCACGTTTGACCAACATTTTGAGAAAATATGAAGGATTCATGATTTTACAGAAACTGGGGAATCTTCATGAGATGATGAAAAATAATTAATAAAATAGGGAATTGCAAGGTGTGATACCGGCCACGGCTAGGGCATGGTCGGCCAGCTAGCAAGCTCGGTCCCGCAACACCTTTCCCAATTTTATGTATTTTCCCTGATGTGAAGGAAATACCATGAAACTGAGGAATTTCCATGAGATTATGGAAATAATAATAATAGAATAGGGAGTCATGAGGTGTGGGACCGGGTATGGCCAAGGCACGGCCGGCCGACCAATGGGCACGGTCCCATGTCACTTTCCGTAATTTAATAATATTTTCATGATTTTAGGGAAATATCATGAGATCAAGGAGTTTGCTGAAACTAGGGAGTTTCCTTGAAGTGAACGAGTTTCCATGAGATAAGGGAAACAAATAATACTAAAATAATAAGACAAGGGCGTGTGGGACCGACCATGGCTAGAGCATGGCCGGCTGGTCAATGAGCCTAGTCTCGTGAGTTTTTCTCCCTAATTTTATATAATTTTCATGAATTGAGGGAAATATCATGAAATCAGGGAATTTTCATGGGATGAGGGAAATAAAAAAATAATAAAGAACCATGAGGTATCGGACCGGCCACGGCTAGGGCATGACCGGCTGGCTAGTGAGGCCGGTCCCACGACACCTTTCCTAATTTTTATTATTTCTTTGATACGAGGAAACACCATGAGATTAGGGAGTTTCCTTGAGACGAAGGAGATTTGTTCAAATGAAGGGATTTTCATGAGATCAGGGAAAAATAATAAAACATGATAAAATATAAAATTGGGTGCGGGATTGGTCACGGCGTGACCGACCGGCCGGTGAGCCCAGTACCATAACACCTTTTCCAATATTTTATTACTATTATTTTTCATTACATTTTTCATAGATTCATCATTCCTTCGTGTTTTGGAATGCTCGTTCGTGCATTCAGGTACTCGTTTGTGCATTATTGCTGAGTACAGTTGCACCATTTGGTCGGGGCTTACTCGATAGCTGCTCAGATACCCGTATGTTGAATATATATTACTAATCCATGGAATTCTGTTGGGAAAGCCATAAATTGAAGTAATGAAATATTATGAAAAACATAGAACGTTTCCAAATATTCAGTTAATGAATTTGAGGATTAGAAATAATCCATTGATGGCTCTATACTAGCAGGCATGCTGTCTAGAGCATTAATTATCTGAGAGTTGAGCGATATGAGCTTGTTGAAGCGTCATATTTCCTTTACATAGTCAGGAAAAACATTGTTACATCCTGAAGACGTTATTGCTCTATACTAGCAGGTAAGTCGTATAGGAGCCGTCTAATCTTTCGATTCTACATAAAAGTAATTACTGAAATTGCTCAGTATTCATGAGATACGCCGTTGCCTCAGCTGAGAGACTGCACATCTGTATATACTGTGAGAGACATTGTTCTCAGTCAGGAATTATTATGGCATGAGCTTTCATGCTTCGACGATAGACATGAGCCTCAATACTCATCTGATTGCTAGATCAGGAGCATGTACAATTATGGTTTTACGATTTTAACCCTTGTTGAAAATCCACCATCTACAACTAATACTCTAATATCATCCACATTGCTGCCATGTTATTATCAACCCCACTACAAACCTTGTCCAAGTTGTTTAATAATCTACCATAAATAAATGAACCCCAATCATACCTACCAAGATTTTGTAAGCTTTCAGAATCTCCCAAAACAACCAACCATGCTTTTGAAACGTTAGACGAACTCGTTCCGGTGAATACTTGACCAATAACCCAAAGAATAAAAATCCTTGTCAATTCCTACCAGTTCTCAGAGTTGTCCAAGTTTTTCCTACTGTTTATATAAGATGAAAGGTGAGAGATACATATTATTAGAGCATAGCTCGGTCAACCTCGCATGCGTTGCTATATCAAGCATGTTTGTCAATGTTAGTGATCAAAACTATAAGTCTTGATTTCTAGTCTATTATAGCTAATTCTCGGACTAGGATGGAAAAGTGTAGTTGATCTCAAGGACTTCATGGCGATTCATCATACAACGACGAAGATCTACTCAAGGAACCGTGGAACTTCATGAAAAAAAAGGTATGTGAAGACTTGAACTTATCTGTCACTCAAAAGTCTATCTATTCTATATCCTACTTCTTATGAGACAAAAAGTCGTATGTTATATAGACTGGATCATACACATTTGATATTTTGAGTTGAGTATATCTCGCATATCTATATCTTGAAATCATGTGTTGGTAAAGCGTTTCGCTTTGATCAAGTTTATCTTCACGTAGTGACGAAAGTCATGAAAAGTTTCAATCACTTTGAGAATTGCTCTGAGCGAAACGGTCTGTGAATAACGACTATATAACGTCCTCTGATAATGTCTCAATGGTTGAAATTAGAGTTTATATAACATAACCATGTATTCCTTGAATCGAAATTTTCGAACTTTGTCTATAAAGATAAATCGGAAGGATTATGGAATTGTCTTGCCAAGTCCGCGAACTGTCGGAAGTTCTCGATCGAGAATTTCTTCCGGGATTTCCAAAACTCGTTTGTGTGCTTAGTCCGCGAACTCAGTCCGCTAACCTAGTCTGTGAACTGGCGGAAGTTCTCTTGCCGAGAATTTCTGCTGAGTTTGGAAAACTTAACCGGTTTACTTAAGTCCGCGAACGTGTTTGTGAGCTTAAGTGGTTATGATCTAAAGATGTGCTCTGAACATAAAACTTAAATTACTAAGGAATGCTTTATGCAAACCATGGCTAAAGTTCATGATCCGATTCAATCGAATCAAATCATATTTGTTTCAATTGTGTCTTGTGTAGTTACATAAGATCTCATAACAATTGAACAACTCTTTAACTAGTTCATCTTGAAGTCATTTGAACTAGTTATGGTGAAGAAGAACAAGGTTAATATGAAATGCTCATATGGTTAACCATTTGGTTACTATGTTGACCAATACAGCAGTACACGTTTGGGCACGATTTTCACGAACCCAGCAAACGTATACCTCAAGTGTGTGTGACAAGCTAAGTTTTCGATCTAACGGTTGAGAAATATTAGCTTGAATCTAAATCAGTTTTTCATCAAACAGTGAATAAGGATTGCTTTGTAATTAAGGCAAAACCATGATTTGAAGACTATATATAGGAGACATCTAGCATTGAGCAAACCTAATACCCACACGTCTGTATGATACTAGTGCGCTCGCTAGAGTCGATATCCATTAACTTTTGATTTTCTTCTCTAAAATCAGGTTAACGACTTAAAGACTTCATTGTGATTGTGAATCCAGACCGATACTACTTTTATCGTAGTTGTGTGATTTGATCTTGCATTTTCTATCGTACGAGTACAATCTTTGATTGGCTTGAGATCGTGAGAGTTCTCCGATAGGAAAGATATAAAAAGTAATCGCAAACGCCTTCGTATCATCGTTTGTGATTTCACGACATCTTCGCTAGTCGATTGGGATTGTTTTGAGGTGATTGATTAATATATGATGTTCTTCGGGAATATAAGTCCGGATTATCAATTGGTTCCTGTTCACCTTGATTATTATCAAATGACGGAACAAAACTCTTTTAGGGTTTATCTGTGGGAGACATATTTATCCTTTAATAGACTTGTCTGTGTGAGACAAATTTGTTTATTATTAAGCCTGCGATTTTGAGTCGTAGCAACTCTTAGTGCTGAGTGAGATCATCTAAGTGAATCAAGTACGTAGTATCCTGCTGGGATCAGAGGCGCAGGAGTGCAAATGTACCTTGAATTAGTGGGAGACTGATTGGGGTTCAACTACGGTCCAGTCCGAAGTTAGCTTGTAGTAGGCTAGTGTCTGTAGGGGCTTAATACAGTGTGTATTCAATCTGGACTAGGTCTCGGGGTTTTTCTGCATTTGTGGTTTCCTCGTTAACAATACTTCTGGTGTCTGTGTTATTTCTTTTCCGCATTATATTTGCTATATAATTGAAATAATACAGGTTGTGCGTTAAGATCATCAATTGAAAATCCAACCTTTGGTTGTTGATTGATGTTGATTGATCCTTGGACATTGGTCTTTGGTACCGTCCAAGTTATCTCTCTTTAATTGAGACTGCAGTTTGCTTGAGTAAGATTAAATCGAGAGATTGAGATATTAACTCCTTGAGATACTCTTTATCTAGATTGAGTCTGACTGTCTAGTTGATTCTCTAGTAAAGTATTTCGGAGTTAGTCCATACAGATTGCCTAAACTAAATATTGGGTGGTGTTGTTAGACCCCCGCTTTTTCACATACAACTGAGGATTTACTATCCCAAGGTTTTTTAGAAGTGCTCGCTTCTCCGGGGGGGGGGGGGGGGGGGGGGGGGGGGGGGGGGGCGTTGGGCATCATCTTCAGAATTTGCAGATGGACGTTGTATGTTGGCGACCACACCGCTAAAGTACAAATCATCTAAACTTTCAAAAAATTCTATGGTTAACCTCCCCGAGAAAGAGATAGGCTCACCTTTACATATAGGAATTCCAGTTAACATTACAAAGTCTAAAGGTGTCAATCCTATTTCAAAGCCTGGGAAATAAAAAGTCTTGGTTGTATGCCACCATCTAGCTACTAGAGCATTTCTGAGTTGCACATTTGAATTCTTAAAATTAAATGAAATTATCGAGGAGAATCCACAATTATCTAGTACCTGAAGTGCGTGTGGATTATTCTCTACAACGATATCATAATAATCCTTAATTGATCCCCAACTAGTCATCATTTTCATATTCAGTACATCTTTACCCGATAAAGGTAGAATTATTTAAAAATGAATGTCACTAAAATCAACCATGTTCATCAATAACTAACCAATCAACCATGTTCATCAATAACTAAACAAAATTAATCATGTTAAACAAATTTTTAACAAACAAAAACCACTAACTAGTAGTTGTTGCATTCAATTTGTGTTAATCACTTAGAAATTTTACAAAATTAATTTTAATTGAAAAGAAAAAAAAGAAACTAGGGTTTAAGGTTACATTGGATTACCTTTAACGATTGAGTTGATAAAACGCCTCCAAATCAAGTGCAACTACAAATTCACCCTTTTTCCATAAACCCAAACAAAAAAATTATGGAAAGCGATGGTTTTGGATTTTTACAGCAGGGGAGAAGAAGAACTGTGAAGAACAAAAAAAAATGGAGTAAGAAAAATAACTCTGTCGAGTTCTCTGGATCTTTTGAGGTTAAATTTTAGAACGGGCAATGATTAGACGGTTCACTTAGGTTGGACTGGTCAAGTTAAGGATAACGAGTAATGAATAACCGTTTTTAGAGAAACGGGTGATGTCTGACCGTTATTTGAAGAACGGTTGATGACTTACCGTTTTTTTTTTTGCATATAACGGCTAACCATTAGCCGTCCCTGGATTTCTCAGGGAAAGACCGCAAGACCTAGGCGTTTCCCAGGCTGATGTGTAAATTCATTTGGGAAGAGGCTGGGCATCTCAATAAGACCCGTTTGTTTTGGGGTAAAAATTAATTCTGCTGGAAATGGTAAATTTGGTTGTGCTGTCGAGAAACGAATCTAAACCTTAAACAAATGTACTGCACGAGAGTACTTTAGATTCGAGAGATCAATTTGTACAATCCTGGCCTAAACCAAGAAATGGTCGTTCCAGTCTTGCTTTGGTCACAAAATGAAGGAGAAGGGTTGATCTTAAGGAGGGAAGCGAAGAAGGTGTTGAAATCAGAGTGGTTAACTCTGAAGATGTGATTGTTTTATGACTTGTATTAGAATGTGGAACTTGCTTGCAGAATCTAAGATATAATTTCTTTTATGTTTTCTGGATACTTGTGTTGATAACACCTTGTCGGTTGAAATAGGTTGAAAACCTATTTATACAAGTCATAGTTGAATGCGCCCTGATCTCATAGGAAGTGGAAGTAGTTGAGTGATAGAGAAGTGGTAATCGTGTAAAATGTTGAAAACCAAGTCCCTACTATGACGGGGAGACTGGTCGGTTTACACCCACTAATTATTTGCTGCCACTAACTGTCCACCTTTCCTGACACTTTCTTATAATGGACGTGTTGCACGCCGCACGCTGTAAACCACCAGACCAATACCCTGATGAACATCCCCTAATTTGTGACATGTTTGATGTCTCGAGTATTTTGTAGAAAAATATGCAGTAGGATGCTGAGTGGGTCTTGCCTGTAAGACCTAATTATTTTGACCAATCACACGCAAGCTAGGCGACGGGCAGTCATATGTGATAAGTCAAGTTGTGAGACTTGCCGCAAAAAATAGCATATGATGCTTTTAGGTCAAATAATTAAATTATTTGTGAAATCAATATTTATAAAACATCATTTGTAATCAATGCATAAAAAACATCGCTTTTAAGCAAGCAGATCAAAATAATCGATGCTCATCAAGCATCGTTGTATAAAGCTTGTTCAAATTAGTCGCGGAGCTTAATGTATTAAAAGGAGCATGACCGGCCATCTTCAGGAAGCTTCCAGGAGCTATTCATATACGCCAAAGGTGAGCTGGTCGGTCCTTATAGGAGAGTGATGGCTGATAGCCATTTTGACATCCTATTGGTCGGCCCAAGTTAGATCTAGACCGGTTAAATTGACTAGACAAAATGAGTGGCTGAGATGATTTACGGCAGTTATTGGCTGCCGATGAATTCATTTAAGACCTTTGTAGGAAGCGCGACTATCCACCTTTGGGCAGCCGCTCAGGAGCCGTAGGAGTAGGTCACGGCTTGGCCGATCGCTCCTCATGGAAGAGGGACGGTCGGTGATCACGACGACATCTTATTGGTCGCCCAAAATTAGATCTAGGCCGGTCTATTTCGCTAGCGTAGTTGGCCGGCCGAGATCGTTTTGCGATAGTAATGCGATATCGCTGGCCGTAATGAGGCTGTTATGTCCGTGTGGCCAACCTATTTTGAGCTAATAATTTTAGGTGTTAGCTGCGGGCTGGGAGCAATTCGATCGACCAGGGATATAGTCGGGCCGCTGGTTAGCATATTTTGTACCTTGCCTTTTGATTAGAATTAAATCTAGGCCGATCAATTCGGCCGACGAAGTTGGACGGCCACGATTGATTTAAGACTGCCATATGCGGTCTTAGTTCCATTGAAACCTTTTTTATCCGCGCGTCTGGCCTACTTTTGGCTAGCGGTTAGGATTTTCGTCGGCGTACTATAAGAATTCTGATTAGTTGGAATAACAATGGGCCAGCCAGTGAGTATTATGGAGCTCGTCTGGCTGTGCTGGGAGAAGGCCAGGCTCGGTCGAATTGGCTGGCCAAAACGTATGGTTGTGATCGTTTTGAGACTGACATGGGCAACCTATGTTAAATTCCTTAAGGAATTCAGCGTGTAAACCAGCCAACTTCCACTTTTAATCAAAAGGTTGCGCATTTAAAGCGACCTGATTGGTGGTGGGTAAGAGGGGCCAGCAGCCAACAAAATAGAAGAAGGAGCGTCGGCCAAAGGAAGCTCGAGTAGGGGCAGATCGACCGGCCAAGGTGCGTGGCCGATACCTTTATTCCACGGCCCCAGTCGGTCGCGGTTTCCTCTTTTCTTCTTATTTTCCGTTTTTGGTAGGATTTGATCTTACTAGCTCCATGATGGATTATTTTCCTAGTTTGCCTAGGTTTAGTCTCGACCAATAGGGTTCGAGATATTGCGCAGGCCGCAAAAAGACCTAATTTTTGAAAATTAATAAAATTAGGTTCCAAAGATTGAATTTTGTGAGTTGTCACAAAATCAATCAATTTCTGGTGAATTTTGTGCGTTCATTCAAAATCACTAATTATGTTTCAGAGGGCAGCATAACTTTGCATGCCGCTAATTGAGTACTTCCATGCATATCTTAAACCTGACACTTCGGGAAATTCAGGCTACTCGGCTGCGAGCGAACATTAATTGCCATGTCATGTCAACATCAAGAGTCCGGCTGGGGAACATAGCATATAATAGATACTCAGTAGGCTCTGGAATTAGTGAACAATGCAGCTAGGAGCTTATATACTCATTAGGCTCTATACTAGTGAACAATTCATCTAGGATCTTGAGTTTCAATATAATATGAAGAGAGACATAGGCACTCATCAGATTTTGATATATTCATCAAATTCCTTGCAGAATATATACATATCAAGGTCTACTACCTCTGATGCCGGGTCAGGTAGACAGGCTTTTGCGTGGTAAGCATTATATGGTGACAGACGAAAAATAAAATTAATAAGATGAAGTAGATAAATGTTACCGGTGAGATATCAGTTGGTTTGAACTTCTTTGCAGTCATGCCGAAGGAGCTGCTAGCAAGATGAGGAACCTATTTCCGGATTTAGAACTTCGTTGGGTATAAAAGGATCTTATGCTCTTTCTTGTTTTGCACGAATAGCAGGACCAACCTCATCTTCGTGTAGGCCAACCAGCAGCAAGGTAAGTTCATCTCGTCTTCGTATTTTGGTTGTGAGTGTAATATCTGAAGATATTTCCGCTGCTAAGCCAAGAGGCATTAATGATTCTAACGACATGCCAAATATGGATGATGACTTCTTTGAAGTGTCTTATACGACTGTTAGGACTCATCTTAATCACGTGACGATTCTTCTTTCTGTACCAGAGGGTGTAGAGGATGTTCCATCGATCTTCTCCGGAATGTGTAATAAGGTTTTGTCTCCAAAAGAATGAGTATCCAGCCTCTCCAGTGGATTTTAAAATTTTCCAAACTCCATTGTGCTCCTGGGATGGATGGATGAGATATATGTTCGGCAATGATCACGTCAGGTTATAATCTTGGAGAGTGTAGCAGCGTTGTTGATCCGTCCTTGACTTTAAGTTATTTGGTGTCTGGACTGCTGAGCCGCAATTAAAACGTTCTTTAAACTCCTGAGTATTAACCAGAATGAAATTGTGTTTATTCTGGATCTTTAGCTCGTATGCTTGTTCTTTCCCTTCTGGTTGCGATGATGATATGCTGGGGATGCTTGTATTGGCAAAATCTTTCGGAACCGTTAGGTGAAGTAGACGAGCTGAGAGACGTTTCGTTGCCGACGTGATGCTATCAAATCTTCAAGGACTTCGTTCCAAGCGACACCTTTTGAATTATCTTTTGAGTCTTGGATTGTTGTATGGAATGGGATGCGATCCCAGTTACACTTCTTTTTAGTTACTGGAGAAGATCCGATGGCGTGGTCGGATACGTGAAAATATCTCTGCGGCGTATTTTTGGAGGGCGAGGAATCCTCATCAAATTTGCGGCTCTCTGGTTGTCTATCTTCTATGAGCTGGAGAGATTTTCGATAGTGAGAGGATCTTATGCAAACCTTCAATCCCTCAAGTATGATTCACGTGATTCTTCATATGCAGTTGTTCTTCATGCAGCAGTCAATGCGGATTTTCTTGTTTGTTGAAGAGTCTCAGAACGTTCACAGGAACTATAGTTCTGTTTTACTATTGATCATTGGGCGGGTCCCTTGATAGTAACTTATGCAGATGAGGTGAGTCGTATTTGGCTTTGCTCAAGGGTGATACCGCCATATGTATCTCTAGATCTTCCTTTGGGGTCTTCGATGCACATGTTTGGTTTCGTATTGAGAAATTTCCGCGGCTTGTAAAGCTTTGACAATGATGATGCTAAAATAGAAAATAACCTGGTTGAGGGTTGTGAATGCATCCCGTGCTGGCAGTCCCCAGGTGTAATTATCTTGAGCCTATTTTCTTCTGGAAGACGTACTTCCATTGTATTTGATGGTAAGGTGGTTGACGAATTAACGAAAGTGGAAATATTTTAGGTCCGCCATTTGTTGATCGATTGGCGGGAGTCGCACTTGATAGACCTGTATTGTATCCAAACACCTGGAATCCCATGCACGCCTTCCTTAGGAAATCGGAAACCTAGAAACACCAAATCCGACTTTGTCGAGTGATGTGGTTTTTGATGCGCAGTTTCCTGTGGACCTTGGGTAGGCGGTACTGAGTTCTGAGTTGGTGATGTGGCAGACGTGATTCAGTTGGTATGTGTGGCTTGCTGAGGCGCGATTTCCCTCTTTGATTCCTCATTGATAATAGTGCTAATGGATAGTTGAACCAAATACTGCTTGTTGGTCAGGCGCCTTCCAGACAGGGAGGTGATGATATCCTTACGCTGCATCTTTGAAAAGTGGTAACCTTGTCACGGTTATGGCTTCTTGGTTGACCGCCTCTCTTTTGTCCGTAGTGGTTATTGCTATGATGAAACTCCGGGTGGTATTAACAAACGAGCAGCAACGGTTCTTGGCAGCAACTGTGATTAAAAGAGACTGCATTTTCATGGGAACAAAACAGGTTGGATGAAGCTTGGATGGCTATGGTCACGACCCTTAATAGTGAGGAATGGTGACTACTCTTGGCAGGGACGAGTGGTGGCTACGGCCATGGATCTTGGAAGGAAGGAGCGGCATCTACGAGCACAAACCTTGGACGACCACGACCATGAACATTGACGGAATTTGATCGATCGTTATGGACCAAAGGAACTTTTTCTTCCTTTCATATAACTCACGTATGTGAGTTTATTCCTTCTTTTCTTTCCCCTCTTTATTTTCTGAAGCATCTCCTCCATGATTTCATGCGTGCCTATTATTGCTTGTCTGGTTTTAAGTACGACCTTGGTGTATTGATTTGATGAAAATTTCAGATTTGTGTCTTCTTTCCAGAACGACCACAAAATCTTCATCGGATGTAGATTTTCAGTTGTCACGTCGACGAAAGTTTCGGATGCCATTTATAGCCCATTCATTGGATTAACGTGCCCTCTTAGTAATTTTTAGAAGACTTCCATGAAAATCGCTCGGTATATAGCTCATCCCCAGATTCTTCACCAATTAGTGCCATCTTCGGTTCTTCCAGAAGGCAGTGTAAAAACGTTTCTGACAGAGTTTTTGCAAAATGACCTGTTACCTTGATGAACGTGGGTGACGTTGCTGATGAGGTGTCTCTCTTTGTGAGTTATCTCTTAATGTGTTAGCACCAGCAGTAGACTTGGAAGTCGAGGGCTTCAATTCTGTATCTTTTGACGTAGTCATCGAGATGCCTGTTATTTTGCTGGAACATCCAGTCCAAGTATTGAGAGTGATCGGCTTGGGAATGAAGAGATATTTATGGTAGGCAGCATCATCAACTGGAACCAATCATAGGTGTTGTTCATCGCGTTTTTGTTTTACCCGATGTAGGTTCTTCTGTTAGGCAATTTGGAGAACTCTTCGAGTCATAACATCTGGTGATACTCTTATTCCTCCTACGTATTCCAAAGATGGGATATATGTTCTTGAGAATTACTCGCTTCCCTGGGAAACGTGGGTCCTTTTGGTGCAGCAAATTCTCGGATCTTCCCTGCGTGAGGTTATCTCGGCTGCGGGTTCTTTCCTGGCATGATGATGCGGGCATCGTTATCTTCTTGAGGTTTTTCTCTTGACGTGTCAGCTCCAGTAGATCTGAATATGTCCCGGGCTTGCTCTTTCTTAGGTTGGCATAATAGGCGAACCCCTTTATGATGATTCGAAGATGTGTCAAGCCTCCTTTGTTATTGTAGATGTACGAATTCCTGGAATTACGCCATGGTCAGGATCTACACGTTTTGCTGATGAAGTGATAGCGGATACTCCTGACCATTAAATGGTAGCAATGATAGAATAGAGACAAACCTTTACTTTCGTGATCTCTGCAGGTTCCTTTCTAGGACTCAACTAGTGTTGAGATTTGTTGTCGACTATCTCCATACCTGAACAATGGCTATGTGAATCTTCCCTTTATCTCTCTGGGTGTGGACCCTGACGACATTAATATCAGTGATAAATTTGATGCATTTCCGGCTTGCTCCATTTAACAATTATAGTGTTGCAGAAAAGGCGGCTGCTCCATCCGGATCTCGAGAGAAGCCATTGTGCCCTTCTAAGTAGTAGTCACGTCTTCTTGTGTCTCCACGAGGCTTTCTGGTCCTTTCGTCTGGGAGATTTACTGCTATCCAAGGCATTCCTAGTAGCATTGCTTGAAAAACATTTTTGTGAAGCTTCTTAACGAACGGAACACCAGAATTGAAATTGGTTGTTGAACCTAAATTGAGTTTAATAATTGAATTAGATCTAGGATCCACCCTTTTGAAATTGAAAAAACTGGAATGAAAATTGAGAAACTGATTTTGCAACTGAGAGATTAATCTCCCACTGTGGTCGTCAGTTGTTTTGGGGTAAAAACTGATTCTCCTGGAAATGGTAAATTCGGGTGTGCCGTCGAAAACGAATCTAAACCCTATACAAATGTATTGCACGAGAGTACTTTAGATTTGAGAGATCAATCTGTACAATCCTGGCCGAAACCAAGAAATGGCCGTTCCATTCTTGTTTCGGTCACAAAATGAAGCAGAAGGGTTGATCTTAGGGAGGGAAGCGAAGAAGGTGTTGAGATATGAGTGGTTAACTCTGAAGGTGTGGCTGTTTTATGACTTGGAACTTGCTTGCAGAATGTAAGCTATAAGTTCTTTTATGTTTTCTGGATACTTGTGTTGATAACACCTTGTTGGTTTAAATAGGTTGAAAACCTATTTATACAAGTCATAGTTGAACGCACCCTGATCTCATAGGAAGTGGAAGTAGTTGAGTGATGGAGAAGTGGGGATCGTGTAAAATGTTGAAAACCACGTCCCTACTATGAGGGGGAGACTGGTCGATTTACACCCACTAAATATTTGCTGCCACTAACTGTCCACCTTTCCTGACACTTTCTAATAATGGACGTGTTGCACGCCGCACGCTGTAAACCACCAGACCAATACCCTGATGAATATCCCCCAGTTTGTGACATGTTTGATGTCTCGAGTATTTTGTAGAAAAATATGCAGCAGGATGCTGAGTGGGTCTTGCCTGTAAGACCTAATTATTTTGACCAATCACACGCAAGCTAGGCGACGGGCAGTCATATGTGATAAGTCAAGTTGTGAGACTTGCCGCAAAAAATAACATATGATGCTTTTAGGTCAAATAATTAAATTATTTTTGAAATCAATATTTATAAAACATCGTTTGTAATCAATGCATATAAAACATCGTTTGGACGACCGAGATCGTTTTGCGACAGTAATGCGCTGCCGCTGGCCGTAATGAGGCTGTTATGGCCGTGTGGCCAACCTATTTTGAGCTAACGGTTTTAGGTGTTATCTTCGGGATGGGAGAAATTCGATCGTCCAGGGCTATAGCCGGGAAGCTGGTGAGCATATCCGTACCTTGCACGTTGATTATAATTAAATCTAGGCCGGTCAATTCGGCCAGCGAAGTTGGACGACCACGATTGATTTAAGACTTCCATATGCGGTCTTAGTTCCATTGAAACCTTTTTCATCCGCGCGGCTGGCCTACTTTTGGCTAGCGGTTAGGGTTTTTGCCGTCGTGCTATAAGAATTCCGATTGGTTACAGTGGGCCCGCCAGTGAGTATCATGGAGCTCGTCTGGCTGCGCTGGGAGAAGGCCAGGCTCGTCGAATTGGCTTGCCAAAACGTATGGTCGTGATCGTTTTGAGACTGACATGGGAAGCCTATGTTCAATCCTTAAGGAATTAAGCGTGTCGACCATCCAACTTCCACTTTTAATCAAAAGTTGTGTCGCGCATTTAAAGAGATTTGATTGGTCGTTGGGAAAGAAGGGCCAGCAACCAACAAAATAGAAGAAGGAGCGCCGGCCAAATGGAGCTCGAGTTGAGGAAGATCGGCCGTCCAAGGGGCGTAACCGAGCCCTTTATGCCACGGCCCCAGTCGGTCGCGGTTTCTTCTTTTCTTATTATTTCCCTTTTTGGTAGGATTTGCTCCTACTAGCTCCATGATGGATTATTTTCCTAGTTTTCCTAGGTTTGGTCTCGACCAATAGGGTTCGAGATATTGCGCGGGCCACAAAATGACCTAATTTTTGTAAATTAATAAAACTAGGTTAGAAAGATTGAATTTTATGAGTTGTCACAAAATTAATCAATTTCTGGTGAATTTTGTGCGTTCATACAAAATCACTAATTATGTTTCAGAGGGCAGCATAAATTTGCATGCCTCTAATTGAGTACTTCCATGCATATCTTAAACCTGACACTTCGGGAAATTCATGCTACTCGGATGCGAGCTAACATTAATTGTCATGTCATGTCAACATCAAGAGTTCGGTTGGGGAACATAGCATATAATAGATTCTCAGTAGGCTCCGACATTAGTGAACAATGCAGCTAGGAGCTTAGATACTCATTAGGCTCTATACTAGTGAACAATTTCTCTAGGAGCTTGAGTTTCAATATAATATGAAGAGAGACATAGGCACTCATCAGATTTTGATATATTCTTCAAATTCTTTGCGGAATATAGACATATCAAGGTCTACTACCTCTGATGCCGGGTCAGGTAGACAGACTATTACAGTTTTTGCCCTAAACTAAAAACCACCATCAACACCAGTCTAAGCAAGCTTGTGTCTGGTATTGATTATATCGAGTTGATGTATTTTTCAAAAGTTGTTGTAGTGATAGTGGTAAAAAGATTCGTTTCAGATTTATGAAGGAAATAATTTTTAGATTTAATAAAAATAAAGCAAATTAATTTTCAAAGAGTGATGTCAAGATTTAAAATGGACTAAGGCTCCGGATTCACTATTACTTCAAGTTGATTGGTTACAAAAATATTTCGTAATTATTATCTAGCTCTTTTTCCATTAAATCATTTATTAATCTATAAGGTGTCCAAATATTAAATTGTAATCCTTAAGCATGATTTATCAAAGAATTAATTCTAAGCATAAAACATCAAACTGATTCACAACTAATTAAGAAAACCATTTTTATCTTTTTTTTATTGATCCAAGTGAATTAAATAAAATAAATAATTAAGAAATTATAAAAAGAATTTACCAATCAAACATGAGTGAATAGCTCCTCCGTCGCCTCAGTCACCGGGTATTTTAGCCGCTCATCATATTGGAAAACCTCTCAAAATATTTCATTGATGCTCACAAGTGTTTTACAAATGATAAAAAGGAAAATAATTAAGTAAATCGGGTGTTTGCAACACTTATAATTGTTGCAGAACACTGTTACAGAAACGATAGAAATAAACTGTTGCTGACGGTAATTCTAAGACCCTCACGTGTTAGTCGTTATCACTGTTGAAGAACGACTGCCCTGGTCTGTCCGTTCTTCGTGTTCTTCAATGGCAGCAGCAGCAGCAGAAACTTTCTTGTAACTTGATTTTCTCGCTCTGTTAATGCTCTATACTTCTCCCAAACTCTCCATCCCCTCTATGCTAACCCAAGAGTTATATTTATACACCTTTGGACCAAGAATAACTTCTCATTAATCCAAAAAATCTTCCCATTACTCGGGAGTGAATGAAAATATTCCCAAGAAATTTTCTTTCCATGCACGCGTCTGCTGGCTTGTTTTAACCTCTCCAAAATCTTCATAGGATGTACCCAAATCAAACAGAATATCTTCTTATCCATCTGGTCACGTAACTTCCATAATTGGAACCAAACGGGACCCGTAATAACTCATGGATCTGTTTTGCCGAGAACAAATTATCCAGCCCAATCTGCTTCGTGAAATCACTTGCACTAGCCATGTTTAGCTTAATCACGTTCAACCCAACTGTTTCTAGCGATTGAATCTCTTCAAATCTCCCCTAACCCAGTTATGGTGTCCCTTTAGCACATGCCCCTCATGGGGTGTCCCTTATCCAAAGTGAGAGTCTGAATAACACTTGTCCTCCTGGGAGCTTTTACCAACTTTTCGAGCCGAATTTTCCAAAAAAATGTTTATTTTCCAAAGGTGCCTACAAACATATAAAACACCAAAATTAGTACAAACTCGAGTGCCAACAATATACAGTATTGAGATCAAATTAGACACAAAAATGTGTCTATCAAATACCCCCAAACTTATTATTTGCTAGTCCTCGAGCAAATCTAATCTAGAAAGTAAATGACTACACTTAGCACGTGCAGCAAGCCGTTAAACCACTAGGGCGGAGTGTTGTCTCCGGAGGGTTTACCATAGGTGTACCCACAAAACCTTTACTCCAGACCCTAGCTATCTATGTCGAACCTTGGAAGGCACTAAAGAATCTCCTTGGTTGGCTTACAATCACTGACTATAGGAGGAAGTACCCTGATGCGAAATTCCAATTGTTGTACACGAGTTTACACTCAAGCATACTAAAATTCATATAAAGTGACAGATCTCTACTCAGATAGTTGCACTATGGACATCATATTCGGAGTCAAACTAATCATATGGATAGAAAAAAGAGATGGAAATAGAAAAATGTAGATGGTTTTGATGTTAACCAAATGATCGATGTTTCACATATCTCTCTGAAGGCCACTGCCAGAATGAACCTATCCTAATGGACTGAGATACCGGTCTGAATAATATCAACACAACTGGCATATACAAGGGAACCAGTGGTCAATAACTTAAATCTAGATCAACAAACTGACAAATACAAGGGAACCAGCAGTTGACTACACAGAACAATAACCTTTTTTTTTTAACTTGACGGCATGAATAGATCTTTTTGATCCAAGCGCATGCTTCTTGTCAGCAGATTACACGATAGTTCCCACGGGTCCTGCATTCCACGCTTGCTTAGGCGACGGAAACAAGGAGAACACATGCATATTGCTATCCAAGTGTTAATACTTATTCTGATTGGTCTAACTGGTCCGGTCTCTCTTTTTTTTTTAAGTAACTCAGTCACTCTAATTCACCCTAGCAGTGGTAACAACTTGAATCGTGCGCCCCACCTAATCACTTAGAGAAACATAGTTTAAAATGAAAAAATAAAATAAAAAAAAAGAAATGAAAAGGACTCAACGAGATATGGTGCAACTATCATGTTATTTCTAACACCTGAGCTCTGTGCTTTTATGAATAGACTCTATAGATGTTTCCGTCTAATCAGATTGGTTCCTCAACTCCTACAACCAAGATGCTTCCCTCCACTTAGATTAGTTAGTGCCATCCTGAATACGCATAAATTTCTAGGCTCTGGAGTTTTTTTATTGCAACTAAAAGCTAACAAAAAGTTTCTTCCCCACCCCCAAACTTAAATCTAACATTGTCCTCAATGTTTCTAATTAAAGAGCAGTACCAAAAGTAAAATAACACGAGGAGAATTTGGAAAGATAGTACCTGGGTGAAGAAAATCAAAAACTAATATACAACATACAACTGCCTCGATGGTCAATCAAGGGTAAACAGGGTCCTCCAGAGGGACCTCCTCAACATCACCTGTAGGAAAGGGCTCTAAAAAGGGTTTCAATCTCTGACCGTTAACATTCGAAGAACTACTACCATCCGGTGTCTCGATTTCAACAGCTCCATGAGGAAAAACAGTGCGAACAATAAAAGGACCCGTCCACCGAGAACGTAACTTCCCAGGGAAAAGATGCAAGCGGGTATCATACAGAAGAACTTTTTGACCTGGAGAAAATGACTTCCGTAAAATGTTTCTATCATGCACAAGTTTCATTTTGTTCTTATACTCCTTCGCACATCGTAAGCATCTATACGAATCTCGTCCAACTCATTGAGCTGGAGTTTCCTATGGGCTCCTGCCTCGTCAAGTGAAAAATTTAGCTGCTTAACAGCCCAATAAGCTCTATGTTCTAACTCAACAGGTAAGTGACATGCCTTGCCATAAACAAGCCGATAAGGCGACACCAATGGGGATCTTAAACGCAGTACGGTAAGCCCATAAGGCATCAGTAAGCCTAGACGACCAGTCTTTCCGATTAGGATTAACTGTTTTCTCTAATATACGTTTTATCTCCCTATTGGAAACCTCTACCTGACCACTAGTCTGTGGATGATACGGGTAGCTATCTTATGTGTAATACCATATTTCTTCATCAGAAGCTTAAAAGGCCCATTACAAAAGTGCGACCCTCCATCACTAATTATAGCTCGTGGTGTACCAAAACGTGTAAGTATATTATTTTTCAAGAACTCAATCACAACCCTATGGTCATTGGTTTTACACGCAACCGCCTCAATCCACTTAGAGACATAGTCTACGGCGACAAGGATGTATAGGTTACCAAAAAATTAGGAAACGGACCCATAAAGTCAATACCCCACACATCAAAGACCTCAACAATTAAAATAGGGTTCAAGGGCATCATGTTCCTAGGGAAATGGTTCCTAATTTCTGGCATCGTTCACAAGTAACGCAGTAACTGTGGGAGTCTTTAAACAACGAAGGCCAATAGAATCCACACTGCAATATCTTAGCAACAGTTTTCTTAGCACTAAAGTGACCCCCACAAGCATGATCATGACAAAAGGAAATAATACTGGACTGGTCACTCTCAGGTATACATCTCCTAATAATCTGGTCTGGACAATACTTAAACAAATAAGGATCATCCCAAAAGAAGTGCTTAACCTCAGCTAAAAATAGAACGATCTTGTTTACCCCAATGTTGGGGCATTCGACCAGTAACAAGATAGTTCACTATATTCGCATACCAAGGTAATTGGGTAACAAAGAACAATTGTTCATCAGGAAAGCTATCCCTTATAGGAAGGGAATCATCTGGGGAACTAACAACTAGCCTAGACAAGTGATTGCTACAACATTTTCGGCACCCTTTTTGTCTCTAATGTCTGGAGAAAACTCTTGCAACAACAGAATCCACCTAATCAATCTAGGTTTAGTATCCTTCTTAGACAAAAGATATTTTAAAGAGCATGATCAGTATATATGATGATCTTAGAACCTAAGAGATAGGGTCTAAACTTGTCTAAGGCAAACACAATGGCTAATAGTTCCTTCTGGTAGTGGTATAGTTCAACTGGGCATCATTCAGAGTTTTGCTAGCATAGTAAATCACATGAAGTAACTTATTTTCTCGCTGACCTAGCACAACACCAATAGCATAATCTGAAGCATCACACATGATCTCAAAGGGTAGGTTCCAGTTGGGTGCCTGGACTATGGGGGCGGTAGTGAGTAATGACTTAAGCTTCTCAAAAGCCTCTAAACAAGCATCATCAAAGACAAACTTAACATCTTTTGCAAGCAAATTGCAAAGAGGTCTAGACATCAAGCTAAAATCCTTAATGAAACGACGATAAAAACCAGCATGCCCTAAGAATGACCTAATATCCTTACGGTTTTTGGGACCGGTAAAGTTTTAATAAGGTCAACTTTGGCTCTATCTACCTCTGCCCTTTGAAGATACAATATGCCCTAGAACAATTCCTGAACGAACCATAAAGTGACATTTCTCCCAATTAAGCACTAAATTCTTTTCCTTACACCTAGTCAAAACTAATGACAAATGATGCAAGCACTCATCGAAAGACGAACCAAACACTGAAAAATCATCCATAAAGACCTCTAAGACCGTTCTACCATGTCAGAAAATATGCTCATCATGCAACGCTGAAAAGTCAGGGGCATTACATAGCCCGAAAGGCATGCGTCTATACGCAAAGGTACCAAAGGGACAGGTAAAAGTGGTTTTCTCCTGGTCTTCTGGGCAATAACGATCTGATTATATCCAGAGTAGCCATCTAAAAAGCAGTAGTGACTATGTCCAGCTAATCTCTAGCATCTGGTCGATGAAGGGAAGGGGAAAGTGGTCCTTCCTAGTGACCTTGTTCAATTTCCTATAGTCAATACAAACACGCCAACCCGTGGTCACTCGGGTCGGGATTAACTCATTGTTATCATTCTGGACTACAGTAATACCAGATTTCTTGGGAACAACCTGAACGGGGCTGACCCACTTACTGTCTGAAATAGGGTAGATAATGCCTGCATCTAATAGCTTAAGAACCTCAGTTCGAACTACTTCTTTCATATTGGGGTTTAGTCGACGTTGCATCTCCCTAGAAGGTTTGGTGTCTTCCTCTAAATAGATCTGATGCATACAAACAGTAGGACTTATACCCTTAATGTCTGCTATGGTCCACCCTAAAGCTTCCTTGTTGTTTTGAAGGACGGTTACTAGCCTACTTTCCTGATCTCTATCCAAGTCGGAAGAAACAATCACAGGTAAAGTCTCAGACGGGCCTAAAAACACATACTTCAGGGTATCTGGCAATGGTTTTAGGTCCAACTTAGGAGGCTCTTCTAAAGAAGGAACTAGGGTAGACTTAGAAACTGGTAGTGGTTCGAACTTAGGTTTCCATCCATTACTAGTATCTAACAAAGGGGTTGAATCTAACAAAGCATTCACCTCATTAATCACCTTATCATCATCAAAATCAATCCCAAAGTGAGCTAGGCATTTCTCTAATGGATCTTCTAACAAAGTGTTTGGTAATGACTCCTCGACTAATGTTCCTATCATGTTCACCTCTTCTATATTCGAGTCATCTAGTTCAGAGGGTAGCTTACTAATATTAAAAATGTTCAGCTCAATAGTCATATTACCAAAAGACAAATTCATAATACCATTTCGACAGTTAATGATCGCATTGGATGTAGCTAAAAACGGGCGACCTAAAATCACTGGTATTTGGTTCTCTGGGTCAGGGACAGGTTGGGTATCTAGGATAACAAAATCCACCGGATATATAAACTTGTCGACCTCTATGAGAACATCCTCGATCACACCACGAGGAATTTTAACGGACCTATCAGCTAACTGAAGTGTCATCTGTGTAGGTTTCATCTCACCAAGTCCTAGCTTAAGGTACACATGGTATGGCAGTAAGTTCACACTGGCTCCTAAGTCAAGCAACGCTTTCTCAACACGGTACTTACCTATTGTACAAGCAATGGTAGGGGACCCTGGGTCTTTATACTTAGGAGTAGTGGTATTCTGAATAATAGAACTCACATGACTAGCTATGAAGGCTTTCTTCTGGACACTGAGCTTACGCTTTCGCGTACACAAGTCCTTAAGGAACTTGGCATAAGAGGGAATCTGCCTAATTGCATCTAATAATGGAAGGTTGATATTAACCTGCTTAAAAACCTCCAATATATCATTAAAGTTGGACTCCTCTTAGTCGGAACTAGCAGCTGGGGGAACGGGGCTCTGGGAACAAAGCCGGGCTCATCAGGACCCTCATTGGTCTCTTTGGAGACTCTATCAGTCTCCTCATTTTCTGGCTCATAAGGGTGAACTACAGCATGTTCACTTTCAGGTATGTCGACCTTATTATCAACTTTCTTTCCACTCCTAAGGGTTGTAACAGAGTTCACATGATTGTACGATTTCTCTCCTCTAGGGTTAGGATCAGTATGACTAGGGAACCTTCCTTCTTCTCTCTCATTGATAAACTTAGCTATTTGGCCGACTTGAAGCTCTAATTTAGCAAAAGACTGGGCACTATTCTTAAAATTCTGTTTGGTTTCCTCTTGAAAATTACCCTGGCTTTTTACTAACATTTCCTGGCTTTGTGATAGCATCTCCTGGCTCTTCCTTAATATACTAAGGGTTTCCTCTAAGCTAGTTATTCTATTCTCAGATGGGTTCTGGGTCTGACCTGAAGAGTTCTTAGTATAACCAAAACCTGGGGGAGGCTGAGAATTACTAGACTGGCCTTGATTCTGGCCCTTAGACCAAGAGAAATTAGGATGGTTTCTCCAACCAGGGTTGTAGGTCTCTGAGTAGGGGTCAAACTTCTGACGGTTTTCAAACCTAGCATTGTTATAGACAGCATGAGCTTGCTCTTCACTAACCTGACCTTCCCAGAATGAGTTATCGGGCTCTATTCCACAACTAGAGACTTGAGAGGCTCTATTAGGTTCAACAAGGGACTTATTTTTAGATTGACCCATTTCCAATGCTTCTAACCTTCTAGATAAAGCAGCAAACTTAGCATCTGACGCAAAACTCGTATCTACCATATTGGTGCTACTTCTATTGACCAAGAGTCTTTTAGGGGGTTCAACACAAGACTCCCACTGTTGGGATTTTTCAGCGATAGCTCCTAAGAAGGTAAAAGCATCATCAGCATTTTTACTAGTGAACTCACCAGCGCACATAGACTCGACCATGGCTTTGGTCGAATAGTCTAAACCATTATAAATAATCTCTACAAGTTTCATCTTATCAAATCCATGGTGAGGACACTGGGATAGGAGATCATTGAATCTCTCTAAAAACCTATAAAGAGATTCTCCCTCTTGTTGCATACTAGCACTAATTTTCTGCCTAACAGCTGCAGTTTTATGCTTAGGGTAGAATTTCATATAGAAAGCAGCAATAAGTTCCTGCCATGTTTCAATGGATTCAGATGGTAGGTTGTTTAGCCAGGTCTTGGCTTTATCTCTCAAGGAAAAGGGAAACATCTTAAGTTTCAAGACCTCATCAGTAAGGTCTTTTATTCTAATTGTCCCACAAATTTCCTCAAAGTCTCTAATATGAAAATAAGGGTTCTCATCATCCTTTCCTAAGTATATAGGGATCATCTGAAGAATACTAGGTTTTATCTCGAAATTAGCCGTAGTGGCTGGCAATTTAATGCACGAAGCTCGGTTGGACCTAGTTGGGAACATGTAATCTTTCAAAGTTGCCATCAGTGGCACAACAGAAGTACTACGGGTACTTTCCTCACGAAGAGATAGGTACTCAAAACTGAAGTTTCCAAAAACGGGGCTCTCAAAAGAAGAGTCTTCGAGCTCCCCGCTTCCACAAGAAGATCTTTTAGGCTCGTCACTAATCAAACGGCCAAAATTATCTCTTCTCCAAGCACGCTCTGTAAAGGAATCGAGCGCTCTTGGCATACACAAACAAAAATCCTAAGGAAGGTAGGTTCTAAGAAAACACACAGCAGACCGACTCCACCAAATCAAACCTAAAAATTTCTAGCAAACAAAAAGCATGATGGCTCCACTTAGATTGTTTCTAGACCATCTTCTAATCCTTCGAAAAGGAATTCGTTACAATCTGAGCAAATTCTCTGGAATCAGTATGAGTCAAAGTGAGTTGAATAGAGGTGAGGGAAGCTCAGTGGAGCTTTGATACCCAAGGCCTCACCGGTATTCAAGGCGGCGCAGTCACGCATTCAACTCACTGAAACCATCCTGAACTTCGAAGTATGCTCAAAAGAGTAACCAATATTTTTCAAATGACTGTCCTATTAAGCTCGTTACCCTATAGGTCTCGTTCTATTCAAAATTTTAGGCTTAGGTTCGCGTTTAGTTTCGTTTTCCTAAGGCGGGCAAGAAGAGAACGGTGATGAAATCTGAACCCTTATCTTGTATGGCCAGTTCTTGCCCTTTACTAGGAAATTAAAGCAGCCGGTTCAGTCCCCAACATATAATCACCTTAAGGCATACAGTAAACCCGCTTGCAGGAGATTCGCGGGTGTTTCGAAAGACTTACCTCCCGTACCAGACGGGCGAAGAACCGCTGAAGTCGACTCGGGCCACGACTCCTATGTCGTGTACGAACCCGAGGGGCCGAGACGATATTTTAATCGTCGTCCTTCCCTGCAAACAGTTTGTATTTAAGGGTACCCTTCCGTAGGGTTTAAAAAAAAATTGTCCAAAGTCCAAAGTAAAGTGCAAAAATATTACAAAAATTTCCTAATACAATTCTAAAAAAAATTAAAAATTAAAAAATTAAATAATAATAATAAAACTAAATCCTAAAAAATTATTTCTCTTCTTTTTTTTCTTTTCTTTTAGCTTTGAGCTTCGTTCCAAGTCCTTAGTGTCCAATCTTCAAACCTGCAAATTAAAGACACAAACAAAGAAACGTAAAGAGGAACAAATGAAAATAATAAAAAATAATAAAAACCTAAAAATTCTACCTAAGCACAAATCCGCGTCCGCGGCGCCAAAATTTGATGTATTTTTCAAAAGTTGTTGTAGTGATAGTGGTAAAAAGATTCGTTTCAGATTTATGAAGGAAATAATTTTTAGATTTAATAAAAATAAAGCAAATTAATTTTCAAAGAGTGATGTCAAGATTTAAAATGGACTAAGGCTCCGGATTCACTATTACTTCAAGTTGATTGGTTACAAAAATATTTCATAATTATTATCTAGCTCTTTTTCCATTAAATCACTTATTAATCTATAAGGTGTCCAAATATTAAATTGTAATCCTTAAGCATGATTTATCAAAGAATTAATTCTAAGCATAAAACACCAAACTGATTCACAACTAATTAAGAAAACCATTTTTATCTCTTTTTTTTATTGATCCAAGTGAATTAAATAAAATAAATAATTAAGAAATTATAAAAAGAATTTACCAATCAAACATGAGCGAATAGCTCCTCCGTCGCCTCAGTCACCAGGTATTTTAGCCGCTCATCATGTTGGAAAACCTCTCAAAATATTTCATTGATGCTCACAAGTGTTTTACAAATGATAAAAAGGAAAATAATTAAGTAAATCGGGTGTTTGCAACACTTATAATTGTTGCAGAACACTGTTACAGAAACGATAGAAATAAACTGTTGCTGACGGTAATTCTAAGACCCTCACGTGTTAGTCGTTATCACTGTTGAAGAACGACTGCTCTGGTCTGTCCGTTCTTCGTGTTCTTCAATGGCAGCAGCAGCAGCAGAAACTTTCCTGTAACTTGATTTTTTCGCTCTGTTAATGCTTTATACTTCTCCCAAACTCCCCATCTCCTCTATGCTAACCCAAGATTTATATTTATACACCTTTGGACCAAGAATAACTTCTCATTAATCCAAAAAATCTTCCAATTACTCGGCAGTGAATGAAAATATTCCCAAGAAATTTTCTTTCCACGCACGCGTCTGCTGGCTTGTTTTAACCTCTCCAAAATCTTCATGGGATGTACCCAAATCAAATAGAATATCTTCTTACCCATCTGGTCACGTAACTTCCATAATTGGAACCAAACAGGACTCGTAATAACTCATGGCTCTGTTTTGCCGAGAACAAATTATCCAGCCCAATCTGCTTCGTGAAATCACTTGCACTAGCCATGTTTAGCTTAATCACGTTCAGCCCAGCTGTTTCTAGCGATTGAATCTCTTCAAATCTCCCCCTAATCCAGTTATGGTGTCCATTTAGCACATGCCCCTCATGGGGTGCCCCTTATCCAAAGTGAGAGTCCGAATAACACTTGTCCTCCTGGGAGCTTTTACCAACTTTTCGAGCCGAATTTTCCAAAAAATGTTTATTTTCCAAAGGTGCCTACAAACATATAAAACACCAAAATTAGTACAAACTCGAATGACAACAATATACAGTATTGAGATCAAATTAGACACAAATATGTGTCTATCACGGGTCGCCATTCATATTTTGGGAAGAAAAGACTAGATCAAGAGGCGTGAAAACAAACACGGAAGATCTAAGTTCAAAGTTAGGAGCGGATAAGAGAATCTTGAAGATTTCAGTTGAGTTAAAGACCCGAAAACTCGGATCATCATAATGAAGACGTGTCCCAGGTATAAATAAACTCAAAGTGGGAAAGTTATTTAGGTCTAAGTCGTCACATGCTTGAGATAGAAGTCGTTCACAAGTAAATCCTTGTATGCGCTTAATGTACAAATGGCTAAAAGGACTCATACTGTAAATAAGATAATTCATTGATAAATGCTAAAACTTCGAACATTGTTTCTCTCTCTTCTAATTATCTCTGAATTATTGTCCATTGACCGATTTAGGAAGATATATTCAGAAACCCTAACTTTACAAATAATATTACCGATTAGAGATCACAATTAATGTAATCGAATCAAAATTGGGATTGGATTAAAGTTCTACGATCAGGATATTGTGAAGGTACGCTCTTAAATCCATGACGAATCATTAGTTATGTATAGTATATATTATTGAAGTGACAAAAACAAGTATTTAATAAATTTTACTGGTGAACTAATTGTATAACATTTAACTTTGATTTGAATAGGAAACACAAACTATGTTTTGATTGTCCTCTAAATTTGTGTCACGTTCTTCCGCATGTAGAAAGGGTATAAATAAATCGATCAAATTACGGGAAGCCTCGTGAAGTGCTTCTTTAGGAGTGAAGATTGTATAATGATGATTATGCAGCAGGTTCGTCTAGGGGCTTAGTATGATCTCGATTTAATACATGTAGTTGTATATATAAATATGGGGGCCTCGGGAAGAAAAGTTATATATCATCATATATTATATAAAATCATTAGATTGGGACATAGAGGAAGAAGTATATGGACGAAGGGAAAGGCATGAAAACTTATGAGGGGAAAACAAGATCAGATTAGTTAAGCAGATCACTGAGATACCCATCAAGAAGGCAGAGAAAGCGGCAAAAGATTTTAAGAAACAAGTATAACAACTAAAAAAATAAAAATGAAGAAGACCCACAACATTAACGTGGGATAGCTTTGTGGAAACATTTATTAGAGTTGTCCATGATGATCATTAAGAAGAGATGTTCGCAAATAAAAAAATAGAAGAGGTAAGACAGAGGAAGTTGTTGAAGGACATAAACAAACGATTGATATAACATCACTACAAAAATAAAGGGATGAAAGAAGACGCAAAATATCATGAACAGAATGAGATTTTTAATCTCTATAGACCAGTTCAGATGATGTTGTTGATGTTTTTACTAGTTTTTCGAGCAAAAACCTACATCGATGATGTTATATATGTAAATGTTGTTTTTCTTAGTTTTTTTCTGGGTATTTGTTGAGGTAACATGAACTTCTATGTACGACCTTTCTTTTTTATGTTGTTGATTACCTAATTAATTGTATTGTAATTGATATTGTATCAAGATCTAATAATGTGAAATATTTGTAATTAGTATTTTAATTATCTAAACTGGATTTGTAGTAATTAGTTCTTGGTCTAAATTGATTGGTAGATAGTAATGATTTGAAAATTAAATTAGGTTTTCTATACGTAAATCCGATATGAAGTGCAACTGGTGTTTCTTTACTCTGTTATCTTTCATACGGAGATGGAAATGAGAGCTAAAAAGTGGCAGGTTTTGGACGCAATACCCTTTACAATTTGGCGAATCATTTGGTTAGAAAGAAGATGAAGAGTTTTCATGGGTAAGTATAACTACAGAAATATTAGTGGATGATATTAAGAGTTTACTTTTCGATTGGGTTGTAGCTTTTAAACTTAGTATTTTTTTAGGATTTCCTATTGATTTGGTAATTAGGAACTGACATGCGACCATTATGTAACTTTTAATCTCGGCTAGTAGAATATTTTGTATTTTTTGATTAGTGATATAACTTCTTTGTAAATATTTTTTTTTCTTAATAAAGTTTGCTCTTTTAGAACAATAGTGTATTTGGTTGCGGAAACCATATTTCCGAGAGATTCATAATACAAAGGGATTACTGTTAGAGCATAGCTCGGTCAACCTCGCATGCGTTGCTATATCAAGCATGTTTGTCAATGTTAGTGATCAAAACTATAAGTCTTAATTTCTAGCCTATTAGCTAAGTCTCGGACTAGGATAGGAAAAGTGTAGTTGAGCTCAAGAACTTCATGGCGATTCAACGACAACGACGAAGATCTACACAACGAACCGTGGAACTTCATAAAAAAAAAGGTATGCGAAGACTTGAACTTATCTATCACTCAAAAGTATATCTATTCTATCTCCTACTTCTTATGAGACAAAAGTCGTATGCTATATAGACTAGATCATACACATGTGACATTTCGAGCTGAGTATTCAATGCTTATCTTTTAATCGAAATCATGTGTTGGTAAAGCGTTTCGCTTTGATCAGGTTTATCTTCACCTAGTGACGAAAGTCATGAAAAGTTTCAATCACTTTTGAGAATTGCTCTGACGTGAATCGGTCTGTGAATAACGGCTACATAGCGTCCTCTGATAATGTCTCAATGGTTGAAATGAGAGTTTAGATTACATAACCATGTATTCCTTGAACCGAAGTTTTCGAACTTTGTTGATCAAGAGAAATAGGTAGGATTGTGGAATTGGCTTGCCAAGTCCGCGAACTGACGGAAACTCTCTTCCTGAGAATTTTTGCTGGGATTTCCAATATAACTTGTTTGCTGCTAAGTCTGCGAACTCAGTCCGCGAACCCAGTCTGCGAACTGGCGGAACTTCTCTTCCCGAGAAATTCTGCTGAGTTCGGAAAACTCAACCCGATTGATTAAGTCCGAGAACTTGTTTGTGTACTTAATAATTTATGATCTAAAGATGTGCTCTGAACATATATCATTAAATTACTAAGGAATGTTTTATGCAAACCGTGGATATAATGTTCATTGAGCCGATTCAATCGAATCGTCATCATTTTTGATTCAATTGTGTCTTGTGTTTTACATAAGATCTCATATCAATTGAACAACTCTTAACTAGTTCGTTTGAAGACATTTGAACTAGTTATGGTGAAGAAGAACCAGGTTAATATGAGATGCTCATATGGTTAACCTTTTGGTGACTGTATTGAACCAACATACGCGTACACGTTTGAGCTTGTGTTTCACACGCCCAGTTCACGTTTACCATGTGTGTATGACAAACTTTATTTTTTGATCTAACGGTTGAGAAATATTAGCTTGAATCTAAATCATTTTTCATCTAACGGTGAATAAGGTTTGTTTAATACATAAGGCAAAACCCTGATTTGAAAGGCTATATATAGAGGACTTCTAGCTAAGGCAAAACTTAATCCCCACACGTATATGTGATACTAGTGCGCTCGCTATCGATCTCCATTAACCCTTGAGTTTCTTCTTCAAATTCGGGTTAACGACTTAAAGACTTCATTGGGATTGTGAAGCCAGACCAATAATACTTTTATCGTAGTTGTGTGATCTGATCTTGAATTTTCTATCGTACGAGTACAATCGATTGATTGGCTTGAGATCGTGAGAGTTCTCCGATAGGCAAGATAAATAAGTCACGAACATCTTCATCTCACTGTTCGTGATTCCTTGATAATCCGCTTGTGTATTCAATAAGGATTGTTAAGAGGTAATCAATTGATCTAGGCTGTTCTTCGGGAATATAAGACCGGATTGATTGATTGGTTCCTGATTACCTTGGTTATTATCAGAAAACGGAACAAAACCTAGGGTTTATCTGTGGGAGACAGATTTATCATTTTGATAGACTTTTCTGTGTGAGACAGATTTGTTTATTATCAAAGCCTGCGATTTTGGGTCGTAGCAACTCTTTGTTGTGGGTGAGATCAACAAAGGAATCAAGTATGTAGCATCCTGCTGGGATCAGAGGCGTAGGAGTACAACTGTACCTTGTATCAGTGGGAGATTGGTAGGGGTTCAACTATAGATCAGTCTGAAGTTAGTTTGCAGTAGGCTAGTGTCTGTAACGACTTAATACAGTGTGTATTCAATCTGGACTAGGTCTCGGGTTTTTTTTGCATTTGCGGTTTCCTCGTTAACAAAATTTCTGGTGTCTGTGTTATTTCTTTTCCGCATTATATTTTATATAATTGAAATAATACAGGTTGTGCGTTAAAGTTTAATCGATTAGAGATCCAACCTTGTGGTTGTTGATTTCATTGATTAACACTTGGACATTGGTCTTTGGTACCGTCCAAGTTATCTCTATTTGATAAAGACTCCCTATTGATTTTAGCTTGAGTAAAAATCAAATTAAGAGATTGAGATATTAACTCCTTTAGATACTTTTTATCTAGATTGAGTCTGACTGTCTAGTTGATTCTCTAGCAAAGTATTTCGGAGTTAGTCCATACAGATTGCTAATTGAATTATTGGGTGGTGTTGTTAGACCCCCGCTTTTTCAATTGGTATCAGAGCAGGCAAACACGTTCAAGACCTAACAAGTCTGTGTTCGTAGCGATGTGAGTCTGTGGCCAGAATCTCATACGCATACCAAGATGCCTCCTAAAGCTGTCAACCTTGTCAAGCGTCTCGGAAATACCTCAAAGGATCACTCCTTAGTTGATTCTTCCGAATCCCGAGGTAATAAGACTGTTCCTTATTGTGTTGATCAGTATTCCTCCAATGAGACATTGGACATAATGGCTAAAGCTGAAATGGAGCTCACCAGAATTGCAAAAAATTCTACTGAGTGTATTGATCTACAGGATCATGGTAAACTCATTGATGAATGTGAAAAGTCTATTGATCGTGAACAAGTGCTCTATGATATTATAGGGTCGTTCTCCAAGGAAATTGAGAAACTTCTTCAAGAAAACAATCAACAGTGTGAAAAGATTCGTAATCTTGAAAAGCTGGTAAAAGAAGGCTCAATTAGAGAAGAAGTGTTGATCATGGCGCATTCTGATGTAGTTTTGAAAGTGGTAAAAGTGGTTCGATTCTCAGACTTGCGAAGGATAAAATATAGACTTAAATTCTAAAACTAAAATAGAAAACAAACTAAAAATTGTCACAAACTCAACCAAAGATGATATCAATATTAAAAGAACACTAAGGCTAAGATTCCACTATTTCTCAAGTTCAAAGTGATTTAATCCCAATAATTATATTTATGCAATTTTCTCGTTCAAGTTGATTCTAACTATTGCAACAGGTAGATTCTCAAAATAACAAGTGTCAATCCGAAGCATAGAACATCAAAGACCTAGGTCCAAGTATGCTCTATCAAAAGAAATAACAATTGCTTAACAAAAATCATTCAAACAATTTTCAACCAAGGCAAATAATCATATAATAATTGCAAATAAATAAATAAAATAGGATATACCACTTCTTGTTGGAAAAATAGCTTCCTCTATCGCCTCAGCAATGGGGTTTATCTCCTCATATTAATCACTTGATCAAAATATTTGTTTATGGTTCAAAAGTTGATTAAAATATGAAAAACTATAACACTGACTGTTTGAAACGATGTATTGGTGTTGCAAAACAAAGGAATGACTGTTACGAAGAAGTTATTGTAGCAGCGTTACGAATTTGAGACGTTGTTCTTATTTTCAATGCTTGTTCTTCAGCAGCAGCAGCAGAAACACGGGTTTTCCTGCAACTTGATCTTCTCAGATCTGTAGTGTTACAAACTTCTCTGCGAGTGCTCCAATGACTAGACGCATCCTATATATAGCCAACAGGATCGAAAATCTTGCGAGTAAATCCTTCTTTTCTTCCACGGAAAGTTTTCTCTTTTTATTTTTTACGCCTCTCTGTTTTGCTTCTACCGAGAATTGCTGCCTATTTTTCCGAATCTGTGACACATACCAATCCTGTTTTGGTGTATCAACTGAATCCCAATCCATCTCTACGTCAAACTCCGACTAAAACTAAGCCCAATCATCAACAGAACCCAATAAACTTCCGACGCCCTATGTTTGCTTCTCCCGGCTTCTCTAGCCCAATTCGTTCGGTCCAATCACTTGTAGCAACCCTGTTGTGATCTAACATGTCCAGCCCAACGAAAATCCGAGGTTGAATCTCCTTAAATCGTCCCAAGAATGCGAACTCTAATATGAGTCACGTCTGCCACAATTTGCCGCCAAATTCAAAATTCAAAAGGTGAAGGTGACCTCCCCCTAGTAATTAGGTTACCCTTTATCCAGGGTGCCGGGATCCGCATAACACTTGTCCCTTGGGTGCCTTTAGTAATTTTTCTGGGATGTTTTCAACACTTTTTTCGGGGTTCCTCCGGGGTATTTCTGGGGTGTCTCTGGCATACTTCTGGGGTGCTTCTGGTACGTTATCTACGGAGGTTCAAATGCCACATTTTGAGCCAATTTCGCCGCAAAAGCTTATTTCTCCAAAAACACCTACAAAGACATAAAATAACCAAATAAGTACAAAATCGAGCACTAACAATATATGCAATTGGGACAAATTAGACACATAAATGCGTTTATCAAATACCCCCAAACTTATTATTTGCTAGTCCCGAGCAAATCAAAACTACAAAATAAAATCCTAACTCACTGTCGCAGGCATCGTCGATTGCATTTAGCGTATGCAATAAGCCTTTAAACCCATAGGTGTCCCTAGTGGCCGAGTTATAGTCTCGGGAGGGCTTACTAGAGATATACCCACAAAACCTTAATACTCCAGACCCTAGCTATCTCCAACGAACCTTGGAGGGCACTAAAGAATCTCCTTGGTTGGCATACTTATTGACTACAAGAGGAAGTACCCTGATGCGAAATTCCAATTGATGTACACGAGTTTGCACTCAAGCATACTAAAATTCATATATAAGTGACAGATCTCTACTCGGATAGTTGCACTATGGACATCATATTCGGAGTCAAACTAATCACATGGAAAGATTAAGAGATGGATATAGAAAAACATAGATGGTGTTGATGTTGACCAAATGATCGATGTTTCACATATCTGTCTGAAGGCCACTTCTAAAATGAACCTATCCTAATGGACTGAGATACCGGTCTGACTAATATCAACACTGTTGGCATATACAAGGGAACCAGCGGACGATAACCTAAATCTAGATCAACAAACTGGCATATACAAGGGAACCAGTGGTTGACTACATAGAATAATAACCTTTTTTCTCGATTTTTTTTTTTTAACGGCATGAATAGATATTTTGGATCCAAGCGCATGCTTCTTGTCAGCATATTATACGATAGTTCCCACGGGTCCTGCATTCCACGCTTGTTTAGGCGACGGAGACAGGGAGAACACACACATATTGCTATCCAAGTGTTAGTATTTATTCCGATTGGTCTAATTGGTCCGGTCTCAACTTTTTTTTTTTCAACTTTTTTTTTTCAACTTTTTTTTTTGGTATCTCAATCACTCTAATTCACCCTAGCATTGGTAACAACTTGAATCGTGAGCCCCACCTAATCACTTAGAGTAACATAGTTTAAAAACAAAATAAAATAAAAATAGAAGTGAAAAGGACTCAACGAGATATGGTGAAACTATCATGTTATTTCTAACACCTGAGCTCTGTGCTTTTATGAATAGACTCTTCTAGATGTTTCCATCTAATCAGATTGGTTCCTCAACTCCTACGATCAAAATGCTTCCATCCACTTAGATTAGTTAGTGCAATCCTCAATAGGCATAAATTTCTAAGCCCTGGAGTTTATTTATTCATACTGTAACTAAAAAGTTTCTCCCATACCCCCAAACTTAAATCTAACATTGTCCTCAATGTTCTAAAGATGAAATTAAAAGCATGAACAAGGAGAAACTGTTACCATTGAAGCAAAAGAGTTAAGGAAAGATATTACCTTGTTACATGAGATTGGGTTACCTCCCAAGAAGTGCTAAGTTTAAAGTCTTCAGCCAGACATCAAGTTTCATAAAATGGCTAGTTATCTTTCAAATCATATATCAGTAGTCGAACTAACTGTGGGTCATCAAAACCAAATAAAGCTGCCACTAATATGAAACAACTGCACATGATCAGAAAAAATAACATAAGGAGCACAACCTCATTGAAAGTTTCTTGCAAGACATATGGATTTATTTGGGGCACCCAATTGGGCTTCATATGAGTGTCTTGAAAAATAGATTCATCCGAAAAATGGGACTTTAATAGCTGGATTTCCTCCTAGACAGTATCAGGAGGATCGGGTTGTGGAGTCCGAATAGACTCAAGTGATACCTCATAAGCACTAGGATCGAGTCCCAAGTTAGGGACTTCTACTGGGGATAATTGACGATCACTACCCCCAAACTTAGAATTTTGGGTGTCTCTAGATAGACTAGTCACAACATTCCTAATTTCTAGACCATCAGGTTTCTGAAAAAAGGTCAATTGCTTTCTCTGAGTTATAATCAGGTGGTTCATCCTCTAAATTCTTTTGAGGCATACTAGCTGTAGGACTTATATGTTTCATATCTTGTATGGTCAACCTTAGAGTTTCCTTATTGTCTTGAAGCATGATTTCTGGCTTGCTGTCCTGATCGGATGCTATAATCACAGGAAAAGTCTTAGATGGCCCTAAGAATGCAGATTTAGGGTCCAACTTAGGAGGCTCTTCTGAACAACGGATTAAGGTAGACTCAAAAGCTTGTAATGGTTCGAACCTAGCTTTCCATTTATCAGTATCTATAGGAATAGAATCCAACATAGCATCACTTGTTCAATATTGCTATCTTCGTCGAAATCCATGTTAAAGTGGGCTATACAACTCTCTAATGGATCTTCCGATGCGATATTTGGTAATGACTCCTGAACTAAGGTTTCTATCATGTTCACCTCTTCAACACATGTGTCATCTAGCTCATAAGGTAGCTTACTGACATTAAAAATGTTCATTTCGATAGTCATATTACCTAAGGATAAATTCGTCACACCATTTCGACAGTTTATGGCCGCATTAGACGTAGCTAAGAATGGGCGACCTAAAATCACAGGTATCTGGTTCTCTGGGTCAGGGATAGGTTGGGTATCTAGGACCACGAAATCCACTGGATAAATAAACTTGTCGACCTCAATAAGAACATCCTCGATAACACCTCGAGGAATTTTGACAGACCTATCAGCTAACTGCAGTGTTATCTGAGTAGGTTTTATTTCACCAAGTCCTAGCTGTAAGTACACATGGTATGACAGTAAGTTCACACTGTCTCCTAAGTCAAGTAAAGCTTTTTCTACCCGGTGTTTACCTATTGTACAAGTAATGGTTGGGGAACCTGGGTCTTTGTACTTTGGAGTGGTAGTGTTCTGAATGATTGAACTTACATGACTAGCTAAAAAGGCTTTCTTATGGACGTTAAGTTTTCTCTTTCGCGTACACATATCCTTAAGGAACTTGGCATAAGCAGGAATTTTCCTAATTGCATCTAATAAAGGAAGGTTTATGGTAACTTGCTTAAAAACCTCCAATATGTCATTAAAGTTCGATTCCTTCTTTGTTGATGCTAATAGCTGGGGAAATGGGGCTCTAGGCACAGAATCAGACCTTTCAGGAACCGAATTGGCATTATCGGAAATTTTATCAGTCCCCTCAGTTAGTGGTCCTGAGGGATGAGATCCTGAGGGGTGAACTACAGTATGTTCACTATCGGGCATGGTTACCTGATTGTCTACTACTCTACCACTCCTAAGGGTTCTAATAGCATTCAATTGATTCGATGGTTTTGCACCTACTTCATGAACTCCTCTAGGGTTGGGGGTAGTCTGACTAGGGAGCCTTCCGTTATCTCTCTCACTTAAGGTCTTAGCTATTTGGCCGACTTGAAGTTCTAGCTTAGCAAGGCTCTGAGCACTAGTTTGAAAGTTCTGCTTGGTTTCTAGTTGAAAACTAATTTGGCTTTGTGCTAACATATCCTGAGTTTTTGCTAACATCTTAATAGATTCCTCAAAGCTAGTCGTTTTGTTTTCTGGGTCTGATGAGTTCTTAGTGTAACCAAAACCTGGGGGAGCATTAGAATTACTAAACTGACCTTGACTCTAGCCCTTAGACCATGAAAGGTTCGGATGGTTTCTCCAACCAGGATTATAGGTTTATGAGTATGGGTCAAACTTCTAACGGTTATCATACCTAGTGTTATTATAGAGAGCATTGGCTTGCTCTTCATTATTCTGGCCTTCCCAAAAAGGCTCCAATCTACCACTAGTGTGACCCACTTCTAAAGCTTCTAACCTTTTCGCTATAGCAGCAATTTTGGCATCTGATTCAAAGCTTCCTTCTACCCTATTAACATTTCCTCTGCCTAGAAGAATTATTTTATGGGTACCCTATTGCTTTCCCATTGTTGGGTCTTTTCGGCGATTTCATGCAAATATGTCATCGCATCATCAACTGTTTGGTTTTCAAACCCACCTGTACACATGGATTCTACTGTAGTTGTGGTGGGATAATCTAAACCCTGATAAAGGATCTGAACTAACCTAACCTTTTCTAAACCATGATGAGGACATTGGGCTAATAAATCATTGAACCTTTCCAAATACCTATACAAAGATTCTCCCTCATGTTGTGTAAACGTGCAGATTTGCGTCCTAATAGACGAGGTTTTGTGCCTAGGGAAAAACTTGTTCAAAAAGGCAGATGTAAGTTGTTCATAGGTTTCAATTGATTCGAAAGCCAAACTATACAGCCACGACTTGGATTTATCTTTTAAGGAAAAGGGGAATAACCTGAGTTTTAAAGCATCATCATCAAGGTTTCTAATTTTCAGGGTACTACAAATTTCCTCAAAGTCCCTAACATGGAAATAGGGGTTTTCATTTTCTTTCCCTAAAAAGATTGGGAGAAACTGTAAGGTTCCAGGCTTAAGTTCATAATTTGCTTTAGTTTCAGGTAACCTGATACACGAGGGACGAGTAGTCCTAGTAGGATTCAACAAGGCTTTCAAAGTTGCCATTTCTGGCGCTATTGGACTATCAGGGATTCTTTCCTCAAACGGATTTTCAAAAACGGAATCTTCACGAATCGGACTTTCTAAATTGAGGTAATCAAGACGCTTAGAACTACTAGGTTTCTCTTTAACAAATCTACCTAGGGCGTCTCTTTTTCGTTCAGGCATGCAACAGAATAAGGTAGGGAATTCTATGCAAACACAAAACAAGGTTGACTCAACCAAATCAAACCTAAATTTCTAGCAAACAAAAAGCATGATGGCTCCACTTAGATTGTTTCTAGACCAGCTTCTATTCTTTCGAAAAGGAACTCGTTACAATCTGCGTAAACCCCTCTGGAATCAATCCGAGTCAAAGTAAGTTGAATCGAGGCGAGGGAAACTTAGTGGAGCTTTGATACCCAAGGCCTCACCGGTTACAAGGCGGCGCAGTCACGCATTCAACTCACAGAAACCTTCAAGAACTTCGAAGTATGCTCAAAAGAGTAACCAATATTCTTCGAACGAATTTCCTATTAAGCTCGTTACCCTATAGGTCTCGTTCTAGTCAAAATTTTAGGCTTAGGTTCGCGTTTGGTTTCGTTTTCCTAAGGCGGGAAAGAAGAGAACGGTGATGAAATCTGAACCCTTATCTTGTATGGCCAGTCCTTTCCCTTTACTAGGAAATTAAAGCAGCCATTTTCAAGTCCTCAGCATATATGCAAACGAAGGAATACAGTAAACCCCCTGACAGGGGATTCGCGGGTGTTTCGAAAAACTTACCTCCCGTACCAGACGGGCGAAGAACCGCTGAAGTCGACTCGGGCCACGACTCCTATGTTATGTACGAACCCGAGGGGCCGAGGCGATATCGTAATCATCGTCCTTCTCTGCACACAGTTTATATTTAAACCAACCCTTCCTTAGGGTTTAAAAATAATAATGTCCAATGTTTAATGTCCAAGTGTCCAAAAAGAAAAGAAAAAATTACAAAAATAACAAATCCTAATACAGTTCTCTCTTTTTTTCTTTTTTTTTTTAATAATAAAGAAAAATAACTAAAAAGAAATTGTTTTCTTTTCCGTTCTTTTCGCTTTAATCTTTCGCTCCAAGTCTTTATGCTTTAAGATCCAATCTTTACGAAATCACCAAAGTCCTTGGCTCAATTCTCTTTATGATCCAAAACCTGTAGACAAAAGATAAATACCCAAAAACGTAAAAAAGAACAAAAATAATAAAAACCTAAAAAAGAAAAGAAAAAATAAGTCTAAAACCCTAAAAGCAAATCCGCGTCGGCGGCGCCAAAAATTGATGTAGTTTTGAAAGTGGTAAAAGTGGTTCGATTCTCAGACTTGCGAAGGATAAAATATAGACTTAAATTCTAAAACTAAAATAGAAAACAAACTAAAAATTGTCACAAACTCAACCAAAGATGATATCAATATTAAAAGAACACTGAGGCTAAGATTCCACTATTTCTCAAGTTCAAAGTGATTTAATCCCAATAATTATATTTATGCAATTTTGTCGTTCAAGTTGATTCTAACTATTGCAACAGGTAGATTCTCAAAATAACAAGTGTAAATCCGAAGCATAGAACATCAAAAACCTAGGTCCAAGTATGCTCTATCAAAAGAAATAACAATTGCTTAACAAAAATCATTCAAACAATTTTCAACCAAGGAAAATAATCATATAATAATTGCAAATAAATAAATAAAATAGGATATACCACTTCTTGTTGGAAAAATAGCTTCCTCTATCGCCTCAGCAATGGGGTTTAGCTCCTCATATTAATCACTTGCTCAAAATATTTGTTTATGGTTCAAAAGTTGATTAAAAGATGAAAAACTATAACACTGACTGTTTGAAACGATGTATTGGTGTTGCAAAACAAAGGAATGACTGTTACGAAGAAGTTACTGTAGCAGCGTTACGAATTTGAGACGCTGTTCTTATTTGCAATGCTTGTTCTTCAGCAGCAGCAGCAGAAACACGGGTTTTCCTGCAACTTGATCTTCTCAGCTCTGTAGTGTTACAAACTTCTCTGCGAGTGCTCCAATGACTTTATAACCCTAATTGTGACTAGACCCATCCTATATATAGCCAACAGGATCGAAAATCTTGCGAGTAAATCCTTCTTTTCTTCCACGGAAATTTTTCTCTTTTTATTTTTTTCGCTTCTCTGTTTTGCTTCTACCGAGAATTGCTGCCTATTTTTCCGAATCTGTGACACATACCAATCCTGTTTTGGTGTATCAACTGAATCCCAATCCATCTCTACGTCAAACTCTGACTAAAACTAAGCCCAATCATCAACAGAACCCAATAAACATCCGACGCCTCTGTTTGCTTCTCCCGGCTTCTCTAGCCCAATTCGTTCGGTCCAATCACTTGTAGCAACCCTGTTGTGCTCTAACATGTCCAGCCCAACGAAAATCCGAGGTTGAATCTCCTTAAATCATCCCAAGAATGCAAACTCTAATATGAGTCACGTCTACCACAATTAGCCGCCAAATTTAAAATTCAAAAGGTGAAGGTGACCTCCCTATAGTAATTAGGTTACCCCTTATCCAGGGTGCTGCGGTCCGCATAACACTTTCCCTTGGGTGCCTTTAGTAATTTTTCTGGGATGTTTTCAACACTTTTTCGGGGTTACTCCGGGGTTTCTGGGGTGTCTCTGGCATACTTCTGGGGTGCTTCTGGTACGTTATCTACGGAGGTTCAAATGCCACATTTTGAGCCAATTTCGCCGCAAAAGCTTATTTATCCAAAAACACCTACAAAGACATAAAATAACCAAATAAGTACAAAATCGAGCACTAAAAATATATACAATTGGGACAAATTAGACACATAAATGCGTCTATCACATTCATCGAATCTTGACAGTCTTCGTGATGAGAAAAAGGAACTTGAAGCATCTCTAGTCATAGCCCATGAACAGTACAAATCCTTGGAAAAGGAAAACTCTGTTTTAAAGAAAAATTCTTCTGCACATTCTAATCATAAGTTATTGTACAGAATGAAAATTTCTCCTAATGAAGATTGTGTCAAAAGGGGTTTTTATAACATACAATCTTCTTCGGTGGCTATGAAGTTTAAAAAAGTGCCTGTTGTTACTTCACCTCCACGAACCTGTACTTTTTATGGAAAAGGAAATCATTATGCTATCCATTGTTTTTCCAGAAGGAAACAAGTTTCTAGACTTCGCAAGTTGCTTCTTTCTACTGTCAATGGATTAAATAGTCTGTCAACCACTGCAGTGAATCATATACTCACAGAAAACCAAGAATCTTATAAACATGATCAAGGGGCTCAGGTACATTCTAAACGAATAAATTCTCATATGTCTGATGAAAATGTTCCCTATGTTTATAAGAAAGTCTTTGGTAAATCTAAATCTAGAAAATGGATTCCCATCCATTTTGATCCTCTTAAACCAGTTACAAGAGGTCCTAGACTTAGTCCTAAGAGAAAGTCTTCATAAGGACATGCTGAACTTACTGTGTCTCATTTTTCTGGACTGAGGAATAACCTGGGAAGGGAGGCTAAACAAAATCCATGGTCATTTAATGAGCTAAATGCTCATACTTGTGCTAATTAATCAAAAGGATGATCTCTCACCCATCAAAAATCGTAGTGGTGTGAGAATTAAATAGGTATACTCTTTGCAAAATAACCTTGATTATCTAGCTAATTTCTTATCGTTCTTAAATGGATAATCATTCATTTACTTTTGCATGAGTATTTTGTCATCGTGCTTAGAAACGTTTGTTTGTTTTGCCTTCTTTTTGCTTTTAAATTTTCGAGTTTCTGTTACGGGGTCTTTTGTTTCACTCGTTAGGGCTTGTGTACGGTTTTGGGCTTTGTCTAATATACCTACCTTTCAAACCCTAATTCTCTCAAACCTTATATATACCCTTCCTATTGTGTATAGGCTTTCACTCTAGGTTTCTTTTCAATAGCTTCTTCTTCGTGGGATTTGCCTGTTGACTTTGTTGATAATGGTATATACTTTGAGTTTGATAAAGAGAAGGGAACTCTTGTTGAAGTTGAAAATCATTTCCTCAATCTCATGTTTCTTTCTCAGATTTTGGGAAAAAGGTTCCAACTAAGGTGGTTATTGATTCTCAACAACTTGTTGGGACTATTAAGTGTCTTTATGCTATGAGAGCTAAGCTGGAAAAGGTTGACTGTTATCTTGATCTCTTGAAGAACCATGTTGAAGGGAACCTCAAAAACAATATACCCTTAAAATTTACAGAGGTTGTTGTCGCTCTTATGCTTGATAACCACGAAACTCATGAATCTCCAGAACTGTCCTTCTGACGTTTTTGTTTAGATGCCTAGGAAGTCTTCTTTTTGGATTAGTTGGAAGAACAACTAGTGCTTTGAATAGCGATGATTGTGACTACATGTAGCTATTTTGTTTCATCTTCTTGTGTTTATTTTTTAGGTTTTTGGATTGAAAATTCTAAAAATATTATGAGGATGATTATTATTGCAGTATTTTATTGGTTTCATATATTACAATATTGTTTATGGGATATGTATTGTTTGCGTCCGTGAACTAGAAGGTCCCATATTTTTGTCAAAAGTTAAGTCGTTTGTGATCAATATTCGTATGGGTTTAAGGACAAATCGACTTTTGACATTTACAAACATTAAGCCTATGCAATCATGTATTTGATGGAAAATAGGATGTGATCGTTTGTTTTGCAAGGATAAAGTCTATTATGTCACTTTGTGATGCAAAGATAGAATTGATCCTTGTGTATCCACGGTTTTGGTCTTCATTGATCTATCTTATGAAAAACTGTGAAGGTTCTGTTATGTGTCTCATGTCGAGCACCTTACAACTAAGTCTATTAATCTTGGCTTTGTTGGTTGTTCCATGAGATGCTAAACGTTGAGCATTTGAAACTAAATTAATCGACTCGTTTGGTTATTTAGTTTTGTACTCCATAAGTCTTCTTTTCTTCTTACTTATGTTGAGTACATGTTCGGTTAAGGTTGTCATCTCTTTGATAACTTAATCGGGGTTCCATAAGTTCTCTTGTGTTGAGCCCAAAATAATTAAATTGATTACTTCGGTGATTAGTTTGGTTATTCGTATTCCAATTAGATTAATTATAGGTTCTCCTGTAATTAATCTAGTTGAGATTTCATATATTCCACAATTCATTGTGTTGAGTATATGAATGAATACAATATCATGTCTTATTGGTTAATGTAGTATTGAATATTCCGTAAGGTTTTCCTTATGTCGAGTATCCTCATATTACGTAAGGTCTTCCTTATGTCGAGTATCGTAATATTCCGTAAGGTCTTCCTTATGTAGAGTATCCTAATATTCCGTAAGGCTTTCCTTATGTTGAGTATTTGAACGATTAAGTTAGTCACCTCCATATGATTAACTTAGTTGTAGTTTTCGCTCCGTAGGTTTACTTATGTTGAGCACATTCAATTAAATTGATCATTTTTGTGGTTTTGATTTAATTGCATATTCAATTAAAACATTCATGGGTTTTCTTGTGAGTATTTTGGTTGAATTTTGGATATAGAAAATCATTCGCGTGGTTTTTGGTGTCCAATTAAAAATCCTTCTTTTCTTTCGAAATTAAGGTCGCTCTTGTTGTTCTCTCGGGAATGACATTAAATGGGGGAGAGTTCTTTTGAACTTGTGCTTAATGGTAATATCTTGCGGGGAGTGCGGTTGTGGAATTTTATAGGGGTTATCTTGTATCTTAAAACTCCTTGATGAATGCTGATAGCTTCGGCTATAAGATTGCATCTAAATTTAAGATGATGTGTGTCTTCTCTTTTGGTTATGAAATGTCTCTCGTGGAAATTTCATTATGAACCTGCTCTTTACCTTTGCCAATTTTATTGACAAAAAGGGGGAAAAATATTGTAGTTCACACTACATAATACATATGGTTTTCGGATCATTGTGTAAGGGGGAGTGGTTTCCATGATCGAGATAGAGTATCGACTAAGGGGGAGTGATACAAATCACCATAGTATTATTGTTAAAGTCGCGATGCAATTGAACTTTGATATTCATAATAGTACTATGAAACTGTTTCTAATGATCGAGAATCTCGATTTCTCTCATTATTTATGCTATGGATCTTCAACAACGGTGACTTACAACCTTTGGGATCATTGGAGTACTTGGAAGGACGAAGATTTCAAGGAACGTTGTAGATTAGACTATGAAATAGGAGCCACTAAAGTTTATCTTTTTTGTATTCCATATGTATTAATAGTTTTGTCACTAAAATTGACAAAGGGGGAGATTGTTAGAGCATAGCTCGGTCAACCTCGCATGTGTTGTTATATCAAGCATGTTTTTCAATGTTAGTGATCAAAAATAAAAGTCTTGATTTCTAGCCTATTAGCTAAGTCTCGGACTAGGATAGGAAAAGTGTAGTTGAGCTCAAGAACTTCATGGCAATTCAACGACAACGACGAAGATCTACACAAGGAAACGTGGAACTTCATCAACAAAAAGGTATGTGAAGACTTGAACTTATCTATCATTCAAAAGTCGATCTATCTCCTACTTCTTATGAGACAAAATTCGTATGCTATATAGACTAGATCATACACATGTGACATTTCGAGCTGAGTATTCAATGCTTATCTTTTACTCGAAATCATGTGTTGGTAAAGCGTTTCGCTTTGATCAGGTTTATCTTCACCTAGTGACGAAAGTCATGAAAAGTTCCAATCACTTTTGAGAATTTCTATGACGTGAATAGGTATGTGAATAACGGCTACATAGCGTCCTCTGAGAATGTCTCAATGATTTAAATGAGAGTTTAGATTACATAACCATGTATTCCTTGAACCTAAGTTTTCGAACTTTGTTGATCAAGAGAAATCGGTAGGATTGTGGAATTGGATTGCCAAGTCCGCGAACTCAATCCGCAAACTGACGGAAACTCTCTTCCCGAGAATTTCTGCTGGGATTTCCAATATAACTCGTTTGCTGCTAAGTCCGCGAACTCAGTCCGCGAACCCAGTCCGCGAACTGGCGTAACTTCTCTTCCCGAGAAATTCTGCTGAGTTTGGAAAACTCAACCCGATTGATTAAGTCCGCAAACTTTTTTTTGTACTTAATAGGTTATGATCTAAAGATGTGCTCTGAACATGTATCATTAAATTACTAAGGAATGCTTTATGCAAACCGTGGATATAATGTTCATTGAGGCGATTCAATCGAATCGTAATCATCTTTGATTCAATTGTGTCTTGTGTTTTACATAAGATCCCATAGCAATTGAACAACTCTTAACTAGTTCCTTTGAAGCCATTTGAACTAGTTATGGTGAAGAAGAACCAGGTTAATATGAGATGCTCATATGGTTAACCTTTTGGTGACTGTATTGAACCAACATACGCGTACACGTTTGAGCTTGTGTTTCACACGCCCAGTTCACGTTTACCATGTGTGTATGACAAACTTTATTTTTTGATCTAACGGTTGAGAAATATTAGCTTGAATCTAAATCAGTTTTCATCTAACGGTGAATAAGGTTTGCTTAATACATAAGGCAAAACCCTGATTTGAAAGGCTATATATAGAGGACTTCTAGCTAAGGCAAAACTTAATCCCCACACGTATATGTGATACTAGTGCGCTCGCTATCGATCTTCATTAACCCTTGAGTTTCTTCTTCAAATTCGGGTTAACGACTTAAATACTTCATTGGGATTGTGAAGCCAGACCAATACTACTTTTATCGTAGTTGTGTGATCTGATCTTGCATTTTCTATCGTACAAGTACAATCGATTGATTGGATTGAGATCGTGAGAGTTCTCCGATAGGCAAGATAAAGAAGTCACGAACATCTTCGTCTCACTGTTCGTGATTCCTTGATAATTAGCTTGTGTATTCAAGAAGAATTGTTAAGAGGTAATCAATTGATCTAGGTTATTCTTCGGGAATATATGACCGGATTGATTGATTGGTTCCTGATTACCTTGGTTATTATCAGAAAACGGAACAAAACCTAGGGTTTATCTGTGGAAGACAGATTTATCCTTTTGATAGACTTTTCTGTGTGAGACAGATTTGTTTATTATCAAAGCCTGCGATTTTGGTTCGTAGAAACTCTTTGTTGTGGGTGAGATCAGCAAAGGGAATCAAGTATGTAGCATCCTGCTGGGATCATAGACGTAGGAGTGCAACTGTACCTTTTATCAGTGGGAGATTGGTAGGGGTTCAACTATAGATCAGTCTGAAGTTAGTTTGCAGTAGGCTAGTGTCTGTAGCGTCTTAATACAATGTGTATTCAATCTGGACTAGGTCCCGGGGTTTTTATGCATTTGCGGTTTCCTCGTTAACCAAATTTCTGGTGTCTGTGTTATTTCTTTTCCGAATTATATTTTATATAACTGAAATAATACAGGTTGTGCGTTAAAGTTTAATCGATTAGAGATCCAACCTTGTGGTTGTTGATTTCATTGATTAACACTTGGACATTGGTCTTTGGTATCGTCCAAGTTATATCTATTTGATAAAGACTCGCTATTGATTTTAGCTTGAGTAAAAATCAATTTAAGAGATTGAGATATTAACTCCTTGAGATATTTTTTATCTAGATTGAGTTTGACTGTCTAGTTTATTCTCTAGCAAAGTATTTCGGAGTTAGTCCATACCGATTGCTAATCGAATTATTGGGTGGTGTTGTTAGACCCCGCTTTTTCAATTACAAAATCTAGGAATCATATGGTACATTTGGTAACTCAGTAAACATTCCTAGAGTTTATAAAATTCCCTTGTTTAATATTCTATGTACTGTTTGGCATACCTTCAATGGAAAAACTACCACATTTACCATGTTTAAAATTCTAAATTGTACATAACCAAAATACAAAAACAAATATAAAAAGTCATCATAATCAAAATGTTAATCAAGTGAGTATCAAAATTTCAAAATATAAATTTATAATACTAACATCAATAATTATTAATAAGTAACCAAGTATGACTATAAAACTACATCATACACGTACACAAACAACCGTAGTCTCATCTTGTTTTACCACTTGATGTTCACCGACGAGCCAAAACCATTATTATACGACTAATTAGATGATGACTTTGATTATAAATGCAGAAAAGGTAAAACTTTCATAAAGTAGATCAGATTAGTTAGGGTTCTTTCTTACCTTGTACTGCTTTCAGTGTCGAAGGAATTTGGCGGGTATTTTAGAAGGGAATTTAGTTAGAGAAAACAAGAGTCCAAGAATCCCTTAATAAGTTTCCCAAAAATCTTAGAGGGGAGGTCGGACTCCATATGGAAAATTTGCTGGAAATTGATTTTCATAGGAAATGTGAAGCCAAGGTGTTTGGGAAACCAAATGTACCGAGGAAAACATAATTCCACCAAATCCACTGGCTCTATAGATCTCACATTTGAAATTATACAGATCTCACATTTTAAATTATAGATCTCACATTTTAAATTATACATCCAAACCCACCATAAAAAAATCAAATACAACAGATTAGAAATTTCTTGCTTATTGAATGGTCGACTTGTGGACTTATAGTTGCAAATGTGATGACATGTATTGGAGGCTTTGAATTCCACTGTCTTTGCAATAAAGTCCGTCTTTGAATCCCACTGTCTTAGCATTTGATATTCTCATGCAACGTGGGGAAAAATCTGGCTGTAAGTATGTATTTCCGTCCGGGATGATTTATCGTTCCAGTCGTAAGTCTGAGATTACGGATTGGATTTTATGATTGTTAAACCATCACTGTTGATTACAGTCAGGATTTTATGACTTCTCAGATGTAAAACCACCCGACTACTGGAAATTTAGGATATTTTGAAAGAAAAAATCCAAACTTTTGTGATTAGTTAGAAGCTTATAAATTGAAACTGCAGTTAGATTAGAGGTATATCTCATTATTTTTTAGCGTTCTTTTTTAATATTCTTTTTATTTTCAGGTTGATGTTTGAAATCATAAAAAGGTTATGATAAGTGTGAGATAAAAAAATTCTTGATTTTTTGACAAATTAGCAAATAACTAGTTATTGTTGATGGGTATTAATATGTTATCGAATTTTGAAGATAAGGAATCACATATATTATAACTCTTGTTTGAATCACTCATTTTGAGAAAAAAATTCCAAAATTTTCCCTTTGTCTAACATTTCCTTTTTTCTTGTTTTTCTTATTTTGGTTTTCAAATACTAACTTAAAAAAATATGTTAAACTAATTGAATCACTAATCTTAACTACCGATGTTAATCAAGTTCGTTAATCTAATTAACTCATGAGCATATTTACCATTACAAAACATAATTGAATAAGGGGTTATGAGGATTCGTCTTTTAGTCATCCCCAAAACTCATCCGAACCCAGCCCCAATAATATGATTCGTCTTTAAAGGTCGTGAAAACCAAATTGAAAACATCAGTTTCCGGTGCTTTTTTTATTTCACTCTCTTCCGAACCAATTTTGCTAATGGTGGGTTTGTTTGCCAAAATTCAAAATTTCCAGGAATTTATAATCTCACGGGATTATGAATTCTGGGATTCATGTAAATCCCTCGTATTTTTGGTAATTCAATTGAGATTCCTAGGAGTCATAAAATTTTCTTGTGTTAAAAGTCCATGTATTGTTTGGCATTGCCCTAAAAATCTTAAAAATGTGTATATATATGGAATATGGAGTAAAAAAAAGTGGGTCCTTAAATCCCACGATAAGTTTCTCAGCAAATCTTAGAGGGGAGGGGTCGGACTCCATATGAAGGACTTGCTGGAAAATTGAATATCGTCAGAAACGTAATTCTAGAGATTTGGGCAACCAAACGTACCAAGGAAAACGTAATTCCACCAAATCCACTGGACCCATAAATCCCATCTTTAAAATTCTACATCCAAACCCACCGTAAAAGAAATATTCATATATTGCTAGGGAGCTAATCGAAGGAGATGTGGTTTGTACACAACTCAAGTACCAGAATAACTAATTAGAAAATTGGAGTAAAAAGAAAAGATGAATTTGAAGAAAAATTACTAGAAAAATTTGGCATTCCGTATTTCAACCATCTCTAACCAGAATTTGGTACCCAGTTATTTGGATATTATATGGTATCTGGATTGCTTCAAAAATATCAGGGTTAAATGTTCGACTGTGGAAGACCCTGTTTGAGCTATTTTATTTTCTTTTTCAAATAGGTCAAATTGAAAACAAGAAAGTAGCATTTCTCCAGAAACGGAGGGAGTATTATTTTGCTAGATGGAACAAATGTATATATATTCGTGTTAATTTAATCCAGTCTAATAATTTTGACAACAATGCATAAAAGTTATATAACAATGGAGATGATACATTCACTAAAAAAACATATATTGCAGAAAAGAAAAGAGCAGATATTAGTTCTTATCCATAGAAAAAGTCAAGCGAAAAATTCATCCGAAGTCAACTTAGTCAAACTTCAAATTTTGCTCATCCTATCTTCAAATTCAATCGTTCTTCTTCATCTTTCCCATTGATTGTACCCAATTTGCTGTTTTTTCTTTTAGTTGTTCTTTTTTTAGCCCTTTTGCCCCTATCTTGTTCACCTTTATCCATCTGCATTTTTCTGACCTAATTTTTAAAATTTCTCTTTTGATGTAGTCGAATATTACAGTTAATTGGGTTTTCTCTTATGTTTTTATTGTTTGATTCTGCTTCATCAGCTGCTATTATTAATATGGTTTTTGTTTCTTTTTGATTTCTCTTCAGTGTTATGTGGTATTGAAGACGTGTTGTCTACATTAGTGATTGCAACAATGTCTCTCACCTTCAGTTGGATCAATTTGAATTGGTTACAGGTCTGTTGGCTTATCCTTAATGCAGTGGTGCAACGATTTTATCGTATCATGAGTATTTATCGTATGATGAGCATTCTGAACATATTTGATACTTGTTGTCACAAAATTGGTATTGTATACTTTTATTACCTGCATCATAAACCCTACACAGATAATCCGACACCTGGTGATAAATTCAATTACACACCTTCTCTAATTTCAATACCTTTCAATACTCATCATAGACAAACCTTCATCACAATAACACCTACCTACTGCTTCTGGTTTCAATCTTTATCCTCTACTACTATAAATACGGTACCAATCTTTCTTTCTTATTTATCTTCACAATTTTCCTTTCTAGCTCTTCATTTCAATCCCTTAACCATGTATGATAACATAAACAATATCTGTCAGCATATGGAGGGTATTTCTTTAGGAAATATACCTGCTAGAGCTAGAGTTGTTACTCATTCAACTACAACTCTACTTCAAGGTATCAAAGATTGGAAAATATGCCTGGCTGGTAAACTTTATGCACCTGGTATCATGTTGTGGCAGGATGCTGAAAAATCTGCTAAATTTCTTTGGCCTCATCTTAAACGCAATAATCAATGACAGTAAGATCACTGGAGCCAAATATTTTTGCTATCAGATTTAGTACAACTGAAGAGAAAGATGCAATTTTGTTTGGCGGTGCTTTAAGTTTTGATGGACATCTAATTGTTCTTAGATATTTGCATACTTTTTTCCCTTATCAACATCTTAATTTTGACGCTTCACCCTTTTTGCTTGAATTCAAATAACTCCTTCCTGAGTTCACTTACCCTGATATTCTAAGACGTTTTGCTGATATTGTTGGAGATACTATTGTTGTTGAACCTGATGGTATTCACCCTACTACATCCACAAAGTTCAGAGCTATGATAATGATGAGAGTTAATACTCCTATGGCTAAAGGAATTCATGCTGCTAATGCTGCAGGAGTGTCTCGATGGGTGGGCTTCTTTTTTGAAAAACAGCCATACAAGCTATGTCAAGAATGTCGAGTTGTTGATCATGATGGAGACTTATGTTATGATAGGAAGACTCGTCGAATCAATATGGAAAGTACCATTAGAAATTTTGGACCTATTGTTGAACAAGTTGTTCTGCCAGTTAGAAATCCTCAAGAACTTGCTAATTTTTTCATGCAACATGGGAATCAAAGGAGATGGAATCTTCGAGAACCAGTTGCTTTTCAGGCTGTCCCTTTAGATGGTATGCTTCTCTCTTTTTTTACGGCTACGAATTCTCAATCGAACTCTTCCGTTGTTCCTGCTAACAGAGCCATGCCTCATCCTAACTCTAATATGATGCTAACTAGTAATAACTCGACTACTCGTACATTCATTCGTCGAAAAAGATGCTGCAATCTTACCACTGTAGTTTTATCTGATGATGAATCTGACCAAGCTTCTATTATTCATCATACATCTACTATTCAACCTCAACATATTTATGTTCAGCATGATAATCAAGTTACTGGATCTCCTGAGCCAACTTTGAGAGACATTGTTGTTGCGTTTCATTCCCTGGATCGTAATATATCTGATGCTAGTCAACATGTACTTTTTATCACTACATTTTTTTAACCTTTGCTTTAACTTTTGTTTTAAGGTTTGTTTTACTTAGGTTTAACATTTCCATTATCATGAAACTTCTCTCTTGGAACTGTCAAGGTTTTGGTAACCCTTTCACTCGTGATTATCTTGAATTTTGCATTACCAAATATAACCCTGATATTTTCTTTTTGTCCGAAACTAAAACTCAAGATTCTACAATGCATTTCTATTTACAATAGTTCAAGAATCCTAATTACTAGCATGCTCCTTCTGTTGGTTTGTCTATTGCATGGAAACTAGGAATTGACCTTGAAATAATGCATACAACTAGACATGACATTCATGCTTTTTTTCATACTCATTCTCATCATTCTGACATATTACTTAGATGCATGTATGGTGCTCATGATCATGTTGAAATTCAATAACAATGGCAGTACTTATCAGATATGCAAACTCATATAGATTTACCATGGGTTTTGATTGGTAATCTTAACTTCGCAATGAATGACTCTTTCAAAGATATCACAACTCTCAACATTATCATTCTATATTAATTAGACCTATTATTCAACAAATAGGTTTAATTGATTTAGGATTCATGGGATCTGCTACGACTTGGTCAAATCATAGAACATATAATGCTCATACAGTTGTTAGGCTTGACAAAGTGGCAGGCCTTGAAAGGGTATAAAATTATGCGCAGAAAAACGGGGGCCTACAGTAATACCGCAAGTGCACGGTCGTCAGTTGTAGCTCGTGCAAGTACGGGTCGATCCACAGAGATCGGGTGTGTTTGGAGTTTTCTAGCTAATTGGGTTCCTAAATTTGCTATTGTTGGGCTTTGGGTACCAATGGATTTTGGTAACCAATGGGTTATGATTGTGCTTTGGGCCTTTGAATGATTTTGAATTGGATTGAACTGAGCTTGGGCTCAGAAATGTGGACTATGGGCTTTGGTTTCAGTGAACTGATTTGAGCTTTGGGCTCAACAGTTCAACTGTGAATTGGGCTTAACAGTTCACTTGTGACTTGGGTTTGGTAGTGAACTAGGCTTTGGCCTTAACTGGGCTTCAGAGGCTTTTGGAAGTGAACTGAGCTTTGGGCTCAGCAGCAGGCAGGCAGGAAAAGGAAGGCAGCAGCAGGAGCAAGAGCTGCAGCAGTTTGGCAGCAGCAACAGCAGCTGAGGCAGGAGGCAGCAGCAGGGGGAAGCAAAGCAGCACAAGTGCTGCAGCAGCAATTGCAGCAGTAGAAGAAAAAGGCAGCAATGCAGCAAGGGTTACAGCAGCAGTACTGCAGCTGCTCAAGCAGTGAAGAAAATGCAAAACAGAAAAGCAACAGAGTTGCAGGGCAGGGAAGAAACAACAAGGCAAAAGCAATACAAAACAAGAAAACAAAGCTAAACAGTTGAAGATGGAATTGTGGATGAGAATGAAGTAGATTATGGATGGGAACTAGGGTTTGAATTCACTCTAACTTCTACTATGTATTCTCCTATAGAAAGTTAAACTCAACTATGTTCTATTATTTCCAAAGCACTAATTGTCTTTCTACAGCACAACTAGTCAAAGGATTATGAATTCAGCTTGAGTTGCAGCTTATCAACAGCTCATG